>NC_045132.1:8860779-10067582 GCF_007655135.1 Punica granatum
AACGTGCGAGCCGAGTGCAACTTAATTCATGCGGTAAATCAACAAAATGCAAGCCTAGCCAACCAGAGTACTGAAATGGCGTGCGGAATATAGGCCCACACGTAACATGAACCCCGAACACGGATTTTCCGATTCCGCACAGACCAATGCCTTAACAACAAACTAGGTGTTCTATACCCCAGAACCCGGATAACTTATCGCTCTCGACTTCGGGTCGTAAAATGATAAGTGGCGACTCCTTCTCTCATGCGTGTCCGTCACGCGTCCCCACGGGAAAGTGGACACTTCCAAGCAACGCGATCCAAGAGCGCGCAATGCGGGTCCGACGAGAGTCCACATTCGGGTCCATACAATTTGGCGACTCCACTGGGGATTTCTTAGTGGGTTCAGGCTCGATCCGTTTGCTTGCTTGCATGTTTATTTATCGCTTTCCGTACATTTATTTTGCACACATTACTTTCCTGCACTTGCATTGCATCATTTTAGCAGATTTAGGTACAAATGCCTGAAATCCCACGGGTACCAATCTAGGAAGCTAGGTTAGTCAAAGGTTCCGAGTAAGGGAACGGATCGAGTAGGCTTTGCTACCGAACCGGCCCCCAAAGATCCTCGCTCGATTTCAAGGAATTGATGCCCTTGAATTGGGAGCCCCCATCCTAATTAGTGGTTTTCCCAGTAGAGAACACTGAAACCATGCATAAACAGGGACCGTCATGCTGGACCAAAACAAACCTTCATGCCCGTCAACCGACCCAAAGTCGAGTCTTTGAGTCGGCCCTTAGTTTTCTTTTAGGCGGGCCTTTTATTGTTTTTCTACAATGAGCGAGTACATTGTAACAGATACAATTATAATTTATTCTTTCTGCACCTGCATGCGTTTTTCAAACAAACTAGGACATTGCATTGGTTTATTACTTAAGTTCCCCTTCAAATGAACCATCTTTGTAAATCTGGGAACTTGAATCAAATCAATGCAATAGCATTAGCTTTTGAAAACTCATACATTGCTTGCATCCGATGTTTGCACAGCAACTACCATGTCCGCACGACAGGCGAGTTGTGCCGACCTTCGCGGGTAGACCACCTGCGGTCTTCACCTCTCCACGGCGAGACGTGCTGTGACTAGAGGCCGTCCATCCCGGCCATCCACCCCGCACGACAGGCGAGTTGTGCCAACCTTTGCGGGTAAACCACCCGCGGTCTTCACCTCTCTATGGCGAGACGTGCTATGACCAGAGGCTGTCTAGCCCGGCCACCCACCCCGCATGACCGGCGAGTCGTGCCCACTTTCGTGGGCAGGCCACTTGCGGCCTTCACCCTTCCTCCACGGCAAGACGAGCTGTAGCCCGAGGGCCGATCAACCTTCCCAGGCGAAGTTAACCAACACTAACTTCTTCCTAACAGAGAGTGTCACCGCGTGATCGGACGCACATCCCTCCGCGTCACCCCACACATCTACCAATGATAAAGCGTGCCTCACACATGTCCAAGCATGTTCACACCAACTCATACATGCCTGCTCAACGTATCAATGCATGTTTTCTCGGTGTGCTCGCATGACACCTACCAGGCCAGTTCGCTTCCCTACACTCTTGCATTAAAATCCTGAACAGTTCATGCTCCTTCATTGTTTTCTTTTCCCATTGCAGGAAATTCTCAACAAGAAGACAGCCTGAATACTGAGCGACCACAATTGAGACAACAAACGTCTCTCATCTAGCTCCTTGGGATTTCAACACTAAGCCCCCATCCTTACTCCACAGAGCAATATCGCAAGTAAATCAGCGTCACCGCCTTGCAACGCCCTGCGCTATTCCTCAGCATTGAGCTTTACTTTCACATTTCTTGTACTTTCCTATCAAGCCCGCATTTACTGCATTGGGCTCCGGCGACATTTACTGCTTTCAGGTTTTGACACCTCACATTTACTGCTTTCAGGCTCATTTGAAATCCAAAATCGACTTGGATTCAAATTCATCCAAGCGATACTCCAAGGAGCAAGTCTAATCCTTCAACTGCAAAGACCAGAAGTGACAGCTCCAAAAACAAAGCATGACCCAACTCTTGATCGCAGGAGATACCAGCACGGTCATGCCTCCGATCAAAAATGGATCTCACCCGTCCTCTGCTGTCGCCGCCGACTAAGCACTGGGGCAACACTCGCAGTTTCCTTTAAACTCTCTGTTGCTTTCATTCAAATGCATTCCCACAAATGGGCTCCCGACATGAACAAATCCTTCAATGGAGCATTAGGACAGTCTCGAAGACGCCCTATTAGTTCTATTGGACCTGTTCAACTCGCCTGTCCTCATGGGACTCGGCTCCTCGAGCCTTCCCTAGGACGGCTGCGCAGGCCTACTCGCAATTAGGGAAAATATGCTTATGTGACCTCAGTCACGGTCTAACCACTCCAGAGTGGTGATGACCAGATTCCCGGAAACAAATGTCGTCTACACGCGGCACCCCATGGGTCGTGGGCGGGACAAAAAGGGATTTTCCCATGGGACCACCCTATATTTCTTACCACATATTCCCCCGCATAATCGCCTAATGCATTGTCTTCTTTGTCATCTTTCACAGGGGCACATTGACCACAGGCGAAGAGCGATGCGCGAGTTCACGCTTCCCCGAGAACTTGTCTCGGACCCTTTCCTTATACTTTGACGAGGGAGGTGTCCGACGATGAGGTACCCCCTATGAAGTCGAAGACGAGGACATTAAGCGAATCACTTAGCATTGATGCAACCGTCTTCCGCGAACATCCATTGACTTTACAGCGTGCACCCTCCAAGAGGTACGCACTGTAAAGAATAGCAAGAGATGATCAGAGACATCGCACCAGGCGCCTGCCACGGGCCACTTCAAAAATGAAGACCGGGGCATCCCCGATCAACATTCGCGCAGGGACAACCTCGGTTCCCTATCCACATGGGGAAATTTGACATTTTCTTCCTAGATAACAGGGAAATTCACATGTAACGCTTGCAAGGGCAAACGACACGAAGTTCAGCTTTCGAGTGCACTTGAGTCAAACTTCCAAGAAAGCCGGTCCTCACAAAATAGGGCTAGCAAACACAACGAGTCTCACGAGGCGAAGCACACCAAGCGGCCTCGGCGATGCAAAGTCGAGGAGTTTTAAACAAAGACACGGGGCACAAAACAAACCCCAGTTACAAGAAAAAAACAGAGTGAAAAGAAGCGGGAAAAACCCGCCAATGAAGAGAGAGAGAAAAGACGCGGAAAAACCCGCCAATGAACAAACAAGGCAACGCCGACGTTCACCAAAAGCACCAGCACTGCCAATTCAAAAGCAATTAATAAACCCCGACAAAAAAAAAGGGAAGCAGCAGACACCACTCCTCGACGGAGACAGAAAACAATGCACTCGGAGGTTGAATCCTTCAAAATCTTCGCCCTTGCAAACTTGAGAGATAAAAGAATCGAGCCCGCTAGGTCGAAAACCCCTTTTGGGGCGGCCTAGGCAAAAGTTAGGGTAAAAGAGAGGCACAACCGGAAACCCTTTGGGGCGGTCGTGGCAAAAGGAGAGCAAAACGAGAGATAGATAAAAATTAGCCCTAGTCTCTCGCACATCGTGCGGACAAGGGATCCCCAAGGGAAGTGGCCAGTTTATTTATTCCAGCATGATCCCCGATCGGCTCTCCAATACCATTCAATCGCCCAAGAGGGAACTTCCTCAAGCACAGTGGGTAATTGAATATGCCGTCCAAGCAGTTCAGTACAACCTACATACAACAGAAAGACAAAGGAAAATGGGGGTACATCTCACTACAGGCGTGGACCCGTGTATCCTTTTAGCTTGGGGCAACGTGCTTCCAAGCTTTCTCTTTTCTCTTTGTCTTTGCATAACTCCAAATGGGTCACAGCCACCCTTCAACAGGCTATCACAGAGCCAAAATTCCAGACATTCCTCTCCGAGAGTCTAGTCATAACGCTTTGGAAATGGTCAGACTCAGTCTGACCAAATATGAACATAAATTCCCAAATGTGTTGCAAATGCAGTCGCCCTACGGTACCCTATTGAGAAGGGTTCAAAGCTGACGAGCGCGTCGAACAACAGATAGAGTTGCTAGGGCATTGTCGGGGATGTCTCGATATGCCCAATACATAGCTAACGGGAACCCCTGGAGGCCTCGCATCTAGGCCTCCGGGAACGAGACCCATTTTGCACTGTTAAAGCAAAATTCTTCACGAGTCACTTAGGTGACCCAAAACTGAAGATCTGCGTGTTGCAACAACATTTTCATGCTTACCTGTATCTATCACTTGTTAGTATTTCTCACATGATTTACTAGTAATGTCAGGATCACAGGTACTGCAAACGGCAAGAACTACGGCAGACTCTGATTCCCGACCACTCGGGATACGTAGGCGCTCCACCCCAGAGCTCAAGTCCCTCCGCACACGATATCCCGCAAAGCAAAGCAAAACCCCTCATTGCACGGCAGGGGCATCGCCAGCGAAAGGACAGTTGCTCAACAGCAAAGTCACCCTTCAGCAAAGCACGATCGCCAAGTAGCAACAACACATGCCTCCGACGATCAGCACTAGCACTCTAGGCAACATTCGCCCCACACACTACAGCATCACCGCTTCACAACTACAATCACAGGGCTGAGTCCCTTCCTTTGATCTTCCACAGGGCCGAGTCCCATCGTTAGATCCCCCACAGGGCCGAGTCCCTTCCTTGGATCTTCCGTAGGGCCGAGTCCCTTCGTTAGATCCCCCACAGGGCCGAGTCCCTTCCTTCGATCTTCCGTAGGGCCGAGTCCCGTCGTTAGATCCCCCCCAGGGCCGAGTCCCTTCCTTCGATCTTCCGTAGGGCCGAGTCCCGTCGTTAGATCCCCCCCAGGGCCGAGTCCCTTCCTTCGATCTTCCGTAGGGCCGAGTCCCGTCGTTAGATCCCCCCCAGGGCCGAGTCCCTTCCTTCGATCTTCCGTAGGGCCGAGTCCCGTCGTTAGATCCCCCCAGGGCCGAGTCCCTTCCTTCGATCTTCCGTAGGGCCGAGTCCCGTCGTTAGATCCCCCCAGGGCCGAGTCCCTTCCTTCGATCTTCCGTAGGGCCGAGTCCCGTCGTTAGATCCCCCCAGGGCCGAGTCCCTTCCTTCGATCTTTCGTAGGGCCGAGTCCCGACGTTCGATCCCCCACAGGGCCGAGTCTCTTCCTTTGATCATCCGTAGGGCCGAGTCCCGTCGTTAGATCCACCCCCCCCAGGGCCGAGTCCCTTCCTTTGATCTTCCGTAGGGCCGAGTCCCATCGTTAGATCCCCCACAGGGCCGAGTCCCTTCCTTTGATCTTCTGTAGGGCCGAGTCCTGTCGTTATTGATCTTCCGTAGGGCCGAGTCCCATCGTTAGATCCCCACAGGGCCGAGTCCCTTCCTTTGACCTTCCGTAGGGCCGAGTCCCATCGTTAGATCCCCCTAGGGCCGAGTCCCTTCCTTTGATCTTCCGTAGGGCCGAGTCCCTTCGTTAGATCTTCCACAAGGCCGAGTCCCACCCTTAGATCTTTTGTAGGGCCGAGTCCCATCTTTAGGTTTCCACATGACTGAGTCCTGTTCTCAAGATGATACAAATACTCCATGCACTCTGTGGCATCACAATCAGTTGGCAAGCAATGAAACATTTTGTCATAACATCGATTGCAACACAAATAAGCTAAGTGATGGAGGAATCACAATGATTCCTTCCACTCCTCACGCAACTCCCCAGCGTTTGCATTTACTTTTTACAAGCATTTTCATTCTGCAATGCATCCCATGCGACTACTTCTGTTTAGGGGTCCGTCCCTTCAGGTTCATCCTGACTTTTACATTTCTACATCAGGTATAATATCCCCACATATCCAAAGTAGGAGGGAGAAGGCTGTTATCGGAAGTTCCATATCGATCATTGCTATTAAACTGGGGTGCTTCTGAAGTCTTTGGCTGCATCCTCTACTCGAACAAGCAGTCAAAGAGGGGCAAGCTGTCAGCACCCCATTTTGGCTCATCAATTCAAATTACATTATCAACAATGATCCAAGCCACAACTTGAGCAGAATACAGAAAAACGACTTAACAGAGCAGAAAATCACTATTCATCCTCAAGTCGGCGAAATCGGGCAAATGACACATGCATATGACAGAAGGACTCCAGGAGTCATCAAGGAGCAACAGAGTGACTAGAGAGCTCAGCAATGTCCAAAACTGGCATTTTCAGTATATCACACGGACGGTTCTATTTTTTCGATAGTTCGCTCGATCATCGGAAGATAGCCAATATTGGACTCCAAAAATCCACTCTCATGCCAAACAAATGAAAAGTGTCCCCAAAGGCGTTTTGCAAATCATCTGCTCTATACAGAACAACTTTCTGTATATAGACAACTTTTCAGTGGAAGTCCAAAAATGCCGTTTCTGGAGAGAGAAAAGTTAATTCCAAATATCAGATGCGGCCATGCCCCACAATCATGCAGAGCACGAGCAGTGCTTCAGATTGTCTTTTGGAAGCCATACAGACACCCTGAATGACTTCCGAACGACAAAACGGGCATATCCCTCTTCGGAAGAGCATAATCGGAGACTTGTCTTATGGAATTACGGCAAATGAAGTTCACACTATATTGCCCTGAAAACTCCAGTGGACATTCGCAATAGAGCAAAACAGACAGCAAAACCCTTCACAGTTTCCCTAGTAACCTCCGAAGAGCACAAAATGCCATTTTCAGTGAAGATCCATATCCGGAGGTCCTCTTTGGGGAAACTTGACGCCGGATGCTTACCTTACACAATGCTAGCCTTCTCAAGGCTCAATGTGGAATCGTCGGAATGAATCACACAACTCATCTAGACCCCTCGAGCAGTGCTTTAAGGGTCTCAGATGCACTTTTCATATCCTTAGAGGCCCAATCTCGGCAAACAGAGATCACAGTGATCTCCGAATCGCTCAAGAAACTCAAAAAGCAATCTGAGAAATTCAGTTTCGGCCTCCTAGGACATATCCGGCTCCATATTTGCATTTACTGGCTTAAGGGACAAGTGCCCACGTAATTTGACAATTATGTCAAAATGACCGACGTGGGATGCAGATACAAGATATGCTGTCAGAAGTGGGTAACCTCGCTCTGAATGCATAAAAGGAGCAAAACCGGCTTTCGAGCCTCATATAGACATTTGGCAATTCCTCACGGAAAACGCCAATCTCGGACTCCTTAAATCCGTTTCCTCGCGTATATCGATAATTCGACGTTCAATTCAAACCATGAACTTCGAATGCGCGATCAATCGAGACCCGAGCTTTTTCCCGGTTTCTCCTCTTCGGTCGTGGGACCCACGGGCTACCCAAGATGAGTCACCCTTTGCTCTAGAAGCTTCTTCTTCTTCTTCAATGCAAGAAGCCAACTTGCCCTCTCTTAGCCAAAATATCTTGGAGAGGTTGAAGACAACATTCAATGCTCATCAATGCTCATTAATGCTTGTGGCTCTTCCACATGAAGGATACCTAGCTCACATTCATCCTCATCCTCATTAGACAAACCGAAATTTGCTAATGGGAGGGTTAAGAGTGCTTACTTTTGCTTAATTGCCCATTAGCTTTGCCTATAAATAGCCCCAAAGTGATTAAGTTAATCACTTCTCCTCTTGCACACTCTCTCCAAGCTTTCTCCTCAAGAAAAGCTCTCAACTCCATAGCCAAAACCAGCAAACTTCAACACTTCAAAACTAAGAGAGAAAAACCGAGAAAACCCGAAGAAAGCTTTGAGTCCTTAAGTCGGAAGCCGATGTTCATCATCCCGACTTAAGTTCAAAATTTCTCAAATTCCATGGACCACATGTTTTGGACCCTCGGAGTTCAGTGGTGAACTTTTTTTTTTATTTGAGCACTTTAAGTTATGAATTCAGGTGTATTTTAGGCTTTGGAGTTCATCTCGTGCTCTCGGGTGAATAGTGACAGTCGCTTGCCATGCGCCTGCCACGCGCCCATGCGCCTGCCGTGTGCCCTGTGCGCCTGCAGTGCGCCTGCCGCGCACCTGCCCGGGCGCCCGCGCGCCTTACTGCGCGCTTGACGCCTCCTGCGCACCTACCGTGCACTCCAGCTGCACGCCCCGAGCGCCTAGCTCCCCGAACGTGCATGCCCTTGCACCCGAGCACTCTTCCAAGCATTCTACCGAGTCACCCGACTCTCGAACACTTCCCCGACTCTTTCCTCATATCCCGAGGCTAGGTAAATCACTCTTGACTTAGAGGAGTTAGGGCTTTTTACATTATTTGCATGGCTATGGAGTAATATGGCGTTTTATGCATGTTTAACTTGCAAGGCTTAATTTTCATACACTTTCATGTTATATTATGCATGCTCGTCATCATATAACATGTTAGCATGTCGGAAACGTTTGGATTGACCCTCGGAAGATCTTCCCGACCCGAAATAAGCAAAAGAGCTCTCGGGTTTGCCTCAAGAAGAGGTAACCGAGACTTGGCTTGCTTTCCTCGGGTTAAGAACGGCCTTCTTAGCCCGATCTAAGTTCGATTCCCGAGTTTTCTCGTGTTTTCTTACATGCATGAAGTTGGTATTGTTTTATCGATTCCTTAAATAACTTGTTTATGCATGTTTGCATGTTCGAATGCGTTATTCAAATCATGGCAATACCGACTTTAGATAATCGTGTCATTTATCGTGTTTGTCGTTAGAGCATGCGAGACATGATTCAAAACAAGACGGGGAAACCTCGTAGAACCCCATTCGGGCCATGGGACCTCTCGGTTATCTCCAAGGAGAAGTGACCGAGAGCCTCTTAGACTCGTACGGGTTGCATGAGGCTTCCTCTTCCCGTTTTGAGTCTGTTCTCGGCTTTCCTGTAATTTGCAATTTACATTATCATTATCTATAGATCCTGATACCTAGCACGTAGGTAGGTTCGCCTAAGTCCTTCATAGAGAAACACCTTCCCAACCAAGTCTTCACAGACTGTAAGGAAGGAATGTCATTCCCGATCAGAAGTATGTCATCTACATATAACACCAGGAAGATTACTATGCTCCCACTAACCTTCTTGTAAACAAGGGTTCATCTTCATTCTTGATGAAACCAAACTCTTTGATTGCATCATCAAAACGAAGATTCCAGCTCCTAGAAGCTTGCTCAGTCCATAAATAGACCGTTGTAGCTTACAAACCTTCCGGCACAATGTGGATCGACAAACCCTCAGGGTGTCATAAACACATCCTCGAGGAGCTTCCCGTTCAGAAAGCAGTTTGACATCCATTGCCAGATCTCATAATCATAATAAGTGAATTGCAAGCAAGATCCGATGGATTAAGCATAGCTACCGGGAAAAGGTTTCGTCATAGTCAACACATAACTTGTCTGAAACCTTTTGCCACAAGTCGCCCTAAAGGTAATCACATTACCGTCCATGTCAGTCTTCTTCTTGAAGACCCACTTACCCCAATGGGTTTTGCCCTCAGGTGGATCAACCAAAGTCCATACTTGGTTAGTGTACATGGACTCCATCTCAGATCTCATGGCCTCCAGCCATTTCTCAGAGTCTGGGCCTATTACGGCTTCCGCATAGGTTGTAGGCTCATCATTATCTATGAGCAATACGTCATTGTCTTGAGCCACGAGAAATCCATATCTCTCGGGCTCATGACGTATCCTACTAGACCTACGAGGCTCCTGTGTCACCTGTGTAGAAGATTGTGCCACAACAACTTGTGGTACTTGTTCTGCAACATCGCCCGTCGATTGGTCAATGTCATTTTGTGGTAGAACTTCCCCAAGTTCTAATTTCCTCCCACTAGTTCCTTTGGAGAGAAACTCTTTCTCAAGAAATACCGCAGTTCGAGCGACAAACACTTTGCCCTCGATGGGATTATAGAAATAGTATCCTCGAGTTTCCTTAGGATACCCCACGAAGTAACATTTGTCCGATTTAGGGCCAAGCTTATCCGAAGACAATCTCTTCACATAAGTTTCGCAACCCCATATCTTTAGAAAAGACATCTTGGGACGTTTCCCATACCACATCTCATATGGTGTCCTTTCAACTGATTTCGACGGAGCATTGTTTAATATGAGAGTAGCTATCTGTAGAGCATATCCCCAGAAGGAGTCAGATAAGTTTGCATGACTCATCAAAGATCGAACCATATCTAATAAAGTTCGATTCCTCCTCTCAGCTACACCATTCCATTGTGGTGTTCCAGGTGAGTCAGTTGAGATAAAATCCCACACTGTTTAAGATAGTCAGCGAACTCATAGCTCAAATATTCACCTCCTCGATCTGATCGAAGAACTTTAATGCTCTTACCCAACTGATTCTCCACTTCATTCTTAAATTCTTTGAACTTTTCAAAGGATTCAGATTTGTGTTTCATCAAAAACACATATCCAAATCTACTGAAATCATCAGTAAATGTAATGAAGTAGAGATACCCACCTCTAGCAAGCTTGTTCACTGGTCCACATACATCGGTATGTATGAGAGACAAAAGATCACTAGCTCGCTCACCTTTTCCGGTAAAAGGGGCCTTAGTCATTTTCCCCATTAAGCAAGGTTCGCATGTCTCGATCGATTCTAAATCAAACGAGTCCAGTAATCCATCCTTATGGAGTCTAGAGATGCGATTCTCGCTAATATGGCCTAAACGACAATGCCAGAGGTAAGTCGGATTCGAATCATTAGATTTGAGCCGTTTGGTTTCCACATTATAAATAGGCGTATCTAGATCAAGAACATACAGACCATTACTTAAATGTGCACTGCCATAATATACATCATTCATGTACATAGAACAACACTTGTTCTTTATAGTGAAACAAAATCCCTTCTTGTCCAAACAAGAAACAGATATTATGTTTCTACTAATAGCAGGTACATAATAACAGTCATTAAGATCTAATACAAGCCCAGTAGGTAAAACTAGGTGATAAGTCCCTACAGTTAATGTAGCAACTCTTGCTCCATTTCCAACTCGTAGGTCCACCTCGCCCTTTGTCAACGATCTACTGTCCTTTAGGTCCTGCATATTTCCACAAATATGAGCACCACATCCGGTATCTAATACCCAAGATGTAGAAGTAGTAGATACATTAATCTCTATAACATGGATACCTGAAGTGGAAGTCTCACTTCCCTTCTTCTTCTTCAACTCTTCCAGGTATATCTTACAATTCCGCTTCCAATGTCCAGTGTTGCCACAATGGAAGCAGTAATCATTCTTCGCCACCTTGGCTTTAGGCTTCAACTCACCCAAGTCAAAATTGGATGCACCTTTAGCCTTCTTGCCTTTACTCTTGCTCTTGCCCTTTCTTTTGGTCCCTTGGACCATTAGAACGGACGTCCCCTTGCTGATATCATGCTCAGCTGTTCTCAACATGCTAAGCAGTTCAGGCAATGGTTTATTGTAGTCATTCATATTATAGCTCATAATGAACTGACTATAACTGCTGGGCAGCGACTGTAGAACTAAATCTGGCCAATCTGTGGCCAATTCCAAGGAGACCAGTTCCAGAGTCTCAGAGTCTCAACGTACCAATCATCTTGAGTACATGAAGACCCACCGGGCTACCCTCAGTCAACCTTGCCTGAAAAAGTGCTTTAGAGATCTCGAATCTCTCATGTCGGGCCTACTCTTGATAGAGCTGCCTGAGATGCACGATCATATCGTACGCCTTCATGTTCTCGTGTTGCTTCTGAAGCTCCGAGTCCATGGTGACTAACATGAGACATCCGACGTTTACGGCATCATCATGATGCTTACTATAAGCATCTTTCTCAGCTTGGGGAGCATCGTCAGGCGGTGGCGCAAGAAGAGGTTGCTCTAAGACATATAGCTTCTTTTCTTGGGTGAGAACAATTCTCAAGTTTCGATACCAACCAAGGAAATTATTCCCTGACAGTTTGTCCTTATCAAGGACGGATCGCAAACAGAAAGTACTAGAAGTGCTCCCTGCCATGGTAACTACCATAGAAATATACAAAATAAGTATTATGACACAACAATATTTAATGAGGACTTATAAATATTGCTCCCACTATTTATATCAAATCAATGACCCTCAACATTGATTCAGAGAATATCATTCTCATAGTAGCTCAAGATCCATATCTCACCAAGCTCTGAGTCAGCGAGGGCTGATTCACCCAGAACTTGCTATTTAGGTAGGGAACTCACTTTCCCAATTGCATCACATGCAACTCTTGATTAGTTGAGTGAATAACTCCTTATTCAAATCTATCTTATAGATCGATGCCCAACTACATGCCTCTGAACTCCTAATCCTATTAGGCTTGCTCAGTTAAGTCCGACCCACTGGTAAACACAACGTCTTACTAGGATAGATAAGGGCATCCTGCGAAGGCAAGGTCTACACACTCATCGATCTTGGTCTTGACGAGCGTTACACGGTGGAAGGATATGGACTTAATATTTTGAGGGATTTGATTAACATTTAATCGATCTCACTATACACTATTATGTAACTATTACATAATAGTCCACACGTATAACTATTATACTAACACAACTAGGACATAGTCCATGTCTAACAGTCATGCACCGCAAATATCAAACATAATCATACCAGTACCAAGCATAAAATCATATTTTATGATATTATCTACTCAGATTCTAACTAGCTAGGCTCTGATACCAATTGCTAGTTCCACGGGGCGCAACGGAAGCGAAAAAGGAACAGAAATTCAAAATTTCCTACCCGTGAAACTAATTCCAAGACCTACTAGAAGAATAAGAGTAAATAAAAACGTACCTGGAATATTTAAAGTTGTCGACCGAGCGTCCCACGCGTGACGCCTCTACTGGAATCCACACCGACTTTGTCGACGAGTCTTCGAGATCGGCGGTGCTAGCGACCAACACTCGAAAGAAACACCGATGCGACACCCGAAATTTTCAGACTAATGGACCTAATTTGAGTTGAACAATTCAACCCAAAATATATATATTTTATATGCACACATATATGCACGTACATATATATATTAGCATATATATATAATATGTGTGCGTTTTTATATATCAGCATATATATATATAATCATGCTTACTGCCCCTTTTTATAAGCAATATGGGGGGGTGAAGATGAAATCCCAACCGATGTGGGATTTAGGGAATTAAGGTTCCCTTATGACATGTGTCCTTACACATGTTAATCCACATAAAAGCCATGTGTCACCATATTAATCGTGCATCAATTTGGTCCATTTAATCTAATAAATCGAGTCTAATTCATCGACAAATTTAATCTCATTAAATATCCAATTAATTAGTCGCACCATAAATCATCTAATCTCTATTAGATGATTTTATTGTTTCAAAATATCTCGTCAATTTAGTCGTAGTGTGTGACCCTGTAGGTTCCCAATTACGTTGACAGTAATATCAAAATCTCTATTTCAATATTACAAACAGTGAGTGGCATCTAGCAATGCATCACTGTTACTCAAGTAATCGGAAAGTCAATTTCTCGACGAACCTTGTGACCTCCGTTACCGTGTAATATAATCCCTTTGTCCTCTATATCTCTATTGAGCCCAAGGCATGGTCGATGACATCCTTGTATGGCTCAATATCTCTTTTTCTTGGTTTACCGGGTAAGTCTATCAGAACAAATGAGCTCGATATCATTATATCGACTCATTTGGGTATGCATACACTTTTAGACTTAACCACCAAGTGGCCGTGAGATATCGCTCCCGTTTCGTAGGAGGGACAAATCCTATCTTGATCACTCACATTCCTCTCCATGCTCTGTGGTATACCCAATAACTGTCTTTATAACCATCCTGTTACAGTGGCGTTTGACAGTATCAAAGTATATGACATTACATGTAGGAATCTATGGTGACCTCAAGTCAAAGGACCATTACACTATAGTCACTTTGAGATATGCTAATGACAGTCACGTAACAACCCATGTAGCAATCTCATGGCAGATCAGTCCTATACACATTACTCTTAATGTATACATGTGGTGTGATTTGATATCTCCATATCCATGACCTATGAGATTTGATCATCAATCAACACTTACACTAATCTAACCGTATTATCGTTGTCCTAATTAACGATAATACTTTGACTATGGACATTTAGGAATAATGTTCAGTAATTATAGGATCTCACAATCAAGTCACACTTGATGCCTATTGAACCTACTATTCCAAGGACATTATTGTGTAAAATCATATTTAGCGCAATCTACACAATAACAGATATGCCTCGTAATATAATGAAATACATGTCATATTACAGAACTGATGATAGATTGCATCTAGGGCATACACCAATTCCCAACAGATTTGCATGCCAAAATACCCCAGGTTAATAAACTTGCTAATCCACGTACATTCGGTGAATACAAACACATTGTCTGTTATTTACCTGCTACTTGTTATCTTTCCGCACCTGTTTGCCATGCGGGTCGAGCCTGATCTCTAGGCCGAATAATATTAGGGTTCAACGCCCTAATCATCGAGCACAGGGTCCAACACCATAATCAACACTCACAGGGTCCAACGCCCTATTCAGTGAGAGCGTGCATTGAATTTCAGTTCTTCTGTCTTTTCCCTAAACTCACGGTGAGTTAGAGCGGAATAATAACTGAACGCGAGTCAACTGGAATTCGGCCATTTGTAATTTGTATTTATTGTTTTCGAGAGCATTGTAAGGACTTTTATTTTGTACATTTGTTCTGTAAGAATTCCAGTCGGTAAGCGAACGGTTCGAGAGTCGAATTAATCGAATCGGTCTAATGCTTGCCAAGTCACAAGTAAATCCAAGATCTCGCGGTTTTAGTTCACGCAGGGATTCGACCTCCATGGTTCGATGAACTGTAACGCAAGATTGTGAACCAACTCCCCGACATACGGGTTTACTTCTCTCTCGGCTTCTCAACCGACATCGTTTAATTCACCGAATCTCCGGTGTCAAAACGTGCAAGCCGAGTGCAGCTTAATTCATGCGGTAAATCAACAAAATGCAAGCCTAGTAAACCAAAGTACCGAAAGGGCGTGCGGGATATAGGCCCACACGTAACATGAACCCCCGAACTCGGATTTTCCGGTTCCGCACAGACCAATGCCTTAACAACAAACTAGGTGTTCTATACCCCTAGACCTGGGTAACTTATCCGCCCTCGACCTTCGAGTCGTAAAATGATAAGTGGCGACTCCTTCTCTCACGTGTGTCAGTCACTCGTCCCCACGGGAAGGTGGACAATCCCAAGTCGCGCGATCCAAAAGCGTGCAATGCGGGCCCCGACGAGATTCCACATTCGGGTCCATACACCTACGCTAGGTAAAGTTGACTTGCCTGGGATGAAGACTTTTGCACAGATGAGTTACAAGAAGGATAAGAACCAACAATGGCATTTTTTAGTGAACCTATACATGGTCTCAATGTTCATGTTTTGCCTCCAAACTCATGGTGAGGTTCGAGAAGTTGAATCTTGGCCATATCACTCGTGAAACAAGGCAAGTTGAGGAGCCATCTAGCCAGGCCTCGCAATCATATGCTAAGGGAATAGCATAATTAAAATAGATGATGCTTGTAGGTTTTGAAGATATTTAAGCAGTTAATTCGTCCAGGAAATATGCGTGGTACTCCATGATTGATTTAGAGTCTACATGCATAGTGACTTCTGTTTTGTTATCACAAGATGTTCAACTTGAGATGATAGATTTGTAGGACCCTTTTGTTGTTGTTTTGTTTAAATGGATATTGCAATGTCAACCGAAAACAATATCGGTTCCCTATAACTAAGTGGATTATTCTTATTGCTTTTTGCTTCCATATTTCTTGCTTATGCACTCATCTCCCGATCTGATCATCTTGTTTTTGTCGATGAAATTTACCTTTTTCAAGAGATAATAAACACAAACTTCTATATATTTGTCTCTTGCACATGATCATAAATGATCATGGTATTAGATATTATAACATGGTTCATGATGGTGAGATTGTAGCACCATGATAAAAGCTTCTCATGTATTTTAAAAGCTCTCATGTAGAATGATTTTTTCATTATTTTACCTTCAATATGGAGATATGTCATTGTTGTGGAGCAATACATAGCGGTGTGCATGAGCTAGTGACAAAGTGTCCAACTTATCACTTTTGATGGTCCCCAATACTTGACCTCCTGACGAGAAAGGAGAGTGGCCTTCTCTAATTTCCCCTTGATTCCTACGAGGTCCGGAAAATATTGTTTCTATGTCCGAGAAGTAGCGAGTACAAAGGTTAGACATTCAAAGACTATATATCCTTCGGTGATCGATTGTTTGGATATGCTCTGTTACGCACAAGTGATTTTAGTTGATTAAAGAACGTAAAAAATATAGGAACAACATAGAGAACGGGTTAATTGCATAAATACATACATAAATATAGACAAACTCATTATACTAAAAAAAGAAAGAAAGACATTCAGTAGATGGTACTTCTACTAATCTTTCAATGGGATACATCCAACTATAATGCATGGGTCCTCCAAGTTTTGCCTCTTGAGGCAAATGAATTATTAAGTGGACCATGATGGTGAAAAAGTCAAGAGGAAATCTTTTTTTCAATTGACAAAGTATCATTGTAGCGTCCTTTTGTAGAGCATCCATCAAACATGGCCGAGAGTCTTTGAACATAACTTCTTAAAGAACTCAGAAAGAGCTGAAAGTGAATCTATGAGCGTCTTCAATGGAACACTTCTCAGGCATATCAGAAGTAATTTGTGCATTAAAATGTGACCATCATACTCTTAAGATTTGATAACTTATGGTCTTTTAAATTAACACACCTTGATATGTTGGAAGCATAACATCGGGGACCTTCAATGACTTAAGGATCGATAGGAATCAGTCTTTCTCCTCGTGGAGAGATAACCTGCTAACGGAATATGGATTTTGTCATTTATTTCTTGGGGATGCAAGTCTACTCTTATGCCCATGTCGCAAGTTCAATCAAGCTTTCATATTATCTTTACGCGATGTACTAATAACTTTATTGCACATGTTCTTCTCGATGTGCATAACCTCCAAACTATGACGTAGAAGATTATGACGCCAATATGGAAGGGTAACGAAAATACTCATCTTTTTCCATAAGGTGGACGATGAATTTGCGCGACCATGATGTGTGCCTTCTCCAATTACGTTAAGAGATCTTTTCTCATCTCTCTTCCTCTTATCCTTGGAAGCATTACCATAGGTAAATGATTTACCTTCGAGTTTACTATAAATGTCATCTCTTGAAGGGGTGGTAGGGACATTTCCAATCTCAATCGATCCACCAAACTCATCACTTTGATACCTAAATGGATGGTCTTGTGGAAGCCATCGCTGTCCCATGTAGCAATTTTTTTTTATTGACTAATCATTATGAACATATTGATTCCGCACACACCGGGCATGCGAATCGACCTTTTGTACTTCATCCAAAAAGATTCGCATATGCTGGAAAATCATTTATAGTCCATATAAGCCATGCACGTAAGGTGAAATCCTTGCTATTTGAGGCATTAAACGCATTAACACCATCCATTAGCTGCTTCAACCATTGTTATCAGAACCGGACCGGACCGGCCGGTTCGACCGGTCGGACCGGGAACCGGCACCAAGTCCGGTCCGGTTCGTCTAAAAACCGAAATGGCAGCTTTGAACCGCCGGACCCATTGAACCGGCCGGTTTTAAGCAAAATTTCATTAAACCGGCCGGTTCTATGGGTTTTTATGGGTTTCCTATTTAATGTAAAAATTGGTTGGTTGTGTAAAGATTTGAACTCATGACCTCTTACTTTTCATATTAGCATACTACCAACCAAGTCACCACCACTTTTTTGTTCTTTAACTCTACTTTTAAGTACTTATTAAAATAAAATATTTATTTTGAAGTAAGAAATATTAAATATAGATACTTTCTTATACTATTGTTATATTTCTTTAAAATCATCATACTTTTATCTTAATTATCATAATTTTTTTAATAATATGAATATTTATTTTATTTTAAATAAACGAGCGGTCCGACCCATCGAACCCCCGGTTGGACCCATAAACCCATGACCCCGTACCCCTTCCGGTTCATCATCCGGTCCGGTTCTGATAACACTGGCTTCAACTCATCTATCAAAGATTGTAAGTAGACATCGGTATTATTGCTAGGCCCATTTTCACCAGGAATTACCATTGACAATACAAGAGAGGATGGCTTCGTACACGAGTAAGGTTCCATGTTGTAGGGGACCAATATCACTAACCACGTACTATGTGTCATGCTCATTGTTTGGAAGGGATTAAAGTCATCACTAGCTAAGCCCAATCTTACATTGCATGGGTCAGCTACAAAGTTTGGATATTGCTCATCAAAAGCTTTCCACGCTTCAGCATCAACAGGATGCCTAAAAATCCCATCTTAAATGCGTGAATCTGAATGCCATCTCATCGAACTAGCTGTTTTAGATGATTGGAACAAACGCTTCAGCCTCAGAATCAAGGGAAAGTATCGCAAAATTTTCACAAGCTTCTTGCGATGAAGGATATTAGGGATATGTAAAACTTCATCAACTACGTTTGAATGATCATTCTCATCAACTGTAGTTACCACCCACCTTGAAATGCCACATGTCAGGCATGACTTAGTATTTGTGTTAGGACTCCAATACAACATACAGTCATTAGTGCATGCATGAATCTTAACAAAACCAAGATCCAATTTTTTCAGCAATTTCTTCAAATCGTAGTTTGTTGCAGGTAGTGAAGTGCCATGGAAAGCATCAATTAGTAGATCTAGTAACATAGTAAGTGATTTTCCTGACCACCCATTCAATGTTTTTATATGAAATAGCGCAAAAGGAATGATATGGTAGAGTATTTCTTACAACATAGGATAAAGTGGTACTTCACTTTCAGCCATAAAATCATTCCCATTGTTAGATTGATTGACATTCTTAGAAGGCATTAAGGTGAAAAATTCATCAGTCTTGTCCTCGTCATGGATAGGGGGCCTTCAACTCTATCATGATATGGCACATTTAATCCCATGGCTTCCAATATTAAATCTCTCACACCTAAATCTCCACCAATTTTCATTTATAATTTGAGAAGAACCCTGAATTTTCAGGAATGTTGATGGCAAAGAGATAGAAGTTTCACCATGGAAAGCCCATCTCTTGTAACTTTTGTCAATATCATGTAATCGAAGATGACTATGTATCGCGCTTGGATCCATGATACATCTATTCAAACATCTTTTGCAAGGACAGTGTATATTTTCTCCATGTCTAGAATTTGTGGTGGCATACTTGATAAAAGCAAATATTCCTCTCATATATGCGGTGCTAAATCGTGACACATCGATCCAACTTTTATCCAATATCTATAAATTTTCAATAATGATGAAAGGTGAGTTAGGTATCTCATCAAACAAATATTAGCCATTGTGCGCACCCGAATTTGATCTCGTCGGGGCACGCATGCGCGCGCCTAAGCAAACGCGGCTTGGGAGTGTCCACCTTCCCGGGGACGCGCGACGGACGCACGTGAGAAGGAGTCGCCACCTGCCATTTTACGACCCGAAGGTCGAGGGTCGGCAAGTTACCCGGGTCTAGGGGTACGGGGTACACCTAAATTCTAAGGTAATGGTCGTACGGAACCGAAAATTCCGAATTCGGGGGTTCTATTACGTGCGGGCCTATATCCCACACGCCCTTTCGGTACTCTAGCTTGCTAGGCTTGCCATTTTGTTTATTTACCGCGTGAATTAGAGTTGCGCTTGACTCGCCCGTTTTGACACCGTAAAATCGATGAATCGATCGAGTTGGGCCGAGGATCCGAAGGATGAGTAGGCTTGAGAGTCAAGGAATTGGTTCGCTATCTTAGCGTTACAGTTCTTCGGACCGTAATGGTCGATTCCCTGCGCGAACCGAGACCATGATTATTCGAGCTTACTCGTCCCTTGGTGACGATAGACCGACTTAACCGACTCAACACTCGGACCTCTTGCTCACCGATCGGGATCCTTACAAGTATATGAATAAATACACAAATAAGATCCTCACAATGTGCACTCGAATAATTACAGAATACAACTGAATGAAATAAGTAGATCCCGATCGGTTTGCATTGGGCCAATATTCCCCTCCGGCTCACCGTATGTTTTGAATAACCGATAAACAAATTAAGGCAACGCGGGCTTGAGGAGCCGGGGGTCGGGTTCGATTGAACCGATGGTTTGCAGGAGAACCGATTAGTTCCCACTGTAACCGTCGGACCAATCGAGCTCCCGGGTGATACCTAAATACGTTTCACGCGCTCAATCCAAATCCGCCTTCCACATAGGCCGTATTCGGAGTGCAACGGTGAATCGAGGCTAGATCCCATTCCGCACTCGGGTTGCACGCGCTCGGTGAGTTAAGAGGCGTTGGACCCCGTGTTCGGTGATTTGGGGCGTTGGACCCCATGTAACACATGACCTATGGGTTCGGGCCCGAACCGCAATAAATTATCGAAAGCAAGAATAAAACAGAAGAAAACTGATATAACTGACACAATACAGAAAGCAACTGACAATTACTAATAGGTGTCGGTGAATACAAACAAATTGTGTATTAGGCCGAATATACGTGATTTAATCAGTTATTATCCGTGGTTGATTGGCAAACAATGCATCTAACCTAGGCAAACATAGATGGCGGGCTAGGATAAGGTTCTAAGCTAATTACATGTGTGTGTTTGTTTTATGACTTTCATTTCAGTTAAGTGTCACTGGGGTTTCACCGAATTAGCCAAACTCGTGTTTTGACTCTAGATTGGGATCTATTATCCCACCTATCCATTATCTAGGGTTCGATTAGGCCGAATGTACAATTAATCCGGTTGATCGTGATTTGCAACTGAAATAAAATGCTCCCCACCGAATCTACAATAGGAAGATAGAAACACCGAAAGTGAACGGAATGGGCTGTACGAAAGAAACTCACACCCGAACGGGCCGCCCCTTTCCGTCCATAGATCGAGGTGTTTCCGACTTCCTAAGGCCTAGGATATCGGTGAATCACGGAATGACGACTATGCCCTTGAGTGGTAAAACATGTGATGTTCATATATAAATTAAAGATCGTGTGACACGAAGAGGTCTAAAGAGGACTCGCGTATCTCGACTCGAGCCGCCTCAAATTGGGCCCGGACTCGAGTCATAGTACGCGAGTACTTGCTAGACACGATTCTATTCGTGTTACACGACTCGATGTTTGGAAATTATGAGCTTTTAAGGAAAAGGGCATTTTCATCGTTCCGTAAATCATCGATGCGCTTACGAATTAAGGATCGATTAACCCAATTATTTAACCCAAGTGATTTAACTAATCGAGTGACGCGTCCCGCTTTCCCCATTGTGAAATTATTCGGTAGTTATCAATTTATATCACGATTATGGATTTGATGGGTAATTTTCCCAAACTAACATGTCTAATGAATAATTGATGCATGATTAATAATTGGAAAAAGAGAGGAGAAAAGACAGCAAAGTCGCAAGCAATCTCAAGGATCGGATTTAAAATAACCAAGAGAGACCGATCCTAACTCGTAGGGGGTCACGAAGAATTCGGCCATCCCCTAAGGATGCGTGGCCGAATGCCTCTTGGCCCGATCCGAATTTGGACGGGTCTCTCCTATCATTTTCAATCGATCCTTGCATGCATCAAGTGATGTATATACACGAATTAATACATTTCACTAAACAAAAGTCACCACGGTCTTGATTACGCAAATGTAAACACGAAACGAGCGCAAGCATCATGTTTAATAAAATTTATAGTGCAACATTGGTTCATTCAACGCCAAGCTCGGAAATGTATCTCGAGAAGCCCCCGACATCATGGAACGAGAAGTCCATGGCCTCGGAAGGACCAAGGGACCTCTCGGCCCCCTTGCAAGGAAGGTGGCCGTGAGCTCCCCTTGGTGCTACCGACTCATGAAAACCTCTTCCCCCTAGATCTCAAGTGCTTCTCGTCATGCCCACACATTACACGACATTCGGAACAATAAAGTATGGGGAACAACGAGCTTCGGGATGAAAGAGCCCCCGGTGTGTCCGTGAGGGACAAGGGAACTCTCGGCCATCCCTTCGGGAGGCATGGCCGTGAGTTCCATGACCCCTACGGACCACGAGGGGCTCTCCAACCTTGAGGTAGGTCGTATCCCATCATGGCATGCACTTTCATACAACATTTAGACATAAGAAGGAAAATAAAAACAAGCCACGATGCATGGGATTGCATGGGAGGTCCGGATCCGGAAGAAAAAAATGGTATCTTTCATGCATTCGGGTTCCTTAAACCACATAATCACTTCATACAAGCAAAAACCGAAGATCCTAGCTTCTCTAAGTTATAAAGAGATGTTACCTAGCCTCGTTGTAAGAGGAAAAGAGTCGGGGATGCGGCCGTGGGAGTCGCAAGACTCGGCTAGAGGTTACGGGTGAGTGACCCGAGAGGAAGACAGCCGCGGCAGCTCGGGAAAAATGGGGTCGGCACGCTTGCTCCGGGCACGGCACGGTGCAAGGTCGGGCTCGTTGGACTCCTAAGAGACGGGCCTAGATGACCATGGGTGGCTCCAAATGTGCCAAGCCCTGGACGAGCTCGAAAACGTGAGAGAAGTTCGGGTATGAACACGGAAAACCCGGTAAGTAAGAAAAAACAATGAAACGGAGGTCGTGCACGGTGGATCGGCCCTCGGATCGTGACCACCTCTTCACGAGAGAGGGTGAGGGTTGTGAGGAACCCTTTGAACGTGATGGCACGACTCTCCGAAGTCGTGGGAAGAAATGGCACGTCGAGGAAGTGTCCGGTGCGCGCGGGTATGCTCTAAGAACCCGATTATGTTTTCGGCTGGAACGGGGTGTTAGGGACCTCAAATTGAAAATCTAAGCCCGGAAATGGACTTAGGGGGTGGAAAATATGTAGGCTAGGGAATTTTATGATTTTTTGGCTTAAGTCGGGTCGGGTGGTTACCGGAATACCGAGTGGCTTTCCGACGATTTTGGCCGGTTTCAGCCTTGGCAAGGGGTTGGACGAGACTTGGGTGTGGGCTGAAAGTTGAGAGGATTTTAGAGAGAAGTTGGCTTGAGAGAGAGTGAGAATGAAGAAGTGATTAAGTCTAATGATGCTAGAGGCTTTATAGGAGTGACTAACGGCTTGATTTGGGGAGTTTAATCACGGATTAGGGCCTTAATCTAGGGCTGCCGAATTTTGGAGGTGATTAGGATGGGGAAATAGTCATGTGGAGTGTAGGGGAAGCAAGAGGGAATTGATGGGGTGATGGATGGGTGATGGGTGTGATGGATGGATGGAAGGAGGTGATGGATGTGAGGGAAATTCAAAATGTGTGGTGGAGGGAGTGTCTTGGGAGGTGGAGCCCCCGGCCATGGGGGGGGAAGCCGCGGCTTGGGGCTGTCCAATCGGAGCCGAGGGTTGAGCCGTGGCTTGGGGTTGAGCCGCGGCTTGATGGCTTGGCTTGGCTGAGCTGTGGGTCCCATTCGGTTGAGAGAAAAGCCGGAAAATGCTTGGGACTTGATTGAGCGCGCGTCCGATCTCCGACGTCCAATTAATTTATGGATTTGGAACGCTTGAATGACGAGGATTTGAATGAGCCTAATATCGCCATGCGTCGTGTGGACGGACGTTCGGGCGACTCGGCGACTCGGGAGTCGGTTTTGCCCTGTTCGGACGTTCGGGGTGGAGTTTGGCGTCCCTCGATCCCCGATTGTTCTTTGTGCATGCCTGCATTCGTTTTGGCGATCTTTTTGCCCCGCGGGGGATCGTTGGCCCGTCGTCCTTGGTGGGGGACCGTTGGCCCGGGAAGACTTAGGGACCTTGACCGGGATTTTCTCAGCGTGCCCTGAATGCCTTGAGGTGCTTGGAGATTATCGGGAGGCACTCAGAGATCGTTGTAGTCTTTACTTTCCGTGGAAATACCCGAAGGCTCGCCGGGAGGCGTTCGCGACCACTGAAACGTACTTCGGAAGACCGAGCCGAGTTCCAGAAGGTTGTCTGAAGCTTGTTCCCCGGCCCTGGTGGTCCCTAGGTACCTGTAGGCCCGTTTTGAGGGGCCGTTTGCTCGTCAGTGGAGCGAACTCCGGGAGCTCTGTTAGAAAAGGCGTCTGTGAGGGATCGGGGTGTCCCGGCCTAAGCAGGATGCCCCGGAAATGCGTCCGGACGTGTCATTGGTCACTTTGGCACTGAGAGGGATTTTTGGAGTCCCATATTGGGCACCTTTCGGTGCTTCGGTGACTCGGTGGTGAATAGTGCCACAGTGCCAGCTCTGCTGTTTTCGAGATTCTTCGCCTGTAAGTTCCTCCGACTACTCTCTTCGACTTTTTTCAGTGACCCAGCTTTTCTCCCATTGCTCATGACCCCGTGCCCGCCTATTTGCCTCTGATTGCCGGGCGAGGAATAGTGTCCCGAGCTTCGGTCGGGAATCCTCGTGTGGGAAGCCGGTGGGCCAGAATGGGGTGCTGACAGCTTGCCCCTCTTTGGTTGCATGTTCGGTTAGAGGATGTAGCCAAAGATCATGAGAGGCACCCTTTTTGGCCCCGGCGACCGCTTCTATCGTCGTTCTCCGTGGTGGATCACCCCTCCTGTCATAAGATAGTAGCATGATTAGGGTTTGGAGGATGTGGAGTGGTAGGTGATGGGCCCAAGCTCGCGGAAAGCATGTAAAGTGGACGCGAAGTCCGGAAAGCAGTAATGTGGACGCGAAGTCCGGAAAGCAGTAAAGTGGACGCGAAGTCCGGAAATCAATAAAGTTACTAGGCCGAAGCCCGTGGAAAGCAGTAAGGTGGATGCGAAGTCCTGAAAGCAGTAAAGTTACTAGGCCGAAGCCCGAGGAAAGCAGTAAAATGGACGCGAAGCCCGTGGACGCGAAGTCCGGAAAGCGATAAAGTCACTAGGCCGAAGCCCGAGGAAAGCAGTAAAATGGACGCGAAGTCCGTGGACGCGAAGTCCGGAAAGCGATAAAGTTACTAGGCCGAAGCCCGAGGAAAGCAGTAAGTGCTAGTTCAACGGGGCGCAACGGAAGCGAAAAGGAACAGAAATTCAAAATTTCATACCCGTGAAACTAATTCCAAGACCTACTAGAAGAGGAAGAGTAAATAAAAGCGTACCTGGAATATTTAAAGTTGCCGACCGAGCGTCCCACGCGTGACGCCTCTACTGGTATCCACACCGACTTTGTCGACGAGTTTTCGAGATCGGCGGTGCTAGCGACCAACACTCGAAAGAAACACCCCAATGCGACACCCGAAATTTATTAGACTAGTAGGATTAATTCAAATTGAACAATTCAACTTGAATTTCCTTACACTTATACACGTACACCCATATACATGTATATATATCTCTTATATCTAAACATGCATGCTGCCCCTTTTTATAAGCAATATGGGGAAGACAAATTCAAAGCCCCACCGATGTGGGATTAAGGAGAATCAAGGCTCCAAGTGACATGTGTAAGTCTAGGTGACATCATTTAATTAGTCCATGTGTATAGCTAAGTGTTATCATACAATTGGCCCATGTTTCTTTCTATAATTGGCTCCAAGTGGTTCCATAAAAATAACCACTTAGCACACCATTAAATCTAATAAATCGGGTCTAATTAATCGGCAAATTTAATCTCATTAAATATCCGATTAATCGGTCGCACCATAAATCATCTAATCTTTATTAGACAATTTTGTTGTTTCAAAATATCTCGTCAAGTTAGTCGTAGTGTGTGACCCTGTAGGTTCCCAATTACGTTGATAGTAATATCGAAATCTCTATTTTAATATTACAAACAGTGAGCGGCATCTAGCAATGCATCACTGTTACTCAAGTAATCGGAAAGTCAATTTCTCGACGAACCTCGTGACCTATATTACCGTGTAATATAATCCATTGTCCTCTATATCTCTATTGAGCCCAAGGCATGGTCGATGACATCCTTGTATGGCTTAATATCTCTCTTTCTTGATTTACCGGGTAAGTCTATCAGAGCAAATGAGCTCGATATCATTATATCGACTCATTTGGGTATGCATACACTTTTAGACTTAACCACCAAGTGGCCGTGAGATATCGCTCCCGTTTCGTAGGAGGGACAAATCCTATCTTGGTCACTCACATTCTTTTCCATGCTTTGTGGCATACCCAATAACTATCTTTATAACCAACCAGTTACGGTGGCGTTTGACAGTATCAAAATATACGACATTACACGTAGGAATCCATGGTGACCTCAAGTCAAAGGACCATTACACTATAGTCACTTTGAGATATGCTAATGACAGTCACGTAACAACCCATGTAGCAATCTCATGGCGGGTCAGTCCAATACACATTACTCTTAATGTATACATGTGGTGTGATTTGATATCTCCATATCCATGACCTATGAGATTTGGTCATCAATCAACACTCACACTAGTCTAACCGTATTACCGTTGTCCTAATTAACGATAATACTTTGACTATGGACATTTAGGAATAATGTTCAGTAATTATAGGATCTCACAATCAAGTCACACTTGATGCCTATTGAACCTACTATTCCAAGGACATTATTGTGTAAAATCATATTTAGCGCAATCTACACAATAACAGATATGCCTCGTTTTATAATGAAATAGATATCATATTACAAAACTGATTATAGATTGCCTCTAGGGCATACACCAATTCCCAACAATCTCCCACTTGCACTAGAGCCAATCTGGCACATGTCTTATGCCAATAGATCTAGTGTGAGCCTCGTGCTTGCGCTGCACAAGAGGCTTCGTAAGTGGATCTGCGAGATTCTCATCTGTTGGTATTCTGCATATCTTCACATCTCCTCTGTCGATGATCTCGCGAATGAGATGGAAGCGCCTGAGTATATGTTTGGATCGCTGGTGAGACCTGGGTTCCTTAGCTTGCGCAATGGCTCCATTGTTGTCACAATAGAGATCCACTGGGTCTGCGATGCTAGGAACCACAACAAGTTCTGTCACGAACTTCTTGATCCAAACGGCCTCTTTTGCAGCGTTAGAGGCAGCAATATACTCGGCCTCTGTGGTAGAATCGGCTACTGTCTCCTGTTTGGAACTCTTCCAACTCACAGCACCTCCATTCAGGCAGAACACATACCCTGACTGCGATCTACTGTCGTCCTTATCGGTCTGGAAGCTAGCATCGGTGTAACCTCTTACAACGAGCTCTTCTTCGCCTCCATATACCAAAAACATCTCCTTAGTCCTTCGTAAGTACTTAAGGATGTTCTTTACTGCAATCCAGTGTCTTTCACCTGGATCTGATTGGTATCGACTCGTCATACTCAAAGCATACGAGACATCTGATCGAGTGCATAACATAGCATACATGATGGATCCAATAGCTGACGCATATGGAATCCTATTCATGCGGTCCCTCTCCTCTCTTGTAGAAGGACTCTGAGCCTTCGAAAGGCTTATGCCATGTAACATAGGCAGCGACCCTTTCTTAGAATCATGCATGCTAAAACGCCGAAGCACTTTATCTATGTATGCACTCTGACTTAGGCCAAGCAGTCTCCTGGATCTATCTCTATAGATCTTGATACCTAGCACATAGGTAGCTTCGCCTAAGTCCTTCATAGAGAAACACCTTCCCAACCAAGTCTTCACAGACTGTAAGGAAGGAATGTCATTTCCGATCAGAAGTATGTCGTCTACATACAACACCAAGAAGATCACTATGCTCCCACTAACCTTCTTGTAAACACAGGGTTCATCTTCATTCTTAATGAAACCAAACTCTTTGATTGCATCATCAAAACGAAGATTCCAGCTCCTGGAAGCTTGCTTCAGCCCATAAATAGACCGTTGTAGCTTACAAACCTTTCCGGCACTATGTGGATCGACAAAACCCTCAGGTTGTGTCATATACACATCCTCGAGGAGCTTCCCGTTCAGGAAAGCAGTTTTGACATCCATTTGCCAGATCTCATAATCATAATAAGCTGCAATTGCAAGCAAGATCCTTATGGATTTAAGCATAGCCACCGGGGAAAAAGTTTCGTCATAGTTAACACCATGAACTTGTTTGAAACCTTTTGCCACAAGTCGGCCCTTAAAGGTAATCACATTACCGTCCATATCAGTCTTCTTCTTGAAGACCCACTTACACCCAATGGGTTTTGCCCATTCAGGTGGATCAACCAAAGTCCATACTTGGTTAGTGTACATGGACTCCATCTCAGATCTCATGGCCTCCAGCCATTTCTCAGAGTCAGGGCCTATTACGGCTTCCGCATAGGTTGTAGGCTCATCATTATCTATGAGCAATACGTCATTGTCTTGAGTCACGAGAAATCCATATCTCTCGGGCTCATGACGTATCCTACTAGACCAACGAGGCTCCCGTGTCACCTGTGTAGAAGATTGTGCCACAACAACTTGTGGTACTTGTTCTGCAACATCGCCCGTCGATTGGTCAATGTCATTTTGTGGTAGAACTTCCCCAAGTTCTAATTTCCTCCCACTAGTTCCTTTGAAGAGAAACTCTTTCTCAAGGAATACCGCAGTTCGAGCGACAAACACTTTGCCCTCGATGGGATTATAGAAATAGTATCCTCGAGTTTCCTTAGGATACCCCACAAAGTAACATTTGTCCGATTTAGGGCCAAGCTTATCCGAAGACAATCTCTTCACATAAGCTTCGCAACCCCATATTTTTAGAAAAGACATCTTGGGACGCTTCCCATACCACATCTCATATGGTGTCCTTTCAACTGATTTCGACGGAGCATTGTTTAATATGAGAGCAGCTGTCTGTAGAGCATATCCCCAGAAGGAGTCAGGTAAGTTTGCATGACTCATCAAAGATCGAACCATATCTAATAAAGTTCGATTCCTCCTCTCAGCTACACCATTCCACTATGGTGTTCCAGGTGGAGTCAGTTGAGATAAAATCCCACACTGTTTAAGATAGTCAGCAAACTCATAGCTCAAATATTCACCTCCTCGATCTGATCGAAGAACTTTAATGCTCTTACCCAACTGATTCTCCACTTCATTCTTAAATTCTTTGAACTTTTCAAAGGATTCAGATTTGTGTTTCATCAAAAACACATATCCAAATCTACTGAAATCATCAGTAAATGTAATAAAGTAGAGATACCCACCTCTAGCAAGCTTGTTCACTGCTCCACATACATCGGTATGTATGAGAGCCAAAAGATCACTAGCTCGCTCACCTTTTCCGGTAAAAGGGGCCTTAGTCATTTTCCCCATTAAGCAAGGTTCGCATGTCTCGATCGATTCTAAATCAAACGAGTCCAGTAATCCATCCTTATGGAGTCTAGAGATGCGATTCTCGCTAATATGGCCTAAACGACAATGCCAGAGGTAAGTCGGGTTCGAATCATTAGATTTGAGCCGTTTGGTTTCCACATTATAAATAGGCGTATCTAGATCAAGAACATACAGACCATTACTTAAATGTGCACTGCCATAATATACATCATTCATGTACATAGAACAACACTTGTTATTGATAGTGAAACAAAATCCCTTCTTGTCCAAACAAGAAACAGATATTATGTTTCTACTAATAGCAGGTACATAATAACAGTCGTTAAGATCTAATACAAGCCCAGTAGGCAAAACTAGGTGATAAGTCCCTACAGTTAATGTAGCAACTCTTGCTCCATTTCCAACTCGTAGGTCCACCTCGCCCTTTGTCAACGATCTACTTTCCTTTAGGTCCTGCATATTTCCACAAATATGAGCACCACATCCAGTATCTAATACCCAAGATGTAGAAGTAGTAGATACATTAATCTCTATAACATGGATACCTGAAGTGGAAGTCTCACTTCCCTTCTTCTTCTTCAACTCTTCTAGGTATATCTTACAATTCCGCTTCCAATGTCCAGTGTTGCCACAATGGAAGCAGTAATCATTCTTCGCCACCTTGGCTTTAGGCTTCAACGCACCCAAGTCAAAATTGGATGCACCTTTAGCCTTCTTGCCTTTACTCTTGCTCTTGCCCTTTCTTTTGGTCCCTTGGACCATTAGAACGGACATCCCCTTGCTGATATCATGCTCAGCTGTTCTCAACATGCTAAGCAGTTCAGGCAATGGTTTATTGTAGTCATTCATATTATAGCTCATAATGAACTGACTATAACTGCTGGGCAGCGACTGTAGGACTAAATCTGTGGCCAACTCTTGACGCAGAGGAAATCCCAGTCTTCCCAGAGTCTCGACGTACCCAATCATCTTGAGTACATGAAGACCCACCGGGCTACCCTCAGTCAACCTTGCCTGAAAAAGTGCTTTAGAGATCTCGAATCTCTCATGTCGGGCCTGCTCTTGATAGAGCTGCCTGAGATGCACGATCATATCGTACGCCTTCATGTTCTCATGTTGCTTCTGAAGCTCCGAGTCCATGGTGACTAACATGAGACATCCGACGTTTACGGCATCATCATGATGCTTACTATAAGCATCTTTCTCAGCTTGGGGGGCATCGTCAGGTGGTGGCGCAAGAAGAGGTTGCTCTAAGACATATAGTTTCTTTTCTTGGGTGAGAACAATTCTCAAGTTTCGATACCAACCAAGGAAATTATTCCCTGACAGTTTGTCCTTATCAAGGACGGATCGCAAACAGAAAGTACTAGAAGTGCTCCCTGCCATGGTAACTACCATAGAAATATACAAAATAAGTATTATGACACATCAATATTTAATGAGGACTTTATAAATATTGCTCCCACTATTTATATCAAATCAATGACCCTCAACATTGATTCAGAGAATATCATTCTCATAGTAGCTCAAGATCCATATCTCACCAAGCTCTGAGTCAGCGAGGGCTGATTCACCCAGAACTGGCTATTTAGGTAGGGAACTCACTTTCCCAATTGCATCACATGCAACTCTTGATTAGTTGGGTGAATAACTCCTTATTCAAATCTATCTTATAGATCGATGCCCAACTACATGCCTCTGAACTCCTAATCCTATTAGGCTTGCTCAGTTAAGTCCGACCCACTGGTAAACACAACGTCTTACTAGGATAGATAAGGGCATCCTGCGAAGGCAAGGTCTACACACTCATCGATCTTGGTCTTGACGAGCGTTACACGGTGGAAGGATATGGACTTAATATTTTTAGGGATTTGATTAACATTTAATCGATCTCACTATACACTATTATGTAACTATTACATAATAGTCCACACGTATAACTATTATACTAACACAACTAGGACATAGTCCATGTCTAACAGTCATGCACCGCAAATATCAAACATAATCATACCAGTACCAAGCATAAAATCATATTTTATGCTATTATCTACTCAGATTCTAACTAGCTAGGCTCTGATACCAATTGCTAGTTCCACGGGGCTAACGGAAGCGTAAAAAGGAACAGAAATTCAAAATTTCATACCCGTGAAACTAATTCCAAGACCTACTAGAAGAGGAAGAGTAAATAAAAGCGTACCTGGAATATTTAAAGTTGTCGACCGAGCGTCCCACGCGTGACGCCTCTACTGTTATCCACATCGACTTTGTCGACGAGTTTTCGAGATCGGCGGTGCTAGCGACCAACACTCGAAAGAAACACCCCGATGCGACACCCGAAATTTATTAGACTAGTAGGATTAATTCAAATTGAACAATTCAACTTGAATTTCCTTACACTTATACACGTACACCCATATACATGTATATATATCTCTTATATCTAAACATGCATGCTGCCCCTTTTTATAAGCAATATGGGGAAGACAAATTCAAAGCCCCACCGATGTGGGATTAAGGAGAATCAAGGCTCCAAGTGACATGTGTAAGTCTAGGTGACATCATTTAATTAGTCCATGTGTATAGCTAAGTGTTATCATACAATTGGCCCATGTTTCTTTCTATAATTGGCTCCAAGTGGTTCCATAAAAATAACCACTTAGCACACCATTAAATCTAATAAATCGGGTCTAATTAATCGGCAAATTTAATCTCATTAAATATCCGATTAATCGGTCGCACCATAAATCATCTAATCTTTATTAGACAATTTTGTTGTTTCAAAATATCTCGTCAAGTTAGTCGTAGTGTGTGACCCTGTAGGTTCCCAATTACGTTGATAGTAATATCGAAATCTCTATTTTAATATTACAAACAGTGAGCGGCATCTAGCAATGCATCACTGTTACTCAAGTAATCGGAAAGTCAATTTCTCGACGAACCTCGTGACCTATATTACCGTGTAATATAATCCATTGTCCTCTATATCTCTATTGAGCCCAAGGCATGGTCGATGACATCCTTGTATGGCTTAATATCTCTCTTTCTTGATTTACCGGGTAAGTCTATCAGAGCAAATGAGCTCGATATCATTATATCGACTCATTTGGGTATGCATACACTTTTAGACTTAACCACCAAGTGGCCGTGAGATATCGCTCCCGTTTCGTAGGAGGGACAAATCCTATCTTGGTCACTCACATTCTTTTCCATGCTTTGTGGCATACCCAATAACTATCTTTATAACCAACCAGTTACGGTGGCGTTTGACAGTATCAAAATATACGACATTACACGTAGGAATCCATGGTGACCTCAAGTCAAAGGACCATTACACTATAGTCACTTTGAGATATGCTAATGACAGTCACGTAACAACCCATGTAGCAATCTCATGGCGGGTCAGTCCAATACACATTACTCTTAATGTATACATGTGGTGTGATTTGATATCTCCATATCCATGACCTATGAGATTTGGTCATCAATCAACACTCACACTAGTCTAACCGTATTACCGTTGTCCTAATTAACGATAATACTTTGACTATGGACATTTAGGAATAATGTTCAGTAATTATAGGATCTCACAATCAAGTCACACTTGATGCCTATTGAACCTACTATTCCAAGGACATTATTGTGTAAAATCATATTTAGCGCAATCTACACAATAACAGATATGCCTCGTTTTATAATGAAATAGATATCATATTACAAAACTGATTATAGATTGCCTCTAGGGCATACACCAATTCCCAACAGTAAGATGGACGCGAAGTCCGGAAAGCGATAAAGTCACTAGGCCGAAGCCCGAGGAAAGCAGTAAAATGGATGCGAAGTCCGTGGACGCGAAGTCCGGAAAGCAGTAAAGTCACTAGGCCGAAGCCCGAGGAAAGCAGTAAAATGGACGCGAAGTCCGGAAAGCGGTAAAGTCACTAGGCCGAAGCCCGAGGAAAGCAGTAAAATGGACGCGAAGTCCGTGGACGCGAAGTCCGGAAAGCGATAAAGTCACTAGGCCGAAGCCCGAGGAAAGCAGTAAAATGGACGCGAAGTCCGTGGACGCGAAGTCCGGAAAGCGATAAAGTCACTAGGCGGAAGCCCGAGGAAAGCAGTAAAATGGACGCGAAGTCCGGAAAGCGATAAAGTCACTAGGCCGAAGCCCGAGGAAAGCAGTAAAATGGACGCGAAGTCCGGAAAGCAGTAAAGTCACTAGGCCGAAGCCCGAGGAAAGCAGTAAAATGGAGAGAGCGAGGGGAAGTAAGGGCGGGAAAGGATGCTAAGCGGTTCGTCGGGGACGTCGGCAGAGGCAGATTGTCCCGTTCCAAGTCGAGCTTGCCATTTGTCGCTTCCTTGAGTCAGGGTCAAAAGGGTTCCTTATCATGCCCCTCATTTGGTTCGGTGCCCCGATCTGCCGCACAAGCCAAACGCGTGTTCGTCAAGAAAGAGATGCCTCTTGGGATTCCCGATCACACCTGTGCATGGAAATAAAGGAACCTACAAAGGGCGTCAGTTGCACTTAATCGGCGAGACAGGCATACGTAAGAGGAATCTATGTAAAGATGTGTCGGGGATTTGATATCGGTGACCATTGTAGGGTGGTCGTGTCCCTGTCGGAGAATGGCTTTTCTGAAACGGGTGACCCGTAGAACATGTGCGTAATGGTAAAAGGATGGATCTTATGGAATCCTCCAAGTCAAGGATACGTTGATTCGACCCCCATTTCGAAGTGGGCCTCGAACCTGGAGAGTTGAAGAGAGTTTGCTTGCGTCGGGGAGTGCTGAACCACTACTCGGTGTAGCTTCACAAGGAAAGTGTCGCTTTTCTTTCATGGTCGAGCCGACATTGTCCCCTAACTTTTGCCTAGGTCGCGGGATGCGTGACGGCCTAGCGGGGTATTTTATTTAATTTCTCTCACATGAATGTTCACCTTTTGCTACGATTCCCCATGTTTGGGTGGGATCGTACCCCTCAGGTCCTCTAACTTTTGCCTAGGCCGCCTCAAAGAGGTTTTCGACCTAGCGAGGGAGTGATTTGTGCTCTCCTTTTGCCGCAACCCCCCTTTGCGGGTTTTTAAGTCGTGCCACTCGTTCCCTAGTTTTTGCCTAGGCCGCCTCAAAGAGGTTTTCGACCTAGCGGGAAAATTTATTTTTCTCTCAAGAAAGCTTAGTGTTGGACAGATTGTGGGAATTGAAGCTCATCCACAGAAATAGAAATGTCTTACAATGAAAGGGGCACGGAGCCCGGAGAGTAAATAATATACAAGTGTTCACAGATAATACTTCTTAATTGCGTCAGCGTTGACGGGAAGGGCATTTTCAGTGCCGTCCATGTCGCTCAAGACGACCGCTCCTCCGGAGAAAACCTCTTTGACGACGAAGGGGCCATCGTATTTGTACGAGAACTTCCCTCGAGAGTCCGGCGTGACGTGTAGGACTTTCCTCAAAACGAGGTCGCTGGGGTTGAAATCGCGGTGGCGGACTCTTGCGTTGAAGGCTCGAGCCATTCTTTGTTGATAGCACTGTCCGTGGAATAGCTTTCAGCCTCTTCTCATCAATGAAGTTTAACTGTTCGTACCGCTGCTTTGCCCATTCCGCTTCTTCAAGCTCGGACTCAGCAAGAATCCTCATGGAAGGGATCTCCACTTCGATTGGGAGGACGGCCTCCATGCCATAGACTAGCGAGTACAGGGTTGCCCCGGTTGAGGTCCGTATGGATGTACGGTACGCCAAGAGTGCATAGGGGAGCATCTCGTGCCAATCCTTATAGTTCACCGTCATTTTTTCGATGATCTTTTTGATGTTCTTATTCGCCGCTTCCACCGCACCGTTCATTTGGGGACGGTACGGGGTGGAATTGCGGTGTCGGATTTTGAATTGTGCACAAAGCTCATCGATGACCTTGTTGTTCAGGTTCTTGGCGTTGTCTGTGATGATTGTCACAGGGACCCCGTATCGGGCTATGACGTCGCGTCTGAGAAAACGGGCCACGGCTTTTGCGGTGACTGACGCAAGAGTGACGGCTTCGATCCATTTGGTGAAGTAGTCGATCGCCACCAAAATGAACATATGTCCGTTAGACGCTTTGGGGTTGATCGGGCCAATCACATCCATTCCCCACATTGAAAAAGGCCATGGCGCCGTCATGGGGCGCAGTTCGTTGGGCGGCGCTTTGATCTGATCGGCGTAAACCTGACATCGGTGGCAATGTCTAACATGCTTCACACAATCAGTCTCCATGGTGGACCAATAATAACCCAAGCGCATGATCTTCTTAGCGAGCATAAGACCGTTCATATGGGGTCCACAGTTTCCCCCGTGCACTTCCTCCATGAGACGCCGCGATTCGTGTTCGTCGATGCACCGGAGGAGTGTGGAGTCGAAGGAGCGGCGGTAGAGTATCTCACCGCTCAGAAAGTAGTGTATCGCGAGGCGTCTGAGAGTCTTCCGATCGCGGCGGTCGGCGAATGGGGGGTATTGGCCGGTCCGCAGAAGGTTCTTGATGTCTTCGTACCACGGCTTTGCCTCGGAAGCTTCGATTGAATTGCAGTGTGCCGGTCCTTCGGCTATCTCAATCTCGAGGGGCTCGATAAGGTTCTCCCTCGTGATGCTCACCATGGAGGCGAGCGTTGCAAGCGCGTCCGCGAATTGATTCGTCATGCGCGGAGTATAGGTGAACGAGATGTCCTCGAAGTTCTCAGTTAACTTCTCGAGGTACTCGTGATACGGCACCAGCTTTGCGTCCTTTGTCTTCCATTGCCCTAATGTCTGGAAGATAGTGAGCATGGAGTCACCGAATACTTCGAGCTCTTTTACCTTGAAATCAATCGCTGCTTGTACGCCGAGAATACATGCCTCGTACTCAGCCACATTATTGGTGCACGGAAAGTCGATCTTTGCCGCTACCGGGTAATAGCGCCCGTCCGGGGATATTAGTACCGCGTCGATGCCTGATCCCATGGAGTTGACAGCACCGTCGAAATACATCTTCCATCCCGGTTTCTCTCTCTCGTCGTCTACTTGGAGAATCCCCTCATCCGGGAAGTCGGGATTAATCGGTGTGTGGTCTTCAATTGGGAATTCTGCCAAATGATCCGCAATCGCTTGCCCCTTGACCGAAGTGCGGGACACGTACTCAATATCGTATTTCGTCAATTGACAACGCCATTTGGCGAGGTTCCGCGTGGAAGAGGGACTGTTGAGTAAGTACTTCAAGGGGTCTGCCTTTGACAGCAAGCGGACCGTGTGATAAAGCGTGTATTGTCAGAGCCTCTGCATGACCCACACCAATGCGCAGCACATCTTCTCGATTTCCGGATAATTGGACTCTCCATCGGTGAACTTTTTGCTCAGATAGTAGATCGCGCGCTCCGTGTGCGTGGACTCCTCCTCCTGTCCCAGCATGCATCCTAATGATTGACGGCGCACCGTTAGGTAGAGTACGAGGGGACGGCCTGGTGTAGGCGGGACCAATACCGGCTGTTGGACCAGGTACGCCTTGATGGTGTCGAAGGCCTTCTGACATTTTTCGTCCCATTCAATCGCCACGTTCTTGCGGAGCAAGCGAAAGAGTGGTTGGCATTTGTCTGTCAGGTTCGCAATGAATCGTGCGATGTAATTCAGCCGCCCCAAGAAGCCTCGTACTTCGCGGACCGAAGATGGCGGAGGAAGCTCCTTGATCGCCTTGACTTTATCAGGATCTACTTCGATGCCGCGCTCGCTGACCACGAATCCTAGTAATTTTCCCGATCGAGCGCCGAACGTGCATTTCGCCGGATTGAGCCGAAGCTTGTACTCCTTTAAACGATCGAAGAGGCGCTTCAGATTAACGAGGTGGTCCTCTCCTTCTTTGGACTTGGCAATCATGTCGTGGAATAACGTGACCATGGCCCTCTGATAAGTTGCTCCAGCATTCTTGAGGCCGAAAGGCATGACGCGGTAACAAAAGGTTCCCCACATGGTAGTGAACGTCGTCTTGATCTTGTCTTCCTCGGCCATCCGAATTTGATTGTATCCGGAGAAGCCGTCCATGAAAGAGAACTGAGAGTGGCGCGCCGTGTTGTCAACTAGTATGTCGATGTGGGGCAAGGGAAAATTGTCCTTGGGGCTGGCCTTATTGAGGTCCCAATAGTCGACGCAGACTCGAACCCTTCCATCTTTCTTCTCCACCGGCACGATGTTTGCAACCCATTCAGAATAATTGCAGACCTCGAGGAAACCCGCGTTGATCTGCTTGACAACCTCCTCCTTGATGCGGAGAAGGAGGCTTGCCCGTTGCCGTCGCAATTGTTGCCGTTTGGGCGGGAACTTCTCCGTGTCTAGCGGAAGGAAGTGCTTTACTATCGACGGGTCTAGCCCCGGCATGTCGGCGTAGGACCAGGCGAAGACTTCTTGATACCTTGTCAGGAAGTCGATCATTCGGACCCGTTGTGTTGGGTCGAGGCTCGTACCGATCTTAAGGACGCGGGGTTCCTCTTTAGTGCCCACGTTGATCTCTTCTGTTGGCTCGAGCGAGGTGAGCTGGCGATCCTCGAGGCGGCGCAAACTCTCTTCTATCTCAGGCACTAGACTGTCTTCGTCAAGCCCTTCCCCGAAGTATATGGGTCCAGGCTCTTCGAGACATTCTTCGGATGGGTTCGAATCAACGCGTCGGAGATTTGGATTTGAGTGGAGCCTGGAGAATTTGAAGGAATCGTCTTAGAAAGAAAAATTTAGAATGACATGAATAAAAGAGTAAGGAAGGGAGAGTGGAATAGACAAGGATTCAAAACATGCATATAGGGAATTCATTAATAGTATGGATCATGAAGCCATAACAGAGTTCCCCCTTTCGTCGTGTGGCCTACGGCTACGCCGACACGCGGGACACATCTCATACATAGATAAGTCTTACACATCGGCGATCAGAGCCGAATAGCGCAGGACTGAGGTCTAGTTGTTAAGCTCCTCGTCTTCCTGCGCCGGGCGGATGTGAACCCCTGAAGGAATCTCCTCGGTGATGGCGTACACGGTTGGCAAGGCGTCGGTCGTGTCGTCGAAGTCCGAGGAAGGGCCGTCAGAGGTGCTCCCGATAATGAGTGGAGGCCCGGGGAAGAAATGTGATAGCGGGGGGACTGGAATGCCCCTGTAGAGCCTACCATAGTGCGTGGCGAGGCGGTGGAGGTGATTGCCCCGGCGGGCCTCAATAATTTCATGGCAGGAGGGGCGAAAGCCAAGTCCCCTCCTATGCTTGTACGCTTCAACTTCAATGGGGCGGTTGATTCCTTGCCCGCGCGCCCCAAGGCCCGTGCCGGGAATGTAATTATGGCGCATAAAAACCTTCCCTATCATGCGGTCGGCGCTGGAGGGTCTGACCTCTCCGTAATCCCGGATAACAGAGATGGTCTCGAAGGAGTGGAAGGGTAAGTTTTCGTCGTCCCCGACACTGATGTAGGAAACCGCCGTCTCCTTATAAATGGCGTAATCCTCCTCACCCTTAACCGTGATGATCTTCTCCTCGACGATGAATTTCACCCTCTAATGCAGTGAGGACGGGATAGCACCGGCCGAGTGGATCCAGGGCCTTCCAAGGAGTAGGCTGAAGGCGTTCGGGATATCTAATACCTGGAATGTGACGCTGAAGGAGCATGGGCCGATATCTATGAGGAGATCGATTTCACCGTTCACCTCTCTCCTCGAACCATCGAAAGCTCGGACCGCTGTTTTGCTGGGACAGATGCGGTTGAGATCCACATTCATCTGCTTCAAAGTGGTCACCGAGCATACGTTGAGTGCGGAACCGTTGTCGATCATGACTCGGCCGATGATATGGTTGTTGCACTTGCAGACGATGTGCAGTGCCCGGAAATGCGCGCATCCTTCAGAGGGGAGTTCATCGTCCGAAAACGAGATGGTATTGGAGAAAATAGAGTTGATGGTTTCCTCTATCCGGTCCGGGGGCGTCCCTTTGGGGACTTGCGCAGCCGTCAGGACCCGCATGAGGGCCTCTCTGTGAGGTTCCGAGTTGAGCAGGAGGGCGAGCAATGAGATATGGGCTGGAGATTTGGCCATCTGTTCCACCACCCTATACTCAATTGCTTTGATGACTTTCATGAAGGCTTCGGTCTCCTCTTCTGTCACCTTCTTGGACGGAGTAGGCAGGGTCCTAGGCCTCGTCTCCTCTTCGGTAACGGGCGCCTTCCCTTTGTCGATGGTTGCCGGGCCCTCACATAGTCGCCCTGAGCGGGTTATGCCCATGACACCGAATTGTTGCTCCAGGTTTCCGACAGCTCCGTCATAGATCCAGGGGACCCTATCGCTCGAGTATGGCTCCGGGGCGGGGACGTCTATGACAAGCGAGGCATGGGACGCGTCTACCCCGGCGAACCCGACTGTGGCTTCCGCGGGTACGTATTCGATCACGAAGGGGGAGGAACAACTTGGCTCGCCTTTGCCCTCTCCCGATGCGCATATAGTGATCATATTGATAGAGGGCCCCGGAGTCGGTCCATGGTCGGGGAGAGGATTAGCCTGTACGTTCTGAGGCTTTACAGCATTGAATACGAGCTCTTTCGCATCGATCATCTCTTGGATCCTCTCCCTCAATCTCCAACAAGTGTCCAGGGTATGCCCCGGTGCCCCCCGATGATATTCGCACTGCTTGCTTTGATCTTGAATGGTTGGATCGAAACTCGGGCCGGGCGCTATTGTTCCGACCTTCTCGCGAATCTGCCGGTAGATGTGGGAAGGCGGGACCGGTAGGGTCGGGTATTGTTGGCGGGGTCGCGATGGTGCTGCACCGCCCTGTTGACTTTGCGGGGGCGGGACTCGTTGCGTCGGCTGAGAGGCTTTAGGAGCTGGGGGTTGGTATTGAGGGGCTTGGGACAGAGTAGGAGCATAATGGTGGACGACTGGTGACGGCGCCGCAGATAGGGGTGGAGGCGGCGGCGTGGAGTAGTAGATCGGTTGGGTAGGGGCTTGAGGCCGGTATTGAGGTGCTTGCGGGGCGTAGGAGGGGGCCGTAGGAGGCGCCGCCGTGTAATTCACTGAGTATTGCTGGGGCGCCTGATGTGCCGTATGGACGGCGTTTACCGAGACTTCCTTCGCCCTCCTCCCGCCGAAAGACGACGGCGCCATGGAGACCTTCTTTGATGACTCTTCCCCTTTGTTGGTAGGGTCCTCCATCCTTCCGAGCTTGATGCCCAAATCAAGCTTTTTCCCGGCCTCGATGAGATCGGAGAATGAGGAGGTGTGCGCCAACAAATGCGAATAATATACCCCTCTCAGCGTAGAGTGGAACAGCTGAATTTGTTGTGCTTCGCTAATCGGGGGGATGTGCTTCGCCGCTTGGCTGCGCCATTTGGTGGCGTATTCCTCGAACCTTTGGCCTCTCGCCATCTCTTTGGTGCTTAACTCCAGGAGGGTGGGAGGTGCTTCCGCGCAGTATCGATATTGATCGGTGAACTTCCGGGATAGGTCTTCCCACGTCGGAATGTCTTCGGCCGTCAGTGACATGAACCAATCGAGGGCCGATCCCGACAGGCTATCTTGGAAGGAGTGAATGACAAACTCCTCGTACTCCCAGTATTGCAGCATCTTTCCCCGGTAGTGGCGGAGATGGTGGCGCGGATCCGTCGTGCCCTCATAAGTCTTGAACTCTGGGATCTTGAACTTTGGGGGCAGCCGCATAGCCGGGAATAGGCTACAGTCGCCGTAGCGCGCGTCGGGACGAGCATCACCCGCTTGTAGGGCCCGTATCGTCTCTTCCATCCTCTTGAGCCTTCGTTCCTGTTCGGTGTCAGCCTCGGGAAAGAAATGCGTTGGGGAGGCGAACTGGGCCGCATGAGTCGGCGTGCCCGGTTCGTGGAAGGTGGTGTTTATGGGGGGGCGGTGCCTGGTAGGAGAGGCCGGCGTGAGGCTGTAGAGTCGGATAGGGAGGAAGCCCCGTGGCTTGAGGATGAGTTGGGGCGGGTGCGGTGGTTGCCGGGAAAACCGTCGGCGGAGGCGCCGTGTAGATTATAGCCGGAGCCGGTATGGGAGCAGGTGGAGGTGCAGACAGGATGTGCTCCGCGGATAAGAAGGCAGCCGGTGGAAGAGGGACTACCGAAGGGGCCGGCGGTGGCGGAAATTGACTTGTGAAGGGGTGGACCGTGGACGCATACAGCGTTGGTGGTGCGGGAGCTTCAACGTTCTCCGGGGCTTGGATTGGTGGAGCCCACGAGGTTGGATCGGCTGTTGGTCCCGGTCCCGGGGGAGGAGTAGAACTCGAGGAGGCCCGGTTAGGTCCTCTGAGCAAGGCGAGTAGCTCCGCCATATTAGTGGCCATTTGGTTGACCGTGCCCTCGAGGGCCGCAATGCGAGCTTGGTCATTGGTGGCGGCGGATGTTGGTGAGGCCGGTGGGAGAGGCGCCCCTGAAGGTGCCGGGGGTGGGAGATGCGTCGGAAGGGCGCCGGAGTATGCCGGGAGTACGCCTGCAGAAGTAAGAGGTGGCAGGGCGTGTGTCTGCGGTGGTTGAGAAAGGATCGGGATCGAAGGGTTGACTTCTTCGGAAATATCGACGTGATCTCCTTCCGCCATCCTGAGACGTTGACGAGTCGGGTAGCGGTGTGACGCCAGTTGTGATCACCTAGATTCCAAGAATGTGTAAGGATAGACACCGATAACTCGAATGATAAGTGCGGAATTAAGTAAAATGCCAAAATGTATGAGATGCATGAGCTTTCAAAACACTAATGTCATTACATTGATTAGCTCCAAGTTCCATGGTTTTACAAAATAGAACATTCGGAAGAAAAGAAAGGAACATAAACGCAAAGCCGACATCCTTTTGCGCTCAGTGGCCGCTCGAAAGTGGCGTGGGTCCCAGCATAGCGCTCAAACGTGCTATCTCCCTGTCTTGGTTTGCTATGCGTACGTGAATCTGAGCCCACTCGCTCTAAAGCTCTCTGTGGTCAGTGAGTTCCGCGCGAACATCCGCAAGCTCACAACGGAATCGATCTCTCTTCTTTGATGGACTGCAACTCTGTGTGCATGACTCCTTGGACTGAGCTCTCCGCGTCTGGAACGTCTGCACGCAGTGTGCGGGGAATCCGCGGCAAATGTCGTCGACGAACGGGTGTGAGTCCCTGCGGATGGAATTGCGCCACATATGCTACGGTAGCTGAGAAAGCTCGTTCGTCGTCAGTAAGGTGCCCCGGGAAATAGAGCTCTTGAACGGTGCGCGTGTTCCATAGATGTTGAACTTCTCTAATCCGCAGAACTCTATCTGGAAGTAAAGTTATAATATCCGTCCACGTGAAGCGGTGGGGAGTGCGATCTGCCTCCCTAGGAATATCCTGTAAGCCGCCAAGTTGTCTGATGACTCGGGCTGGGAAACAAGTGTGCTCCCTAAGTGACTGATCAGAGGGAGTCCTATGATTGTGGGACATCCGACGGTCATGGACCACCGGGATTCCAGCGAGCAGCCACGAAAACTTGTGCCGGGGTCAGTCTCTTGAAGAACTGGATCCAGTCAGTGTAGTCGCGATCGGAGGGCCGAAACACTTGAAGTAGGCGAGCGATGAGCGAACGCTTGTCAGTGATGCAGGAAAAGGGATGTGATGAACAGAATGGCCTGATGTGTCCGAGGAGCCAAATCTGAAGAAGATGCGGAGCTCCTCTCATTTTACCATGTCGAACCTCTCGTACATAGTCAAGAGACCGAATGGTCTCAGCCAAGACGGCTTCTACATAACTATGGCCCCCTACCACTTGGAGGACGACTTGGGCAAGTGCCCCGTCTATGAGGTTCGACGAGTGGGGAAACAGGATGGTCCCAAAGATGAGCAAGAGGAACCCGTGACAGGCGTCACACTGGTATGATTCCTCCCTGGCATTGAGAGAACGAACATGTATGAAGTCTATGAGCCATCCGGTCCTAACGCTATGCTCCCGCCCATGCTGAAGTTCAAGACGAATTTCTTCGTCGCGGAGATCTAAGAGGATGGCGAGTCTACTCTGTATCGTGGCGAACTGGTTGGGCACCACGATGTCGAGGGTCGGCGTGGGTCGCTGAATGAGTACCGCGTACTCCTCTACTGTAGGAGCCAGCTCTGTCCCCTGAAAACTAAATACAGCCCGCTGAATGTCCCAATAACTAATAGCAGCTTCAAGTAGGGTCCAGTCAATGGGGGAATCAGCGAGTAATGGCAAGTCTCCTACGATGAGCCGAAGGAATGCTCGGTCCACTGGGCGGAATGTGTTCCAGAGGCGAGTAATGTTCGCGGATGGCATGATGATGTCATCGAGCCTGAGACAGGGATGCGAGCGATCCATCCTTACCTAGATGGGGGAGATGTCGGCTTAACATTTTTAGGATCAAATCAATGTAATGTCCTAGGTTTTTCGAAAGAATGTATGCAGTGCGGAAAGATAAACTATAGTTGTGTTCTTTACAGTATACATCGCTCTTTCTTACAAAAACAACAAAAATGCCCGTCCTAAAAAAAACTACGGGCCGACTCAGGACTCGACTTTGGGTCGGTTGACGGCATGGAGGTAAAAATTGGTCCAGCATGACGGTCCCTGTGTATGCATGGCTTTCGGTACTACTGGAGAACCGCTAACTAGGGATGGGGGCTCCCGACTCAAGGGTGTGAATTCCTTGAAATCGAGCGAGGATCTTTGGGGGCCGGTTCGGTGGCATAGCCGACTCGATCCGTTCCCTTACTCGGAACCTCTGACTAACCTAGCTTCCTATATTGGTGCCCGTGGGATGTCGGACAAGGTACCTAAGAAGCTAGTATGATGTGCAATGCATGTGCGGAAAATAAAAGTACGTAAAATAGATAAGCGGGAAATGCGGAAAGCGGTAAATAGACAAGCAAACAAAACAAGCGGGAACGAGCCCGAACCCTTTAAGTGTCCCAGTGGAGTCGCCAAGCTGTGCGCACCCGAATTTGATCTCAACGGGGCACGCATGCGCGCGCCTAAGCAAACGCGGCTTGGGAGTGTCCACCTTCTCGGGGACGCGCGACGGACGCACGTGAGAAGGAGTCGCCACCTGCCATTTTACGACCCGAAGGTCGAGGGTCGGCAAGTTACCCGGGTCTAGGGGTACGGGGTACACCTAAATTCTAAGGCAATGGTCGTACGGAACCGAAAATTCCGAATTCGGGGGTTCTATTACGTGCGGGCCTATATCCCGCACGCCCTTTCGGTACTCTAGCTTGATAGGCTTGCCATTTTGTTTATTTATCGCGTGAATTAGAGTTGCGCTTGACTCGCCCGTTTTGACACCGTAAAATCGATGAATCGATCGAGTTGGGCCGAGGATCCGAAGGATGAGTAGGCTTGAGAGTCAAGGAATTGATTCGCTATCTTAACGTTACAGTTCTTCGGACCGTAATGGTCGATTCCCTGCGCGAACCGAGACCATGATTATTCGAGCTTACTCGTCCCTTGGTGACGATAGACCGACTTAACCGACTCAACACTCGGACCTCTTGCTCACCGATCGGGATCCTTACAAGTATATGAATAAATACACAAATAAGATCCTCACAATGTGCACTCGAATAATTACAGAATACAACTGAATGAAATAAGTGGATCCCGATCGGTTTGCATTGGGCCAATATTCCCCTCCGGCTCACCGTATGTTTTGAATAACCGATAAACAAATTAAGGCAACGCGGGCTTGAGGAGCCGGGGGTCGGGTCCGATTGAACCGATGGTTTGCAGGAGAACCGATTAGTTCCCACTGTAACCGTCGGACCAATCGAGCTCCCGGGTGATATCTAAATACGTTTCACGCGCTCAATCCAAATCCGCCTTCCACATAGGCCGTATTCGGAGTGCGACGATGAATCGAGGCTAGATCCCATTCCGCACTCGGGTTGCACGCGCTCGGTGAGTTAAGAGGCGTTGGACCCCGTGTTCGGTGATTTGGGGCGTTGGACCCCATGTAACACGTGACCTATGGGTTCGGGCCCGAACCGCAATAAATCATCGAAAGCAAGAATAAAACAGAAGAAAACTGATATAACTGACACAATACAGAAAGCAACTGACAATTACTAATAAGTGTCGGTGAATACAAACGAATTGTGTATTAGGCCGAATATACGTGATTTAATCAGTTATTATCCGTGGTTGATTGGCAAACAATGCATCTAACCTAGGCAAACATAGATGGCGGGCTAGGATAAGGTTCTAAGCCAATTACATGTGTGTGTTTGTTTTATGACTTTCATTTCAGTTAAGTGTCACTGTGGTTTCACCGAATTAGCCAAACTCGTGTTTTGACTCTAGATTGGGATCTATTATCCCACCTATCCATTATCTAGGGTTCGATTAGGCCGAATGTACGATTAATCCGGTTGTTCGTGTTTTGCAGCTGAAATAAAATGCTCCCCACCGAATCTACAATAGGAAGATAGAAACACCGAAAGTGAACGGAATGGGCCGTACGAATGAAACTCGCACCCGAACGGGCCGCCCCTTTCCGTCCATAGATCGAGGTGTTTCCGACTTCCTAAGGCCTAGGATATCGGTGAATCACAGAATGACGACTATGCCCTTCAGTGGTAAAACATGTGATGTTCATATATAAATTAAAGATTGTGTGACACGAAGAGGTCTAAAGAGCGCATCTCGACTCGAGCCGCCTCAAATTAGGCCCGGACTCGAGTCATAGTACGCGAGTACTTGCTAGACACGATTCTATTCGTGTTACACGACTCGATGTTTGGAAATTATGAGCTTTTAAGGAAAAGGGTATTTTCACCGTTCCGTAAATCATCAATGCGCTTACGAATTAAGGATCGATTAACCCAATTATTTAACCCAAGTGATTTAACTAATCGAGTGACGCGTCCCGCTTTCCCCATTGTGAAATTATTCGGTAGTTATCAATTTATATCACGATTATGGATTTGATGGGTAATTTTCCCAAACTAACATGTCTAATGAATAATTGATGCATGATTAATAATTGAAAAAGAGAGGAGAAAAGACAGCAAAGTCGCAAGCAATCTCAAGGATCGGATTTAAAATAACCAAGAGAGACCGATCCTAACTCGTAGGGGGTCACGAAGAATTCGGCCATCCCCTAAGGATGCGTGGCCGAATGCCTCTTGGCCCGATCCGAATTTGGACGGGTCTCTCCTATCATTTCAATCGATCCTTGCATGCATCAAGTGATGTATATACACGAATTAACACATTTCACTAAACAAAAGTCACCACGGTCTTGATTACGCAAATGTAAACACGAAACGAGCGCAAGCATCATGTTTAATAAAATTTATAGTGCAACATTGGTTCATTCAACGCCAAGCTCGGAAATGTATCTCGAGAAGCCCCCGACATCATGGAACGAGAAGTCCATGGCCTCGGAAGGACCAAGGGACCTCTCGGTCCCCTTGCAAGGGAGGTGGCCGTGAGCTCCCCTTGGTGCTACCGACTCATGAAAACCTCTTCCCCCTAGATCTCAAGTGCTTCTCGTCATGCCCACACATTACACGACATTCGGAACAATAAAGTATGGGGAACAACGAGCTTCGGGGTGAAAGAGCCCCCGGTGTGTCCGTGAGGGACAAGGGAACTCTCGGCCATCCCTTCGGGAGGCATGGCCGTGAGTTCCATGACCCTTACGGACCACGAGGGGCTCTCCAACTTGAGGTAGGTCGTATCCCATCATGGCATGCACTTTCATACAACATTCGGACGTAAGAAGGAAAATAAAAACAAGCCACGATGCATGGGATTGCATGGGAGGTCCGGTTCCGGAAGAAAAAAATGGTATCTTTCATGCATTCGGGTTCCTTAAACCACATAATCACTTCATACAAGCAAAAACCGAAGATCCTAGCTTCTCTAAGTTATAAAGAGATGTTACCTAGCCTCGTTGTAAGAGGAAAAGAGTCGGGGATGCGGCCGTGGGAGTCGCAAGACTCGGCTAGAGGTTACGGGTGAGTGACCCGAGAGGAAGACAGCGGCGGCAGCTCGAGAAAAATGGGGTCGGCACGCTTGCTCCGGGCACGGCACGGTGCAAGGTCGGGCTCGTTGGACTCCTAAGAGACGGGCCTAGATGACCATGGGTGGCTCCAAACGTGCCAAGCCCTGGACGAGCTCGAAAACGTGAGAGAAGTTCGGGTATGAACACGGAAAACCCGGTAAGTAAAAAAAAACAATGAAACGGAGGTCGTGCACGGTGGATCGGCCCTCGGATCGTGACCACCTCTTCACGAGAGAGGGTGAGGGTTGTGAGGAACCCTTTGAACGTGATGGCATGACTCTCCGAAGTCGTGGGAAGAAATGGCACGTCGAGGAAGTGTCCGGTGCGCGCGGGTATGCTCTAAGAACCCGATTAAGTTTTCGGCTGGAACGGGGTGTTAGGGACCTCAAATTGAAAATCTAAGCCCGGAAATGGACTTAGGAGGTGGAAAATATGTAGGCTAGGGAATTTTATGATTTTTTGGCTTAAGTCGGGTCGGGTGGTTACTGGAATACCGGGTGGTTTTCCGACGATTTTGGCCGGTTTCGGCCTTGGCAAGGGGTTGGACGAGACTTGGGTGTGGGCTGAAAGTTGAGAGGATTTTAGAGAGAAGTTGGCTTGAGAGAGAGTGAGAATGAAGAAGTGATTAAGTCTAATGATGCTAGAGGCTGTATAGGAGTGACTAACGGCTTGATTTGGGGAGTTTAATCACGGATTAGGGCCTTAATCTAGGGCTGCCGAATTTTGGAGGTGATTAGGATGGGGAAATAGTCATGTGGAGTGTAGGGGAAGCAAGAGGGAATTGATGGGGTGATGGATGGGTGATGGGTGTGATGGATGGATGGAGGGAGGTGATGGATGTGAGGGAAATTCAAAATGTGTGGTGGAGGGAGTGTCTTGGGAGGTGGAGCCGCCGGCCATGGGGGGGGAAGCCGCGGCTTGGGGCTGTCCAATCGGAGCCGAGGGTTGAGCCGTGGCTTGATGGCTTGGCTTGGCTGAGCTGTGAGTCCCATTCGGTTGAGAGAAAAGCCGGAAAATGCTTGGGACTTGATTGAGCGCGCGTCCGATCTCCGACGTCCAATTAATTTATGGATTTGGAACGCTTGAATGACGAGGATTTGAATGAGCCTAATATCGTCATGCGTCATGTGGACGGACGTTCGGGCGACTCGGCGCCTCGGGAGTCGGTTTTGCCTTGTTCGGACGTTCGGGGTGGAGTTTGGCGTCCCTCGATCCCCGATTGTTCTTTGTGCATGCCTGCATTCGTTTTGGCGATCCTTTTGCCCCGCGGGGGATCGTTGGCCTGTCGTCCTCGGTCGGGGACTGTTGGCCCGGGAAGACTTAGGGACCTTGACCGGGATTTTCTCAGCGTGCCCTGATTGCCTTGAGGTGCTTGGAGATTATCGGGAGGCACTCAGAGATCGTTGTGGTCTCTGCTTTCCGTGGAAATACCCGAAGGCTCGCCGGGAGGCGTTCGCGCCTACTGAAACGTATTTCGGGAGACCGAGCCGAGTTCCAAAAGGTTGTCTGAAGCTTGTTCCCCGGCCCTGGTGGTCCCTGGGTACCTGTAGGCCCGTTTTGAGGGGCCGTTTGCTCGTCAGTGGAGCGAACCCCGGGAGCTCTGTCAGAAAAGGCGTCTGTGGGGGATCGGGGTGTCCCGGCCTAAGCAGGATGCCCCGGAAATGCGCCCGGACGTGTTATTGGTCACTTTGGCACTGAGAGGGATTTTTGGAGTCCCATATTGGGCACCTTTCGGTGCTTCGGTGACTCGGTGGTGAATAGTGCCACAGTGCCTGCTCTGCTGTTTTCGAGATTCTTCGCCTGTAAGTTCCTCCGACTGCTCTCTTCGACTTTTCTCAGTGACCCAGCTTTTCTCCCATTGCTCATGACCCCGTGCCCGCCTATTTGCCTCTGATTGCCGGGCGAGGAATAGTGTCCCGAGCTTCGATCGAGAATCCTCGTGCGGGAAGCCGGTGGGCCAGAATGGGGTGCTAACAGCCATAGATGTCAAAACTATATAAGTTAATTATATATAGTATAGTTGGCTCCATACATATTCAACAAGCGTATATAACTGCATTTCATTAATCCCGACCATGATAAAATATATAGCTACAAATTATGACAATGGATAATAGAGTTCGAGTTATGCCTCGTTTTCCATTTCCACTTGATCCAAGAGAGAGAAGGAACCTATAGATATCTTTAAAAGATGTCAATGTGCTATTGATAGCACAATGGAATGAAGAGTGTGGGGGAAACAAGAAAATACTTGGGCAGTGATTTAGCAAGTAATGAAAGGAAACGGCCGGGAGGAATACGGATGGAAGAGAAAGGAACTACCAATTGTAATTGATTATATGTTTTTAGGAAAAATTACATAAACAGTGAAGCGAACATACGTGTCATTGATTCTCAAGTTTAGGAGACACAAAATTGATGGCGTTACTGTAAGCTTCAATCTAGGGTGACACAATGTCATCGCATTAACAAAGGTCGAGTCTATGGTAACGTCATTAAACTAGCGTCTCCATAGCCTTTTTGCGCCAAATCTATGGTGACGACTGTCCGATGCGTCTCAAGGGTTCCGTAGCTATAGGTCTTGTTTGTTGTAGTGTCTCCCATATATTATCTCAATATATTTTGCTACATATTTGGCTAATAAGTATGTTTGTTATTGGCAAATGGATATTTTATACATATCATGATATCTTGATAGGGATTACATACAATTTCTATAAATACTTCCTAGGTCAATTTTTTATACCTTTCTCCTACACATTCTCTTTTAAGAATAGGAGAAAATCGAAATTGGGATTTCCTCCCAATCTCCTCTTCTTGCAATTCTATCGTGCTACGCTTTTGGAAGTTCAATATTCATAGGATGAGGCATGTGATCAAGGCCGTTAACTGATGATGAAAGAAAGACCTCTAATCTAATGCAGAATGCCCATATAGATTTAAGTTGGCTAGAAGGATTGGATATATTAAATTGGGTCGGATTTATTATAGTGGCAAGTTGAGGCATAAAGGTGATATGTGTGGTAGAAATTCATTTCAGTAAAAGAGGGTCCTCAAACGTCCGATGATTCAAAAGGTGATTGCACTATAAAATTCTTCAAAATTTACCCCATAAAAAAGGTAATTGGATATATAATTAATAATCGATTATTTCGAAAGTCGAAAAAAGCTTCCACCTTTGTTCTACCTAAATGGTCGCAACCTCTCTTCGGCTGACGCGTGGTAGGTTGATTGTTACTAGGCATGTCAGGACGTAGTCGCAAGGTGAAAAGATAGCAGATCCACTAGTCGTCCTCACCAAACTAGTGCGTAGTGCCTTGGTCCCAAGGGTCCGAAGGGCTAGCCGGCAATTGGGTTTCCTTGATAGTAGTGATGATAGAGCATCTTTGAATTGTGGGTGGTCAGACGACATCGAGGCCGTGAGGGTAAGGCCGCTTTAATTCTCCCAACACGTGCACGTCATTTAAGTCCAAATTGACTAGAAATGGCTTGGAAGCCAATTCCAACGATGGAGCTACCACAAATACCGAAAGACTCGTGTGGTAGGGATCTCGGCTTCGCAAAGCTGAGAGAAACACACGCTGAGGCCAGAAGCCCAATCGTGGATGCCAGATGGAAGTAGATGGATAAATACCGAGAGGCTCTGTGATATCTATGGTCCCAATTGCTAATTGCGTAATGCAAGTGCAAGAAATGAATAGCGTAATGAAAAGAATAAAAGAAAATGCAAGGAAATGTAAAGTACCAAAAAGAAAGATAGATAAAAGGAAGGGTTTTGCATAATATTGTCGGGAGACTAATGATCGACCATTCTAGCTCTTATTCACCGAGCCTAGGATTATCTATTTTCAGCTAGATCCGATCTTATTCAAATAATAAGGAAAAACTAAGGTAAGGAAACTAAAAAGATATTGTTCCTCATCAATTATGGCCTAAGATAAGAAATTAGAAGATAAATGAAGCAATTCCCTTTTTCAAAAGCCCTTGCCTTCTTAAGAAGCACCAAAACTCGCAATTGCCTTTGTTAAGGAGATTACACCATGGTTTCCATCTCGGGGCTGCCGGTCTTGCACACGGCAGGCCGGATTAGATATTGCCGAGTATCGTGGGCTGGGCTGGGCTGGCCTTAAGCTTCAATCGTGGGTCTTCTTCCTTTCCTCAGCCTTTACTAGGTCAGATCCACTTTCTACGCGTGCATGGGCTGTCCTTGATACGTACATGGGCTATCTTCGGACCTGCCTGTTTAGCTCCAAACTCTGTGATTGACACGGGTGCAGAAATCGAGTGTAAACACACCTTAAGAGAGTTATTAAATTTCCATTTGGCTTATACGGATTTAGGCCCAAATCCATTTATAAAGTCAAGCTGATAAGAGGTGGTATTCAAATCATATATTATCCCATGGATTTTTCTTTTTCTTTTTCAATGTGGGATTTATCCCATTTTACTGCTCAACACCCGCCCTCACGTGCAACATGTGGTCTATTTCTGCTTACACGTTGTCACGTACCCTCAAACACCTACCCTCAACAATTGACCTCGAGCAGGGCTCCTCTTCCGTGCTCGGGTAATAGGGGGCTAACACGAGGCGCTCTTTTTCGCTGCACTCGGACATACTGGGCCTGACGTGGTGTGAGTGCATGCGCATACGCGCGTAGACACGCGAAAGCATAACCCGCTCTAATACCATATTAAATTTTCATTTGGCTTATACGGGTTTAGGCCCAAATCCACTTAAAAGCTTAAGCTGATAAGTGATAATACTCAAACCATATATTAACCCATGGATTTTTCCTTTTCTTTTTCGATGTGGGATTTATCCCATTTTACTCCTCAACAAGAGAGAAGTTGCCGAAGCAGATCATTGCACAATTTTGAAATTTTAGAAAGCGAGAGCAAAATTTTGCGGAAGAAAGTGAAAATAAATTGTTAGGAAATCGCTAGGAATCATGTTATGTGCAGACCTATATTTTGCACGCCCTTTCGGTACTCTAACTTGCTAGGCTTGCTATTTTATTTATCGCGTGAATTAGGTTGCACTCAGCTTACACGTTTTGATACCTTAAATTCGGTGAACTGAACGATGTGGGTTGAGAAGCTGCGAGAAAAGTAGGCCCATATGTCGGGGAATAGGTTCACTATCCTCGTGTTACAGTTCATCAAACTATGATGGTTGAATTACTGTGTGAATCGGAACCGTGAGATCCTGAGTTTACTCTCATCTGGGCAAGCATTGGACCAACTCAATTAGAAATACCATTAAAAGATTTGAAAGAGTTGAACTCCATTTGACTGCTCAAGAGTAATTGAAAGAGCTGAATCGCCTTCCAATCCCTTGAGTTTGTTGCCGTCCAATCACCTTCCAATTAAAGTGATCAGCGAGATTGAGCTTACAAAATTGCTAGATCCCCCTAAAAAATTGCCTAATAATCTTGTTGATAGTCGCACGTATATTAAATCCTTGGAAGTTGGGTAAATTACAACTTATGCATGCCATTGTAAAAGACTAGGAGGATCTTTAGGGTATTCATTTTTTTTCAATGACTTTTAAGGTGATTAATAGAAAGATATACATAGCAACATTTTGAAATTAAGGATCCATTGGACTACTGATGCATTGAAAGAGACAACTTAGGAAGAAACAAAACACAAAAAGATTGGTCGGTAATACAAAGAATTGGACTCAAAATGGGCATACAGATTCCCACTTATAAACATTTTAATTGGTTCTTATTCTTTCAAAATTGATGAGTAATACTCATTGAATATTTTCTCAGAGGTAGAGCAAGAAAGGTGGAATTGACCTAAAAAGAGTATTTCAACCTATTTCAGCCTTAGTTTCCATCTAATCTGTTGCTTGAGGTAGGATTGATCCCAGAATTATGCGGTAGAACTCGTATATTGCATTTGGTAACGAAGTTAAGTTTTATTTAATTTGATTTAATTTGATTTTAGTAGATGAAACAAAAGTAACTGGAAAAAGTATGTGATAGATTTAAAGAATAAGATAAAAAAGTAATGATTGTGTTGTTGAATTGAAAAAAAAAAGTGTTAAAATTGAGGAAAAAATGTGAAATAGTTAAAAGAATTTAATATTAAAAATTAGTTGTAATAATATATAAGAAAAATATGAGAGACAATTTAAAGAAAAAGATAAAAACATAATAATTATGTTGTTGAATTGAGAGAAAAATTAAAGTAAGTTAAATTTGATTTCATTAACAAGCATACTAAATGGCCGGGTAAATACTCCCCGCCTAATCATCTTGGTAATGTCAAGGTTAAGCAATATATATATATATATATATATATATATATGTATATGTATACACACGGAAATAAATTATTCCTGATGCTCCTGCTTATATTCACATATATTAATTATAATTCACAAAAAAAAGAAAATGTGTAAATTACAATTCATACTATTCCGAATAGGATTTTTAAATTAATGAAAGACCATATGCTCCATTATCTCTCGAATTACAAAATATAAGAAAACGAAAAACTGCTCGGATGGGAGACCTAACCTGTTTGTCTTTGTCACCAATAAGGGCAGCTCGTCATCCCCTGTAGACCTTAGAACCGCCAGATCGTAATGGATCATACCTGAGAGCCGATCTAGGGCTTTCGTTTTTGAGGCAAGGGCAGGGTTAGCGGGGCCTTCCGAGGATGGGGGCGAACTCCAGAACGGATGGTCCTTCAAGAACAACTTTACGAGGTTCCTGGCCAGGTTGGAGAGGCTGCATCGGGGATGGGACCATGTACTAAGGTACGGCCTGCTGGTGAGGCCCGATGATGGGTCCACGAACGGATGGTCCGAGTGGATACTACATCCTGGTGTGGCCGATACAAACACCATGGGCCCTACGGTTGGGTAGTCCTCGTGCAGCCAGATGGTGACGGGGACGGCAGGAGCGGATTACCTCGATACACGCAAGCAGGCCCTGGCGACAAGTAGCTTCGTGGAAGTGCCATCGTTATGGAAGAAAGTGTCAATCGAAGGGGCGAACGAGGGGAACTCCTGGAGAAGGGAGAGGAGGTCCTTTCTGATCAGCCATCGCTGGTTGGGGTCCGAGTACGAGAGGCCGAAAGGGCTGCCGGCGCCATTGGAGAGCGCTGCCTCTATGAATTTGATTGGAGATGCAACCACCGGTGCCATAATCACTGTATCTTTCTTTTTTTTTCGATAGTACACGAGCCCAAATTGGTGCCATCATTGTGATTGATTGACACATATAAGAGCATATTTATGGTGGATAGGACCACACGCAGAGCAAAAATCATTTTCAATTAATACGCTGAGGATATTTCGTGATCTCCTCAAAAAGGTATACTGATATGTGCTTGCTCATCTAATTTTGCTTCGATTTTAAAATTAGAAGCTTAGTCTTGCTTCGTCATGTATCAAAGTTTTAGGGTGTTTCGTGAGTATAAACAATGATAAGTTAGATAATATTTTAATTTAGGTAACAGATATCGATTTTTAATACTTCCGAACCAAAAAGATGTTAATATCATTTCAATATAAAATGACCCACTAGAAGCTGAAGTCAGTGCTTACTACAGAAGCTTCTTTCAAAATATGTTTTCCCCCCCTTTTTTATGGTTTAATTTGTTTTTAAAAGAGAAAATTTGATCTTAAAAGTTATTGACGGAATTGGATTATTGGAAGGCAATGCGCAATCGTCAATGCTTATTGGTGGGTAATTTCGGTCCATTTTCCTAAACTTGTCAACTTGAGCCAGATTACGAATACGGAAGGAAAGTCTAAATAGAGAATTGATCATTTTAAGTTTTTCTATTTACCCAGTAAAAATTGAAATTTAAAAGCAAACTAAAACAGTTTTCGATTTTGAAAAAGAACTATCTATATTAAAAAAATCTATATTTTGGACTATTAATATAGCACCCCCAGCAACAAATACCAGTCCGTTGCACCCATCAACCTGATTCCTATCCATGATCATCGAGGAATTCTTTGATAAATCTATTTCGTCACATAACTCGAGAAAGTACCTAAAATAATTAGAAAAATGATGAGAATATTACATCGACTGTAGCCATGAGTTTATATAATAAAACTTTTCATCAATACTTCCATCACCATTGTTAGTTAATATAAATATAAAAAAATTCAGACAAAATTAAGAAGATTTCAGAAATATACAAGAAAAATTCAGAAAAGTCCAAGAAAAAGTAAAACAAAATTCAGAAAAATAATTAAAATTTAAAAAAATTAATTAATTTTTTTAAAAAATAAACTAAAAATTACGATAATAATAAAAACAATAATACAAATAAATTTTAAAATAGAAATCAGTAGAAAATTTAACAAATATATTTAAAAATAAAACAAATTAAGAGTAAAATGCATAATATTAAAAAAAAATAAAATTCAAAAACGTTCATGCAAAATTCATTATAAAAAGAAAACAAAAAAGATAAAATAAAATAAAATAAATATATAAAAAATAAAATAAAATAAACTTTTAGAGAAAGTTGAAAGAATCGAAAAATTATATTAAAAATATAAATCAATATTAGATTTTCGAAAATAAAATTCAAATATAAAAGAAATTCATAGTCATTATATTCAGAGCTATTCATTTGCCGCTTGGGAATTACATATGTCAGCACCCCATTTTGGCCCACCGGCTCCAATAGAGGACTTCCGACTAAAGCTCGGGACACTATTCACGATCGGGAAACCGGAGGCGAACATGCGGACACAGAGTCATGAATTACTGGAGAGAAGCATGGTCCACTAAAAAGGCAGAGAAGAGCAATCAGAAGAACAGACATACAACGAACCCCGAAAACAACAGAGACTGGCACTATGGCACTATTCATCACCAAATCACCGAAGCGTCGAAAGGCTCCCAATGTAGGACTCTAAAAATCCCTCCTAGTGCCAAAGTGACCGATGGCACGTCCGGACGTGTTTCAGAGGCATCATTCTTAAGCCGAGACACCCTGAACTCTCACAGACGCCTTTTCCAACAGGGCTCCCGGGCGCCCAATCCACGGGCAAGTAAACGGCACCCGGAAACGGGCCTGCACGCATCCAGGGAACCACTGGGATCATGGAACAAGTCTTAGATGACCTTTCGGAACTCGACTTGGTTTCCCGAGGGACGTTTCAGTGGTCACAAACGCCCCTCGGCGAGTCTTCGGGGCATATTCATGGCAAACAGAGATCACAGCGATCCCCGAACACCTCAAGGCACTCGGTAAACACTGATAAAACCCGGATCACGAGTCCCTAGGTCACCTTCGGCTAATGGTCTTCGATCGAGGACGGTGATCCAATGATCCCACGAAACAAAAAGCACGCCAAGACGAAAAATACAGTGCACAGGGAAGTCAATCGAGAATAAGGACGGTCAACTCCACTCAGAATGCCCGAATGAGGCAAAACCGACTTTGGAGCCCTAGGACACCCGAATAATCTCGCATGGAAGGCGTGCCAATATTGAGCTCATTTAAACCGTAATCATGTGTGCATCAATAATTCAAGACTCAAACAAACCACGGAAGGCACGCGCGTAACCAATCGAGCCCCGAGCTTTTCCCGGCTTTTCCTCGAGCCAACAAGAGTCCACGACTCAATCCCTGAGCCACGGCTCAACCCTAAGCCTCGGCTCCAACTCCAAGCCACGGCTTGGCCGCATCTAGCCATGGTTAGATCCCTATGGCCGGCGGCTCAATCCCTTCTCTCTTCCCTCCACCACACAATTTGAAATATCTTCTTACACACACTCATATCCATCACCTCCCACCACTTCCCATCACTTATCCTCTTACTTCCCCCACACTCTAAGTGACCATTTCCCCTCCCTAATCCCTCTTTGAATTCCGGCAGCCCCCTAAGCATGCCATAATCTCACTTAACTTGCCTTAGTTGCTTAATTAAGCTCCCCTTTATAAGTCCTTGCACCATTAAGCTTAATCACTTCTTCATTCTCATTCTCTCTCAAGCCAACTTATCTCGAGAATTCTCTCAAACTCCAGCCCTCTCCCTCATTTCGTCCGACCCATCCCTAAGGTCGAAATCGGCTAAAACCAACGGAAAACCACCCGGTATTCCGATCACCACCCGACTCGACTTAAGCCAAACATCCCCAAACTTCCTAGCCTACATATTTCCCATCCCCTAAGTCCATTTCCGAGCTTGGATTTTCGGTTTGAAGCCTTCAACATCACTCTCCAGCCGCTAAAGCCATTGGGTCCCGAGACCGTTACCGGGTGCATCCGGACTTCTACGCGTGCCATTTCCTCCCACGACTTTGCCGAGTCATGCCATCACGTTCGAAGGGTCCCCCACGACCCACACTCTCCCCCGTGAAGAGGTGGTCACGGTCCGAGAGCCCTACGACCGTGCACAACCTCCGTTCCACTTCTTTCCTCTTATCGGGTTCCGTTAGTTTTTAACCGAGTTTCTCTCAACGTTTTGGGTTTGTCCAGGCCTTGGCACGTTCAGAGTTGTCTACGAACGTCTAGGTCCGCCCCTTAGGAGTCCAAGGAGCCCGACCTTGCACCGTGCCGTGGTCGGAGCCATCGTGCCGACCCCGTTTTCTCCGAGCTGCCACAGCCGCTGCCTCTCGGGTACCTACTGCCCTTGGTGTCCAGCCGGGTCACCCGACCCTCTTGCCACCTCCCCGACTCTTTCCCTCGTACATCGAGGCTAAGTAACACTCTTCTACGACTTAGAAAAGTTAGGATCTCGATATTTGTTTGCCTTGAGGGCATTGAGATGATTATTGATCGAAGAACATGCAAGTTAGCTTCTTTCATACGGATTCATGCATTTCCATGCAACCCCCATGCAATCCCATGCAATATCACGTGTTTCATTTTTTTGTTGCGTCCATACATAGTATAAATGTGTATGCCATGACGGGAAAGGGCCATGGTCGGAGCGGAAGAGACCTTCATGTCGGGGAGGAGCCATGAGGGCTCACGGCCGGTACCCATTGGAGGGTACCGTGAGCCTTCCTAGCTCATCCGAGGGCATGAGGTCCTCTCCTCCTTCGAATATGTTCATTTCCCTACATTTTTAAATTTTTATTATCATGTGATATGCGTGTATAACGTGAAATGGCTCGAATCTAAAGGGATGAGGCCGACATAGACTCAAGAGAGCCATGGAACCTCTCGGCCAAGTCCCATATGGGGAGCCGTGAGCCTCTTTGACTCTCTAGGGTCCATGACCATCTCATCCTTCCGGATTTAGTTGTTCCCACGATCGTGATGTCTCTATTCGTTATTGAAATGTGACGGCATGACGGGAAAGGTTCGGGATCTAGGAGGAAGAGACCCTATGGGTCGGTTGTGTCAAGGGAAACCTATGGCTACCCTCCTTGCAAGGGGGCCAAGAGGTCCCTTGGTTCACCCGAAGCTTCGGATCTCTTGTTCCATGATGTCGTGTGTTTCTTGTGATTTATTTCCGAATCTATCATCGAATGAGCCAATGTCATTTTATCGATTTCCCTTGAATATGATGTTTGTGTTTATCCTATGTATTCATCATGTAACCAAGATCATGGTGACATTGGCTTAGCAAAATGTGTGTTATTCTTGTATGCATGATGCTTGATGTATGCAAGGAACGATTAGAAATGATACAAGAGACCCACCGAAACTCGAATTGGGTCAAAGGGGCATTCAGTCGATTATCCCTAGGAAATGGCCGACTCCCTCGTGACCTCCTTCGAGTTAAGGTTGGCCTCTTTTATCATTTTAAGGTCAATCCTTGGAATTGCTTGTGATTACGCTTCTATTTAATCACCGACTACATGTTAATTACTTGTTGGGCACGTTGGTTTCAAATAATTATCCATTAGATCCATAATAATCGTGACACGAGGTGATAATCACTGAAGAATTTCAAAAACGGGAGAAACGGGACGTATCATTCGGTTAATTAAATCATTTGGACTAAATAATTGGATAAATTGATTGCTAATCCGTAAGCGCATCGATGGTTCACGGAACGGCGAAAAATACCCTTTTCTTTAAAAGCTCACAATTTCAAAACACCGAGACGTGTAACACGAATAGAATCGAAGTCTAGCGAGTATTCGCGCCCTATGACTCGAGTTCGGGCCCAATTTGAGGTGGCTCGAGTCGAGTCGCGCGAGTCCTTCTTAGACCTCTTCGTGTCACGCGATCTTTAATTTTATATGTGAATCACACACGTTTTACTGATCAAGGGCATAATCGTCATTCCGCGATTCACCGATATCCTAGGCATTAGGGAGTCGGAAACACCTCGATCTATGGACGAAAAAGGGCGACCAGTTCGGGTGTGAGTTTCACTCGCACAGCCCATTTCGTTCACTTTCGGTGTTTCTATCTCCCTATTGTAGATTTGGTGGTGAGCATTTTATTTCTGTTGCAAAACACGAAAAACCGAATTAATCATGCATTTGGCTTAATCAAACATTAGATAATGGATAGGCGGAATGTTAGATTCCAATCTAGAGTCAAAATACGGGTTTGGCGAATTTGGTGAAACCGCAGTGATACTTCACGGAATAGAGTTCTAAAACAAATTCACACATTTAATTGGCCTAGAACCACCTCCCGGCCCACCTCTTTGTTGGCTTAGGTTAGATACATTGTTTGCTGATCAACCCCGGTTAATAACTGATTAAGTCACGTACATTCGACTTAATAGACAACTTGTCTGTATTTACCTATATTTGTCAGTTGTCGTATGTTTTTCATCAGTTTTATCAGTTTTCTTCTGTTTTCCCTTTGCTTTTGCTAATTTGTTGCGGTTCGGGTCCGAGCCCATAGGTTACATCTTGCACGGGGCCCAACGCCCCAAATTACCGAACACGAGGTCCAACGCCTCCTAACTCACTGAGCGCGTGCAACCCCAGTGCGGAATGGGATCTAGCCTCGAGTCACCATCACACTCCAAATGTGGCCTATGTGGAAGGCAATTTGGATTGGATGTGTGAAACGTGTTTAGATATCACTCGGGAGCTCGATCGGTCCAACGGTTACAGTGGGAACTAATCGGTTCTCCTGCAAACCGTCGGTTCGATTGGACCCGACCCCTGGCTCTTCGAGCCCGCGTTGCCTTAATTTATTTATCGGTTATTCAAAATACATGGAGAGCTAGAGTGGAATATTGGCCTAACGCAAACCGATCGGGATCCATTTACTTATTCAGTTATACTTTGTAATTATTCGAGAGAACATTGCGAGGATTTTATTTGTACATTCACTCATTCATTTGTAAGGATCCCTGATCGGCAAGCGAGAGGTCCGAGTGTCGAATCGGTCAAGTCGGTCCATTGTTATCAAGAGATAAGTAAGCTCGAACACTCGTGGTCTCGGTTCGCGTAGGGAATCGACCATCATGGTTCGATGAACTGTAACGCTAAGATAGTGAACCGATTCCTCGACGCACAAGCCTACTCATCTTTCGGATTATTGGCCCAACTTGATCAATTCATCGACTTTACGGTGTCAAAACGGGCGAGTCAAGTGCAACCCTAAATCACGCGGTAAATAAATAAAACGGCAAGCCTAGCAAACTAGAGTACTGAAAGGGCGTGCGGGATATAGGCCCACACGTAATAGAACCCCCGAATTGGGAATTTCCGGTTCCGTACAGCCATTGCCTTAGTATTTAGGTGTACCTCGTACCCCTAGACCCGGGAGGCTCAACGGCCCTCGACCTACGGGTCGTAAACAGTGAGTGGCGACTCCTTCTCACGTGCGTCCGTCGCGCGTCCCCGGGAAGGTGGATACTCCCGAGCCGCGTTGCGTAGGCTTCGCGCATGCGTGCCCTGACGAGATGAAATTCGGGTGCGCACAACATGTATGAGCATCCCCCAACGGGGATTGGAACACTGCTCTTTGACGATATTAATAGGGCCTTCATAGCCCGATTATGTAATTCATAATTTTTTTCCCTTTTTCTGGGCTTATGCCCCGTTTTAGATTAAAAAAAAAGGTAAAAATTTCATATTCAAAGAAATATGAACGCAAAAGGGGACAAAAGGAAAAGTTTATTTGATGATAGTACTGTGGGAAAGACGTGTCTATCTTATTGGCTCAATGATGCCCAGTGGGCCTGTTAGCAGCATCGAGTTTTAGAAGAGATTTTGGTAGTCTTTATGGGCTTCCCAGCTGGATTGTGACCGAACCAGTTCTAATTGAGATCAAACCTTATGAATGATCTGTCTTGGGCTCGACTTGGGTGCCGGAGTAAAGGGCAATAGAAGTGGAGAGTATGTATCCAATCATACAAAAATGAATTATGTTAAATCTCATGAGGCAATTTTATTCTAAAGATTTCCCAGATTAATTAAATGTACATATAGAAAGTTAAATTAGCTATCAAAAAGAAAAAGTTAAGGTTAAAATTTTACCTTTATTATAAACTTTTTTTTGGGTAAGGACTTCTATTATAAACTTTATAACTTGAACTTTCATCTCTACATCTAATTAAGATTGGAAATCTCAGAAGGCAATGTGCTCAGTATGATCAACACGCCTCCTCCTTTTGCTATCATGCTTCTGAACTTTGCAATTTGGCTACCCTTTATCCGCCTCCCAGGTTGGGCGCAAGATTGCTCCTTACTAAGATTTAGCTCATCTAAGGCTATGTCAATCTAAATTAAGCCCAACAAACCCCTAACGACAAGACTAATCTCGTTGCGCTTTTGAATTATTAGATTTTCGGAATTTATCAGTATTTTTGAAAGTTATTATTAACTTTTTTATTTCAAACTTTATTTTGAACTTGTTACAACTATTTCTAACATTTTTTTTTGGATTTTTTTATATTTAAATTTCTTTTCGGTAGGTTCATAGTTTTTTAAATTTTTATAAAATTTTTAACTTTTTCTGAGTTTATCTTATGTTTTGCATTTTTATGTATTTTGTATTAGATTAGTGCCTTATCATCAGACGGTTTGCCATTTAATAAAAAATTAATGGAAAAACTGGCAAATGCTAGATTTTGGATTGAAATGGTAGTTTGTGTATTTTTATTAAAAATATAAATTTCATACTAGATATGAATAATAGCAAATTTATGATTTTTCTTTTATTACAAAGGAGGTAATTCATGATTTTTAATGCCATTAACCCTTTTCTTTATTTGCAGAAAAAGAAAACAAGAAACGAGAAATTTCATCTTATGGAATTACGACGAACTGTTGTAGGTAGTGGCCGATCAATCAAGACCGCCCCTTACTTCATCGAGCTTCTCCAGACCACATTCACATTCTCTGGCCATCTGCGAGAGCATATAATGGGAGGATCCACCTTCTCTTAATGCCTCGTCCGCAGTCCGTTTAAGGTCATGTGCTCTAATCCTCATTTGCTTCCCTTCATTCCCGTCCTTTTCCATCACTCTTCTCACCATCGCCTCAATCTCGTCCCTCCTGATGATACCACTGGACGGCAACTTCTCTGGCTTCACAGTCACGCCCAGCTGCTCGGCTAGCATGGTCGCATTCATCTTCTGCTCCGCGTACAGTGGCCAGGCTATCATGGGCACGCCGTTCAGGATACTCTCGAGGATCGAGTTCCACCCACAATGCGACAGGAACCCGCCAACCGACAGGTGAGCGAGGACCTCCGTCTGTGGAGCCCAGGTCGGGACCACCAGACCCTTGTCCTGGGTCCTGGTCACGAACCCGTCAGGCAAGTACTCCGGGGTTTTGTCGGTTTTCTTACTGAGTCTGAAAAATGATCCAGATGCCGAATCTTTTGTTGGAGGGCGTACCACCCATACGAATCTATGGCTGCTCTGCTCCAAGCCCCAGGCCAGTTCGGTGAGCTGGTCGGCTGACAGGGTACCACCACTCCCGAACGACACATAGAGCACTGATTCAGCCGGTTGCTGGTCCAACCACTCCAGCACTTTGTTCCTTGGCACGTCTTGTTTCGCTGGTTGACTGGGACGGACTACTGGGCCAATTGGAAAGATTCGGGAACTCTCCAGGAACCGCCCCATTGTCTTCGGGTCTCGTAGGGCTCTCAATGTTTTAGGCTCGAGACTCTCCCATGTATTCACCAGTAGTCCATGAGCTCTTCCCAATTCAATCCCTGTCCTTTTGTAGTCGTTGAATAATGTCTGATCGTCTCTATTATAAAATGCGCTAATCGTGTCTTCAAATCGAACTGATTCACAGCCGGGAATGTTAAATGGCTGGTGAAGCCTAACATGGTCATCTTCATTCTTACAATCAATGAACGGAAGATATGTAATGAGTGCGAGGTACCACGCATTAGTAGTGACCAATACATACCTCAACATCTTAAACTCATCGGCAACAGCAAATGCGTCAACCCCAAACACGTCAACAATTAGGGCTGTCAGGCGAATCTCCATTGAAGAGATTGCGGACCTCAGGTATCGCAAGGAATGGCGCATTATCAGGACGATCTGAGAAAGCATCGCTGTCGGCCAGTCCATGAGGCTCGATAAGTCCAGCTGCTCAAGCAGAACGATGCTGATTACTTTCTTGTACGTGGAGTATTCCTGATTGATCTGTGATTGGGCTGTCGAGGCATCGGTGGTCACTACGAATACAGTGACTCTTAGACTGAATGTGGAAGCAAGGCGATGACCAAGCTCGAGCATCGGGATAAGGTGTCCCATTCCGGGGCTAGCGAGCAAGGCTACGTGAGGCGCGGTGCTTCCCATGGTGGCACAAACTAAATTGTAGAAGTACAGAAATGGAGGCTACTCAACGCCCTTTCATGCATGGTTCGTTCTTTAAAGATTTGGTAGGAGCATCAATATAACATTTGCTATTTTATTTTATTTTTAAATATTGGTAAAAAGATTATTACATACTACATAACATATATAGAAATTGAAGAATATTCTGATTCTGCGGTTCGAATTATTAGGATACATAAATTAAAAATAGAAGTATAGTGCAAATCTTGGTACGCATACTATATATGAATAATTCACGATAAATTTACATAAATAGTTGGTATTACGATAATAATTCACTACAAATTTGAATAATTACCTATTTTAGGTGAATTGGTTAATTCACCTAAGAAATCTAGGTTCATCAACGAGAAAGTAAAGTTTGGTACAGTCATGTCAGCACCCCGTTTTGGTTAATCGGCTCCAAACGAGAGCAAAATCGTCATTTCGTCACCCATTGGAGGGAAGTATTTTGATTAATTGTCCAAGCATTCACAACTTTTAAACTAGGGGCATTTTTTTTTTTATATTTCGTGGAAAAATACTCTACAGGACGTTTTACACGTGTCAAATTCGAATTTCAAAACCCTAAACAAAAAAAACTCGAAGCTGAAAAATATTTTTCTGCACAATATTGATCCTTGAATTTTTCTGAACGTAATGGTGATCCCGGATTATTTTTAGGATCCCCGATTGAAAAGACAAAAATTTCAGGCTTTACGTGCAGCGATTATCAATTTGTTTCAAAATTCGAGTCGATGCTCGGGATTGAAAGTATTTTTCCATGTGATATCGATCCTTGAATTTTTCTGAACACAATGATATTTTTGGATCATTTTTTCGGACATCCGTTCGAAAGGACGAGAAATTCAAAAATAATCAAGCGATTACTATTGACGTGCGTCGGAGTTCAATATCGATCTTATCTAGATTCGTGTTCCATTGATACAAATTGAAACTCCCATAGGGTCAATTATTTCTGGAGTTTCACGATTTCGGAATTCTCATTTCGAAAATATGACGAATTTCAAGAAATTGATTTTTCCATCTTAAAGACGCCCGTAATAATATTTAAAAAAAAAAAATTAAAGGCGTGATCAGAAGGGGTTGGCCCCTGTGACCCGTTTCTTCCCCTTTCTTTCTTTCCCTTAGTTCTTCCTCTCTGCAGTGCCATCTTCTTTTTTCTTTCTTTGTTCTGCTGCTTTCTTTCCTTTCTCGTCTCTCCCTTCCCTGCCGAGCCCGTGACCCTCTTTTGCCCCTCTCTGTCTCGTTTCAGCTTCAATCTTCTGCACTCCAACCAAGCAAACCTCCTGTTCCCTTCCGTTTTCTTGTTTCTTCTCGGCAACGGCAACCTGCAACACAAAACCAATTCAACGTTTTTCCCTTTCTCTTCTTCTTCTTTTCGAGCCTGCCCTCCCTTTCTCTCTCTCATTCCCATTTTCATGCAAACACACGAAAAAAAACAGAGAACGGGAGGAAGGACAGAACAGAAGAAAAAATGAAAAAAAAAAAAAAAACGAAAGGGGACGAGACAGAAGTGAAGGAAAGAACAGACAGGGAGACGTTTTGTTTTCGGGGGGGGGGGGGGGGGGGGGGGGGGGGGGGGGGGGGGGGGGGGGACCCCTCAGCTAGTGAGCTCACTCCCCTGGCCCCTTAGCTGACCGCGAGATCCCCAGCTGATTTGCAATTTTTTTTTTTCGGACCTCACGCCTCAGCTGCCTCTCCTTTCCTCCCTCAGCTAACTCTCTCCCTTCTCTCCCGAACTCACGAACTCCCTCAGATCCCCTTTCACGCCCTCACCTTCCCTCTAACTCCCTCTCAGCTTACAGACCTCCGAAACCTTCAGCAAAAACTCCCGCTGAGCCCAACAAACTCCCCTCAGCTCGCCCCCACCAACCGCCCGAGCCCACAGCTCACTCACCACCATTTTTCCCCTAACTCTCTGCCCATCTCCTCTCCGAGACCAGCTTCCTTCTCCAGCTCACTCCTTCGTCAACTAAACCTCGGTTCCTCCTCACCTCATCTTACCTCAGCAACATCCTTCCCTCTCTCAAAAAAAAAAAAAAAAAACTGATTCCCTCAACTCACTCTCCGGCTCCTTCATCCTCACCTCAACTCTTCCCCCCGACCTCTCTCATTCCCCATGCCATGGCCCCTCCATGAGTCACCACAAATCTCAGCTCCTCAACTTCTTCCCGTCTTCTCCCTCGGTCCCGAGCCAAAACTGCTGTGGTGCCACCATTCTCGAGTTTCCTTCAGCAGTTGCGGTCTATTTTTCATTTTTTTTCGTTTTCCTCTCTGGCAGGACACTGTGGCGACTATGTCGAGGAGCCGTTGCTGAGCCGCTGTTTTGGACCCTCCCTGAGCTCCTCAGGTCTTCTCAAAACTGAGTCGCCCCACCATACTGTTCCCCAGCTGCTGCTTGACCTCACGTCTGGTATCCTTGGACAGCCCGTGTCAGCTTTAGTCGGAACAATACTCGAAGCTTCTTGGTCCTTCCGATGTAAGCCCGGAAGAGGTACCGTCTTGGATCTTTAGAGGCATGCTTAGGATCCCTATAATCTTACTTGGGTGATTGAAGGTTGTATGTTTGCTTGGGAAGGTCGAAAACACTTGAAAACGACAAAATATGAACTTGGACAATAAAACCAGTTAAATGTCTGTCTAAACCACTTCACATGATCTTGATAGGCGTTAAGAATTGTTTGGAGGTGGCTGTGATATTGGAATGTTGACTCACATGAACTTGCTTAAAACCGAACTTGGCTCAATAACACGCTAAATGTTGAAATGGCCTTGAGACGGACATAAAGAGGGATTACGGGCATGATGATCAGATCTGGAAAATATTAAAAATGCTCGATTCGTGTGTCTCTTGCATGTTATGATGTTGTTTCGATGTTTGGCGGATGATTTGAATGAAGATCCTTAAGAATCTCGCATGAATCAAACTAATTTTAAATATTGGCCTTAAAACCGGTTGTTGAAGTGAAAATGAACTAACACGAATTGGACTCCATGCTTACTTGGCTTTAAGGAATAAAATCGATTAAATATACCAAAATCGGTTTAATTAATCACTCGGATTTAAAACCGACGAATTAATTTTATTGTGCTCATTTTTGCCCATATTCATGGGCTTGGAGTGTTTGAATGTGTTTTTTATTAAAACTTCGAATGAACCGGATTAATCACGTAAAATCGGTCAAAAATTGAACTTAATCCCAAGACAGTTGGAAATTAGAGTTTTATCGAGGCAGTCCACCAATGACCGTTCCGGCGGCTCGAGACTCGTAAATTAATGCAGTTAGCAAATTTTTAATTAACTTAAAATTTCACACACAGACAATCGGGACGTTAAACTTAGCTGAAATAAATCACGGACTCTTTTAAATGAATTGCACGAACTGGCCAATAATCTGTAATTGCGTTAACAGTTAAAGAACTATTGGCCATGCCCTTTTTAAAATTCACAATTTCAAAAGCACCGAGATGCGTGTCACACGTAGCATGGATGTGCAGACCCGAATGTGCTCTCATCGAGGCTCGCATGCGCTCGACTGAATCACGTGGCTTGGGAGTATCCACCTTCTAGGGGGACGCGTGACGGACACGTGTGAGAAGGAGTCGCCACTATCTGTGTATGATTCGAAGGTCGAGGGCTGGTGAGTTGCCCGGGTTCGAGTTCGAGGGTTCACGTTACGTGCAAGCTTATATCCCACACGCCCTCTCAGTACTATAGCTTGCTAGACTTGCAATTTTATTTCATTTGCAGCGTGAATTAAGTTGTACTCAGCTTACACGCTTTGACACCAAAAATTCGGTAAATTAAACGATGTCGGTTGAGTATCCGAGAGAGAAGTAAACCCACCTGTCGGGAAATCAGTTCAATATCTTGCTTTACAACTCATCAAACCATGATGGTTGAATTCCTGCACGAACCGAAATCGCAAGATCTTGGGATTACTCTTGTTTGGGCAAGCATGGGACCGATACGTTAGTTCGACTCTCGGACCGTTCGCTCACTGACTGAGATTCTTACAGAATGAATGTACAAACTAAAATCTTTACAATGCTCTCAAAATAATACAACAAATTATAAATTACAAATAATCGAATCCCAGTCTTTTCGCTTTCGGTTATTATTCCATTCCGACTCGTCGTGAGTTTAGGGAAATACCGAAAACTGAAATTCAACATGCGCTCTTAGTGAATAGGACGTTGGATCCTGTGATCGGTGATTAAGGCATTGGACCCTAACTGCAATGCGTCTTATGGGTCGAGCTCGACTCGTATGGACAAACAAGAGCAGAAAAGTAACAAACAACATGTGAGTTACAGGCAAGTTGTTTGGCATTACCAAGTTTACGTGAGTTAATAGATTATTAACCCTGAGTGTTTTGGCATGCAAATGTCCTATGCTAAGCAAACAAACGCGTGCAAAACATTTTGCATTCGGCTTTATTCAAGGACCTGACAGACATGATGTCTATAGTCAAGTCCTTTGTGCGTGGATTGCTTTTAAAGTTATTATGTATTGTGACACTGCAATATCACTGAATATGCCGAACTCGTATTTTGACTCTAGATTTAGAACCTAAAGTCCCACCTATCCCTTCTCTAATGTTTGGTTAGGTCGAGTGAATGATTAATAAAGATTTTTGCATGTTTCGTGACAGAGATAACCGTTTTAGTTACCCGAATCTACGATAGGATTACAAAAACTCATCAGTTAGATAAAAAAAAAGCTTCGTAGATGAACCTGCACCTGAACATGTAGTCTATTCTTATCCTGATACCGTAGTGTTTCTGTAAAGCTAACATTGAGGGTGTCGCTAAATTGTGAAAAGACGATTTTGCCCTTTATTTGAAAATTGTTTTCAGAAAAGGGAAACATCGCAGTGTGGGCCACCTCGATCTGTAGCCGGTGTTGACCAATCCCCGGATCTTTCATAATTGTGCAAGAATCCCGAAAAAGTCAAAGAACCGATCGATCTGTCCGGAAGTGATCTAGAAAGATCTTATGTATCCTGACCTGAGTTACTTGAAATAAGGTAAAAACTCAAGTTGAGACACACAAGTCCTTTCTAAACGTCCGTGTTACATCGGACCGCGCGTTTCAAGATTTTGGAAATGCAAATTTTGAAAAGGGCATTAACGTCATTGTCAGCACCCCGTTTTGGCCCACCAGTTCAAACAACATCGTCAACAATAATTATGGCCATGACTTGAGCATAGATACAGAAGAAGGCTCGACAGAGCAGTAAGTTGCTATTCATCCTCAAGTCAATCGAGACAAGCAGATGATTCAAGCACATGACAAAAGAACATACAGAATCATCTAGCGATATACAGAGCAAATAGAGAGCCCAAATACCTTTCAAAACGACATTTTCAGAATACAATACGTACAGTGCTATTTTCCGCTAGTTCGCTCAACCATCAGAAGATAATCAATATTAGACTCCAAAAATCACTAGCGGTGCCAAATAGATGAAACGTGTCTTCAAACACATTTTGCAGATCATCTGATTTATACAGAATAACTTTCTATATACATACAACTTTTTAGTGGAAGTCCAAAAATGCCGGTTTCTCAAATAAAAGTGAATACTCGATGTTAGTTGCAGCCAAGTCCCATAAACATACAGAGCACGAGCAGTGCTTCAAATTGTCCTTTGGAAGCCACACAGACACTTCGAATGATTCCCGAGCGACATAACGAGCATACCTTCCTTCAGAAATGCATAATCGGAGACTGGTCTGACGAAATAACGGCAAACGAAGTTGACCCTGCATTGCCCTGAAAACTCTAGCGGACAGATGCAATTGGGCAAAACAGATATCAAAACCCTTTTTAGTTTCCCGAGTAACCTCCGAGGAGCAAAAAAGGTCGTTTTTAATGGAAACCCATATCTGAAGGTCCTTTTTGCGGAAACTTGACGCCGGACAGCTGCCCTACACAATGCTAGCCATCCCAAGGCTCAATGTGGAATCATCGGACTAAACAGAGATCACAGTGATCTCCAGATCACCTGAGAAACTCAGAAAGCAATTTGAAAAATCCAATTTCAGCCTCCTGGGACGTCTCCGGCTCCACATTCACAATACTGGCTTAATGGTCAACTATTCATTCCAACTGACAATGTATATCAAAATGACCAACGCAGAACACAGATGCAAGATATGCTACCATACTTCGCTCTGATCGCTTAAAACGAGCAAAACCGGCTTCCGAGCCTCATGATTACACGAAGCATTTTCTCATGAAAAATGGCCATCTTAGGCTCATCGGGATCGTTTCCTTGCGCACATTGTCAATACGTCGTTCTTTCGAATCACGAAGTTTGAACATGTGACCAATCGACACCTGAATTTTCCCGACTCACCTCCCACCCAAGCGGGACCCACGGCATAGTCTTCCCCTTTGCTCAAGACAAAGCTAGCCACCATTGCCCACTTGCATTGAAAATATCCTAAGTCTTTCTCTTTTACACTCCAACTTCCCATCCATCTCCATTAATGCATTTTAACTCTTCTTCTTTAATTCCATGGTTCAAACTCATCCTTATCTCCATTAAGAAACCGCCCAAGCCTTAGGATGCCCTTAATCAAGCTTTTCTCACTTAATTGCACTTAATCTTTGCCTATATATACCCTTTATGTCATTATGCTAATCACAACTTACTTCATGCCATCTCTCTAGCATTTCTCACTCTTCAAATCCTCTCAACTCCTTCAAGCAAATTGCAGCCCATAGCTCAGCAAAAACTAAGCAAAAACCCTCAAGACTTAAGTCGAAATTACGATGATCATCATCCCGGTTTAAATCCAAACTTCACCAAACTTCATATCCCACATTTTTTCGACCCCCTCTATCCATTTCCGAGCTTAGATTTTAAGTTTGAAACCTCCAACATCCCGAACTAGGTGTGGTCAGTACAGGTCCAGAAACTGTCCTCTGGTGGCAGCAGCCGGCCTTGTGCCCCAAGCCATCTCTTTAACCGGGCCACTTCTTGGAGTTTTTGCTCGAGCCGATCCTTAAGCACTCCCCAAGGGTCTTCCAGGAGGAAGGAGCCATCAAGCAACCCATTAAAACCCACTCAAAGTCAAGCTTTTCCAAACCGGATAAAAAAAGACAGTTTTGAGCTTATCGGGTTTTCTTGTCTTTTCAAGTTAACGCAAGTTCTCGCACGTCACGAGCCACCTGTAGTCACCTCCAGCACCCTCTAGGGAGATGTCATAGCCCGGGCCAGCTCGTGCAACCATCCCGAGCCACCGATGCAAGCTAACCAAAATCGGGTGCCTTCTCGGGTGAACAGTACTGCCCAGGCATCCGAATTCCAAAAAGCTTTTTCCAGCCGTTTTTCCAACTTGTCCTTGACCCTCGAGGCTAGGTATAACCATTCTCGACTTAGAGAAGTTAAGACTTTTATATTATCTTTGCGTTTGTGGGGTTATAAGACGGTTCAAGACCGGTTTACATGCAAAGTTTACATTTTCATGCGTTTTTACGTTATGTCATGCATGTCTTAATCGTTTAATGTGTTAATCATGTCGGGAACGGGCTTAAATCAGAGTCGAGGAGATTGATTTGGCTCGGAATGACCAAAGGAGCTCTCGGCTTAACTTTTGGAAAAGTATCTGAGAGTTCTTCTTGATTTTTCTAGGCCATGACCTGCCTCCTTGCCCCAACCTAAATTATTTTTCGAGTTTTATGTTTTTCCACATTCATGGAGTCGGTATCGTTTTATTGATTCCATAAATAACATGTTTGTGCGTGTTTATATGTTTAAATGCGTTTTTCAATATCATGGCGATACCGACTTTGCAAAAATCATGTTATTTATTGTGTTTAATGTTTGAGTATGCGAGAAATAGTCGAAATTAGGTTAAAGAAAACGCTTGAAACCCGAAATGGGTCAAGGAAACCCACGGCTATTCCCAAGAGGAAATAGCCGAGAGTTCCTTGACCTATTCGGGTCAAGAACGGTCTCTTTACCTCAATGAAATCCATTTCTTGGATTTTGTGCAAAATTGTAAATTTCAATATCGTTGCAATCCCCGCGTTAAAATTCATGTTAGAATATTGTTTTCCAAACAAAATACATGGATTCATGTATCGATGACTCTTTCGGGGCCATTTGGGTTCCGAGGGTATTTTGGTCATTTTTACCAAATTATCCTCGACCTTCCTGGACTCGTATTGGTCGCCGTGTCATGAATTGTTTTCATTATATTGAGCTTTTCAGGTACTCAGACTTCATTTAGTGGATCAATTCTTGATCTGTCTGATTGTTTGTAACCTGCACATTTGCTGCATTCGGTATTTAATTTTAAGATGTAATCCACAAACGGGTGAATCGGAATGCTCACATGATTAAACCCGCTTAACACTGACAAATCTTCAATGAATTGGCAATTAAAGGGCATAATCGTGTTTTCACAATTCAGCGACACCCCTAGGGTTAGCTTGATAGAAACACTACGGTATCAGGATATGAACGGGCTACCTGTTTAGGTGCAGGTTCATATGCAAAGCCTTTTCTTATCCACTGATGAGTTTCTGTCATCCTAGCATAGACTCGGGTAACTAGAACGGTTATCTCTGTCAGAAAACATGCAAAATGCTGATTAACCTTTCACTCGACCTAACCAAATACTAGATAATATTTAGGAAGAATTCTAGATTCCATATCTAGAGTCAAAACATGAGTTTGACTAATTCAGTAGAAATTCAGTGTCACAATACAGGACAACTGTAAAAGTAATCCACACATACGAGATTTGACTCTCTTTTTCAAGTTTTCAAAACAAAGTCGAATGCAAAATGTTTTACATGATTGTTTGCTTAGAATATGGCATTTGCTTGCAAAATACCCCTGAGTTAACAACTTGTTAATCCACATACACTCGGCAATAACAAATACATTATCTGCAATTTGCATGTTGTTTATTACTTTTTTACTCTTGTTTGTCCATGCGAGTCGAGCCTGACCCATAGGACACATTGCACTTGGGGTTCAACGCCCTAATCATCAAACACAGGGTCCACGCCTTATTCACTGAGAGCTCAGTTGAATTTCAGTTTTTCGATTTTTCCTTGAACTTACGGCGAGTTGGAGCGGAATAATAACTGAAAGTGAACTGACCGAGATTCAATCATTTGTAATTTGTATTTATTGTTTTGAGAGCACTGTAAGGATTTATTTTGTACATTCATTCTGTAAGAATTCCAGTCGGTGAGCGAACGGTCCGAGAGTCGAATCAATTGAATCGGTCCAATGTTTGCCCAGACAAGAGTAATACCAAAATTTCGTGGTTAAGGTTCATGTGGGAATTCAAACATCATAGTTTGATGAACTGTAATGCAAGATTATGAACCGATTCCCCAACACGCGGGTTTACTTTGCTCTCGGCTTCTCAATTGACATCATTTAATTCACCGAATTTTCGGTGTCAAAACGTGCGAGTCGAGCGCAACTTAATTCACGCGGTAAATAATTAAAACATGCAAGCCTAGCAAGTTAGAGTACCGAAAGGGCGTGCGGGATATAGGGCCGCACATAACATGAACCCCCGAACTCGGACTTTCCGGTTCCACATGACCACTGCCTTAGCAAAACTAGGTGTTTCATACCTCTAGACCCGGTTAACTTATCAACCCTCAATCTTCGGGTCGTAAAATGATAAGTGGCAACTTCTTCTCAAGCGTGTCCGTCACACATCCCCGGAAAGGTAGACACTCCCAAGCCACGCGATCCAAAAGCACGCATGCGGGCCCCGACGAGAGTCCACATTCGGGTCCGTACAGTCATTTGACAACTTATCGACGCGAGTTATCAGTTAATGACCAATTCATGCAAGTTTATCAGTGTCAAGTGGGTTTAATCATGTGAGCGTCCCGATTAATCCGTTTGTGGATTTATTGCTTGTAAATTATTACCGAATGTAGTAGATGTGCTAGTTGCAGACAATCAGACAAATCATGAATTGATCCACTAAATGGGGTGTGAGTATCCAAAAAGCTTAATTTAATGAAAACAATTCATGACACAACGACCAAGACGGATCTAGGAAGGTCGAGGATAATTTGGTCAAAATAACCAAAATACCCTCAGAACCCAAATGGCCCCTAAAGAGTCATCGATACACGAATCCATGCATTTTGTTTGGAAAACGACATTTTAAAATGAATTTTAACGCGGGATTTGCGATAATATTGAAATTGAAAATTGCACAAAATTCGAGAAATGAATTTCATCGAGGTAAAGAGACCGTTCTTGACCCTAATAAGGTCAAAAAACTCTCAGCTTTTTCTTCTTGAGGATAGCCGTGGGCTTCCTTGACCCGTTTTGGTTTTCAAGTGGTCTCTTTAACCTAATTTACAAAGTGTTAAACACAATAAATAACACGTATTTTACAAAGTCGATATCGTCATGATTTTAGAAAACGCATTTAAACATACAAGCATGTTCAAACACGTTATTTATGGAATCGATAAAACGCCGACCTCATGGATGAGGGAAAAACATGAAAATTTGGGAAACGATATAAATCGGGGCAAGGAAACCGGTTATAACCCGAAGAACCAGAAAATAAAAGGCTCTCGGTCACCTTTCCTCAAAGGGAAACGGTGAGCTCCCTTTGTCGTCCCGGTTTAAAACTGTCTCCCCGACTTCGATTTAAACATTTCCGACATGCTAACACGTTAAAAAATAATGAATATGCATGATATACTGTAAAAATGCATAAAAGTATGAACTTTGCATGCAAACCGGTTTCAAACCGTCTTATTGCCCCTCAAACGCAAAGATAATGTAAAAGCTTTAACTTTTATAAGTCAAGAAAAGTTATACCTAGTCTCGGGATGCGGAAAAAGTCAGGTTGGACCACTGGTGGTCGGGTTTGGGATTGTTTTGGCTTGCAGACCCGAATTGTAGCAACAGACTTGACTGGAGGTTCTTTGAGCCGACTAGACACCCGGGAGAAAATAGGTCAGTTCGGGCGACTCGGGTGGTTTCTCGGACAGTGCTCACTGTTCCGGATAGCCAAGAGGATGCTTAACGTCCCTGCGTGGTTTAGAGAGGAGTATGCGTGTCGATTTTTCGAAAATCAAGAGCATAGTCGGGTTAGTAAACAAAAAACATGCCCAACTAGGCCAAAACAGACCCGAATGATACCCGGTAAAGAAACGGCTCTCCCGGAGGCTTCCGATTGTATTTTGCTGCAAGGTCGATGGCTCCCAACTCCTAAGAGAACCTCTGAGGTGGCTGTGGTAGTCGTTTGGTTTCAGTGGTCTCGGTTTGACCCATATAGCCATGCAAAGATCAAGCAAAACAGAGCACACCAAGGAACAAACCTGACTGGGTAAGTTTCGGGTCGGACGTCACAACGGTAGCTCCCAATGGAATTTTGCTGCAAGGTTGGTGGCTCCCAACTCCTAAGAGACCATCGGAGGTGACCGTGGTGGTCGTTGGAAGAAAAAGGTCTCGGGTCGACCCGATCTGCAAGGAAAACCGCAAGTGAGCCAGAAAATTCGACCCGACTGGGCAATCAGTCTGTTTCTTCTTGCTGGGTCAAAACTAGCGAGTTTTTCCGGGATCTCTCAACTCCTAGACACCCTTAGGTCATATATGGAGGTGGTTGATGGGTTTTGGCAAGCTCAAACCGATTTGTAAGGCTAGGAAACCCGGGTTGGAAAATCTGACCCGAAATGGGTAAAAAATAGTTCGGTTCTGTGGTTCTATGGCTTAGAGGCTTCGGAAATGGGCTGAAAGAGTCGAAAACATGTGGGATATGAAGTTTGATCAAGTTCGAATTTAAGCCGGGATGGTGATCACCATGATTCCGACTTAAGTTCTTGAGGGTTTTGCTTGGTTTTCTCCTTGCTGAAGCTTGCTGCGGTTTTCTTCAAGTTCTTGAGAGCATTTGAAAAGTAAGAAAGTTTGTGAGAGAGTGCTTGAAGGTAAGTGATTAGCTTAATGACTTAAAGAGTATATATAGGTAAGCTTAAGTGCAATTAAGGAAAGAAAAGTGCAATTAAGGGCAAGGATTAGGGGGATCCGAATTTGCTAATGGGGATGGAGATGAATCTCCACCAAGTATCTTGATGAAGAAGATCCAAGAAGCATTAATGGAGATGGATGGGAAGTTGGAGTGTAGAAGAAGAACACTTATATATTTCTTGGGCAAGTTGAGCAAGAAGACTTGGAGGGTGGCCAAGGGTAAGATGAGGCTGCCCATGACCGGTCATGGACCCCACGGGTCGTGAGGTAGGGTCGGGATGAAGTTTGGATCTCAATTGATCGCGTGTTCGAGGTTCGTGGCTTAAACAAACGTCAAATTGTCAATGCTCGCGCGAAAACGGTTCAAACGAGCCAAAGATTGCCCATTTTACATAAAAGAATGCTCGTGTGGTTTTTAGGCTCGGCAGCCAGTTTTGCTCATTTGAGGCGATCAGAGCAAAGTTAGTCGTTTCTGAGAATGAATCTCGTGTCTGCATTCCGCATTTGTCATTTTGACGTACATTGTTAATCAAACTGAATATTTGATCAATAAGCCGATATTATAAATGTGAAGCCAGAGACATCCTAGGAGTCCGAAGTCGGATTTCTCAAAAGGCTTTCTATGTTGCTTGGGTGATTCGGAGATCACTACGATCTTTGTTCATTAAAAACAAGCCTCAAAGGATTAGAAAAATGCATCCGAGACCCTAAAAACACTGGTCATAGGGCCTAGATGAATTGTGCAATTCCGTCTAAGGATTTCACATTGAGTCTTGAGATAAGTAGCACTGGATTGGCCAATCATTCGACATCAAGTTTCCGCGAAAAGGACCTTCGGTTATGAATTTCTATTAAAAACGGTCTTTTCTACTCTTCGGAAGTCATTCGGAAAACTGGAAGGGATTGATGTGCCCAAAAATGCAGTCCAGGACAAGGCCAGATCTAGTTTGGGTCCTATCACGCGTTCCATGGCCAAGAAGCTTGCTGCAACTCTCCCCGGGACCTTTACCTTAAATGCTTGGAAAAAGGAGACAAGGAGTCCAGCCCAAAGTGATGGCCCATATTTTAAAAGACTTCAACTGTTACGAGAAGATAATATTTCTATAATATAGTTTCTCTTAATTAGATATTATTTCCTATGTTAGCTTGAATCAGCAGTCTTATGTTTCTTATTTCAGCTTACTACCTTATTCTATTTTAGGAAAGTAATCTAGAGGAAATTAGATATCAGTTTCCTATTCTAGAGTCAAGGGGGGTGTCTTTCCTCTATATAAATATGCACCTTATTGTAAGGGAGGAGCTCAGACAATGAATAAATACTTTTGAATGAAATTGCTTAGAGCGTTTCTTCACTTTTCTTATCTGAACAGGTTCATTGTTTAGTGGCGAAAACCCCGATTCTTATCGTTCATCCTTGAGCGTGGCGAATCAAAACGACTTTTCTTACTCGTGGTGAGTTATCTTATCGAGTGAGTTTAATTGGTTCTACCCTCCACCCTTCTTTCTTGTCAAGTTCTGGTTCATGAGCTTATCATTTGGTATCAGAGCTTAAGGTTCTGTTCTTGTTGGCCGAGTGAAACAGTGAAGAAGTGTATACACAAGTGTTTAGTGAGGAATTACTTTGGGAAACACAATGGATGAGGAAAACGTCCATCAGGTTTCAAGGGGACTCACACTTGAGCAAGCCCAGTTCCTTGGGTTCTAGCGGGGGCAAGATGAGCTCTCTGCATGGCTCGATCTGGTGATCCAAGCTCTTGAGCGAATGGCTGTGGCTCCTGCTCCTCCGCAACGTGCACATCGAGTTCCTAGACGGAATGTTCGAGTGGAAGATGAAGTTGACCTAGAGGATGAATTTCCTGAAGAAGAAGAGCAGCCGGTTCCACGAAGGCAGCAAAGGGGAGTCAGTAACAATCTCAAGCTAAAGTTTCCGCAATTCAAAGGCACGAGTTCCCCTAAAGAGTACCTCCAGTGGGTCCAGCGCGTCGATAAGGTCTTCAAATGCTATGAGTACTCCGAAGCCCAGAAGTGTCAACATGCTGCCCTCGAGTTCACCGATTATGCGAATCTATGGCGGGAAAACTTAAAGGCGCGGCGAAAAAGAGATAGGGAAGATGGGATTCGTAGTTGGCGGGAGATGAAGCGCATCATGCATAGAAGATTCGTGCCCGAGTACTACAAGCAAGATTTGTTCCTCAAACTACAGAGTATTCGTCAGGGAGGTATGTCCGCTGAAGATTATGTCATGGAGTTCGAAATGTTGTCGATGAGATGCAAACTGAGTGAGCCACGGGAGCAGACCATTGCTTGATTTATTGGTGGCTTGAACAAGGAAATTGCGGATGTTGTGGAGTTACAGCCTTATGTCTTTTTGGAAGATGTGATTACGCTGGCCAGTAAGGTGGAAAAGCAGCGAAAACGCAGAAAACTCAATGCATCGCGAGTGCTTTACCCAAAACTAGTGGCTGCTAGTTCAAGATCTTCTTCGAAGTGGAATGCGCAGCAGAAGATGTAGGAGGCTCTCAAAGGCCTTAAGCTTAGGCGACAAAGGGAAATGAGAAGCACACTGATCCGCAATGCCTTGTTCGGAGCCGAGACATCAAGTGCTTCAAATGTCTTGGATTAGGACACATAGCTTCCCAATGTCCGAATCGGCGAGTGATAACCATCCAGAGCACTCAAGAGATCGAGAGTGAAGATGAAGGGGTAGATGAGGAGGTTTCTAGAGGTGCGCGGGGAGAGAATGTAGAGTTTTCCAATGAGGGTGGGATGCTCATGATTTGTCGAGTCTTGAGTTCCAAAACAAAGCTGGAAGAAGAACAACGGGAGAATCTCTTCCGAACTCGGTGCACCATCCAAAATAAGGTGTGCGGAGTTATCATCAACAGTAGGAGTTGCACCAATGTTGCTTCTACGACCTTGGTGGAGAAGCTGAATCTGGCTACTATAAAGCATCCATGCCCCTATAAGTTGAGATGGCTGAATGATCAAGGCGAGGCACGAGTTACTCAGCAAGTTTGTATTCCATTCTCAATTGGGAAGACATATAAAGATGAAGTAGTATGTGACATGGTTCCGATGAGTGCAAGTCATCTTCTATTGGGAAGACCGTGGCAGTACAATAGGAGGGCTTTCTACGATGGATATAAGAATACTTATTCATTCACCAAAGAAGGGAAGAGTATTGTGCTAGCACCGCTTAGTCCACAGCAAGTGTAGAAGGACTATAGTGCGAGTGTGAATGGCTTGAAGAAAGAAAGCATGGTGATGACATTGGGAGAGCTTGAGAGGACTCTATTGAACTTCATCTTAGTTCTCATTCTTTTCATGAAGGATGCAACGCCTGAAGCACATATTTCTCTTCCGCCTTGGTTCATGGCTCTCTTAAAGGAGTTCGTTGACGTATTTCCTACTGAGTTGCCTGAAGGGTTGCCTCCGATTTGGGGGATTGAGCATCAAATTGATATCGGTGCAATCCAAATGAGGCGAAGGAGCTGCACCGGCAAGTGAATGAATTGGTTTAGAAGGGTTACGTACGGGAGTCCATGAGCCCATGTTTTGTACCAGCACTTTTGATGCCTGTACGAACCCGAATGTAGACTCTCATCGGGGCCCGCATGCGTGCGACTTGAAATCGCGCGGCTTGACGGATTGCTCCACCTTATCGTGGGGGACGCGTGACGGACACGCGTGAGAATGAGTCGCCACTTATCATTTTATGACTCGAAGGTCGATGGTGGATAAGTTACTCGGGTCTAGGGGTAATGGTACACCTAGTTTGCTAAGGCATTGGTCTATTCGAACCTGAAAGTCCGAATTCGAGGGTTCACATTACGTGCGGGCCTATATCACGCACGCTCTTTCGGTACTCTGGTTTGATGTGCTTGCATTTTTTTATTTTTATTTACTGCATAAATTAGGGTGCACTAGACGCGCACGTTTTGACACAGTAAATTCGGTGAGTTAAACGATGTTGATTGAGAAGCCGAGAGAAAAGTAAGTCCGCATGTCGGGGAATGGGTTCATTATCTTTCGTTACAGTTCATCGAACCATAACGGTTGACTCCCTGCGTGAACCGAAACCACAAGCTTTTGGGGTTTACTTTCCTATGAGCAAACGTTGAATCGATTCGATTAATTCGACTCTCGAACCGTTCGCTCACTGAATGGGATTCTTACAACAACGATTGTACAAATAAATCCTTACAATGTGCTCTCATAATAAATACAATAAATTATAAATTACAAATGATTGAATCCTATACGGTTCGCTTTCGGTTAATATCCCGCTCGACTCACCGTGAGTTTAGGAAATAACTGAAAAATGCAATTCAGTGGGCTCTAAGTGAATAGGGCATTGAACCTTGTGAGTGATAATTAAGGAGTTAGACCCTGTGATTGGTGAATAGGACGTTGAACCCTAATATATTTAGCCTAGGGATCAAGCTCGACCCGCATGACAAACAAGTGCAGAGGATAACACGTAACATGTTAATAACAGACAAGGTGTTTGTTATTGTCAAGTGTACGTGTTTTAACAAATTGTTAATCCATGGTATTTTGGCATGTAAATCCTACCCTAGACAAACAAGCACGTGCCAATGTTTTAATATTCGGCTTGGGTTTGAAAACCTGACATATCGGGTGTCCGTAGTCAAGTTTCGTGTGTGTGGATTGCTTTTACAGTGATTCGGTGTTGTGACATTGAAGTTACACTGAATTCATCCAAACTTGTGTTTTGACTCTAGATTTGGAACCTAGAGTTCCACCTAACCATTTTCTAGCATTTGGTTAGGTCGAGTGAAATGATTAGTTAGGGTGATCATATTTTGATACAGAATACCCGACTAGCGCCCTAAACTATGCCAGGATGACAGAAATTCATCAGTGGGAATAAGAAGGGCTATGTAGATGAACCTGCGCCTGAACAGGTAGCCCATTCCTATTCCGATACCGTCGTGTTTCTGTCAAACTAACCCTAGGATGTTGCCAAATCAGAAAATGATGTTCTTGCCCTTGATTTGAAAATTTGTTTTCAGAAAAGGGAAACAATGCGATTTTGAAAAGGGCATTAACACCGTTTTGTAATTCGTCGATGCGAGTTACGGATTGATGTCCAATTCATGCAAAGTTGTTTATGGTCGAATGAATTAACCGTGTGAGCGTCCCGATTAACCATTCGTGGAATTAACGCTTAAAGTTATTGCCGAATGCATTAATTGTGAAAACGATTCGTGATTCGATGACCGAGACGGTTTCACAAGGATCGAGGATAATTTGGTCAAATAACCAAAAATACCCTCATAACCGAATGAACCCAAATAAGTCATCGATATTCGAATCCATGCATGTTTGCTTGAAAGACATTTCATGTGAGATTCTCGATTTAAAGAAACTTGCAAATTGCACAGAATCCGAGAACGGACTTAAAACGGGAAAAGGAAGCCTCAGGGAACCCGAATAATTCCATGAGACTCTCGGCTAATTCTCATTGGAGAAAGCCGAGAGGTCTCATGACCCGTATTAGGTTCCATGAGATTTCCCTGTCTTGTTTTGAATCATATCTCGCATGCTCAAACAACAAACACGATAAATGACACGTTTTTGACAAAAGCCGGTATTGCCATAATTTGTTTAACGCATTCAAACATGGAAGCATGCACAAACATGTTATTTACAGAATCGATAAAACAATACCGGCTTCATGCATGTGGAAAAAATAAAATAAACTCGGAAACTAACTTGGATCAAGCCAAGGAGACATAGTCTAACCCGAAAAGAGCAAAAACAAGTCTCGGTCACTCTATTCCAAGAGATGGCCGAGAGTTGCTTTGCTTCTCTCGGGTTGGAAATGACTTCTAACCTACTATCCAACCCCTTTTTCAGACATGCAAACAAATTATACGATAATAAACATGCATAATATAACATGAAAGTGTATAAAAATTAAGTCTTGCGAGCTAAACATGCTTAGAACGCCATATTACTTCATAAACATACAAATAATGTAAAAAGTCCTAACTTCCCTAAGTCGAGAATGTTATACCTTGCCTCGAGATACGAGGAAAGAGTCGAGGAAGTGTTTGAGAGTCGGGTGACTCGGTGGAGTCCTTGGATGGACGTTCGGGTATGCTTGGATGGACGTTCGGATGTTGGAACGTGCAACAATGGACGTTGGAGGGCGTCAGGCGCGCGGCAAGTGGGTGCGCAAACGAGCGGACGCGCGGGCGTGTGGCTGGCGGGCAGCAACAGGTGTACTGTTCACCCAAGAGCATGTCCTTCGCCCGAAACGGTGAAAACAACCTGAAATGAGGAGCAAATGACCTCAAACTGAAAATTTGAGTTCAGAAATGAACTCCTTGGGTCCAAAACATGTGGTCCATGGAGTTTCAGAATTTTCAAACTTAAGTCGAGATGATGAACATCGGTTTCCGGCTTAAGGATTTCGGGTTTTGTTCGGTGTTTTCTTTTCAGTTTTTGAGTGCTGAAGCTTGCTGGTTCTTGGCTGCTATTGGCTATAGAGTTTGAGAGGATTTCTAGAGGGAGAAAGCTTGGAGAGAGTGTGCAAGAAGAGAAGTCATTAATTTAATTACTTTTAGGCAATTTATAGGCAAAGCTAATGACACAATTAGTGAAAGCAAGTGCCCTTAACCTCCATGCTTAGCAAATTTCGGCCACTTAATGAAGATGAGGATGAATATGAGCCATGCATTCTTCATGTGGAAGAGCCAAGAAGCATTAATGAGCATTGATGAAGGCTTGAGTGTTGTCTTCGATTTCCTTGGATATTTTGGGCTAGGTGAGTGCAAGAGAAGAGGAAGAAGAGGCCGAAACTTTTGGGGGAAGGGGTGGCTGCCCTTGGGCAGCCCGTGGACCCCACGGCTCAAGAGGAAAGACCGGGAGAAAGCTCGGGTCTCGATTGGTCGCGCATTCGAAGTTCGTGGTTCGAATTGAACGTCGAATTGTTGATATGCGCGGGAAAACAGATTTAATGAGCCCAAGATTGACACTTTCCGTGGAAAAATGTCCCGGGTCTGTATGAGGCTCGGAAGCCGGCTTTACTCATTTTAAGCATTCAAAGTGAGCTTACCTACTTTTGACAACATATCTTGTATCTGCATCCCACGTCGGTCATTTTGACATAAATTGTCAAATAACGTGGGCTCTTGACCCTTAAGCCGATAATGCAAATATGGAGCCGGAGATATCCTAGGAGGCCGAAACTGGATTTCTCAGATTGTTTTCTGAGTTGCTTGGGCGATCCGGAGATCATTATGATCTCTGTTTGTCGAGATTGGATCTCTAAGGACATGAAAAGCTCATCTGAGACCCTTAAAGTACTGCTCGGGAGGTCTAGATGAGTTGTGTGATTCATTCCGACGATTCCATATTGAGCCTTGAGAATGCCAGCACTGTGCAAGGTAGGCATCCGACGTCAAGTTTCCCCAAAGAGGACCTCCAATATGAATTTCCATTGAAAATGGCCTTTTGTGCTCCTTAGAGGTTACTCGGGAAACCAAAAAGGGTTTTGCTGTCTATTTTGCCCAATTGCATCTGTCTGCTGGAGTTTTCGGGGCAATGCAGCACGAACTTCGTTTGCCGTAATTTCGTCAGACCAGTCTCCGGTTATGCATTTTCGAAGAGGGGTACGCCCGTTTTGTCACTCGGAAGTCATTTGAAGTGTCTGTGTGGCTTCCAAGAGAAAATCTGAAGCATTGCTCATGCTCTGTATGCTTATGGAGCATGGCCGAATCTGACATTTGAAATTAACTTTTCTCTGGGAAACCGGCATTTTTGGACTTCCACTGAAATGTTGTCTGTATACAAAAAGTTGTTATGTATATAGCAGATGATTTGCGAAATGCGTTTGAAGACACTTTTCATCTGTTTGGCACTGATGTAAATTTTTGAAGTCCAATATTGGCTATCTTCCGATGATCGAGCGAACTATCGGAAAGTAGGCCTATTCGTGTGAACTTTGGAAATGTCGATTTCGGACATTGTTGAGCTCTCTGGTCACTCTGTTAGCTTCTGATAACCAAGGCTGCTCTTCTGTCATGTGCATATGTCATCTGATTTGAGGTGAATAGTGATTTTGTTGCTCTGTTGAGCCTTTCGAATGTATCCACACTCGAGTCTTGGTTTTGCATGCTGTCAATGAGCCTTGTTTGCTTGATGGACCAAAATGGGGTGCTGACCGCTTGCCCCTCTTTGGCTGGATGCTTGGATGGAGGATTCAGCCAAAGACATAGAGAAGAACCCCATTTTGGTCAGAGTGTTCGCTTTGACATCTCCCTTGACAATCCTTTCCTCCCTCTTTGGATATGTAGGGAATATTGTACCTAATGCAAAGAAAGAAGAAACAAAATAAGGCTTGGATAACCTTTGCAGAAAATAAAGAAAAGACATATGAAGATAGCATATGCGGAAATATGAAACGGCATAAAGGGAAATATGCAAAAAGTGCGCGGTTTGGAGGAAAGAGTGCAAAGGTTAATGGAAATCGCAAAGTGCAAAACAAAAGATAGGGTGCTTGCTCTAGGTTTTGTAAGACGCGTGGGTGAGCAGACCCAGCAAACTTGCGAAGCATAAAAGTAAATTCTCACAGGTGAGCAGACCCGACAAGTTTGCAAGAGGCGCGAGCGAGCAAGCTCAGCAAACTTGCGAAGCATAAAAGTAAACTCACACGGGTGAGCAGACCTGACAAAGTTGCAAGAAGCACGAGCGTGATTCAATTTGGGCATTGTGCTTGTCGACGGTGTAAGAGATGCTGTAACAGAATGCTTTGTTGCTCATTGTCTGGTTGAAGTGCATTTGAATGTATCGATTGATACTTTGAAGACTTCTTCCTCGGATCGAGATTGTCGCCCTTTGCGTAAGGCAGACATGTATCCATCAAAGGAAGACACACTCCAGTAGCCACATTCCTATATGTGTGTACAGGAAAAGAGAAGCTAATAATTTTTGTCAGTCGCATGCTATAGCCGTAATGAAGATGTGCAAAGAAATCCAAGTAATAATGCTTCAGGGATTTTGGACTCGGTGGCCATTTGAAGGGTGGCCGTGTCCCACAAAACTTTGGCTCAAAAGAAAAGCTTTTTGCAGAATGGGGATGACCCGTGGACTGCCAAACCACTACTCGTTGTCGCTTCCCACTGAGTGTAGCTGTCATTTCGTGGTCGAGCTGCCAAAGACCCCCAACTTTTGTCTAGGTCGCATGACGCGTGACGACCTAGCGGAGTATTTTTTTTATTTGACATTTCGCTCGTTTAGAGCTCACCTTTTGCTACGACCGCCTATATTGGTTCTGATCACACCTCTCGATTCCTCTAACTTTTGCTTAGACCGCCCTTTTCGGGTTTTCAGCCTAGCGAGGATTTTGTTTTGTACTCTCCTTTTGCCACGGCCCCCCTTTGCAGGATTTTAGATCGTGCCCCTCATTCCCTAACTTTTGCCTAGGTCACTTGAAAGAAGTTTTCAACCTAGCGGGAAATTTATTCTTTTTTCTCTCAAAAGTTCTGAGAAATGGAAAGAACAGAAGAAGGGTAGTACAAGAGTTAGCAGAAATGAAAGTGCCGGGGATTGTGCGAGCAAAGAAAAGCAAAAGCAATGTGCATTGGCGAAGCACTCGCGGTGGGATGACAGAAACACTATCAAGGATAGTATTTCTTAAGAGCATCAGTATTGACCGGAAGAGCATTCTCGTTCCCGTCCATGTCATTGAGAATGATTGCCCCTCCGTCGAAGACTTCCTTGACAATGAAGGGACCGTCGTACTTGTAAGCAAATTTGCCCTTGGAATCTGGGATGATGTGCAAGACTTTCCGCAATACGAGGTCGCCGGGGCTAAACTCGCGGGGACGAACTTTCTTGTTAAATGCTCGGGCCATTCTTTGCTGATAGCACTAACTGTGGCAAAGTGCTGTTAACCACCTCTCATCGATGAGATAAAGCTGTTCGTAGCGCTGCTTCGCCGATTCTGCTTCCTTGAGCTTGGACTCAGCAAGGACCCTCATGGAGGGAATCTCCACTTCAACTGGAAGAACTGCTTCCATGCCATAGACCAAGGAATACGGGGTTGCCCCAGTAGAAGAGCGGACAGATGTCCGATAAGCCAAGAGTGCAAACGGGAGCATCTCGTGCCAGTCCTTGTAATTCGCCGTCATTTTTCCGATGATTTTCTTGATGTTTTTGTTTGCTGCCTCTACCACAGCATTCATTTGGGGACGATACGGAGAGGAGTTGCGATGCAGGATCTTGAATCATGCACAGAGCTCGTCAATGAGTTTGTTGTTCAAGTTCTTGGCATTGTCCGTGATGAGAGTCGCAGGGACCCCGTAGCGTGCAATGATGTCACGCTTGAGGAAGCGTGTCACGGCCTTTGCAGTAACCGACGCAAGAGTGATAGTTTCGATCCATTTGGTGAAGTAATCGATAGCTACTAGTATGAACAAGTGTCCATTTGATGCTTTCGGGCTGATAGGACCAACTACGTCCATCCCCCACATTGAGAAGGGCCACAGAGCTGCCATTGGATGCAGTTCATTGGGCGGGGCTTTGATTTGATTTTGCTTAAACTTGGCACAGGTGACAGTGCCTGACATGCTTGATGCAGTCAGTTTCCATTGTGGACCAGAAGTAACCAAATCGCATGAGCTTCTTCGCTAGCATGAGCCCATTCATGTGAGGTTCGCAATTTTCTTCATACACTTCTTCCATGAGACGTGCCTCATTTTCGTCGGCACACCATAGTAGTGTGGCGTCGAATGAACAACTGTAGAGAGTCTCACCGCTCAGGAAAAAATTTGCTGCAATGCGTCGAAGAGTTCTTCGGTCATGACTGTGCGCACCCGAATTTTATCTCGTCGGGGCACGCATGCACGCGCCTATACAATGCGGCTCGGGAGTGTCCACCTTCCCGGGGACGCGCGACGGACGCACGTGAGAAGGAGTCGCCACTTACTGTTTACGACCCGTAGGTCGAGGGTCGTTGAGTCGCCCGGGTCTAGGAGTACAGGGCACACCTAAATGCTAAGCCAATGGTCATACGGAACCGGAAATTCCGAATTCGGGGGTTCTATTACGTGTGGACCTATATCCCGCATGCCCTTTCGGTACTCTAGTTTGCTAGGCTTGCCGTTTTGTTTATTTACTGCGTGATTTAGGGTTGCACTTGACTCGCCCGTTTTGACACCATAAAGTTGATGAATTGATCAAGTTGGGCCAATAATCCGAAAGATGAGTAGGCTTGTGCGTCGAGGAATCGGTTCACTATCTTTGCGTTACAGTTCATCAAACCGTGATGGTCGATTCCCTGTGCGAATCGAAACCACGAGTATTCGAGCTTACTCACCTCTTGGTAACAATAGGCCGACTTGATCAGGTCGACACTCGAACCTCTCGCTCGCCGATCGGGGATCCTTACAAATGAATGAGTGAACATACAAATAAAATCCTCACAACGTTCTCTCGAATAATTACAAAGTATAACTGAATAAATAAATTGATCTCGATCGGTTTACGTTGGGCCAATATTCCGTTCCGGCTCACCGTGTATTTTGAATAACCGATAAGTAAATTAAGGCAACGCGGGCCCAAGGAGCCGGGGGTCGGGTCTGATCGATCGAACGGTTTGCAGGAGAATCGCTTGATTCCCATTGTAACCGTTGGACCGATCGAGCTCCCGGGTGATATCTAAACCCGTTTCACACATCCAATCCAAATTGCCTTCCACATAGGCTATGTTTGGAGTATGATGGTGAATCGAGGCTAGATCCCATTCCGCACTCGGATTGCATGCGCTCAGTGACTTAGGAGGCGTTGGACCTCGTGTTCGGTGATTTAGGGTGTTGGACCCCGTGCAACATGTAACCTATAGGCTCGGGCCCAAACTGCAATAAATTAGCAAAGACAAATGGAAAACAGAAGAAAAACGATAAAACTGACGAGAAACAAACATCAACTGACAAATAGAGGTGAATACAGACAAACGGCGTATTAAGTCGAGTGTACGTGATTTAATCAGTTATTAACCGGGGTTGATTAACAAACAATGTATCTATCCTAGACAAACATAGATGGTGGGCTAGAATACGGTTCTAAGCCAATTACATGTGTGAATTTGTTTTAAGACCCTTATTCAGTGAGATGTCACTACGATTTCACCGAATTAGCGAAACTCGTGTTTTGACTCTAGATTGAAATCTAGCATTTCACCTATCCATTATCTAATGCTTGTTTAAGCCAAATATAAGATTAATCCGGTTCTTCGTGTTTCATAACTGAAAATAAGAGTTCACCACCGAATCTACGATAGGAAGATAAAAACACCGAAAGTGAACGCAATGGGCCGTACGAAAGAGACTCGCACCCGAACGGGTTGCCCTTTCCCGTCCATAGATCGAGGTGTTTCCAACTCCCTAACGCCTAGGGTATCAATGAATCACGGAAATGACGGTTATGCCCTTGAGCAATAAAATTGTGATGTTCATGTACAAATTGAAGATCGTGTGACATGAAGAAGTCTAGGGAGGACTCGCGCGTCTCGACTCGAGCCGCCTTAAATTGGGCCGGACTCGAGTCGTAACACACGAGTACTCGCTAGATGTCGATTCTATTCGCGTTACACATCTTGATGTTTCGAAATTGTGGACTTTTGAAGAAAATGGGCATTCTCACCGTTCCATGAGCTATCGACGCGCTTACGAATTAATAATCGATTTATCCAATTATTTAATCCGAGTGATTTAATTAGCCGAATGACACGTTCCGTTTATCCCATTCTTGAAATTATTCGGTGACGATGGTCTTGCATTATGGGTATTATGGATCCAATGAGTAATTATCTGAAACCAACGCGTCTATCACGTAATTATCACATAGCTAACGGTAAAACTCGAACATTAACACACCCAATTTCAAGGAACGATCCGAAACGGCTAAGGAGGTCGTCCTAAATTCGGGAGGAGTCCGGGAACTCTCGACCACTTCCCGAAAGGAGGAGCCGAGTGGTCTCCTTGACCCGTCTCGAATTTTGGGCGATCTCCCACGTCGACTCTAATCATTTCTTGCATACACAATATGTCCTTTAATCATATCGATGCCGTCATGGTCATAATCATGCAAAAATACACGAACAAAATATTTAAACGGAATCAACGAAACGGTGTCGACTCAAGCGATAATGAAACGAATAAAACACGGGAATTGACCCATCTCGAAGCGAAAGAGAGCCTCTCGGACTTGTGTGGTCCAAGGAAGCTCTCGGCCACATTCTATCAAGAATGACCGAGAGCTTCCGTGGCTCACACGGGTCGGAATGGCCTCTTCGGCCCCGATTCGGATCTTTTCTCATGATGTTAATATGTTACACGCGATTAACGACAATGAGACATAGGAATCAACCCGTTTCAGGGAGGAGAGAGACCGTCCTAGCCCCGGGCAAGCCAAGGGAGCTCACGGGTCTCTCCCTTGAGACTAGACCGTGAGTTCCCGTGGCTCAACCATGGCCAAGGGAGTCTCTCCCATCCGGATCCGAGCCATTTCCTATCATGGAACGCGAGTTCATGCATCATACGGACACTATATGGGCATACGAATGGTATATAATGGACGTACGTGCATGAAAATGCATGGGAAGCACGAATCCGAAAAGAAAAATGTCAACTTTCATGTATTCCGGTTCTTTAGATCACGTTAACGTTTCATACAAGCAAATATCGAGGATCCTAGCTTCTCTAAGTCGTAGAGGGATGTTACCTAGCCTCGATGCACGAGGGAAAGAGTCGGGGAAGCAGTCTTGGGAGTCGCGAGACTCAGCTTGGGCGCTACGGGTTGCGAGACCCGAGAGGTAGCAACAACGGCACCTCGGGGAAAACGGGGTCGGCACGCTAGCTCCGACCACGGCACGGTGCAAAATCGGGCTCGCTGGAGTCCTAAGGGACGGATCTAGACGTTCCTGGGTAGTCCCGAACGTGCCAAACCCTGGACAAGCTCGAAACAGTGAGAGAAAGTTCGGTAAAGAAGAAGGGGACCCGGTAAAGAAGAAATTGGTGGAACGGTGGTTGTGCACGGTGGATCGACCCTCGGACCGTGACCACCTCTTCACGGGGGAGGGTGAGGGTTGTGAGGAACCCCTTGAACATGATGGCACGACTCGCCAAAGTCGTGGAGCGAAATGGCACGCGTAGAGGTCCGGTGTGCACTCGGTAACGGTCTCGAGACCCAATTCCCTTCGCGGCTGGAACGTGATGCTGGAGGCTTCAAATGGAAAATCTAAGCCCGGAAATGGACTTAGGAGGTGGGAAATATGTAAGCTAGGAAGTTTGGTGATTTTTGGCTTAAGTCGAGTCGGGTGGTTACTGGAATACCGGGTGGTTTTCTGGTGGTTTTGGCCGGTTTCGGCCTTGGGATGGGCTGTGCGAGGATGAGGGAGAGGGCTGGAGGTTAAGAGTTTTTTAGAGAGAAGTTGGCTTGAGAGAGTGTGAGAATGAAGAAGTGATTAAGCTTAATGATGAATGGGGCTTTTATAGGCTAGGCTAATGGCCCGATTAAGTGAAACTAATTGCGGTTATGGCATGCTTAGGGGGCTGCCGAATTTTGAAGAAGGGGTTAGGGAGGGGTTTATGTCACTTAGAGTGTAGGGGAAGTAATGGAAGAGTGATGGGAAGTGATGGGGAAGTGATAGGAAGTGATGGGTGTAAGAAAATATTTGAATTTGTGGTGGGGGGAAGCTATTGAGGTTGGAGCCGCCGGCCAAAGGGGATCTAGCCGTGGCTTAGGCGGTGGAGCCGTGGCTTGGGGATTGAGCCGTGGCTTGGGGTTGAGCCGCGGCTTGGAGGCTTGGTTTGGCTGAGTTGTGGGTCCCATTTGACTAGGAGAAAAGCCGGGAAAAGCTCGAGACTTGATTGAACGCGCGTTTGATTTTCGTGGCTCGTTTGAACGACGAATTATCGATGTACGTGCGAATGCGATTTTAATGGGCCTAATATTGACATGCTCCGTGTAAGTAAATGCTCGGGTAGCCCGGGCACTCAAAAGCCGGTTTTGCTCCGTTTGGATGATCGGAGCGAAGTTGTCCGTTTCTATCGCATGTTCGCGCCTCTACGTGCTGTACCGCTCCTGTCGGTGTACTTTGTGCTTTGGACAGAACGGTTTACTTGTCGGCCCCAGCTGGAGATCGATATCCGAAGGCGTCCTAGGAATTCGCAAACGGGGCTTTCTTAGTGTTTCCCGAGTGTTCTAATGTGTTCGGAGACCACTGTGGTCTCTGTTTGTCAAAAACGAGTCGCAAAGGCTTGCTGGGAGGCGTTTATAACCATTAAAACGTCACTCGGGAGCTCTGTATGATTTGCTTGGTCCGAGCCGATATGATTTCCTGGACCCTAGGGTTTGCTGGGAGTGGGTAGTGCAAAGCTCGGACGTCAACATTTTCTCGAATGAGCTCTAAGTGCAAGATTCCTCTTGAAAGGGGTCATTTTGTTGCCGGAATGGTACCCGAGAAACCTAAATGGATTGTGCAATGCGATCAGGGTTTGTTTTCCCAAGCGTTGAGGTCCTTGGGATTGGTTGGCGCGGATTTCGTGCACTGACGGTTCATTAAAAGGGGCTCTGGCCACGTTTCTGTGCAAAAAGGGGCCCTTTCTCCGGGTCAGGATCCACTCGGGAGACCAAGACGAACTCCGAAAGGCAGTCTGAAACTTGTTCCTTGGTCCTGGTGGTCCTTGGGTGTGTGCAGGCCTGTTTCCGGGCGCCATTTATCTGTTTGTGAATCGGGCCTCTTGGGGGCCCCGTCAAGAAGGTGTATGTGAGAGTTCGGGGGTGTCCTGGCTTAAGCAGGATGCCTCCGAAACGCGCCCGGACGTGTCATTGGTCACTTTGGCACCGAGAGGGATTTTTAGAGTCCCACATTGGGCACCTTTCGATGTTTCGGTGATTCGGTGATGAATAGTGCCACAGTGCCAGCTACTGCTGCTTCGGGGCTCGTCGTCTGTTTACTCTTCCGATTGCCCTCTCATGCTCTCCTAGTGGACCCCGCTTTTCTTTTGTTATTCATGACTCTGTGCTCGCACGTTCGCCTCTGGTTTTCCGATCATGAATAGTGTCCCGAGCTTTGGTCGGATGTCCTCTGTCGGAGCCGGTGGACCAAAATGGGGTGCGGACAGCTTGCCCCTCTTTGACTGCGTGCTCAAGTAGAGGGTGCAGCCAAAGATTATGAGAAGCAACCCTTTTTGGTTCCGGCGACCGCTTCGACCTCTCTCCTAATGGCCGCTGGTTCCTAAGCTTTGGATGCGTGGGAAGAAATTAAGCATACGTACCTAAATGTATTGAACAGATGTCGAAATCAGTGAATAGGAAGAAGGGGAATCAGACTTAAAGTAATAAATTGCTGGTTTATGGAAAGTAAAAGCACGGGTTTATGGGCCTGTGGGTGTAGGAAGAGAAAAAGGACGGATTTATGGGCCCGTGCGGTGCAGGAAAAGTAAAGACACGGGTTTATGGGCCCGTGCGGTGCGAGAAAAGTAAAGACACGAGTTTATGGGTCCATGCGGTGGAGGAAAAGTAAAGACACGGGTTTATGGGCCCGTGCGCTGCAGGGAAAGTAAAGACACGGGTTTATGGGCCCGTGCGGTGCAGGGAAAGTAAAGACACGGGTTTATGGGCCCGTGCGATGCGAGAAAGTAAAGACGCGGGTTTATGAGCCCGTGCGGTGCAGGGAAAGTAGGGACATGGGTTTATGGGCCCGTGCGGTGCAGGGAAAGTAAAAACATGGGTTTATGGGCCCGTGCGCTGCGAGAAAAGTAAAGACACGGGTTTATGGGCCCGTGCGGTGCAGAGAAAGTAAAAACATGGGTTTATGGGCCCGTGCGATGCGAGAAAAGTAAAGACACGGGTTTATGGGCCAGTGCGGTGCAGAGAAAGTAAGGACACGGGTTTATGGGCCCGTGCGATGCGAGAAAAGTAAGGACACGGGTTTATGGGCCCGTGCGGTGCAGGGAAAGTAAAGACACGGGTTTATGGGCCCGTGCGATGCGAGAAAAGTAAAGACACGGGTTTATGGGCCCGTGCGATGCGAGAAAAGTAAGGACACGGGTTTATGGGCCCGTGCGATGTGAGAAAAGTAAGGACACGGGTTTATGGCCCCGTGCAGTGGGAGAAAAGTAAAGACACGGGTTTATGGGCCCGTGCGATGCGAGAAAAGTAAAGACACGGGTTTATGGGCCCGTGCGGTGCAGGGAAAGTAAAGACACGAGTTTATGGGCCTGTGCGGTGCAGGGAAAGTAAAGACACGGGTTTATGGGCTTGTGCAGTGCAAGATGGTGGTAGTGAAGTGCATGGAATACAGGAGCAAAGATCAGTGTTAAGGAATAACGCTTAGCGCTGAAAGGACAGTTCGCTTGACACTCAGCCAAGATCACGCTGGGGTGATACAATGGTGATTATGGCTTGCGAATCGTCGTGTGACCGAGGTGCTTGTTTGATGACGGTGTCATGTGTAGTCCCGAGGTCTTTGATTTTTCGAGGACTGGTCTCGTGCTGAGGCGGCTGCTTCGTTGAGGATGCCCCGGTCGTGCGATGAGGGACTCGAGCTCTGGGTTAGAGAGCCTACGTATCCCGACGGTTGGAAATCAGAGTTCGCCGTAGTTCTTGTGTTTGTTGTACCTGTGATCCCGACATCATTAGTAAGTCATGGGATTACTAGCGATTTGTAAGCACAGGTAAAAGGAAGTGTTTGCGACGCATGCTATTTAGTTTCGGGTCGCCTGGGCGACCCGTGGACAGTTTTTGCTTTGGTGATGCGAATGGGGGTCCCGCTTTCAAAGGCCCCATTGCGAGGCCCCCGGGACTCCTGTTAGCCTTGCATGGGCATATCGAGACGTTCTCAAAGGTACCCAAGCGGCTGTATCGGTTGTTTGATGCGCCCGTGAGCTTAGGACCCTTCTCGTCAGGGTGCTATAGGGCAGCTGCATCTGTGACCCGCATGGGGATTTCTATGCAAGTTTGGTCAGACCTCGATCTAATCATTTCCGAAGTGTTATGACTAGACTCTCGGAAAGGAATGTTTGGGATTTTTGGCTTTATGGTAGCCGATTGAAGGGTGACTGTGACCCGTTCTGGAGTTATGCAATGACAAAGAGAAAAGGGAAAGCTTGGGAAACACGTTGCCCAAAGCTGAAAGGATACACGGGTTCACGCCTGCCGTGAAATGTACCCCCTTCTCTTCCATCCTTCGGTTGGTGTTGGCTGTCTTTAACTGCTTGGATTGTGTGCTTGGTCGCCCGCTGTGCTTGAGGAAGAATCCGCCTTGGACGGTTGAGTTCGGTAGTAGAGCCGATCGGGGATCGTGTTAGAGTAGATAACCTGGCCATTTCCCTTGGGGATCCCTGGTCCGCGTAGTATGCGAGAGCCTAGGGTGAATGTTTTGTTTATCTCTTATTTTACTCTCATTTTGCTACGGTCACCCGCCTCGGGGTCGTACCTCTTAACCTAAAGGGGATGAACTCTCTTTTTGCAGTGATCGCCCGCCTCTGGATTTTCAGTTGTGCCTCTCTTTTGCCCTAACTTTTGCCTAGATCGCCCCGAGGGGTTTTCAACCTAGCAGACTCCATTCTTTTGTCTCTTGAGTTTGCAAGGGCGAAGGGTTCGAATAATTCGACCTCCGAGTGCATTACATTCTGTCTCTGTCGAGGAGTTGCGTCTGCTGCTCCCCCTTTTTGTTGGGGTTTGTTGATTTCTTCTTCGAATTGGCGGTGCCGGAGTTTTATATCTCGGCGGTGCATTGTTTTGTTCATTGGCGGGTTTTTCCCGCATCTTTTCTCTCTCTTCATTGGCGGGTTTTTCCCGCTTCTTTTCGCTCTGTTTTTTTCTTGCAGCTGGGGTTTGTATTGTGCCCCTTGTATTTGTTTGAAACTCCTCAACTCTGCATCACCGAGGCCGCTTTTGTTTGCTTTGCCCCGTGGAGACTTGATGTACTTCGTTGTCCTAGCCCAATTTTATGAGGGCTGGTTTTCTCAGAAGTTTGATTCTTGTGCACTCAAAAGCCGAACTTCGCGTCTTTTGTCCTTGCAAACTTTACAAGTCCTTTCCCCTATTGTCTAAAAAGAGAACAAAATTGCCCTAGGAGTGTGTGACCGAGGTTGTCATGATGCTTGCTGTGGAAGATGCCCATTCTTGATGCGAATGACTAGGAGCGTTCCAGTGTCGTTTGTTGGAGTGACCCACTATGGCGACCTCAGGGCGAACTTTAACCAGGGATGCCCCAGTGTACGTCGCTTGCCGAGGTCGTGCTATCGCGAGCTTCAACCGGGGATGCCCCAGTGTACGTCACTTGGACAGTCGGATGATGATCGAGGTGGTCTCGGTGTGAATGATGAATGTGAATGCCCCGATCTTCATTGTTAATGTGACCTGTGGTGGGCGCCTTGTACAATCATCGTCCCCGATCATGCTTGTGGCTCCAGCATCAATTGTACGCCGGAGAGGTGTGCTCTTGAAGCCGATAGGCATGCTTGTTTGTCGATTGAGACGGTTGCGCTGATGGCATGCGACTCGTTCGGATGCTTCCGTCGTCGGCTTCATAGGGGGTACCTCCTTGTCGGGCCCTTCCTTGTTGAAGTATAAGAAGAAAGACCCGATAGGAGTTCTCGAGGAGGTGTGAACCCGCACATCGCTTTTCGCCCTCGACCGGCGTGTCCCTGTGAAGGATGATAAAGAGGATGATGCATTAGGCGATTATGCAGTGGAATATGTGGTAAGAAATGTAAGGTGGACCCATAGGAAAATCCCCTTGTCCAACGTGCGACCCATGGGGTGCCGCGCGTGGGGAACACTCAATTCCGAGATTTAGTCATTGCCACCCTGGAGTGGGCAGACCGTGGCTAGGGGCCACATAGGTGTACTTTCCCCGATTGCGAGTTGGCATGCGCAGCCGTCCTAGGGAAGGCTCGAGGAGTCGGATCCCATGAGGACAGACGAATCGAACAATTCCGACAGAACCAACAGGGCGTCTTCGGGGCTGTCCTAGTGCACCCGCGAAGGGTTCGTTCATGCCGGGAGCTCCTTTGGGAATGCATATAAATAAATGTAAAAGAGAGTTTAGGGAAGAGTGCATGTTGCCCCAGTGGCTGGTTGATGGCCACAGCGGAGGGTGGGCAGGGATCATTCTCCGGTCGGAGATGTGACCGTGCTAGTGACTTTCGCGGCAGGTGGGCAGGGATCATGCTCTGTTCGTCGGAGCTGTTGCCTGTGATCTTTTGTGGAGGGAGGGTTGGGATTCGGTGTCGAAGTTCCAAGGTACTGGACGGGAAGTGTTCATTGTCCTGATTGTGGTCGTTCAAGGTTCAAATTGCCTTCTTGTCAATTATTTCCTGCAATGGGAAGAGGAAAAGCAATGAAGGAACAAGAACTATTCGTAATTTGAATGCAACAGTGTAGGGGAGCGAACTGGCCTGGTAGGCATCATGCAAGCACACTGAGAGACATGCACTAGGTGTGTCGAGGATGCGTGCATGGGCAAGGTAGGGGTGTGCTCGCACGACGCGGAAAGGGCACGCTCAGTTGTGCTAATGGAAGCACTTGTAGCATGGAGGGATGTGTGCTCAACCATGCAATGACGTAATCGATTGCTTGGGATTAATGGGGAGTTAGTGTTGCTTGGATGGTTGGCCCTTGAGCTATTGATTGTCTCGCCGTGGAGGAAGGGTGAGGACCATGAGAGGTCCACCTACAAAGACGGTCACAACTTTGTCTACCGTGTGGTAGTGTTAATTGTCGTATAAAACAGTAAATGGATAGGATGCATGCAATGCGTGAGTTTTCAAAAGCTAATGTTGTCGTTCACATTGACTCAACATGTTCAAAGTACAATGCAAATTTTATAAAATAGAGCCTTAAGCTGATTTGCCACCACACTCGGGATTTGAGCGAGCGCGGCCTCGGAAAGCACCGGGTCTAGGCAAGGGCCTTGCGGAGACATCTATCCTAAAGTGCATGTGCGGGCCTTCATGAGGCCCTTTCCTAGACCTCTCCAGGGCGGCGTTCGCTCAAACAAGCTTCTGATCGTATCTCTGTAGCTTGTCGCTGGTTTGGGAGAGCTCCCTCCAAGTTGTGGTTGGCCGGCGAGTTCTTCATCTCTCAGCGACCTCTCGGTGATCGAACCTAGTGTTGATGAGGTCGATCATGTTGTCCCGGAATATACACCATTCGCGTTCTGTGGCGGGTCGGTGAAGTCCTCGTGTGTTGGCGGATTTTGTCGAGGCGCGGGCAGGAGGCCGAGCAAGGCGTCCTTTACCAAGAAGACAGGAAAATCCGTTTAGGACTCGTCAACATGAATGACATCCTAATTTTTGAAAACTGCATGATGCATGTGTGCGAAGAGAGTAAATGCCCATGGCTTAATAGAAATTACATGTACATCGCTCTTGAAATGAAAAAGACTCAAATGGCTCGCAGGCCGACTCGATGGACTGTTGTCGGAGTCGGGTTGAAGGCTTGCATGGAGGCATAGCACAATGCATGGTTCGGTGCTACAGGGACCGTGCTATCTATGGATGGTGGCTCCCGACTCAAGGGTGTGAATTCCTTGAAATGGAGCGAGGATCTTTGGGGGCCGGTTCGGTGGCATAGCCGACTCGATGCGTTCCCTTACTCGGAACCTCTGACTAACCTAGCTTCCTATTTTGGTGCCCGTGGGATTTCGGACAAGGTACCTAGAAACCCGCTAGAATGATGCAATGCGATGCAAGTGCGTAAAATAAATGTGCGCGAAATAAATGTGCTTAAAATAAATGTACGGAAAGCGATAAATAAACATGCAAGCAAGCAAACGGAATTGAGCCTGAACCCACTAAGTATGTCCCCAGTGGAGTCGTCAAGTTGTGCGCACCTGAATTTTATCTCGTCAGGGTACGCATGCGCGCGCCTATGCAACGTGGCTCGGGAGTGTCCACCTTCCCGGGGAAGCGCGACGGACGCACGTGAGAAGGAGTCGCCACTTACTGTTTACGACCCGTAGGTCGAGGGCCGTTGAGTCGCCCGGGTCTAGGGGTACGGGGTACACTTAAATGCTAAGGCAATGGTCATACGGAACCGGAAATTCCGAATTCGGGGGTTCTATTACGTGCGGTCCTATATCCCGCACGCCCTTTCGGTACTCTAGTTTGCTAGGCTTGCCGTTTTGTTTATTTATCGCGTGATTTAGGGTTGCACTTGACTCGCCCGTTTTGACACCGTAAAGTTGATGAATTGATCAAATTGGGCCAATAATCCGAAAGATGAGTAGGCTTGTGTGTCGAGGAATCGGTTCACTATCTTTGCGTTACAGTTCATCGAACCGTGATGGTCGATTCCCTGCGCGAACCGAAACCACGAGTATTCGAGCTTACTCTTCTCTTGGTAACTATAGGCCGACTTGATCGGTTCGACACTCGGACCTCTCGCTCGCCGATCGGGGATCCTTACAAATGAATGAGTGAACATACGAATAAAATCCTCACAATGTTCTCTCGAATAATTACAAAGTATAACTGAATAAATAAATGGATCCCGATCGGTTTACGTTGGGCCAATATTCCGCTCCGGCTCACCGTGTATTTTGAATAACCGATAAGTAAATTAAGGCAACGCGGGCCCAAGGAGCCGGGGGTCGGGTCCGATCGATCCAACGGTTTGTAGGAGAATCGCTTGATTCCCACTGTAACCGTTGGACCGATCGAGCTCCCGGGTGATATCTAAACCCGTTTCACACATCCAATCCAAATTGCCTTCCACATAGGCCATCTTTGGAGTATGATGGTGAATCGAGGCTACATCTCATTAAGCACTCGGATTGCACGTGCTCAGTGACTTAGGAGGCGTTGGACCTCGTGTTCGGTGATTTAGGGCGTTGGACCCCGTGCAACATGTAACCTATGGGCTCGGGCCCAAACCGCAATAAATTAGCAAAGACAAGTGGAAAACAGAAGAAAAACGATAAAACTGATGAGAAATAAACATCAACTGACAAATAGAGGTGAATACAGACAAACGGCGTATTAAGTCGAGTGTACGTGATTTAATCAGTTATTAACCGGGGTTGATTAACAAACAATGTATCTATCCTAGTGTACGGACCCGAATGTGGACTCTCGTCGGGGCCCGCATTGCGCGCTTTTGGATCGCGCGGCTTGGGAGTGTCCACCTTCCCGTGGGGACGCGTGACGGACACGCGTGAGAGAAGGAGTCGCCACTTATCATTTTACGACCCGTAGGTCGAGGGCGGATAAGTTACCCGGGTCTAGGAGTATGGAACACCTAGTGATTGTTAAGGCATTGGTCTGTGCGGAACCGAAAAATCCGTGTTCGGGGGTTCATGTTACGTGCGGGCCTATATCCCGCACGCCCTTTCGGTACTCTGGTTTGCTAGGCTTGCATGTTTTAACCGTTCGCTCACCGACTGGAATTCTTACAGAAAAGAATGTACAAAATAAAAGTCCTTACAATGTTTCTCGAAAACAATAAATACAAATTACAAATGGCTGAATTCCAGTCGACTCGCGTTCGGTTATTATTCCACTCTAACTCACCGTGAGTTTAGGGAAAAAGACCGAAGAACTGAAATTCAATGGACGCTCTCATTGAATAGGGCATTGGACCCTGTGAGTGTTGATTAGGGCGTTGAACCCTGTGCTCGATGATTAAGGTGTTGAACCCTAATATTATTCGGCCTAGGGATCAAGCTCGACCCGTATGGCAAACAAGTGCGGAAAGATAACACGCAACATGTTAATAACAGACAAGGTGTTTTGTATTTACCGAATGTACGTGGATTAACAAGTTTATTAATCCAAAAGTGTTTTTGCAAGTAAATGCCATATGCTAAGCAATCAAACACGTGCCAATGTTTTAGTATTCTGCTTTTGTTGGAAATTTGGAAAAGAGAATCGAATATCATGTGTGTGAATTGCTTTTATAGTGACTCGGTGTTGTGACACTGAATTACCACTGAATTGATCCAAACTTGTATTTTGACTCTAGATTTGGAACCTAGAGTTCCGCCTAACCATTTTCTAGGATTTGGTTAAGTCGAGTGAAATGATTAGTCCGATAACTGTATTTTGATACAGAATACCCAACTGACATCTTAAACTGCGCTAGGATGTCGGCGAATCACGAAATGATGTTCTTGCCCTTGATTTGAAAATTTGTTTTCAGAAAAGGAGAACAACACAATAAGGATTTGGAAATATGAGGGTTTTGAAAAGGGCATTAACACCGTTTTGTAATTCGTCGACACGAGTTACAAATTAATGTCCAATTCGTGCAAAGTTGTTTAAATTGAATGAATTAACCGTGTAAACGTCCCGATTAACCCGTTCGTGGAATTAATACTTAAGGTTATTGCCGAATACTTTAATTGTGAAAAACGATTCGTGATTCGACGACCAACACGAATCCATAAGGATCGAGGATATTTGGTCCAATGACCGAAACTACCCTCGTAACCGAATGGACCCGAATGAGTCAACAATACCCGAATCCATGCATGTTTTGTTTTGAAAAGACATGTAATCGATGCTTTAACATGGGAATCGTGGAAATATCGAATGTATGATTTCATACAATCCGAGAAATGAATTAAACTCGAAATAAGAAAATCATTCTTGATCCAAAAAGGCCAAGAAGCCCTCGGCTTCACCTTGTCAAAGATGGCCGAATACTCTCATGGCTCGATTCAAATCACAAAGAATTTCCTTGTCTTGGTTTAATCATTTTTCGCATGCTCAAACATCAAACATGATGAAAAACACGTTTTTGACAAAAGCCGGTATTACCATGATTTGATTAACTCATTTAAACATGCAAACATTCACAAACATGTTATTTAAGGAATCGATAAAATAATACCGGTTTCATGCATGCAAGAACAACAAAATAAACTCGGAAAATAACTTGGATCGGGCTAAGGAGACCAATCTTAACCCGAAAAGAGCAACTCAAGTCTCGGCCATCCCATTTAGAGACTTGGCCGTGAGCTCACATGCCATTTCCGGGTCGGGATGGTCTTCCAAACAACAATCCAAACCTTTTTCCGACATGCTAGCAAGTTATAAGGTAATACACATGCATAATATAACATAAAATTGCATAAAAGTTAAGTCTTGCAAGTTAAGTATGCATAAAATACCATAATACACCATAGCCATGCAAAAATATAAAAAGCCCTAACTCCTCTAAGTCAAGAGTGATTTACCTAGCCTCGGGATACGAGGAAAGAGTCGGGGAAGTGTTCGAGAGTCGGGTGACTCGGTTGAACGCTTGGAAGGATGCTCGGGTGCAAAGGATGCACGTTCGGGGAGCTAGGTGCACGGGGAATGCGGCTGGAATGCACGGGAGGCGCGCGGCGTGCGCGGGGCGCGGGCAGGCGCGCGGGCGTGCGGGGCGCGAGCGTGCGTGGGGCGCGGGAGTGCGCGTGCGCGCAGGCAGGCGCGCGGGCGTGCGCGCGGCTGGCGCTGGCGGGTCACTATTCACCCGAGAGTAGCGATTTCACCCGAAATGCACTATTAGACCTGAAACAATAATTTAAAGACTTCAAATGGAAAAACCAATTTCACCAATGAACTCCATGGGTCCAAAATGAGTGGGATATGAAGTTTGAGAAATTTTGAGCTTAAGTCGGGATGATGAACATCGGCTTCCGACTTAAGAACTCAAGGCTCTCTTTTGATCTTTTCGGTTTTCTTTTCTCTTCCTTCTAAGTGCTGAAGTTTTCTGGTTCTTGAGTGTTCTTGGCTATGGAGTTTGAGAGGATTTCTTGAAAGAGAAAGGTTGGAGAGAGTGTGTAAGAGGAGAAGTCATTATCTTAATCACTTTTGGGCCATTTATAGGCAAAGCTAATGACACAATTAGCAAAAGCAAGTGCTCTTAACCCCCATGCTTAGAAAATATCAAGCCTCATCCTCTTCCATTGCATTAATGAAGAAGAGATAAGACATTGATGAGCATTGATGAGCATTGATGGAGGCTTGAGTGTTGTCTTCAAACTCTTGGATATTTTCAAGCAAGAGTGCAAGTTGGCTTCTTGCATTGAAGAAGAAGAAGAAGCTTCTAGTGTAAAGGGTGACTCATCTTGAGTAGCCCGTGGGTCCCACGACCGAAGAGGAGAAACCGGGAAAAAGCTCGGGTCTCGATTGATCGCGCATTCCAAGTTCGTGGTTTGAATTGAACGTCGAATTATCGATATACGTGAGGAAATGGATTTAATGAGTCCGAGATTGGCATTTTCCGTAAGAAATTGCCAAATGTCTGTATGAGGCTTGGAAGCCGGTTTTGCTCCTTTTATGCATTCAGAGCGAGGTTACCCACTTCTGACAGCATATCTTGTATCTGCATCCCACGTCGGTCATTTTGACATAAATTGTCAAATTACGTGGGCCCTTGTCTCTTAAGCCGGTAAATACAAATATGGAGCCGGAGATGTCCTAGGAGGCCGAAACTGGATTTCTCAGATTGCTTTCTGAGTTTCTTGGGCGATCTGGAGATTACTGCGATCTCTGTTTGTTGAGATTGGGCCTCTAAGGATATGAAAAGTGCATCCGAGACCCTTAAAGCACTGCTCGAGGGGTCTAGATGAGTTGTGTGATTCATTCCGACAATTCCACATTGAGCCTCGAGAAGGCTAGCATTGTGTAAGGTAAGCATCCGGCGTCAAGTTTCCCCAAAGAGGACCTCCGGATATGGATTTTCGCTGAAAATGGCTTTTTGTGCCCCTCGGAGGTTACTCGGGAAACCGTGAAGGGTTTTGCTGTCTGTTTTGCCCAATTGTGAATGTCCGCTGGAGTTTTCAGGGCAATGTAGTGTGAACTTCGTTTGCCGTAATTCCATCAGACCAGTCTCCGGTTACGCTCTTCCGAAGAAGGGTATGCCCGTTTTGTCGTTCGGAAGTCATTCAGAGTGTCTGTATGGCTTCTAAAAGACAATATGAAGCATTGCTCGTGCTCTGTATGATTGAGGGGCATGGCCGCATCTGATATTTGGAATTAACTTTTCTCCGAAAAACCGGCATTTTTGGACTTCCACTGAAAAGTTGTCTGTATACAGAAAGTTGTTCTGTATAGAGCAGATGATTTGCAAAATGCCTTTAGGGACACTTTTCATATGTTTGGCATTGGAGTGGATTTTTGGAGTCCAATATTGGCTATCTTCCGATGATCGAGCGAACTATCGGAAAATAGAACTGTCCGTGTGATATACTGAAAATGCCGGTTTTGGATATTGCTGAGCTCTCTAGTCACTCTATTACCCTTTGGTGACCCCTGGAGTCCTTCTGTCATATGCATGTGTCATTTGCCTGATTTTGCCGACTTGAGGATGAATAGTGATTTTCTGCTCTATTAAGTCGTTTTTCTGTATTCTGCTCAGGCTGGGCTTGGATCATTGCTGATATTGTCGTTTGGAAAAGGTGAGCCAAAATGGGGTGCTGACAGCTTGCCCCTCTTTGACTGCATGCTCGAGTAGAGGATGCAGCCAAAGAAGAGGATGCAGCCAAAGACTTCAGAAGTGCCCCAATTTGATAGAAATGATTGACATGGAATTTTCGATAACAGTCTTCTCCCTCTTACTTTGGATATGTGGGGATGTTATACCTGATGCAGAAATGTAAAAGTCAGGATGAACCTGAGGGAATGGACCCCTAAACAGGAAAGTAGTCGGGACGTACCCGAAGTGCAGGAAAGAAGTCGGGACGTACCCGAAGTGCAGGAAAGTAGTCGGGACGTACCCGAAGTGCAGGAAAGTAGTCGGGACGTACCCGAAGTGCAGAAAAGTAGTCGGGACGTACCCGAAGGGTTTGCAATATGCACGGGGCGCATACCGAATGAACAACATGGTTCAAAGGCGCCTACCCAATGGACTTGCGGGGTGCGGGGCGTGTTGCCCGGCGGGTTTGCAAGGTGCGGGGTGTTTTGCCCGGCGGTTTGCATGGTGTAGAAAAGTAGTCGGGACGTACCCGAAATGCAGAAAAGTAGTCGGGACGTACCCGAAGTGCAGGAAAGTAATCGGGACGTACTCGAAGTGCAGAAAAGTAGTCGGGACGTACCCGAAGGGTTTGCAATATGCACGGGGCGCATACCGAATGAACAACATGGTTCAAAGGCGCCTGTCCATTGGGGCGTGTTGCCCGGCGGGTTTGCAAGGTGCGGGGTGTTTTGCCCGGCGGTTTGCATGGTGCAGAAAAGTAGTCGGGACGTACCCGAAGTGCAGGAAAGTAGTCGGGACGTACCCGAAGTGCAGGAAAGTAGTCGGGACGTACCCGAAATGCAGAAAAGTAAATTGCATGGGATGCATTGCAGAAAGTAAATGCAAACGCTAGGGAGTTGCGTGAGGTGTGGAAGGAATCATTGTGCTTCCTCCGTCACTGAGCTTGTCCGTGTTGCAATCGATGTAGTGGCAGAATATTTCATTGTTTGCCAACTGATTGTGATGCGATTGAATGCACGGAGTATTATCCTGAAGACTTCTCCTTGGATTTTGGCTGTGGTCCTTGGCATAAGGCAGACATGCATTCATCAAAGAAAGACTTCTTCCGAGGTTCACATCTTCGTTCCTGCATATAGAACCATGGGAGCTAACAGTAGTTGTCAGTTCTACTCTACAGCCATAATGAAGATGTGGAAAGAAGTCTGAATAATAATGCTTTGGGGATTTGAACTTGATGACCATTTAAAGGGGTGGTCGTATCCCGCTAGACTCGTGATTTGACAAGAAAGGCTTTTTACAGAACAGGCATGACCTGTAGAATTTGCATAAGGGTATAGGGGGATTCTTTGGGATCCTCCAAATCAAGGATACAAAGATTCGACTGTATGTCGAAACGTGTCTCATGCTCTAAGAGTAAAAGAGAGTTTGCTTGCATCGAAGACTGTCAAACCACTATTTGTTGCCGCCTCATGCTGAGTGTAGCTGTCATTTCGTGGTCGAGCTGCCGAAGGTCCCCTAATTTTTGCCTAGGTCGCATGACGCGTGACGACCTAACGGGGTGTTTTGTTTGACATTTCTCTCATTTAGATCTCACCTTTTGCTACGATCACCCGTATTGGGTCTGATCGCACCTCTCGATTCCTCTAACTTTTGCCTAGACCGCCCTTTTCGGGTTTTCAGCCTAGCGAGGATTTTGTTTCATGCTCTCCTTTTGCCACGGTTCCCCTTTGCGGGATTTTAAACCGTGCCTCTCATTCCCTAATTTTTGCCTAGGCCGCCTCAAAGAGGTTTTCAACCTAGCGGGAAATCTATTCTTTTTCTCTCAGGAAAAATTCAAAGAAAAGGGAAAGAGCAGAAGATGGGAGTACATGAGTTAACGAAATTAAAAGTGTTGGGAACTGTACATGCAAAGAAAGATAAAATGTAATGTGCATTTGAGAAAACACCCGCAGTGGGATAAGAGAAACACCATCACGGATAGTATTTCTTAAGAGCATCAGCATTGACCGGAAGAGCGTTCTCGTTTCCGTCCATATCGTTGAGAATGATTGCCCCTCCGTCAAAGACTTCTTTAACGATGAATGGACCGTCGTACTTGTAAGCGAACTTGCCCTTGGAATCTGGGGCGATGTGTAAAACTTTTCGCAAGACGAGGTCGCTGGGGCTGAACTCGAGAGGACGAACTTTTTTGTTGAATGTTCGAGCCATTCTTTGCTGATAGCATTGACCGTGGCAAAGTGCAATTAGCCGCTTCTCGTCGATGAGATTAAGCTGTTCATAGCGTTGCTTCGCCCATTCTGCTTCCTCGAGTTTGGACTCGGCAAGAACCCTCATGGAGGGAATCTCCACTTCGATTGGAAGAACCGCTTCCATGCCGTAGACCAAAGAATACGGGGTTGCCCCGGTGGATGAGCGGATAGAAGTCCGATATGCCAAGAGTGCAAACGGGAGCATCTCATGCTAGTCCTTGTAATTCACCGTCATTTTTTCGATGATTTTCTTTATATTCTTATTCGCTGCCTCTACCGCACCATTCATTTGTGGACGATATGGAGAGGAATTACGATGTTGGATTCTGAACTATGCACAGAGCTCGTCAATGAGCTTATTATTCAGGTTCTTGGCATTGTCGGTGATGAGAGTCGCAGGGACCCCGTATCGCGCAATGATGTCGCGTTTGAGGAAGAGAGCCACGGCCTTTGCAGTGACTGACGCAAGGGTGATAGCTTCGATCCACTTGGTGAAGTAATCGATAGCTACCAGTATGAACAAATGTCCATTGGATGCTTTAGGGTTGACTGGACCAATCACGTCCATGCCCCACATTGAAAATGGCCACGGAGCAGCCATTGGATGGAGCTCGTTGGGTGGTGCTCTGATCTGATTCGCGTAGACTTGACACAAGTGACAGTGTCTGACATGCTTGACGCAGTCGGTCTCCATGGTAGACCAGAAGTACCCGAGTCGCATGAGCTTCTTTGCTAGCATGAGTCCGTTCATATGAGGTCCGCAATTTCTTTCGTGCACTTCTTCCATGAGGCGTTGTGCCTCATTCTCGTCGACACACCGAAGTAGTGTAGCATCGAATGAACGGCGGTAGAGAGTCTCGCCACTCAGGAAAAAGTGTGCCGCAATGCGGTGTAGAGTCCTCCGGTCATGACGATCGGTGAACGCTGGGAATTGACCTGTTTGCAGCAAGTGCTTGATGTCTGCGTACCACGGTTTGCCGTCAACAGCATCAATTACATCGCAATGGGCAGGGCCCTGAGCAATCTCAAACTCGAGAGGTTCTATGAGATTCTCCTTCGTAATGCTCACCATGGATGCGAGCGTTGCAAGTGCATCTGCGAACTGGTTCTTCATGCGTGGGGTGTACGTAAATGAGATATCTTCGAAGTTCTCTGTCAACTCTTCGAGGTACTCATGATATGGCACCAACTTTGGATTTTTCGTCTTCCATTGTTTAAGCGTCTGGAAGATTGTGAGCATAGAATCGCCAAACACTTTTAACTCTTTGACTTTGAGGTAGATTGCCGCCTGCAAACCGAGGATACAAGCTTCATATTCGGCTATGTTGTTGGTGCAGGGGAAATCAATCTTCGCTGCAACAGGGAAATGACGCCCCTCAGGGGATATCAGCACCGCGCCGATACCAGACCCAGTGGAATTGACTGCACCGTCAAAGTACATCTTCCATCCTAGAGTCTCTTCCTCATCACTCACTTGGAGGATCCTTTCATCTGGAAAGTTAGGGTTGATCGGTGTGTCGTCCTCGATCGGAAACTCCGCTAGATGATCTGCAATTGCTTGGCCCTTCATTGACGTGCGTGATACGTATTCGATGTCATACTCCGTCAGTTGGCAACGCCATTTTGCTATGTTCCTCATGGAGGACGGACTGCTGAGTAGATACTTCAAAGGATCTGTCTTTGACAGCATGTGAACAGTATGGTAGAGAGTGTATTGCCGAAGCCTTTGCATGACCCAAACAAGTGCGCAACACATCTTCTCTATCTCAGGGTAGTTGGACTCCCCTTCAGTGAACTTTTTGCTTAAATAATAAATTGCTCGCTCTGCATGAGAGGAATCGTCCTTTTGCCCTAACATGCATCCAATGGATTGTCGGCGTACTGTCAGGTACAGAATGAGAGGACGATCCGGTGAAGGTGGAACCAACACCGGTGGCTGAACTAGGTATGCCTTGACTGTATCAAAAGCTTTCTGACACTCGTCATCCCATTCAACCGCTGCATTTTTGCGAAGCAAACGGAAGAGTGGTTGGCACTTGTCTGTTAAATTTGCAATGAAACGTGCGATGTAATTCAGCCGTCCTAGGAAACTCCTTACTTCGTGCGCTGTCGATGGAGGGGGCAGTTCCATGATCGCCTTGACTTTGTCGGGATCAACCTCGATACCCTTTTCGCTGACTACAAACCCTAGCAATTTTCCTGACTTGACGCCGAAAGTGCATTTCGTTGGGTTGAGTCGGAGCTTGTACTTCCTGAGACGATCAAATAGCCGCCTGAGGTTGACAAGATGATCTTCACCTGCTTTGGACTTTGCAATCATGTCGTCGACGTAAACCTCTATCTCTTTATGCATCATGTCATGAAATAGAGTGACCATTGCCCGCTGATAGGTTGCCCCAGCGTTTTTGAGACCAAAAGGCATGACCTTGTAACAAAACGTACCCCACATCGTGATGAACGTCGTTTTGATCTTATCCTCCTCGGCCATCTGAATCTGATTGTATCCAGAGAAACCGTCCATGAAGGAGAATTGTGTGTGGCGTGCTGTATTGTCCACCAAGACGTTGATATGGGGCAGCGGGAAGTTATCCTTAGGACTGGCCTTGTTAAGGTCTCGGTAGTCGATGCAGACTCTGACCTTCCCATTCTTCTTTTCCACTGGCACCACGTTAGCTACCCATTCAGAGTAATTGCATACCTCTAAGAATCCCGCATCCACCTGTTTGACGACCTCCTCTTTAATGCGGAGAAGAAGATCAGCTCGTTGACGCCGTAAGTGTTGACGTTTGGGCGGAAATCTTTCAGTGTCGAGTGGGAGGAAATGCTTTACGATCGAGGGGTCCAAACCTGGCGTATCGGTATAAGACCAAGCGAAGACCTCTTGATACTCTGACAAGAAATCGATCATCCGGGCTCTCTATGCGGGGTCGAGACCCGTCTCGATCCTTAGGGTGCGTTGCTCTTCTGTGGTGCCTATGTTGATCTCTTTAGTTGGCTCGATCGAAGTGAGTTGATGGTTTTCAAGACGATGCAAACTCTCTTCTATCTCAGGCACGCGACCGTCCTCGTCAAGTCCTTCCCCGAAGTATATGGGTAGGGACTTTCTGAGGTGTGTTTCGGACAAATTCGAATCGTTTCATCGGTGATTTGGATTCGATTGGAGCCTGGACACGAAAGCGAATTGTTTTAGAAGTTAAAGATGCTAGAAGTAAGCACGAGAGAGAGAATCTAGACACAAAAATTCAAAAAGCATGTAGGGATTTTATTAACAAGCCATAACAAAAACCCCTCTTCTGTTGTGTGGCTTATGGCGTTGCCGACACACAGGTAGCATTATATATAAAGACCGTCTTATACATCGGCAACTACGGCCGAGTAGAGCGAAACTGAAGTCCAGTTGGTAAGCTCCTCATCCTCCCGTACAGGGCGGATATGAACCCTGGAAGATGTCTCCTCAGTGACGGCATATATGGCTGGCAAAGCCAAAAACGCTTCAACTACATCCGAAGAGAAGTCATCTGTTTCAGTGATTGGGCTATCGGAGGTGCCTCCCATGATCTGCGGTGGTGCTGCAAAAAACTGTGAGAGTGGTGGAACCGGAATGCCCCTGAAGAGCATTTCGTAATGTACAGCAAGGCGGTGTAGATGCTTTCCATGGCGAGACTGCACGATCTCATGACAGGAGGGGCGAAAGCCAAGTCCCCTCTTATTGCGGTATTCCTCCATTTCAATCGGTCGAAGGATTCCCTGTGCACGTGCCCCAAGTCCAGTTCCGGGGACGTAATCGTTCTTCAACAGAACCTTTCCAATCATACGATCGGTTCGTGATGGACCGACTTTTCCGTAGTCTCGGATTACGGAAATCGTGTCGAAAGAGTGAAAGGGAAGATTCTAATATTCTCCAATGCTGATGTAAGGAACGGCTGTCTCCTTGTAGACTGCGTAATCTTCCTCACCGTTGACAGTGATAAGCTTACCTTCGACGAAGAACTTCAGTTTCTGGTGCAGCGACGAAGGAACAGCGCCGACGGCGTGAATCCATGGTCTCCCGAGCAAGAGACTGAAAGCATTGGGTATCTCGAGGATCTGAAAGGTGACAGAGAATGAGCAAGGACCCACATTGATCAGGAGATCGATTTCTCCATTCACTTCTCTCCTAGAGCCATCAAAGGCTCGAACAGTGGTCTTGCTTGCACAGATGCGGCTCATGTCCACGTTCATCTGTTTCAGTGTGGAGACGGGGCAAACGTTGAGAGCAGAGCCGCTGTCAATCATGACTCGACCAACAATGTGATTGTTGCACTTACGGACTATGTGCAATGCCCGTAAGTGTTCCTGACCTTCGGATGGAAGCTCATCATCTGCAAAGGATATCTGATTCGAGAAGATTGAACTAACAGTCTGCTCGATATTATCCGGTGCCGTGTCTTTTGGGACTTGTGCCGCGGTGAGGACTTTCAACAAAGCATTCCGATGCGGCTCGGAGCTCAAAAGCAACGCGAGGAGCGAGATATGGGCGGGTGACTTGCCCATTTGCTCCACCACTTTGTACTCACTTGCCTTGATCACTTTCATGAAAGCTTCAGCTTCTTGATCGGTGATCTTCTTTGTAAAGAGTGGCACAGCTTCTGGAACGGCTGAGGATGTAACAACAGGGGCTTTCCCTTTGTCTGTAGACTCTGGATCCTGATAAACTCGTCCTGAGCGCGTGATGCCCATCGCACTCATCTCCTGCTCCATGTTGGCAACCTCATTCCCATAATCCCAGGGAACTCGACGGTCTTGGTAGGGCTCCTTCGCAAGAACCTCGATAACGAATGGGACGTCAGATGTAAATGCATCATTTGTCGGAGCATAATTGACGATAAAGGGAATTGAGGTCTTCTGCGCGTCTTCTTCCTCTTCGATAGAAGCGATGCTGATCATGTTGATAGAAGGTCCTGAACCTGATCCATGATCGGGGAGGGGGTTTGCGCGGACATTCGGTGGCTTTACCTCATTAAAGGAGATTTGCCTTGTGTCGATCAACTCCTGAATTTTATTCCGGAGTGTCCAGCAATTGTCGAGGGTATGACCAGGAGCACCCCGATGGAATTCACAGTGTAAGTTCTGATTCTGCACTGCGGGGTCAAAGTTGGGACCAGGCGCTTCTGTTCTGATCTTGTTGCCTGCAAGAAGCTGCCTGAATATGTGAGAGAGAGGGGCTGGTAAAGTGGTATACTGCTTGCGTGGACGCGGTTGTGCAGCTTTGTCCTGATAAGTTCTGGGGGATGGAGCACGTTGAACCGACTGAGGAGATCTCGAAGCCGGGGGTCTACCTTGTTGAGCCTGAGCAGGAATATGCTGTTGCGGAAGTTGCGACTGGATAACAGTTGGCGGGGTTGGGAAATAAGCCTACGATGTTTGGTAGGGCTGCACATAATGCACGGGATGTGCATATGCCTGGGGAGTCTGTAATGCAGGAGTATAGTCCACCGAAATCGGCTGTGAAGCCTGATATCCAGAGTTGACGGCGCCAATAGTCATGTCTTTGCTTCTCCTGGAGGTTCCAGCAGTCTGCTTCTTTGACGTCTCTCCATCCTTCTTCTTTGATGGGCCTTCGATTCTTCCTAACTTAACACCCATGTCAAGCTTCTTTCCTGCCTCGATCAAGTCCGAGAAGGAGGAAGTATGAGCCAGGAGATGTGAGTAATACGCGCCTCTAAGTGTGGAGTGGAACAGCTGAACTTGTTGTCGCTCAGTGATTGGAGGAATGTGCTTTGCTGCTCTTCCTCTCCATTCCGTTGCGTATGCTTCGAAAGCTTGACCCTCCTTCATCTCTGTCATGCTGAGATCGAGAAGGGTAGGAGGTGTTTCCGCACAAAATCGATACTGGTCGAGGAACTTCTGAGAAAGATCTGTCCATGTAGGGACATCGCCGGCTTTCAGGGTCATAAACCAATCTAGCGCCGATCCCATAAGACTATCTTGGAAAGTCTGAATGACGAATTCCTCATAATCCCAGTATGAGAGCATTTTGCTCTGATAATGACGGAGATGATGCCGAGGGTCTCTGGTCCCGTCATATCTTTTGAACTCTGGAATTTTGATCTTAGGGGGCAGCCGCATGCCTGGAAAGAGATTCCAGTCACTGTCACTGAAATCGAAACGGGGGTTGCCTACTTGGAGGGCTCGAATGGTTTCCTCCATTCTCTTTATTCTCCTCTCCTGTTCATTCTCCGCTTCGGGAGGAACGTTTGTCGGTAGAGCTGGAGGGGCAGCCTGAGTAGGCGTGCCCGGTTCAGTGGGAGGAATGTTTAGGGGCGGTGGAGCAGGGTAAGAAAAGCTTATTTGGGGTTGTGGAGTTTGGAAAGGAAATTGGTCTGCAGTGGAAACAGGAGCCTGTGCGATCGTGACCGGAGGAACTGTCGGTGGTGGCACAGTATAGATTGGAGGATGCATTGACACGGTTAGCGGTGGCAGCGCATGCATAGTAGAGTCCGTGGATAAGAAAGCTGCTGGTGGCAACGGAACTGCTGTTGGAGCAGGTGGTGGCGGTAAAGGATCATTGATCGGATGGACCGTTGGTGCAAACGCCATTGCCGAGAAAGATGCGTCTTCAGCCTCCGAAGCAAAGGTTGGAGTGACCATTGGATTTGGATCGACAATTGGTCTATGCTCCAGAGGCGGAGTAAAGCTCGATGAGGCCTGATTCTGATTCCTGAGCATGGCCATGAGCTCAGTCATGTTGGTGGCCATGTTGGCCGCCAAGTGGTTCACCATTCCTTCTAACGCAGTAAAACGTGCGGACTCCACAAGGTTGGACGCCGTCTGTACTGTTGGTGGAGGATATCCGATAGGGACGCCTGAATGCGCTGTAGATATGTCCGTGAGCATTACAGGTGATGTAACTTGCGTCAGTGGTGTTTGAGAATGTATCGGCGTTGGCGGAGTATCCTGTTCATGAATGGCGGGTTGTTGGTCTTCTGCCATCCTTACTCGTGCACGAGTCGGATATCGATGGGACGCCAGTTGTTAGTACCTGTATGCGTAAGTGTATGAGTGTACTTATAGTGCTTTGACTATCTTCAAAATATAAATGACAGTATATGAATGCATGAGGTGCATAAGTTTGAAAATACTAATGCCATTACATCAGTTTGATTCATATTCTATAATTTATAAAGACAGTCTGTTTGAAAAGGAAACATAAACATTAAACCGCCAACTATTACAACCCATAGCTGAGTGAACGCTGCGTGGGTCCGGTGCGGGGCAAAAGCGTTAACAAACTAAACCTAAGGATGAAAGACCTTGCGAGCTTTTGCCCGCGCTCGGTCTAGCATAGCGCTCAAACGCGCTATCTCCCTGTCTTGGCTCGCTATGCGTGCGCGAATCTGAGCCAACTCGCTCTGAAGCTCTCTGTGATCAGTGAGTTCTGCGCGAATATCCACAAGCTCACAACGGAGTCGATCTCGCTCTTCTCTGATGGACTGCAATTCTGTGCGCATGACTCCTTGGACTGAGCTCTCCGCGTCTGGAATGTCTGCATGCGGTGCGTGAGGAATCCGCGGCAAATGTCGTCGACAACGGGTGTGAGTCCCTGCGGATGGAATTGCGCCACATATGCTACGGTAGCTGAGAAACTCGTTCATCGTCGGTAGGGTGCTCCGGGAAATAGAGCTCTTGAACGGTGCGCGTGTTCCATAAACGTTGAACTTCTCTAATCCGCAGAACCCTATCTGGAAGTAAAGTTATAATATCCGTCCACATGAAGCGGTGTGGAGTGCGATCTGCCTCTCTAGGAATATCTTGTAAGCCGCCAAGTTGTCTGATGACTCGGGCTGGGAAAACAAGTGTGCTCCCTAAGTGACTGATCAGAGGAAGTCCTATGACTTAAGGGCATCCAATGGTCATGGGTCCACCAGGATTCCAGCGAGCAGCCCACAAAAATTGTGCCGGGGTGAGTCTCTTGAAGAACTGGATCCAATCGGTGTAGTCGCGATCGGAGGGCCGAAACACTTGAAGTAGGCGAGCGATGAGCGAACGCTCGTCAGTGATGTAGGAAAAGGGATGTGATGAGCAGAACGGCCTGATGTGTGCGAGGAGCCAAATCTGAAGAAGATGCGGAGCTCCTCTCATTCTACCACGTCGAACCTCTCGTACATAGTCAAGAGACCGAATGGTCTCAGCCAAGACGGCTTCTACATAACTACGGCCTCCTACCACTTGGAGGATGACTTGGGCAAGTGCCCCGTCTATGAGGTTCGACGAGTGGGGGAATAGGATGGTCCCAAAGATGAGCAAGAGGAACCCGTGACAGGCGTCACGCTGGTACGATTCTCCCCTGGCATTGAGAGAACGAACATGTATGAAGTCTATGAGCCATGCGGTCCTAACACTATGCTCCCATCCATGCTGAAGCTCAAGACGAATTTCTTCGTCGCGGAGATCTAAGAGGATGGCAAGTCTACTCTGTATCGTGGCGAACTGGTTGGGCACCACGATGTCGAGGGTCGGCATGGGTCGCTGAATGAGTGCCGCGTACTCCTCTACTGTGGGAGCTAGCTCTGACCCCTGAAAACTGAATACGGCCCGCTGAGTGTCCCAAAAACTAATAGCAGTTCTGAGTAGGGTCCAGTCAATGGGGGAATCAGCGAGTAATGGCAAGTCTCCTATGATGAGCCGGAGGAATGCACGGTCAACTAGGCAGAATGTGTTCCAAAGGCAAGTAATGTCCGCAGATGGCATGATGATGACATCGAGCCTAAGACAGGGATGCGAGCGATCCATCCTTACCAAATGGAGAGATGTTGGTTTAATGTTTATAAACAAACTGATGTAATGTCCTAGGTTGTTTTGAAAACATGCATGCAGTGCAGAAAAGTAAAGTATATCTGTATCTATTACAATGTACATCGCTCTTTGTAGAAAAACAACAAAAGGCCCGCCTAAAAGAAAACTAGGGGCCGACTCAAAGACCGGACTTTGGGTCGGTTGACGGCATGAGGTTTGTTTTGGTCCAGCATGACGGTCCCTGTTTATGCATGGTTTCAGTGTTCTACTGGGAAAACCACTAACTAGGGATGGGGGCTCCCGATTCAAGGGGATCAATTCCTTGAAATCGAGCGAGATTCTTTTCAAGGCCTAAGCGACAGTGGAACCGCGCGCCGTACCCCTACTTCGAACCCCTGTCTAACCAAGATTCCTAAATTGGTGCCCGTGGGATTTCAGGCATTTGGTACCTAAATCCACTAGAATGATGCAATGCAAGTGCAGGAAAGTAAATGTGCGAAAAATAAAATGTGCGAAAAGCGATAAATAAACATGCAAGCAAAGCAAACGGATCGAGCCTGAACCCACTAAATATGTCCCCAGTGGAGTCGCCAAGCTGTACGGACCCGAATGTGGACTCTCGTCGGGGCCCGCATTGCGCCCTTTTGGATCGCGCGGCTTGGGAGTGTCCACCTTCCCGTGGGGACGCGTGACGGACACGCGTGAGAGAAGGAGTCGCCACTTATCATTTTACGACCCGTAGGTCGAGGGCGGATAAGTTACCCGGGTCTAGGGGTATGGAACACCTAGTGATTGTTAAGGCATTGGTCTGTGCGGAACCGAAAAATCCGTGTTCGGGGGTTCATATTACGTGCAGGCCTATATCTTGCACGCCCTTTCGGTACTCTGGTTTGCTAGGCTTGCATGTTTTATGATTTACCGCATGAATTAAGCTGCACTCGGCTCGCACGTTTTGACACCGAAAATTCGGTGAACTAAACGAGGTCGGTTGAGAAGCCGAGAGAGAATTAAACCCTTATGTCAGGGAGTTGGTTCACAATCTTGCGTTACAGTTCATCTAACCATGGAGGTTGAATCCCTACGTGAACCAAAACCGCGAGTTCTTGGGCTTACTTTCCTTTGGGCAAGCATTAAACCGATTCGATTAGTTCGACTCTCGGACCGTTCGCTCACCGACTGGAATTCTTACAGAAAAGAATGTACAAAATAAAAGTCCTTACAATGCTTCTCGAAAACAATAAATACAAATTACAAATGGCCGAATTCCAGTCGACTCGCGTTCGGTTATTATTCCACTCTAACTCACCGTGAGTTTAGGGAAAAAGACCGAAGAACTGAAATTCAATGGACGCTCTCACTGAATAGGGCATTGGACCCTGTGAGTGTTGATTAGGGCGTTGAACCCTGTGCTCGATGATTAAGGTGTTGAACCCTAATATTATTCGGCCTAGGGATCAAGCTCGACCCGTATGGCAAACAAGTGCGGAAAGATAACACGCAACATGTTAATAACAGACAAGGTGTTTTGTATTTACCGAATGTACGTGGATTAACAAGTTTATTAATCCAAAAGTGTTTTTGCAAGCAAATGCCATATGCTAAGCAATCAAACACGTGCCAATGTTTTAGTATTCTGCTTTTGTTGGAAATTTGGAAAAGAGAATCGAATATCATGTGTGTGGATTGCTTTTATAGTGACTCGGTGTTGTGACACTGAATTACCACTGAATTGATCCAAACTTGTATTTTGACTCTAGATTTGGAACCTAGAGTTCCGCCTAACCATTTTCTAGGATTTGGTTAAGTCGAGTGAAATGATTAGTCCGATAACTGTATTTTGATACAGAATACCCAACTGACATCTTAAACTGCGCTAGGATGTCGGCGAATCACGAAATGATGTTCTTGCCCTTGATTTGAAAATTTGTTTTCAGAAAAGGAGAACAACACAATAAGGATTTGGAAATATGAGGGTTTTGAAAAGGGCATTAACACCGTTTTGTAATTCGTCGACACGAGTTACAAATTAATGTCCAATTCGTGCAAAGTTGTTTAAATTGAATGAATTAACCGTGTAAACGTCCCGATTAACCCGTTCGTGGAATTAATACTTAAGGTTATTGCCGAATACTTTAATTGTGAAAAACGATTCGTGATTCGACGACCAACACGAATCCATAAGGATCGAGGATATTTGGTCCAATGACCGAAACTACCCTCGTAACCGAATGGACCCGAATGAGTCAACAATACCCGAATCCATGCATGTTTTGTTTTGAAAAGACATGTAATCGATGCTTTAACATGGGAATCGTGGAAATATCGAATGTATGATTTCATACAATCCGAGAAATGAATTAAACTCGAAATAAGAAAATCATTCTTGATCCAAAAAGGCCAAGAAGCCCTCGGCTTCACCTTGTCAAAGATGGCCGAATACTCTCATGGCTCGATTCAAATCACAAAGAATTTCCTTGTCTTGGTTTAATCATTTTTCGCATGCTCAAACATCAAACATGATGAAAAACACGTTTTGACAAAAGCCGGTATTACCATGATTTGATTAACTCATTTAAACATGCAAACATTCACAAACATGTTATTTAAGGAATCGATAAAATAATACCGGTTTCATGCATGCAAGAACAACAAAATAAACTCGGAAAATAACTTGGATCGGGCTAAGGAGACCAATCTTAACCCGAAAAGAGCAACTCAAGTCTCGGCCATCCCATTTAGAGACTTGGCCGTGAGCTCACATGCCATTTCCGGGTCGGGATGGTCTTCCAAACAACAATCCAAACCTTTTTCCGACATGCTAGCAAGTTATAAGGTAATACACATGCATAATATAACATAAAATTGCATAAAAGTTAAGTCTTGCAAGTTAAGTATGCATAAAATACCATAATACTCCATAGCCATGCAAAAATATAAAAAGCCCTAACTCCTCTAAGTCAAGAGTGATTTACCTAGCCTCGGGATACGAGGAAAGAGTCGGGGAAGTGTTCGAGAGTCGGGTGACTCGGTTGAACGCTTGGAAGGATGCTCGGGTGCAAAGGATGCACGTTCGGGGAGCTAGGTGCACGGGGAATGCGGCTGGAATGCACGGGAGGCGCGCGGCGTGCGCGGGGCGCGGGCAGGCGGCGGGCGTGCGCGGGGCGCGAGCGTGCGTGGGGCGCGGGAGTGCGCGTGCGCGCAGGCAGGCGCGCGGCGCGCGGGCGTGCGCGCGGCTGGCGCTGGCGGGTCACTATTCACCCGAGAGTAGCGATTTCACCCGAAATGCACTATTAGACCTGAAACAATAATTTAAAGACTTCAAATGGAAAAACCAATTTCACCAATGAACTCCATGGGTCCAAAATGAGTGGGATATGAAGTTTGAGAAATTTTGAGCTTAAGTCGGGATGATGAACATCGGCTTCCGACTTAAGAACTCAAGGCTCTCTTTTGATCTTTTCGGTTTTCTTTTCTCTTCCTTCTAAGTGCTGAAGTTTTCTGGTTCTTGAGTGTTCTTGGCTATGGAGTTTGAGAGGATTTCTTGAAAGAGAAAGGTTGGAGAGAGTGTGTAAGAGGAGAAGTCATTATCTTAATCACTTTTGGGCCATTTATAGGCAAAGCTAATGACACAATTAGCAAAAGCAAGTGCTCTTAACCCCCATGCTTAGAAAATATCAAGCCTCATCCTCTTCCATTGCATTAATGAAGAAGAGATAAGACATTGATGAGCATTGATGAGCATTGATGGAGGCTTGAGTGTTGTCTTCAAACTCTTGGATATTTTCAAGCAAGAGTGCAAGTTGGCTTCTTGCATTGAAGAAGAAGAAGAAGCTTCTAGTGTAAAGGGTGACTCATCTTGAGTAGCCCGTGGGTCCCACGACCGAAGAGGAGAAACCGGGAAAAAGCTCGGGTCTCGATTGATCGCGCATTCCAAGTTCGTGGTTTGAATTGAACGTCGAATTATCGATATACGTGAGGAAATGGATTTAATGAGTCCGAGATTGGCATTTTCCGTGAGAAATTGCCAAATGTCTGTATGAGGCTTGAAAGCCGGTTTTGCTCCTTTTATGCATTCAGAGCGAGGTTACCCACTTCTGACAGCATATCTTGTATCTGCATCCCACGTCGGTCATTTTGACATAAATTGTCAAATTACGTGGGCCCTTGTCTCTTAAGCCGGTAAATACAAATATGGAGCCGGAGATGTCCTAGGAGGCCGAAACTGGATTTTTCAGATTGCTTTCTGAGTTTCTTGGGCGATCTGGAGATTACTGCGATCTCTGTTTGTTGAGATTGGGCCTCTAAGGATATGAAAAGTGCATCCGAGACCCTTAAAGCACTGCTCGAGGGGTCTAGATGAGTTGTGCGATTCATTCCGACAATTCCACATTGAGCCTCGAGAAGGCTAGCATTGTGTAAGGTAAGCATCCGGCGTCAAGTTTCCCCAAAGAGGACCTCCGGATATGGATTTTCGCTGAAAATGGCTTTTTGTGCCCCTCGGAGGTTACTTGGGAAACCGTGAAGGGTTTTGCTGTCTGTTTTGCCCAATTGCGAATGTCCGCTGGAGTTTTCAGGGCAATGTAGTGTGAACTTCGTTTGCCGTAATACCATCAGACCAGTCTCCGGTTACGCTCTTCCGAAGAAGGGTATGCCCGTTTTGTCGTTCGGAAGTCATTCAGAGTGTTTGTATGGCTTCTAAAAGACAATATGAAGCATTGCTCGTGCTCTGTATGATTGAGGGGCATGGCCGCATCTGATATTTGGAATTAACTTTTCTCCGAAAAACCGGCATTTTTGGACTTCCACTGAAAAGTTGTCTGTATACAGAAAGTTGTTCTGTATAGAGCAGATGATTTGCAAAATGCCTTTGGGGACACTTTTCATCTGTTTGGCATTGGAATGGATTTTTGGAGTCCAATATTGGCTATCTTCCGATGATCGAGCGAACTATCGGAAAATAGAACTGTCCGTGTGATATACTGAAAATGCCGGTTTTGGATATTGCTGAGCTCTCTAGTCACTCTATTACCCTTTGGTGACCCCTGGAGTCCTTCTGTCATATGCATGTGTCATTTGCCCGATTTTGCCGACTTGAGGATGAATAGTGATTTTCTGCTCTATTAAGTCATTTTTCTGTATTCTGCTCAGGCTGTGGCTTGGATCATTGCTGATATTGTCGTTTGGGAAAGGTGAGCCAAAATGGGGTGCTGACACCTAGACAAACATAAATGGTGGGCTAGAATACGGTTCTAAGCCAATTACATGTGTGAATTTGTTTTAAGACCCTTTTTCAGTGAGATGCACTACGGTTTCACCGAATTAGCCAAACTCGTGTTTTGACTCTAGATTGGAATCTAGCATTCCACCTATCCATTATCTAATGCTTGTTTAAGCCAAATATATGATTAATCCGGTTCTTCGTGTTTCGTAACTGAAAATAAGAGTTCACCACCGAATTTACGATAGGAAGATAAAAACATCAAAAGTGAACGCAATGGGCCGTGCGAATGAGACTCACACCCAAACGGGTTGCCCTTTCCCGTCCATAGATCGAGGTGTTTCCAACTCCCTAACGCCTAGGGTATCGGTGAATCACGAAAATGACGGTTATGCCCTTGAGCAATAAAATTGTGATGTTCGTGTACAAATTGAAGATTGTGTGACACGAAGAAGTCTAGGGAGGACTCGCGCGTCTCGACTCGAGCCGCCTCAAATCGGGCCCAGACTCAAGTCGTAGCACGCGAGTACTCGCTAGACGTCGATCTATTCGCGTTACACATCTTGATGTTTCGAAATTGTGGACTTTTGAAGAAAAAGGGCATTCTCACCGTTCCATGAGCCATCGACGCTCGTCGATGTAGACCTCAATCTCTTTATGCATCATGTCATGAAAGAGAGTGACCATTGCCCGCTAATAGGTTGCCCTGGTAATTTTGAGATCGAAATGCATGATCTTGTAGCAGAATGTGCCACACATCGTGATAAACATGGTTTTAACTTTATCCTCCTCGGCCATCTGAATCTGATTGTACCCAGAGAAGCCATCCATGAAGGAGAATTGAGTGTGGCGCGCGGTGTTGTCTACCAAAACATCAATATGAGGCAGCGGGAAGTTATCCTTTGGGTTAGCTCTATTGAGGTCTCGGTAGTCGATGCAGACTCTGACTTTCCCATTCTTCTTCTCCACTAGAACAATGTTCGCTACCCATTCAGAGTAATTGCATACCTCAAAGAATCCCGCGTCTACCTGCTTGATGACCTCTTCCTTAATGGGTAGGAGAAGGTCGGCTCGTTGACACCACAAGTGTTGGCGCTTGGGCGGGAATCTTCTAGTGTTGAGTGGGAGGAAATGCTTTACGATCGAGGGGTCTAGGCCTGGCATATCAGCGTAGGACCAAGCAAAGGCTTCTTGATACTCTGTTAATAAATCGATCATTCGGGCTCTCTGTGCAGGGTTAAGTCCCGTCCCGATTCTAAGGGTGCGTGGTTCTTCTACAGTGCCTATGTTTATTTCTTCGGTTGGCTCGACGGAGGTGAGTTGGTGGTTTTCAAGACGATACAAACTCTCCTCTATCTCGGGCATGTGACTGTCCTCGTCAAGCCTTTCCCCAAAGTATGTGGGTAGGGGCTTTTCGAGTGGATTCGAATCATCACGTTCGTGATTTGGATTCGATTGGAGCCTGGAAATAGAAGCAAATTGTTTCAGAAATTAACATGATGGAAACGAGAGCGAGAAAGAGAATTTAGACACAAGAATTCAAAAAGTGTATGTAGGGATCTAATTAATAAAGCCATAACAAAAATCCCTCTTCTGTCACACGGCTTATGACATTGCCGGTGTGCAGGTAGCATTATATACAAGGATTGTCTTACACAACGGCGACTACGGACGAATAGCACGGGATTGCGGTGCAATTGTTCAGCTCCTCGTTCTCCTATGCTCGGCGGATTGGAGCCTTGGAAGATGTCTCCTTGGCGATAGCATAGACATCTGAGAGTACAAAGGGTGCTTCAACCGTATCGGAGGAGGAGTCCTCTGACTCGGTAGGTGTGTCATCAAATGAGCCTCCAACAACGAGCGGTGGCCCTGGGAAGAACTGCGAGAGGGGTGGAACTGGAATGCCTCTGGAGAGCTTTTCGTAATGAACTGCGGTGTGCCTGAACGATCTCATGGCAGGAGGGGCGAAAGCCGAGTCCCCTCCTATTCCGATATTTCTCCACCTGAACAGGGTGAAGGATTCCTTGTGCATGTGCTCCGAGACCGGTTCCAGGAACATAGTCGCTCCTCAACATAACTTTCCCTATCATGTGATCGGCCCGAGATGGACCGACTTCTCCGTAGTCTCGTATCGCGAAGATAGTATCGAAAGAGTGGAAAAGGAGATTCTGGTCTTCGCCGATGTTAACATAGGGGATTGCTGTCTCCTTGTAGATCGCGTAGTCCTCTTTGCCGTTGATAGTGATGAGCTTGCCTTCGACAAAGAACTTCAACTTCTGATGTAGAGATGAAGGAACAGCGCCAGCAGCATGGATCTAGGGTCTTCCTAGCAAGAGACTGAATGCATTGGGGATCTCGAGGATCTGGAATGTGACGAAGAATGAGTATGGTCCCACGTCGATAAGAAGGTCGATTTCCCCGTTTATGTTTCTCCTTGAGCCATCGAAGGCTCGAACAGTCGTTTTCCTCACGCGGATGCGGCTCATGTCCACGTTCATCTGTTTCAATGTGGAGACGGGGCACACATTAAGAGCCGAATCGTTGTCGATCATAACTCGACCGACGACATGATTGTTGCACTTGCAGACAATGTGCAATGCCCGCAAATGTCCCTGACCCTTCGAGGGAATTTCGTCTTCAGAAAAGGAGATTTGATTCGAGAAGATAGAGCTCACAGTCTCCTCAATCCTCTCCGGTGCAGTCTCCTTCGGCACTTGTGCCGCGGTGAGAACCTTCAAAAGAGCATCCCGATGCGGTTCGAAGCTTAGAAGCAATGCTAGCAGCGAGATATGGGCCGGTGACTTTCCCATTTGTTCAACCATCTTGTACTCGCTCGCTTTAATTACTTTTATGAAGGCTTCAGCTTCCTCTTCTGATACCTTCTTTGTGGGAGTGGATGCGGCTCTCAAGTTATCGCTGAGTGCGGCAGCAGAAGCTTTCCCCTTTTGTGCAAGCTCCGGACCTTGGTAAACTCTTCCTGAGCGTGTAATGCCCATTGCGCTCAACTCCTGTTCAGCATTGGCAACCTCACCCCCGTAATTCCAGGGAACTCGGCTGTCTTGATAGGGCTCCTTTGCAGGAACCTCGATGATGAACGGGGCGGATGCCACTGCTACTTCCGCCGGAACGTATTCGATGACAAATGGAACCGAGGATTCCTGTGCCTCCTTCTCTTCTCCAATAGCGCATATACTGATCATGTTGATTGTGGGCCTTGAGCTTGACCCGTGATCAGGGAGAGGGTTTGCTCGCACATTCAGTGGCTTAACCTCGTTGAAAGAGATTTGCTTCGCGTCAATCATCTCTTATATCTTCTCTCGGAGCCTCCAACAGTTGTCAGTTGTGTGACCTGGAGCACCTTGATGAAATTCACAATGGATGCTCTGATTCTGTACTGTTGGATCGAAGTTAGGATGCGTCGCCTCCGATCGAATCCTGTTCCCTGCTAGAAGTTGCCGATAAATGTGGGACAAAGAAGCCGGTAGAGGAAAGAATTGCTTGCGTTGGCGAGATGCAGCAGAAATTCCCTGTTGAGCTTGCAGAATAAGAGTCCGCTGCGACGGCTGAGGAGGTCTTGAAGCCGGGACTCTACTTTGAGCTGGGGCGTGTATTGTAGTGGTTGCGGCTGAATGATGAGCGGCGGGGCCGAATAGTACGTCTGTTGTGGCTGGTAGGGTGGAGCATAAGACATGGGGCGCGCATATGCTTGAGGAGCCGAAGGCGCAAGTGCGTAGTTCACCGGAAATTACTGCGGGGGTTGATGCCTCGGGTTGACAGCACTAACGGTGGCATCCTTGGACCTTCTGGAGGTACCGGTTGCTTGCTTCTTCGGTGCCTCCCCTTCCCTCTTACTGGTCGGTCCCTCGATCCTCCCAACTTGATGCCCATGTCGAGCTTCTTCCCGGCTTCAACAAGCTCGAAGAATGAGGAGGCGTGAGATAAGAGGTGCGAGTAGTATACACCTTTTAGCGTGGAATGGAACAGTTGAACTTGCTGAATCTCACTAATCGAAGAGATATGCTTCTCCGCTTTCCCCCTCCACTCTATTGCGTAGGCTTCAAAAGCCTGATTTTTCTTCATCTCCATGGTGCTCAGCTCCAGGAGTGTAAGGGGTGTCTCCACACAGAAGCGGTACTGATCGAGGAACTTGTGAGAGAGGTCCGCCCAAGTTGGGATGTCCTCTGCTTTTAGCGTCATGAACCAATCAAATGCTGGTCCCATGAGACTGTCCTGGAATGTCTAGATTTTGAATTCCTCGTAGTCCCAATACGGTAACATTTTGCTTTCGTAATGGTGGAGATGATGCCGCGAGTCCTTGGTCCCGTCGTACCTCGTAAAGTGAGGAATTTTGATCTTCGAGGGCAATCGCATGCCCGGGAATAAGTTCCAGTTGAAGTCACCGTAATCAAGACGAGACGTGCCTACTTGGAGGGCTTGGATGGTTTCCTCCATTCTCCTCATTCTTCTCTCTTGCTCATTTTCAGGAGGCATATTTGTCGGTGGAGCTATAGGGCCGGCCTGAGTAGGTGTGCCTGGTTCAGTGGAGGGAATCTTTAGAGGTGGTGGAGCTTGGTAAGGGAAGCTCTTTTGGGGTTGTGGAGCTTGGAAGGGGAAATGATCCGCCGTGGGAGCAGGAGCTTGTGCAAGCACGAATGGAGGGACCGTTGGCCGTGGAACAGTGTAAATCGGAGGTTGAGCGGGTATAGTGAGCGGCGGCAGAGTGAGCAACGCGGAATCCATTGATAGGAACACCGCGGGTAGCAAAGGCACTGATGTAGGAGCTGGCGACGGTGGCAAAGGATCATTGACCGGATAGACTGCCGGCACGTATATCATTGCTGAAAAAGATACATCCTCGTTATCTGTAACGTAAATAGGCAGGGCGATCGGATTCGGATCTACAGTTGTTCTGCGCTCAGGAGGCGAAGTGTAGCTCGACGAAGCTCTCTGATCCCGAAGCATGGTCATGAGCTCTGCCATGTTGGTATTCATATTGGCAGCTAGCTAATTAACCATCCTTTCGAGTGCGGTGAAGCGCACGGGATCGATAACATTGGATGGGCGCCTGTGCAGGAAGAGGTAGCTGCGCTGGAAGGGTGCCCGCATAGGCCGCTGACGCAACGAGTGCTGGCGGTGGTAAAGTGTGCGTGCCTTGCGGTGGAGAGTGCGTCAGCATTTGTGGCATGTCTTGCTCGAAGACAACGGGTTGTTGCTCTTCAGCCATTCTTTCGCGTGCACGAGTTGAGTATCGATGTGACGCCAGTTGCGAGTACCTGTATTTACAAGTGTGTGAGTGTAATTGCTGTGCGTTGGCTAATTTAAAAATATAAATGACTAAGCGCATGAATGCATGAGATGCATGAGTTTGAAAACACTAATGCCATTACATCAGTTCGATTCACGTTTCATAATTTACAAAGACTGTCTGTTCAAAAAAGGAAACATAAACATTAAACCAACACCTATTACCACCCGTAGCTGAGTGACCGCTGCGTGGGTCATGTGCGGGCAAAAGCGCTAACAAACTAAACCTAAGGATGGGAGACCTTGCGTGCTTTCGCCCGCGCTCGGTCCAACGTAGTGCTCAAACGCGCTATCTCCCTGTCTTGGTTCGCTATGCGTGCGCGAGTCTGAGCCAACTCGGTCTAAAGCTCTCAGTAATCTACAAGCTCTGCACGAGTATCAACAAGCTCATAGCGGAGTCGATCTCGCTCCTCCCTGATGGACTGCAACTCCGTACGCATGGCTCTTTGGACTGAGCTCTCTGCGTCTAGAATATCTGCTTGCAGTGCGTGCAGAATCCGTGGCGTGTGTAGCCGATGAATAGGTGTGAATCCGTGCGGATGGAACTGTGCCACGTATGCTGCAGTAGCAGAGAAAGCTCACTCCTCATCGGTGGGATGCTCCGGGAAGTAAAGCTCCTAAACGATGCGAGTGCCCCATAAGCGTCGAACTTCCCGAACTCGTAGAAACCTATCCGGGAGTGAAGTTGTAGTGTCTACCCACGTGAGCTGGTATAGAGTGGGATCCGCGTCTGTAGGAATGTCCTGTAACCCGCCGAGCTGTCTGATGACTCGGGCTAGAAAGACGAGAGTGCTTCCTAAATGACTGATCAGGGAAAGTCCTATAATTGAAGGACATCCAACGGTCATAGGACCGCCGGGATTCCAACGAGTAGCCCATAAGAACCGTGCTGGGGTGAGCTCCTCCAAGAACTGGATCCAATCGGTGTAGTCGCGGTCGGAAGGTTGAAACATAGGGAGTAGACGAACGATGAGTGAGCGCTCGTCCGTGTTGCATGAAAAAGGATGGGATGAGCCGAACGGCCTGATGTGTGCAAGAAGCCAAATCTGAAGAAGATGTGGAGATCCTCTCATTCTACCACGTCAAGCCTCCCGTACATAGTCAAGAGACCGAATGGTCTCAGCCAAAACGGCTTCCACGTAACTATAGCCTCCTACCACTTGGAGGATCACTTAGGCAAGTGCCCCGTCTATGAGGTTCGACGAGTATGGGAACATAATGGTCCCGAAGATGAGTAAGAGGAACCCGTGACAGGCGTCACGCTGATAGGACTCTCCCGTGGCGTTCAGAGCACGGGCATGTATGAAGTCTATAAGCCATTCAGTCCTGATGCCATGCTCCCATCCATACTGAAGCTCGCGATGAATTTCTTCACCGTGAAGACCTAAAAGAATGGCTAGTCTACTCTGTATCGTGGTAAACTGGTTGGGTACCACGATGTCGCATGTCGGCATGGGCCTCTGAATGAGTGCCATGTATTCCTCTACTGTAGGAGCTAACTCTATTCCCTGAAAACTGAAAACGGCCCGTTAAGTGTCCCAAAAACTAATAGTAGTTATGAGCAGGGTCCAGTCAATGGGAGAATCAGCAAGTAGTGGTAGGTCTCCTACGATGAGGCGTAGGAATGCACGGTCAACAAGGCGAAACGAACTCCAAAGACGTGTGATGTCCGCAGCTAGCGTGATGATGATATCAAGCCTAAGACAGGGATGCGGGCGATCCATTCTTACCTAAATGAAAAAGATGTTGGTTTAATGTTTATAAAAAAAGTGATGCAATGTCCTAATTTGTTTTGAAAAGATGCATACAGGTACAGGAAAATAAACTATAACACGAGTTCTTTACATTGTACAATACTCATTTAGTGAAAACAACAAAAGGCTCGCTTAAAAGAAAAACTACGAGCCGACTCAAAGACTCAACTTTTGGGTCGGTTGACGGCATGAAGGTTATTTTGGTCCAGCATGACGGTCCCTATTTATGCATGGTTTCAGTGTTCTACTGGGAAAACCACTAACTAGGGATGGGGACTCCCGATTCAAGGGTGTCGATTCCTTGAAATCGAGCGAGGATCTTTGGGAGCCGGTTCGGTGGCAGAGTCGACTGGATCCGTTCCCTTACTCGGAACCTCTAACTAACCTAACTTCCTAGATCGGTGCCTGTGAGATTTCAGGCATTTGGTACCTAAATCCTCTAGAATGATGCAATGCAAGTGCAGAAAAGTAAATGTGCATAAAATAAATGTACGGAAAGCGATAAATAAACATGCAAGCAAAGCAATCGGATCGAGCCTGAACCCACTAAGTATGTCCCCAGCGGAGTCGCCAAGCTGTACGGACCCGAATGTAGACTCTCGTCGGGACCCGCATGCGCACGACTTGAAATCGCGCGACTTGACGGATTGTTCCACCTTCCCGTGGGAGATGCATGACGGACACGCGTGAGAAGGAGTCACCACTTATCATTTTACGACCCGAAGGTCGAGGGCAGATAAGTTACCCCGGTCTAGGGGTAACGATACACCTAGTTTGCTAAGGCATTGGTCTATTCGGAATCTGAAAGTTTGAATTCGGGGGTTCACATTACGTGCGGGTCTATATCCCGCGCGCCCTTTCGATACTCTGGTTTGTTATGCTTGCATTTTTTTATTTTGTGCACTCGACTCGCACGTTTTGACACCGTAATTTCGGTGAGTTAAACGATGTCGATTGAGAAGCCGAGAGAAAAGTAAGCCCGCATGTCAGGGAATGGGTTCACTATCTTTCGTTACAGTTCATCGAACCATAACGGTTGACTCCCTGCGTGAACCGAAACCGCAAGCTTTTGGCGTTTACTTTCCTATGAGCAAACGCTGAATCGATTCGATTAATTCGACTCTCAAACCATTCGCTCACTGAATGAGATTCTTACAACAACGAGTGTACAAATAAATCCTTACAATGTGCTCTCAGAATAAATACAATAAATTACAAATTACAAATGATTGAATCCCATTCGGTTCGCTTTCGGTTAATATTCCGCTCGACTCACCGTTAGTTTAGGAAATAACCGAAAAATGCAATTCAGTGGGCTCTCAGTGAATAGGGCATTGAACCCTGTGAGTGATAATTAGGGCGTTGGACCCTGTGATTAGTGATTAGGGCGTTGAACCCTAATATTATTCGGCCTAGGGATCAAGCTCGACCCACATGACAAACAAGTGCAGAAGATAACACGTAACATGTTAATAACAGACAAGATGTTTGCTATTGTCAAGTGTACGTGTTTTAACAAATTGTTGATCCGGGGTATTTTGGCATGCAAATCCTACCTTTGACAAACAAGCACGTGCTAATGTTTTAATATTCGGCTTGGGTTTGAAAACCTGATATATCGAGTGTCCGTAGTCAAGTTTCGTGTGTGTGGATTGCTTTTACAGTGATTCGGTGTTGTGACACCGAAGTTACACTGAATTCATCCAAACTTGTGTTTTGACTCTAGATTTGGAACCTAGAGTTCCACTTAACCATTTTCTAGCATTTGGTTAGGTCGAGAGAAATGATTAGTCAGGTGATCATATTTTGATACAGAATACCCGACTAACGCCCTAAACAGTGCAGATGACCCTGCGCCTAAACAGGTAGCCCGTTCCTATTCCGATACCGTCGTGTTTTCGTCAAACTAACCCTAGGATGTCACCAAACTAGAAAATGATGTTCTTGCTCTTGATTTGAAAATTTGTTTTCAGAAAAGGGAAACAGTGCGATTTTGTAATTCATCGACGCGAGTTACGAATTGATGTCCACTTCGTGCAAAGTTGTTTATGGTTGAATGAATTAACTGTGTGAGTGTCCCGATTAACCCGTTCGTGGAATTAACGCTTAAAGTTATTGCCGAATGCATTAATTGTGAAAACGATTCGTGATTCGATGACCGAGACGGTTTCACAAGGATCGAGGATAATTTGGTCAAATAACCAAAAAGACCCTTATAACCGAATGAGCCCAAATAAGTCATCGATATTCGAATCCATGCATGTTTGCTTGAAAGACATTTCATGTGAGATTCACGATTTAAAGGAACTTGCAAATTGCACGGAATCCGAGAACGGACTTAAAACGGGAAGAGGAAGCCTCAGGGAACCCGAATAACTCCATGAGACTCTCGGCCAATTCTCGTTGGAGAAAGCCGAGACGTCTCATGACCCGTATTAGGTTCCATGAGATTTCCCCGTCTTGTTTTGAATCATTTCTCGCATGCTCAAACAACAAACACGATAAATGACACGTTTTTGACAAAAGTCGGTATTGCCATAATTTGTTTAATGCATTCAAACATGTAACGCATTCAAACATGGAAGCATGCACAAACATGTTATTTACGGAGTCGATAAAACAATACCGGCTTCATGCATGTGGAAAAAATAAAATAAACTCGGAAACTAACTTGGATCAAGCCAAGGAGACATATTCTAACCCCGAAAAGAGCAAAAACAAGTCTCGGTCACTCTATTCCAAGAGATGGCCGAGAGTTGCTTTGCTTCTCCCAGGTTAGAAATAACTTCTAAACTACGATCCAACCCCTTTTTCTGACATGCAAACAAATTATACGTAATAAACATGCTTAATATAACATGAAAGTGTATAAAAATTAAGTCTTGCGAGCTAAACATGCTTAGAACGCCATATTACTTCATAAACATACAAATAATGTAAAAAGTCCTAACTTCTCTAAGTCGAAAATGTTATACCTTGCCTCGGGATACGAGGAAAGAGTCGAGGAAGTGTTTGAGAGTCGAGTGACTCGGTTGAGTCCTTGGATGGACGTTCGGGTATGCTTGAATGGACGTTCGGATGTTAGAACGTGCGATAACGGACGTTGGAGGGTGTCAGGTGCATGGCTGGGCACGCGGGACGAGCAGGCGGGTCGTGCAGGAGCGCGCGAGAGTGCGGCAAGTGGGTACGCAGGCGCGCGGATGCGAGGGCACGAGGGCATGCGACTGGTGGGCAGCTACAGGTGTACTGTTCACCCAAGAGCACGTCCTTCGCTCGAAACGGTGAAATCAACCAGAAATGAGAAGCAAATGACCTCAAACTGAAAATTTGAGTTCAGAAATGAACTCCTTAGGTCCAAACATGTGATCCATGGAGTTTGAGAATTTTCAAACTTAAGTCGGGGTGATGAACATTGGTTTTACGGCTTAAGGATTTCGGGTTTTGTTCGGTGTTTTCTTTTCGGTTTTTAAGTGCTGAAGCTTGCTGGTTCTTGGCTGCTGTTGGCTATGGAGTTTGAGAGGATTTCTAGAGGCAAAAAGCTTGGAGAGAGTGTGCAAGAAGAGAAGTCATTAACTAAATCACTTTTAGGCAATTTATAGGAATAGCTAATGACACAATTAGTGAAAGCAAGTGCCCTTAACCTCTATGCTTAGCAAATTTCGGCCACTTAATGAAGATGAGGATGAATCTGAGCCATGCATTCTTCATGTGGAAGAGCCAAGAAGCATTAATGAGCATTGATGAAGGCTTGAGTGCTGTCTTCAATTTCCTTGGGTATTTTGGGCTAGGTGAGTGCAAGAGAAGTGGAAGAAGAGGTCGAAACTTTTGGGGCAAGGGGCGGCTGCTCTTGGGCAGCCCGTGGACTCCACGGCTCAAGAGCAAAGACCGGGAGAAAGCTCGGGTCTCGATTGGTCGCGCATTCGAAGTTCGTGGTTCGAATTGAACGTCGAATTGTTGATATGCTCGGGAAAAGGGATTTAATTAGCCCAAGATTGACACTTTCCGTGAAAAAATGTCCCGGGTCCATATGAGGCTCCGAAGCCGGCTTTGCTCATTTTAAGCATTCAGAGTGAGGTTACCCACTTCTGACAACATATCTTGTATCTACATCCTACGTAGGTCATTTTGACATAAATTGTCAAATAACGTGGGCACTAGACCCTTAAGCCGGTAATGCAAATATAGAGCCAAAGATGTCCTAAAAGGTCGAAACTGGATTTCACAGATTGGTTTCTGAGTTGCTTGGGCGATCCGGAGATTACTATGATCTCTGTTTGTCGAGATTGGACCTCTAAGGACATGAAAAGCGCATCTGAGACCCTTAAAGCACTACTCGAGAGGTTTAGATGAGTTATGTGATTCATTCCGACGATTCCACATTGAGCCTTGAGAGGGCCAGCACTGTGTAAGTTAGGCATCCGGCGACAAGTTTCCCCAAAGAGGACCTCCAGATATGAATTTCCATTGAAAATAGCCTTTTGTGCTCTTCGGAGGTTACTCGGGAAACCGAAAAGGGTTTTGCTGTTTGTTTTGTCCAATTGCGTTTGTTCGCTGGAGTTATCAAGGCAATGCAGCACGAATTTCGTTTGCCGTAATTCCGTCAGACTAGTCTCCGATTATGCATTTCCGAAGAGAAGTACGCCCGTTTTGTCACTCGGAAGACATTTGAAGTGTCTGTGTGGCTTCCAAGAGAAAATGTGAAGCATTGTTCATGCTCTGTATGCTTGTGGGGCATGGCCGAATCTAACATTTGGAATTAACTTTTCTCTAGGAACCCGGCATTTTTGGACTTCCATTGAAAAATTGTCTGTATACAGAAAGTTGTTCGGCATAGAGCAGATAATTTGCAAAATGCGCTTGAAGACACTTTTCATCTGTTTGGCACTGATGTGGATTTTTGGAGTCCAATATTGGCTATCTTCCGATGATCGAGCGAACTATCGGAAAGTAGGCCTGTTCGTGTGAACTCTGGAAATGCCAGTTTCGGACATTATTGAGCTCTCTGGTCACTCTGTTAGCTTCTGATAACCAAGGCTGCTCTTCTATCATGTGCATATGTCATCTGCTCAATTTTGCTGATTTGAGGTGAATAGTGATTTTGTTGCTCTGTTGAGCCTTTCTAATGTATCCATACTCGAGTCTTGGCATTGCATGCGGTCAATGAGCCTTGTTTGCTTAATGGACCAAAATGGGGCGCTGACAGTGCCCAAGAAGGATGGATTGATGAGAATGTGCATCCATAGTCGGGCCATCAACAAGATTATGGTAAAATATCGTTATCCCATTCCTCGACTAGATGATATGCTTGATGAGTTGAATGGTTCGAAGGTGTTTTCAAAGATCGATCTGAAAAGTGGATATCATCAAATCCTCATGAAAGAGGGAGATGAGTGGTAGACAACCTTCAAGACCAAGCATAGCCTATATGAATGGATGGTTATGCCATTCGGATTGTCCAATGCTCCGAGCACCTTTATGAGGCAGATGAACCATGTCTTGTGGGAATTCATTTGCCATTTTGTTGTTGTCTACTTCGATGACATTTTGGTCTACAGCAGGACCCTTGAGGAGCATGCCGAGCATCTTGGGAGAGTCTTCGAAACTCTAAGACAAGAGAAATTATATGGGAATATAAAGAAGTGTCGATTCTGCCAGGAAAAATTTGTCTTTCTTGGCTTTGTTATCTCTCAACAAGGGATTGAGGTTGATGAAGAAAAGGTCATGGCCATTCGGGAGTGGCCCACTCCCACTACTGCATCCGAGGTGAGGAGTTTCCATGGCTTGGCATCCTTTTATAGGAGATTTGTGAAGAATTTCAGTACTATACTTGCTCCATTAATTGAATGTATGAAGAAGGGTACCGAGTTCAAGTGGGGTGAATCAGCCCAACGAAGTTTTGAAAGCATCAAGGACAAGTTGTGTGTAGCTCCTATCTTAGCCCTACCCGACTTCTCTAAGACGTTCGAGATTGACTGTGATGCTTCGGGAGTTGGAATTGGAGATGTTCTTATGCAAGACAAACGCCCAATAGCTTATTTCAGTGAGAAGCTAAGTGGTGCGCTGTTCTTATTGAAGACAAACGCCCAATAACTTATTTCATTGAGAAGTTAAGTGGTGCAAGTCTGAACTACTCGATGTACGACAAGGAGTTTTATGCTCTGATCCGGGCTCTTGAAACATGGGAGCACTACTATCTTCCCAAGGAGTTTGTCATTCACACCGATCAGGAGTCCCTAAAATATCTAAAGGGATAGAATAAGCTGAATCGAAGGCATGCCAAATGGGTGGAATACTTGGTGATATTTCCTTATGTCATCAAGTACAAGAAATGTTAATGTTGTGGCTGATGCCCTATCTCGGAGGTATGCATTGATTTCACTCATGAATGCTAAGCTGCTAGGGTTTGAGCTGATTAAAAGTCAATGTGAAAGATCTCTATTTTGCTTCAATACATCTAGCTTGCAATAAGGGAGCTGTTGATGGGTATTATCTGCATCATGGATACTTGTATAAGCTTGGCAAGCTTTGTATTCCAAGTGAATCCGTTCGTGAGTTATTAGTGCGGAAGGCCCATGCTGGGGGGTTAGCTGGCCATTTCGGGGAGAAGAAGACTGTTGAGATGGTCAATGAGCATTTCTACTGGCCACAAATGATTCGAGACGTGCACCGGATTATTGAACGGTGTATTACTTGCAAGAAGGCAAAAAGTAAGGAGGCTCCCCACGGCCTATATATGCCTCTGCCAGTACTGGATCGGCCATGGATTGATGTGAGTATGGATTTCATGCTTGGCTTACCAAGGACTCAGAGGGATAAAGACTCGATTCTGGAAGTGGTTGATCACTTCTCTAAGATGGCTCATTTCGTTCCGTGTCACAAGTCTGATGATGCTTTCGATGTTGCCGATTTGTTCTTCAAAGAAGTATTGAGGATGTGTGGTATTCCTATGAGCACTGTGTTTGATCGAGACCCTAAGTTCTTGAGTTACTTTTGGAAGACCTTATGGGCAAAGCTAGGCACCAAATTGCTATTCAGCACGGCTTGTCATCCCCAAACTGATGGCCAAACTGAAGTGGTAAATCGTACTCTCCCCTCTTTACTTCGAACTTCTGTGAATAAAAACTTCAAGAGTTAGGATACCTGCCTTTCCCTAGTTGAATTCTCTTATAATCGGAGCATCCATAGCTCGACTAGGAAGACTCCTTTCGAAGTGGTTCATGGCTTCAATCCTATCCCCTCGATTTGGCTCCTTTACCAGCCAATTCAAGAGTGTGTTTGGATGGCAAGAAACGGGCTGAGCAGATCAAAGCTTTGCATGAGCAAGTGAAGAAGCGATTGAGAAGAAGAATGCAGCATATGCCCAAGGCGCGAACAAAGGAAGGAAGCGGGTTCATTTCAATCCAGGTGATCTTGTTTGGATTCACCTTCTCAAGGAAAGGTTTCCAAGTAAGAGAAAGAGTAAGCTGATGCGGCGGGCTAAGGGTCCATTTCTTGTCAAGGAGAAGGTTAATGATAATGACTACAAGATTGAGTTGTCCGATGATTATAATGTTTCAGCGACCTTCAATGTGAGGGACCTATCTCCGTATTTTGAAGATGAAGAAGATATGGATTTGATGGCAAATCCTTCTGACCAGGAGGGGATGATGTGCCCAAGAATGCAGTCCAGGACGAGGCCAGATCTAGTTCGAGTCCTATCACGCATTCCATGGCCAAGAAGCGTGCTGCAACTCTCCCCGGGTCCTTTACCTTACTTAAGTGCTTGGAAATAGAAGACGAGGAGTCCAGCATAAAGTGATGACCCATATTTTAAAAGACTTCAGCTGTTACGAGAAGATAATATTTCTATAATATAGTTTCTCTTAATTAGATATTATTTCCTATATTAGCTTGAGTCAGCAGTCTTATGTTTCTTATTTCAGCTTATTACCTTATTCTATTTTAGGAAAGTAATCTAGAGGAGATTAGATATCAGTTTCCTATTCTAGAGTTAAAGGGGGTGTCTTCCCTCTATATAAATATGCACCTTATTGTAAGAGAGGAGCTCAGACAATGAATGAATATTTTTTAATGAAATTGCTTAGAGCGTTTCTTCACTTTTCTTATCTAAACAAGTTCCTTGTTTAGTGGCGAATACCCTGATTCTTATCGTTCATCCTTGAGTATGGCGAATCAAAACGACTTTTCTTACTCATGGCGAGTTATCTTATCGAGTGAGTTTGGTTGGTTCTACCATCCACCCTTCTTTCTTATCAAGTTCTGATTCGTGAGCTTATTAGGGATTCTGCAGTTTGATTTGCCCAATTGCGTCTGTCCGTTGTAGTTTTCGAGGCAATGCATGGCTAACTTCGTTTGCCGATATTTCGTCAGACTAGTTTCCAGTTATGCATTTTCGATTAAATGTATGCTTATTCTACCTCTCGGGAGTCATTAGAGGAGTTTGTGTGACTTCCGATAAGCAATCTGAAGCGATGCTTATGATTTGTAGAATTGCGGGGTATGACTGTATCTGACATCAGACATTAACTTTTATATGGTGAACCGGCATTTTTGGATTTCCATTGAAAAGTTGTTTGTATTCAAAAAATTGCTTTGTATAAAGGAGATGATCTGCAAAATGTGTTTGAAGACACTTTTCATCTGTTTGATACCGCAAGGGATTTTTGGAGTCCAATATCGACTATCTTTTGATGGTCGAGTGAACAAGTAGAAAATAGCAATGTCGGTGTAGTTCTTTGAAAATGTCGATTTGGAAACTGTTTAGGCTCTCTGTTTGCTCGGCAGATTGCTGGATGATTTTGGAAGTTCTTTTGTCGTATGCTTGAATCATTTGCTTGTCTCTGTTGACTTGAGGATGAAGAGTGATTCGCTACCATCGAGCCTTATTTTGTATTAATGCTCAAGTCATGGGCTGAATCGCTGTTGATGCTGTTATTTGAACTGGTGGGCCAAAACGGGATGCTGATAATGGATATCTAGGGAGCACTTGTATTTCTTGACTTGAGTCTAGGCCCGATTTGAAGCGGCTCAAGTTGGGGTATAAGAGTCCTCTTTAGACCACTTCCGGGCGGAGTAACCGATTTCTCGGCTCTTTCGGGGTCCTCATGACCCCGGTAGGTCCGAAGGATTGGTCGACACCGACTACCGACCTTCGATAGTCCATGTCACATGATCTTGACTTTCCATGCACACACATATTTTCCGGTTCAAGGGCATGACTGCCGGTTCTTGACCCGCCGACACTCTAGGCATTAGGATGACCGAAACATATCAAATAGGAAAATGGGCGGGCGCCTATCAAGGTGCGATTGTCACTCCTATGCCCTCTCTTTTCCATTGATATGTTTTTGTCACTCTAGTGTAGATTTAGGCATCTAGAGAATTGGATTAGAAACGCGAGCGGGGACGGCCCGTGAAAGGTCATCCGATCCCACATGGGTCATGTACAGAGATCTAAGCACCCACGTGTTGTTTTGTGCTCCCATTTCTCTAGGTTTGTGCTTAGAATGGGTAAAAAAAAAGACGAATTAATCTCAAACCCGGCTTAATCAAATACGAGCAAATAATCAAGCAAAGGGTTAGGTTTTGGGTTTTAGGCAAAAACACACTCCTGTCATAATCCGTAAAAACCACATTGTTACGATACAAAACAATCTAAAAAAAACAACCCACACATTCAAGACTTGATTATAGACATCATGTCTATCAGGTCTGTTAAAACACTGTCGAATACTACATACCCTCTCCATCACCCTGTTTGTCTATTTAGGGTAGGAATTTTCTTGCCAAGTTACCCCGGTGCATAACCTGATAAATCATGTAAACACGGCATTTAAAACACAACTTGCCTGTATTCATTTGTTTTTATTTGTTTTTGTCTGGTTTTATCTGGTTTTATCTGTTTTTCTCTGTTTCCTTGCGAGTCGAGGTCGATCCTTTAGGATACAATTCACACGGGTCCAACGCCCCTAACCATCGATCACGGGGTCCAATGCCCCCATACACCGAGCGCGCATCTTAATTTCATTTTCGATTTTTCCAAACCACACGGTGAGCACGAGTGCTCACATGACCGAACGCTAACCGATTGGGATTCCGTTGTTGTAATTTATATTATTATTCATTTCAGAGAACAATGTAAGAATTTATTTTGTACATTTATTCATGTAAGAATCCCAATCGGAGAGTGAATGGTCAGAGTGCTGAATCGGTCAAGTCGATTTACCTACCTAAGGACGAGTAAACCCAATGCTTCGCGGTTTTGGATCGCACGGGACACCGACCATCACGGTCCGATGAACCGTTACGCAAGGATAGCGAACCAATTCCTCAATGTACGGGCCTACTCCTTTCTTGGTTCTCACTCTGAATCGACCGTTTTCTTCGAATTAACGGTGTCAAATGGTTAAAACGAGCGCAGCTTAATCATGCGGTAAATAAATAAAAGTGGCAAGTCCTAGGCAAATAGAGTACCGATAGGGCTTGTAGGATATAGGCCCGCACGTAACAGAACCCCGAATCTGGAATTTTCGGTTCTACAAGACTATTACCTTAGCAAACTAGGTGTATCCCATACCCCTAGACCCGGGCAACTCACTCGCTCGGACCTTTGGGTCGTAAACAGGTAGTGCCAACTCCTTCTCACGCGTGTCCATCACTCGTCCCCACGGGAAGGTGGACACTCCTAAGCCGTGCAATCGATCGCACACATGCGAGCCCTGACAAGATTAAAATTCAGGTCCGCACAAGTGATATCACTTTCAGCCTTGAATAATGAATTTTTGAGTTCAAATCTCATTGATCATTAAAACATCCTCTAATCTTTTGGTCTTCCATTCGAATCCATCCGAATGAAACCGAAGAGCACCTAATCATGCATTTTGGTCTTCCATTCGAATCCATCCACACGAATACCATTCTTCTAATTACCTTTTTTTTTTGGGTAAGGCAAATGTCTTGCCACTATGGAAGAACTATTTTTGAATTTGAGAAAAAAAAAACAGTTTGCCCCTTGACCTTAAACAAACACTTATCTCTACCTCCGAACCTTTAAAATTTTGCACTTTACCCTTCAAGCTCATTGAAAAATCAGCAAAGTGCCCACTCAGTGAAATTCTGGTCATTTTTCCGACCAATTCGGGTCGTGTGCCCCTCACATACCTTTTTGAAGGGTAAAATGGTCTTCCAATCTTATCTTCTTACTTTCGCAGAAAAAAAAAAGTTAATCAAGGCAAATTTTGCCCTAAATTGAGCTCATGACTAAACTAGTAGGACCCCCATCTCTCTTTACGGCAAAAACAAGGTACAATCTCAACGTCCCACATTAAGCTATAATTAAATCCTTGCAGGGCTTGAGGGTCCACGACTGTGCGTTCTGAGCACATTTGGTGTAATGTCGTCCTCGTCAGCGATGGTGATGGTCCTCGCCATCCTCCTCAGTAAATCGCAAACCCCTCCTTCCTCCTTGCGACCCTCCACTGACTGCAAACCTCCCACCCTATCCTACGTTCCAAGCTCCACTTCGACGCAACCACCAACTCTTTCTCCTTCCGGATGGTTGGAAGTTGAGAACACAAAACCATGAAGTGCCTATGGGACGAAATGCCCCTGATTATGATGAGTATAATCCTCTTAAAGCATTGTGATTATGAAATGAAATATGGGAAAGAGATGAAGGAATGTGGTCCTGCTAGCTTGGTTTGAAGAATAATAATGTAGAAGATGGAGTTGGAGCTGTTAGGAATTGGTATATGCCCTAGAGGCAATCTGTCATCAATTTTGTAATATGACATGTATTTCATTATAATACGAGACATTTCTGTTATTGTGTGGGTTGTCCTGAATATTAATTTTACACGATAACGTCCTTGGAATAGTAGGTTCAATGGGCGTCAAGTGTGACTTAATTGTGAGATCCTATAATGACTAAACACTATTCCTAAATGTTCCTAGTCAAAGTATTATCGTTAATTAAGACAACGATAATGCGGTTAGACTAGTGTGGGTGTAAATTGATGACCAAGTCTCACAGGTCATGGATGTGGAGACATCGAGTCACACCGCAGGTATACATTAGGAGTAATGTGTACTGGACTGACCCGTTATGAGACTGCTACATGGGTCGTTACGTTACTGTCATTAGTATATCTCATAGTGACTATGGTGTAGTGGTCCTTTGACTTGAGGTCATCATGGTTTCTACATGTAATGTCGTATACTTTGATACTGTCAAGCGCCACCGTAACAGGTTGGTTATAAAGACAGTTATTGGGTATACCACAGAGCATGAAGAGAAATGTGAGTGACCAAGATAGGATTTGTCCCTCCTACGTAATGGGAGTGATATCTCACGGCTGCTTGGTGGGCAGAGTTTATAAATGTATGCATGTCCAAATGAGTTGATATAGGGATATCGATCTCATTTATTTTGATAGACTTACTCGGTAAACCAAGAAAAAGAGATTGAGCCATACAAGGATGACAACGACCATACCTTGGACTCAATAGAGATATAGAGGACAAAGGGATTATACTGCACGGTAACATAGGTCACAAGGTTCGTCGAGAAATTGACTTTCCGATTACTTGAGTAGCAGTGATGCATTGTTAGATGCCGCTCGCTATTTGTAATATTGAAATAAAGATTTCGATATTATTGTCGACGTAATCGGGAACCTACAGGGTCACACACTACGACCAAATCGATGGGATGATTTTGAGACACTGAAATTGTCTAATGGAGATTAGACGAGTTAAGGTGCAACCGATTAATCAAGTATTTAATCAGATTAAATTTACTGATTAATTAGACACAATTTATTAGATTTATTGGACCCGAGTAATGCACGAAATAAACACACACGTGGCCCTAGAAAAGGAGGCACGTGGCGATTCCATGAATGGCACACATGGCCATTTGCATGATAAGCCATATGGCCTTCCATGTGGCCATTTGCTTGGAGGCCATGCAAATTCAAAGCCATCCATGTTGCTTATAAATAGCAACAGAATGGGCAACGACTAAGATATATATACATATGAGTCTATGTATGTGTGTTCGTATATATTGACTTGAATTGTTCAACTCTTTAAGGTCGAATTAGTCTAATAATACTAGTTGTTGCACCGGTGTTTCCTTCGAGTGTTGGCCGCTAGCACCACTGATCTCGAAGACTCGTCGACGAAGTCAGTGTGGATACCGGTAGAGGCGTTACGCGTGGGACGCTCGGTCGACGGTTTAAAAAATTCCATATACACTTTATCTATTCTCATTCTACTAGTAGGTGTTGGGATCTAGTATCACGGGTATGAAATTTTGAATTTATATTCCTTTTACGCTTCCGTAGGCCCCGTGAAACTAGCAATTGGTATCAGAGCCAAGTTAGTTAGAATTTGAGTAGATAGAAGCATGAAATGGGATTTTATGCTTGTTACATGTGTGCTTGGTGCTAGCATGACTGCTAGACCTCGACTAAGCTATAGTTGTGTTAGTATAATGGTTGTACTTGCATGACTGTTAGTGGTATAATTTTTATACATAGGAACTATTATATAATGGTTACATAATAGTAAATGGTGAGATCGATTTAAATATTGTTAAAATCCCTCAATAATATTAAGTCCATAGCCTTCCATCGTGTAACGCTCGTCAAGACCAAGATCGATGAGTGTGTAGACCTAGCCCTTGCAGGATGCCCTCATCTATCCTGGTAAGGCGTGGTGTTTACTGATAGGTCGAACTTAACTGAGCAAGCCTAATAGGATTAGGAGTTCAGAGGCAAGGAGTTGGGCATTAATCTACAAGATAGATTGGAATAAGGTGTTATTCACCCAACTAACCAAGAGTTACATGTGATGCAATTGGGAAAGAGGGTTCCCTACCTAAATAACTAGTTCTGGGAGTTTCAGCCCTTGCTAACTCAGAACTTGGTGAAATATGGATTTTGGACCACTATGAGAATGAGATTCTCCGAATCAATGGTGAGGGTCATTGATTTGATAAAAATAGTGGGAGCAATATTTAATAAAGTCATCATTAAATATTGCTATGTCATAATACTTATTATGTGTATTTCTGTGGTAGTTTCCATGGCAGTAAACACATCTAGTACCTTCTGTTTGCGATCAATCCATGATAAGGAAAAACTGTTTGGGAATAATTTCCTAGATTGGTACCGCAACTTGAGAATCGTTTTCACTCAGGAGAAAAAGTTATATGTCTTGGAGCAACCTCTTCCTGTGCTATCGCCTGATAATGCCACCCGAGCTGAGAGAGATGCTTATAGGAAGCATCAAGATGATGCCGTGAGCGTCGGATGTCTCATGCTAGCCACCATGGATCCGGACCTTCAGAAGCAACACGAGCACATGGGGGCGTATGATATGATCGTACATCTCAGACAACTCTATCAAGACTACGCTCGGCATGAGCAGTTCGACGTATCGAAGGCACTTTTTCAGACAAAGTTGACTGAGGGCAGCCTGGTAGGTCCTCATGTACTCAATATGATTGGGTACGTGGAGACTCTGGGACGACTAGGATTTTCTCTAGGTCAAGAGTTGGCCACAGATTTAATCCTGCAGTCGCTGCCCAGCAGTTATAGTCAGTTCGTCATGACTATAATATGAAAGACCATAACAAAACATTGCTTGAACTGCTTGGCATGTTAAGAACAGCTGAGCAGGATATCAGCAAAGGGACACCTGTTCTGATGGTCCAGGGGACCAAGAAAAAGGGCAAAGGCAAGAAGGCTAAGGGCGCATCCAAGTGTGACTCGGGTGCATTGAAGCCCAATGCCAAAGTGGCAAAGGATGATTGTTGCTTCCACTATGGCAACAGTGGCCACTAGAAGCGGAATTGCAAGGTATACCTGAAGGAGTTGAAGAAGAAGAAGGGAAGTGAGACTTCCACTTCAGGTATCCATGTTATAGAGATCAATGTATCTACTGCTTCTACATCTTGAGTATTAGATATCGGGTGTGGTGCTCACAGTTGTGAAAATGTGCAGGATCTAAGAAACAGTAGATCGTCGGCAAAGGGCGAGGTGGACCTACGAGTTGGAAATGGAGCAAGGGTTGCTGCATTAACTGTAGGGACTTATCACCTATCTTTGCCTACTGGGCTTGTACTGGATCTTGACGACTGTTATTATGTGCCTGCTATTAGTAGAAACATAATATATGTTTCTTGTTTGGACAAGAAGAGTTTTTGTTTCACTATCAAGAATAAGTGTTGTTTTATGTGCATGAATGATGTATTTTATGGCAGTGCGCATTTAAGTAATGGTCTGTATGTTCTTGATCTAGACACGCATGTTTATAACGTGGAAACCAAACAACTCAAGTCCAATGATTCGAACCCGACTTACCTCTGGCATTGTCGTTTAGGCCATATTAGCGAGAATCGCATCTCCAGACTCCATAAGGATGGATTATTGGACTCGTTTGATTTTGAATCAATCGAGACATGCGAACCTTGTTTAATGGGGAAAATGACTAAGGCCCCCTTTACTGGAAAGGGTGAGCGAGCTAGTGATCTTCTGGCTCTCATACATACCGATGTATGTGGACTAGTGAACAAGCTTGCTAGAGGTGGGTATCTCTACTTCATTACATTTACTGATGATTTCAGTAGATTTGGATATGTGTATTTGATGAAACACAAATCTGAATCCTTTGAAAAGTTCAAGGAATTTAAGAATGAAGCGGAGAATCAGTTGGGTACGAGCATTAAAGTTCTTCGATTAGATCGGGAAGGTGAATATTTGAGCTATGAGTTTGCTGACTATCTTAGACAGTGTGAGATTCTATCCCAACTGACTCCACCTGGTACACCACAGTGGAGTGATGAAGCTAAGAGGAGGAATCAAACATTATTAGATATAGTTCGATCTTTGATGAGTCATGCGGACTTACCGGACTCCTTCTGGGGATATGCTCTACAGACAGCGGCTCTCATATTAAACCATGCTCCATCGAAATCAGTTGAAAAGACACCATATGACATGTGGTATGGAAGGCATCCTAATATGTCTTTTCTAAAGATATGGGGTTGCGAAGCTTACGTGGAAATATTGTCTTCGGATAAGCTTGGCCCTAAAACGGATAAATGTTACTTTGTGGGATATCCTAAGAAAACTCGAGGATATTATTTCTATAATCCCACTGAGGGCAAAATATTTGTTGCTCGAACTGCAGTATTCTTTGAGAAAGAGTTTCTCTTCAAAGGAACAAGTGGGAGGAAATTAGGACTTGGGGAAGTTCTACCACAAAATGACATTGACCAGTCGATGGGTAAGGTTGCAGAACAACCACAAGGTGTTGTGGTACAATCTTCTACACAAGTGACACATGAGCCTCGTAGGTCTGGTAAGATACGTCATGAGCCCGAAATATATGGATTTCTCGTGACTCAAGATAATGATGTATTGCTCGTAGATAATGATGAGCCTACAACTTATGCAGAAGCCGTGACAGGCCCAGACTCCGAGAAATGGCTAGAGGCCATGAGATCTGAGATGGAGTCCATGTACACTAACCAAGTATGGACTTTGGTTGATCCACCTGAAGGGGTAAAGCCCATTGGGTGTAAATGGGTCTTCAAGAAGAAGACCGACATGGACGGTAATGTGATTACTTTTAAGGGTCGACTAGTGGTGAAAGGTTTCAAACAAGTTCATGGTGTTGACTATGACGAAACCTTTTCCCCGGTGGCTATGCTTAAATCTATTAGGATCTTGCTTGCAATTGCAGCTTACTATGATTATGAGATCTAGCAGATGGACGTCAAAACTGCTTTCCTGAATGGAAGGCTCCTCGAGGATGTGTACATGACACAACCTGAGGGCTTTGTCCATCCACAAAGTGCTAGAAAGGTTTGTAAGCTACAACGGTTATGGACTAAAGCAAGCTTCTAGGTGTTGGAATCTTCGCTTTGATGATGCAGTCAAAGAGTTTGGCTTCATTAAGAATGAAGATGAACCTTGTGTTTACAAGAAGGTTAGTGGGAGCGCAGTGATCTTCCTGGTGTTGTATGTAGATGACATACTTCTGATCGAGAATGACATTCCTTCCCTACACTCTGTGAAGACTTGGTTGGGAATGTGTTTCTCCATGAAAGACTTAGGCGAAGCTACCTATGTGTTAGGTATCAAGATCTATAGAGATAGATCCAGGAGACTGCTTGGCCTAAGTCAGAGTGCATATGTAGATAAAGTACTTTAGCACTTTAGCATGCAGGATTCTAAGAAAGGATCGCTGCCCATGTTACATGGCATAAGCCTTTCGAAGGCTCAGAGTCCTTTTACTCAGGAGGAGAGTGATCGCATGAGTAGGATTCCATATGCATCAGCTATTGGATCCATCATATGTGTTATGTTATGCACTTGACCTGATGTCTCGTACGCTTTGAGCATGACGAGTCGGTACCGGTCAGATCTAGGTGAGAGACACTGGATCGCAGTAAAGAACATCCTTAAGTACTTGCGAAGGACTAAGGAGATGTTCTTGGTATATGGGGGCGAATAAGAGCTCATTGTAAGAGGTTACACTGATGCTAGCTTCCAGTCCGATAAGGACAATAGTAGATCGCAATCAAGGTATGTGTTTCGCCTAAATGGAGGTGTCGTGAGTTGGAAGAGTTCGAAGTAGGAGACAGTAGCCTACTCTACCACAGAGGTTGAGTATATCGCTGCCTCTAACGCCGCAAAAGAGGTCGTTTGGATTAAAAAGTTCGTAACAGAATTTGTTGTGGTTCCTAGCATCGCAGACCCAGTGGAACTCTATAGTGACAACAATGGAGCCATTGCGCAGGCTAAGGAACCTAGGTTTCACCAGCGATCCAAACATATACTCAGGCGCTTTCATCTCATTCGCGAGATTGTCGACAGAGGAGGTGTGAAGATATGCAGAATACCAACAAATGAGAATCTTGCAGATCCACTTACGAAACCTCTTGTACAGTACAAGCACGAGACTCACACTAGATCCTTAGGCATTAGGGATATGCCAGATTGGCTCTAGTGCAAGTGAGAGATTGTTGGGAATTATTATATGCCCTAGAGGCAATCTGTCATCAATTCTGTAATATGACATATATTTCATTATAATACGAGGCATTTCTGTTATTGTGTGGGTTGCCTTGAATATTAATTTTACACAATAACGTCCTTGGAATAGTAGGTTCAACAGGCATCAAGTGTGACTTGATTGTGAGATCCTATAATGACTTAACATTATTCCTAAATGTCCCTAGTCAAAGTATTATCGTTAATTAGGACAACGATAATGCGGTTAGACTAGTGTGGGTGTAGATTGATGACCAAGTCTCACAGGTCATGGATGTGGAGACATCGAGTCACACCGCAGGTATACATTAGGAGTAATGTGTACTAGACTGACCTATCATGAGACTGCTACATGGGTCGTTATGTGACTGTCAGTAGCATATCTCATAGTGACTATAGTGCAGTGGTCCTTTAACTTGAGATCATCATGGTTTCCTACATGTAATGTCGTATACTTTGATACTGTCAAACGCCACCGTAACAAGCTGGTTATAAAGACTGTTATTGGGTATACTACAGAGCATGGAGAGGAATGTGAGTGACCAAGATAAGATTTGTCCCTCCTACGTAATGGGTGTGATATCTCACGGCCGCTTGGTGGGCAGAGTCTATAAGTGTATGCATACCCAAATGAGTCGATATAGGGATATCGATCTCATTTATTCTGATAGACTTACCCGGTAAACCAAGAAAAAGAGATTGAGCCATACAAGGATGACAACGACCATGCCTTGGGCTCAATAGAGATATAGATGACAAATAGATTATATTGCACGATAACATAGGTCACAAGGTTAGTCGAAAAATTGACTTTCCGATTACTTGAGTAGTAGTGATACATTGCTAGATGCCGCTCGCTGTTTGTAATATTGAAATAGAGATTTCGATATTACTGTAAACGTAATCGGGAACCTACAGGGTCACACACTAGACCAAATCGATGGGATGATTTTGAGACACTGAAATTGTCTAATGGAGATTAGACGAGTTAAGGTGCAACCAATTAATCAAGTATTTAATGAGATTAAATTTACTGATTAATTACACACAATTTATTAGATTTATTGGACCCGAGCAATGTATGAAATAAACACACACGGGGCCCTAGAAAAGGAGGCACGTGGCGATTCCATGAATGGCCACACATGGCCATTTGCATGATAAGCCATATGGCCTTCCATGTGGCCATTTGCATGGAGGCCATGCAAATTCAAAGCCATCCATGTTGCTTATAAATAGCAACAGAATGGGCAACGGCTAAGATATATATACATATGAGTGTATGTATGTGTGTTCGTATATATTGAGTTGAATTGTTCAACTCTCTAAGGTCCAATTAGTGTAATAATACTAGTTGTTGCACCGGTGTTTCCTTCGAGCGTTGGCCGCTAGCACCGCTGATCTCGAAGACTCGTCGACGAAGTCGGTGTGGATACCGGTAGAGGCATCACGCGTGGGACGCTCGGTCGACAGTTTAAAAGATTCCAGGTACACTTTATCTATTATCATTCTACTAGTAGGTTTTGGGATCTAGTTTCACGGGTATGAAATTTTGAATTTCTATTCCTTTTACGCTTCCGTAGGCCTCGTGAAACTAGTAGGGGCGACTCTGATGGATTCGTCAAGCGGAAGTATACTCTCTTAGTTAGTGTTGACTGAATTCTGACTTGATTATTTGCACTCCCCTTGAATGAAGAGAATGATTACAAGCGATGGTTTAGTCGTGAGCTCAATTTGGGGTCAAATTTGCCATAAGTTTTTTTTTCTGTGGAAGGAAGAAAACGAGATTGGTAGATCATTTTGCGCTTTCAAAGAGGCATGTGAGGGGTGCATGACCCAAATTGGCAAAAAAAAAAAAAGACCAGAATTTCCTTGAGTGTCACGTTGCTTACTTTTCAATGAGCTTGGAGGCGAAGTGCAAAATTTTAAAAATCAAGCGTAATGTTAAGTTATCCTAAATGTTAGAGGACAAACTGTTTTTTCCTCTTTATTTTTTCATATATATATATATATATCATCGTTTTTAAATACTTTAAATGAAAATCCACAAAAGGTGATACTATATTATACGTAGGGGTGTGCACGGATAACGGGTATACCCGGAACCGATTAGAGCTTATCCGTTAGGGTAGGTTCCGGGTAGCTCATACTGAAAATAGGGTAAGGTCTGGGTATTAAAATTAGGAACCGGTGAAAACAAATTCTGGTTCCGATTCTTGCATATAGGGTACTCAGAATCGGAACCAGAACCGGTACTTAGACCAGATAATAATTTCCCTAGTTATATTGAGATATATTTCTCCCTTTTACTTTACATTATTCCTCTCTCGGTCTCTCTCTTCTCTTTTGTGGAAGTTTCGCATTCCTTATCATCGGCAGTTTTGGTTTCACGATGATAGGTGTATTCTTACAGATGTTTAGTTTTGTAGATGGATTAATGAGACATATTACTCTTTGTTGTAGATGTATTGTGGATTTAATTTAAATTTATGTTGACATTCTGTTATGCATTATTACTGTTTATGGATGAGACATTTTCAGTTTTATTTAATGAGACAAAAACAATTTATAGGTTCCAACAAGGTACCCGGAACCTGTGGGATAATACAGGTTCTGGGTAGATTCCGGTTCCATAACTTAATAGGATAGGGTCTGGTTCCAAAATCTTGAAACCTTCTCCTTACAGGGCAGGGTCCGGGTATCGTTAAAAAGCAGGGTACCGGGAACCGAATACTCCTAATTATACGATATAGTCATACTATATTATACCTCCATCCTATTTGATCCACAAACTTTTTAGACAATTCCCAAGAGTAGTACTCAAACTATTACTGACAAGGTGATATTATAGCAATTGGCGCCAAAAATAATCACCACAATTGTTGTATTATTACCTCTCGAATTCTCTAACTTAAAATCATGACCGTACAAGTGTCATATATTTTTTATCTTGAAGATTAACCGATGATATTTTGATTATTTATAATTTTGGTCACATATCTTGTTCGTCGACGTTCAGTCTCGTCTGTGAAAATCCGGTTCGATATAAAACTGACCAAATTGCACCGGTCAAACAAATTAAAATTATTTAATTTCTTAAAAAAACAAACAATCTAACAAAGGGATGAAAATTGTGACAACATTTCTGCATAGTCGAACGTTGTGCTCCCGTCGATAATGTTTCTGTTGGCTTTGATAATGATGGTCAACCGGCCGTCTCCCACGAACATGAGGTTGGTCTTCCTCCTCGGGACCTCCACATTCTCGCTGAAAGTATTTTGATCCAACCAGACTACTCTGCCAGGATATATAGGAAAGAGATCCTTTGCCCAACAAGACAAAGAAGGGAACAAGTAAACCTTTTCCCTTATGTGCTGAGCCTCATGTTCGTGGGAGACGGCCGGTTGACCACCATTATCAAAGCCAACATAAACGTTGTGAATGGGAGCACGACCTTTCAACTCTGCAAAAATGTTGTCATCATTTTCACCCTTTTGTTCGATTTTTTTTAAGTAATTAAATTATTTTTAATTTGATTCAATCGGTGCAATTCGGGCAGTTTTATATTGAATTGAATTCGATCGTTCACGAGTGAGACCGAACGTCGACGACAAAATACGTGGTCAAAATTATAAATTGTCAAAATATCAGGAGTGAATTTTTAAGATAACAAATATGACGGCCATGATCTTAAGTCAGAAAATCTGATGGCCCAGAAAAACAATCGTGGTGGTTGTTTTTTGGTGCCACCCGTTATCGCATCTTCAATTACTGATATACAAATACATATATATATATATATATATATATATAGCGCCAACGATCATATAGTTTTTTTTTTTTGCAAACAACCACCCAAGAATATCCATCGCAAAATAGAGATATACAGAATGAATAATTCTCTTACATAACAGTACAAGAAGTGTCAGATATATGCAAGTAACCGGAAAGAAAAGAAGTATAAGATATATGCATATATATATATATATATATATATGTTTTATAATTTTAGTTCCCCCATCTTTTTGTCGATTCTTCCATAAGATATCAATTGGAGAAAGAATTTTATCTTTACCGATAAATAATTTAAAGATATTTAGAGAGTAAATGCATATAAAGACAATTTACAGATCCATATTTTGTTAAAAATCATTTGTACAACTAAAAAAACAAAAACTTATTTGTACAAAGCATGCACTGTGGAACACAAGTTATAGAACAATATAAAGGAAGAATGATGGACAAAAAGGAGTTTCATACCCCTGGTAGCCAAGAGTTGTTGAAACAAAATTAAAAAGGTAAGTACGAAAACAATTGATTCGTCTATTTAATTAGAGATATAATACCGATATAAAATATAATATGCCTGAATTTCTTTTTCAAAATAAAAGGACAATTATCAAAGGCATTTTTACTTTTTATCTTTCATGTCCTTATTATTATTTTTTCCTTTGATTATATGAAAGACCAATAATTTTAGTACAATGAAATAGAAATTATAATATCTAATAATATGCATAGATAGTCCTACCACCAGAAAAGACATGTGCCATTGTGTTGTATCCTCTTTCTCAACTTTCAAATACTTATTCAAAAAAATATTATATATCTTATGTGTTAAAAATAAATAAAATTATTAATGTCAAGTGATGAGGCATTCGTTGTGGTATTATCCGTTGATTGTGTTATTATTTGTTGAAAACTATTTAGGAGGAAAAACTTAGGACCTATGTACTTTTGAAAATATTGTCGGGGTGAAACCGACTTAGAAAAAGAGTGGTCAAATTAGTATAATCTTGCTTAGGATTTAGATGGGATGTAGTCGCTACTATACTGTTTAAATAGACAGGTAAAGCACCTATCAATCCACTACAAGGTCATGATACTATCTTTCTAAGGGTTTAAGAATAGGTCTTAAACCTAATATCCAAATTTGAGGGCTCTATGGCGATTCCATGACTCATAAGCCATAGTCTCACCTGAATCGGTATACAATTCACCAATCCACTTTTTAACTTGCCAAGTTTTAGGTTGATGTCCAATTGCTTTAATTTAATGGGCCATGCACTTATTCACGATATATATATATGTGTGTATATATATATAAAATATTCATACCAACAAGATAACTTGTGACTTAAAGAAATCAGGCCAAGTGAGCCGAGCTTGACCCAATACATTATATGGGTCATAAGACCCAAAAACTGAGTGGATCTAAAACCAAAGATTGACCTAGAGCTTGAAAATAAAAAATGAACCTAGAGCCCTTATTCTAGGAAGAGATCATGAGTTCCTTTTTCTTAAGGTGGCATTTGGTACATTGCCAATCAAGATTACTAGGAATTTAGATTTTCACATATATAGATTCTCACCTTTTAAATTACTGAGAATGTTGCATAACCATGTCTGGCATGGACGGGACTCTTGCCAGTAATCCACTTTGAGATGGAGAAGAGGTAGGGCAAAGGTGGGAATTGTCTGCTCTGATACGTCAGGAGAAGGTAATGCTAGGGTAAATGGGACAATTTTGTTATAAAATATATATATATAACAAAAAAATTAAAAAAAAAAAAGATTCCCACTTGGGTGGGAATCTATTTAGACACCCCTGCCCATGGGAAAGTACATTACCGCCGGATTGGAAATGTACATTACCTTGGGCGTCCACTTTCCTAGCAAAATTTGGCAATCAAACACACTAATCTAGTGGACTCAAGGAATTTAAAATCACATTCCTAGGAATTCACTTAGATTCCCTCATAAACCCCTAAGCCTATTAAATTTTGTTCCATATATCTTTTTCTTTTTTCCATAATTTTGTTAGACGAAGTTGATTAATCTTCTATTCAATTTAACACCCAAAAGACTATAAAAACCTAGAGCCCCTCGAGGCCATGAAGACCTTTTCAATTAAATCCTAGACTCATTTATGGGTTGATGAAGTTCCAATCCATGTGATTAGGTGTCAAATTTACGTGATTAACCGATTGATGCCTAACCTATCAATTGACACATCATTAGACGCCCATTGACTCTTGGACTTGCAGGACTGCCACTAAGTCAATCCAACAGACCAATCAATCCTGTAAGACCTCCTAATTCAACTCAGCCACCGAAATTAATTTGACCCCTAAATGACCTTCAGCTAATGACCACACTAGGACCAGCATCTTATAGAAATTAAACAGCTTGGACTCAAAGTAAAGAATGACCAGCCTGCTTGACCTACTGATCCCAGACCAAGAAATACCCAAATCATCAATTTTAACAACTTCTAGCCCCCTGATTTGTCAGACCCGTGAGTTTTCTAAGTGTTCTACGCTGCTTGTACAACATTAACACTAATCAACACCCTATCATGTTAGCTAGACACTTTTTTTTTTATTGATAAATTGGACAGTGATGGTGATGGCAACTTTGCAGCCCCCGCTATGCAATGTTCGGGCTCTCATGTTCAACAATGAACATATCAGCTGAACTAAACAACTAGTACAAGTACTGACTCCGTCAGCATAGTACCATCGAAGGTTTAGTATAGTTCATTCACAGAAGTCAGTCCCTCAAGCCCAAGTGAAGAGCACATTTCTAGCAAATGTTTTGATACAAATGAATAAAGAAGAATCGAACCCGGGACCTTGGGATTACCAAATCACATAGGAATAAGTTTGAAACCACTAGACCAGCACCTTTGGTGATATGTTAACTAGACACTCTATCCACTCGATCGGCATTAACGTAAAACACCGTTTAACCATGATCTCCTGGTCTAAGCAAGAAATGAAAATGCCACACGCATGCATAACATGGATCTTTGGCTTGCATCTAATCGTATCTCCCCCTTTTTTCCCTCTGCCTTTTTACATAATCGTCTACCGGTCTTCGCCGTATTAACCCAACCTAAACTAGAAACCCTTTAGAAAGCATCATGTAAAATTTTCACTATGTCATTAAGTTTATCATGATAGTAAATCAGGAAAGAGGTTCTTCACTAGTTTCAAGTTACATTTGAGCATGAAATCATGAAAAGGGTGGGCGAATCCTCTCCGAAACGAGCTAAAGAACTCAGTTCAGGTCTAGTCGGGGCACTTAGTGCCTCGTTCTACCTTGACTCGAGTGGGAATTGCGGAAGAAACACCAAAGGAAGGTCACCAGGATCGATTTCCAAGACGGGGCTTCACGGGGAAAGGACTCTGAGAGCGGATGGTTGGGTTATGGTGTAGAAATTTTGGTGCTTTCAGCCAGGGATTCTCAACACATGACATGAGCTAGCCAAAAGGTCCCTTTTGCTGAAGAATACCATCTATTTGGAGAGGATGGAGGGTTTGGGTCGATTTGCAGATAACAAAAGATTCGCGCTGTCACAGTACGTCGGTCTCCTAGTGGCAAAGTACGCCGGTCGCCTAGTGGACGACTGAGCCGCCTCCCAGGCGGCGCCATCCAAAAGTAGCTGAACTAGTTTGGGGATTTTTTTGCTGCAGAACTGCACAAAAAACTTCATTTTCGCCATTTTTAACAAATTCGCACCCTTTCCAACAAAAGAAACTCGGATAAAAAAAATATATTCCAAAGATCAAGAAATAATTATTTTTTTCTGAAACTGTCCGAAAACAAATACTTTCGTGACAGAAAAATAAGATTCCCCGGTCTCGAATACATCCTCTATGAATTTATCCGGTTCCTTTTGTGGGTTTAAACCAATCAAGAATAAAATGGCGCTAACTTAATGCAAAAATACAATTGGTGGGGTAGGAGATAAAATTTTTCACGAAACTGCACATTATTGCGAAAATTGATTTGATATGTGCAATTTCCTTCAAAGTATTTTTCTCAACCAAATCGTACAGTGAAACACATTAAAACAATCGCCGGAGTAGAGTTGACTCGCAGAGAACCGTACATGAACTGATGTTGCATCTGATCATCTTCTCATGCAGCCACAGTGAATGATTGAAATTTCAGTTGATTTTGGCCTCGTCCTCCAAAATCATTTTTTCTTCACGCTTTTCTATACAAAATCAGTCTAAACTGCTCTTTGATCAAGCTGGGCCAAAGCAAGGTGCTTACATTAATTCTCCAATATATACAAAAAAAAAACAATTACGTAAAATATTACCATAAGTAGAAATAATCTCACAACGATAACCAAGCAACTCGGTTCGCACCATCCATTAACCCCAAATATATGCACAAAATTACGTAAAAAATTATTTACGTAAAAAAAATGACTAAATATTTCATTTCAAAAGAGAAACAGATCATGAGCTCTTGAGTGATGTTGCACTATCCAGGTATTGGTTTTTATAAGCATACTAAGGAAAATGAAGCATATTAATGTACTTCTGTAAGATGCAATGAACTTTCTATTATGGAGATATGAATTGGATAAGGAAAATAAACGAATAGTTAAGTGTATTCAAAGTATCCGCGAACGTGAGAATATAAAACACCAAAATTCAATGAATGAGCTTAAAAAATGGACGGAAACAAAAATTTCTTTTATTAGAAATTCAATTTGTTGAGCAAGCCAAGAGACAATCTATCACAAGCTGAGAGTTTGCAAACGACGATGTCTCATAAGCTCTTTTTGGGGTTTTATATATTATAATAGATTTCTATTCTTTTTCCAGATCTCTTTTTTTTTCAATTTTGATTTTTTTATTAGTTCATCATCATCAACTCGTTTAAAGATTTCATTGATTTGTTGGTGCAACAAATAATTTTATGTATTAATAACTATAAGGCAGCTAAGGGTACATGTATGATGTTTTATTTTGAAAGATGAAATTAGCTAAATTGTCATACTATATGTATGCATGTATATGTTTGTGTGCTTTAGATTAAAAAAGTATCATGTATAGATTGTTAATTGTTAATGATATTTCTGAACTTTTTCATAGTAAAATAATATTCCTGCACGGTATTATGATCATCAGACTAACAATCTTCTTCCTTTTGCTCCCAAAAAAAATTTTATATAAATGACATATTGGAGTGTTTATAATTCAATATACATACAGGAAACTTTACGTATTAATTAGCTATCGCTCAAATATCCCACGCAATGCGCGGGATTTCACTTAGTTTTCCATAAATTAGAGAAAAAAATATGATGTAATTGTTATTAAAAGAAGTTATAAATTTAATTTATATATAGAAAAGTAAATAAATAAGGAAAGTCATAAATTAGAAGATAGAAAAGAAATAGGATAATTAAAAAAGAGCTTTTCCTATCGATATAATTTACTAACAATGTAAGTATAGACTCTTCGAAACCCATGTAATTTAATTCAAATGTAAATAATTTACTAAGAAACTATTTACCAACTGATTTTTTTAAAATACTTGTAATTTATTTGAAAGACGCTTAACTTACTAAAAGTTAAGTTATCTTACTATAATTTTAAGTTTATTTGCACGTATGGTGCAAAAAGAAAAAACCATTATAAACTGATTGTACCTTAGATCTTCTCACCAAAAATGTGTTTTGCAAAATTTCCAGTTGGAGGCTCTTCCCCAAAATTTTCTTGTAAACCTTAAGCTTTCAATTACATTTCCATACGTGAATGCGACATACACAAGAGAAAGTAGAAGTATGGGAAACAAATTGGAGCTTGAACCTGGAATAAAGTCTCGGCTTGGGATTGCAAAAGAAAAAACGATGTTAGAACTGGTTTCAATGTAGTTCGTGGACTAGTTTCAGATTCTTTTTTACGTTTGAATTTTCCAAAAATAATTTTTGTCTAAAGAAAGGTTGAAATTAAAAATTCACGTCAGCTACCATTTACTGAAAAGTTGGCGAAATTTGGACTAGAGTCGCAAAAACGTGAAAGCTTGAAGATGAGAATATCAACACCTAAAAGTTTTAGGGACCAAAACAATTAAAGTGTGAAAGGTTAGTGTCAGCACTCAATTTTGGCTCACCAGTTCAGGCAATGCCTATCAACAACAAGTCAGACCATGACTTGAGCATTGATACGGAAGAAGGCTCGACAGAGCAGCAAATTGCTATTCATTCTCAAGTCAATAGAGATAGGCAGATGATTCAAGCGCATGACAGAAGAACATACAGAATCATCCAGCGACATACAGAGCAAAAGAGAGCCCAAACAGCATCCAAATCGGTGTTTTCAGAATACATCGCCGACAGTGCTATTTTCCACTGGTTCACTCGACCATCAGAAAATATCTAATATTGGACTCTAAAAATCTCTTGCAGTGCCAAATAGATGAAAAGTATCTTTAAACACATTTCGCAGATCATATGCTCTATACTAAGCAATTTTCTGTATACAGACAACTTTTCAGTGGGAGTCCAAAAATAACGGTTCACTAGAGGAAAGTTAGTGCCCGATGTCAAATGTAGTTACATCCAACAATTATACACAGCATGAGCATTGCTTCAGATTGTATTTCGGTAGACACGCAGACACCTCGAATGACTTCCGAGCGACAGAACAAGCATACCCTTAACGGAAAATCATATCCGGATACTGGTCTGACAGAATATCGACAAACCAAGTTAGCCATGCATTGAAAACTACAGCGGACATACGCAATTGGACAAATCAGACTGCAATATCCCATTTAATTTCCCGAATGACCTCCGAATGATAGAACAAACCGTTTTTAGTGGTCATTCATAATCGAATGTCCTTATGGCAGAAACTTGACGTCAGATGGTTGGCCAATATAGTACTACTCATCCCAAGGCTCAGTGTGAAATCCTCAGACGGAATCTCACAACCCATCTAGGCCCTCAGAACAATGCTTTTAGGGTCTCATATGCACTTTTTCAATCCTTCAGTGTCTATTCTCAACGAACAGAGATCACAGCGATCTCCGAATCATCCAAGCAACTTAGAAAGCATTTTCAGAAATTCGGCTTCGGACTCCTAGGATGTCTCCGACCTCACATCGGCAATACCGGCTTATTGGTCAATTATTCAGTCTGATTGACAATGCACGTCAAAATGACCAATACGGAATGCAGACACGGGATACGCATTCAGAAATGGCTAACTTTGCTCTGATCGCCTGAAATGAGCAAAACCAACTTTCGAGCCCAAAAACCACATGAACATTTCTTTGGGCAAAATGGATTATTTCGGGCTCATTTGAACCGTTTTCGCGTGCACATTAACAATTCAACATTCGTTTTAGCCACGAACCTCGAATATGCAATTAATTGAGACCCAAACTTTGTCCTAAACTTTCCCTCGCCCGTGGGACCCACGGCTTGCCCTAAGGAGGCCATAACCTTGCCCAATGCCGCCCATCTCCATGGCCTCTTCTCCATGCAAGTTGCCTTGTCTTTTATTCAAAATATCAAGCCTACAATTCCAAGACAACACTCCATCTTCATCAATGCACCCATCCCTTCTTCATTAATGCATTTTGAAGAAGTCTCCATCCCTATCTTGATTAAAAATTCGGATCCCCCTAATCCGTGCCCTTAATTGCATTTTTTCTCAATTAATTGCACTTAAGTTTTGTCTATATATTGTCCTCCTGTCATTAACTTAATCATTCACCTTCTAGCCATCTCTCTCAAGCTTTCTCACTCTTTAAATGCTCTCCAAGACTTAAAGAAATCGCAGCAAGCTTCAGCAAAGCAAAAACCAAGCAAAAACCCTCAAGACTTAAGTCGGAATCATGGTATTCACCATCTCGACTTAAATCCAAACTTCACCAAACTTCATATCCTACATGTTTTTGACCCCTCTATCCATTTCCAAGCTTATATTTTAAGTTTGAAGCCTCCAACCAATCGAAACAGCCCACCACAGAACCGAATAGATTTTTGCTCTTCTCGAGTCAAAAATGACAACTCGGGTTTCAAGCATTTCCAGACCGGTTTGAGCTGCCAAAACCCATCAAACACCTCCCCACACAACCTTGGGTGTCAATGAGTCATGAAATCCAAGAAAAACCCGCTGGTTATAACCCAGCAAGAAGAAACAGCCCGACTGCCCAGTCGGGTCGAATTTTCAAGTTCGTTTGCGGTTTTCTTTACAGATCGGGTCGATCCGAGACTCTTTTCACTGCAGCCACCTCCGGGGGTCAGTTAGGAGTTGGGAGCCGTTAACCTTGCATCAAAATTCCATCGGGAGCCACCGTGGTGACGTCCGACCCAAAAACTACCCAATCGAGTCTGTTTCCAGGACGTACTCTATTTTTCGTGATTTTTGCAAGGCTATACGGGTCAACATGATAACTCTGAAACCAAACGACCACCACATCCACCTCCGGGGGTCTCTTAGGAGTCGAGAACCATTGACCTTGCATCAAAATTCCATCGGGAGCCACCGTGGTGACGTTTGACCCGAAACTTGCTCAGTCGGGTCTGTTCCTGGGCGCGCTCTGTTTTGTTTGATCTTTGCAAAGCTATACGGGTCGACCCGAGTTTCCTTTTGCCAAACGACCACCACAGCCACCTCCGAGGGTCTCTTAGAAATCGGGAGCCACCGACCTTGCAGCAAAATACCATCGAAAGCTACCGTGGTGACGTCCGACCCAAAACTTGCTCAATCATGTCAGAAATTTCCAGCTGGGTCTGTCTGTGCTATTCGGGTCTGTTCAAGCCAAAATAGCCCAAACCCGACCCACCAACGGTCCAACCCAACTTTTTATAGTCTCATCCCGTATCCCGGGACTAGGTATAACCACTTTTGACTTAGAGGAGCTAGGACTTTTACATTTTTGTTGTGTTTATGGAGTTACAAGTGGTTTTAAGCATGTTTTACTTCCAAGATTTAAATTTTATGCAACCTCTATGTTATATCATGTTTATTATCGTTTAACGTACTAGCATGTCGGAAAATGTTTAAATCGAAGTCGAGGAAACCATATCGACCCGGAAAAGAAGAGATACCTCTCGAATTAACCTCTTGGAGAGGTAACCGAGGGGTATTCTTGACCTTTTCGGGTCAAGACCGGTTTCCTTGCCCCGATTTAAGTTGTTTCCCGAATCTTTATGCTTTCCCGCATCCATGGAACCGGTATTGTTTTATCGATTCCATAAATAACGTGTTTGTGCATGTTTGTATGTTTAAATGCGTTTTTCAAGCTCATAGCGATATCGGCTTTGTTAAATACATGTTATTTACCGTTATTAACGTTTGAGCATGCGAGAAATACTCAAAATTGGGTTAAAGAGAACGCTTGAAACTCGAAATGGGTCAAGGAAACCCATGGCTATTTCCAAGAGGAAAGAGCCGAAGGTTCCTCAACCTTTTTCGGGTCAAGAACGGTCTCTTTACCTCGATGAAATCCATTTCTCGGGTTTTATGTAAATTGTAATTCTAACATTGTTGCAAATCCAGTATGCGAACAACTTTAAAACATTGTTTTTAAAGCAAAATGCATGGATTCATGTATCGATGACTCTTTCGGGGCCATTTGGGTTCCGAGGGTATTTTGGTCATTTTGACCAAATTATCCTCGATCTTTTTGGACTTGTCTTAGTAGCCGTATCATGAATCGTTTTCATTAAATTAAGCTTTTCGGGTACTCAGACTTCATTCAGTGGATCAATTCATGCTCTGTTTGATTATCTGTAACCCGCACATTTACTGCATTCGGCATTTAATTTTAAGTTGTAAATTCACAAACAGATTAATCGGGACGTTCACATGATTAAACCCACTTGGCACTGATAAGTTTGCATGAATTGGCAATTAACTGATAACTCGCGTCGATGAGTTGTCAAATGACGTTAATGTCCTTTTCAAAACTTGTCTATTTCAAAATCCGAAACGCACAGTCCGATGTAGCATGAACATCTAGAAAGGACTTATGTGTCTCAACTTGAGTTTTTACCTGATTTCAAGTAACTCGAGTCAAGATACAAAAGATCTTTTTAGATCACTTCCAATTAGATCGACCGGTTCTTTGGCTTTTTCGGGGTTCTTACATAACCTCGGAAGATCCAGGGAATTGATCGACACCGGCTACAAGCTAAGGTGGCCCGCACTGCGATATTTCCCTTTTATGAAAATAATTTTCAAATAAATGGCAGAATCGTCTTTTCACAGTTTAGCGACACCCCTATGGTTGACTTGACAGAAACACTACAGTATTAGGATAAAAATAGGCTACATGTTCAAGTGCAGGTTCATCTGCAAAACCTTTTCTTATCCACTGATGAGTTTCTATCATCCTATCGTAGACTCGGGTAACTAGAACGGTTATCTCTATCACAAAACATGCAAAATGCTGATCAACCTTTCACTCGATCTAACCAATCACTAGATAATGGTTAGGTGGAACTCCAGATTCCAAATCTAGAGTCAAAACACGAGTTTGGCTAATTTAATGGTGATTCAGTGTCACAATACAGAACAATTTTTAAAAGTAATCCACATACAAAAGACTTGACTACAGATACCATATATGTCAAGTCCTTGAAATAAAGTCGAATGCAAAATGTTTTACACGTGTTTGCTTGTTTAACATATGGCATTTGTTTTCAAAAATACCCATGTGTTATTAATCTGTTAATCCACGTACACTCGGCAATAACAAACACATTGTCTGCAATTTGCATGTTGTTTGTTACTTTTCTGCTCTTGTTTGTCCATGCAAGTCGAGCCCCACCCATAGGACGCATTGCACTTAGGGTCCAACGCCCTATTCACTGAGAGGTCAGTTGAATTTCAGTTTTCGGTATTTCCATGAACTCACGGCCAGCCTGAGCGGAATAATGACCGAAAGCAAACTGATTGGGATTCGACCATTTGCTATTTGTAATTTGCGGCTTTCTGAGAGCATTGTAAGGATTTTACTTTGTACAGTTATTATGTAAGAATCCCAGTCGGTGAGCGAACGGTTCGAGAGTCGAACTAATCGAATTGATCCAATGCTTGCCCAGATAAAAGTAATCCCAAGATTTTGCGGTTCCGGTTCACGCAGGAATTCAAACATTGTAGTTTGATGAACTGTAACGCAAAATTGTGAATTGATTCCCTGACATACGGGCTTACTTTTCTCTCGGCTTCTCAACCGATATCGTTTAGTTCACCGTATTTCCGATGTCAAAGCATGTAAGCCGATCGCAGATTAATTCACGTGATAAATGAAATAAAACTACAAGCCTAGAAAACCAGAGTACCGAAAGGGCATGCGGGATATAGGCCAGCACGTAACATGAACCCCCGAACTCTGACTTTCCGATTCCGCACAGACAATGCCTTAGCAAAACTAGGTGTTTCATACCCCTAGACCCGAGTAACTTATCGGCCCTCAACTTTCGGGTCGTAAAATGATAAGTGGCGACTCATTCTCACACGTGTCCGTCACGCATCCCCGGGAAGGTGGACACTCCAAAGCTACGCGATCCAAAAGCGCAAATGTGAGCCCCGACGAGAGTCCACATTCGGGTCCATACAGCTTGGCGACTCCGCTGGGGATTTCTTAGAGGGTTCGAGCTCGTTACCATTTGCTTTGCTTGTTTGTTTATTTACTGCTTTCCGCAATTTCCCGCTTATCTACTTTACGCATTTTTATTTAAAGCACTCACATTGCATATCACTCTAGCATTAGGTACCTATGGGTTGCATCCCACGACTGGTGTTAGGCAACCAAGGTTAGATAGGGATTCGAAGTAGGGCTACGGCGAGCGGTTCGTTTGTCGTTTAGGTCTTGAAAAGAATTCCACCCGATTTTAAGGAATTGACACCCTTGAGTCGGGGGCCCCCATCCCTAGGTAGCATGGTCCCTCTAGCACCAAACCATGCATCGTGCTATGCTTCCATGCAAGCCTTCTACCCAACTTCAACAACAGTCCATTGAGTCGGCCTGTGAGCCACTTGAGTCTTTTTCATTTCAAGAGCAGTGTACATATACCTTGTAATTTCTATTAAGCCGTTGGCACTTATTTTTCCGCACTCATGCATCATGCAATTTTCAAAATTAGGGTGTCATTTGCATTGATGAGTCCTAAATCGATCTTCATTTCATCTTGGTAAGGGATGTCGCACTCGGCTTCCTTTCCGCGTCTCGACAGAGTCACGCCACTGTTTGAGCAAATTAGTCACATATGAACCAGCCTGCGCCAAATTGATCAAGACTATATCACTGCCTTCGTCGGAGATGTGCCCATGCTATCCACACGCCGAGTAGGCTGGAATTTCCTTGGAGCAACCGTGACGTTTTGGGATTCGACCCATGCCATCTTCAACATCCAGGGTACAGAGCTCACACCTACCATTGAGGAGTATCGGACCCTCATTAGTAGGACTGTGGTTGCCCATAGCATTGTGGAGCCCAACCTCCGTACTACTCAACTGGTCTTAGTCTCGCGCCTAGTTAGGGTCACAGATCTCAGCTACATGCCAAACTGGTAAACTCCGGGGGCACTGAGATAGTAATAACGAAACTTCTCAGCTTTATCAAATCACGAGCACGCGAGGTTCGAGGGGACATTTTTCAAGCGAATTTATGCTATGCAATTTTGCTCCTAATTTTCGGGATCCTTTTATTCCCTAGCGTAGCCAATCGCATAGACGCAGCTCTGGCTAGCTTCGTCCTCCAAGTGGTCGGAGGTTACGGGTACGAGGTAGCCCTAATGGCTGAGACCATAGAGTCGCTCGACCGCGTTACGCAAATAACTAATCAAAGGTTGAGGGGGTCCCCAATCTTGTTGCAAATTTGGCTACAAAGCCACGCAAGCCCCTTCGGCCTCGTGCGTCCAATCCTGTTTTTCAACTGCTCGGAGTCGATCATTTCGCGATTACTACCTTTAATGCGCGTGGAAGAACACAAGATTTCCGAGTGGATCAAAATTTTTCGTGAAGTATCACCCAAGGGCTTTAAGTGGCGTGTCGCGTGGATGCCACCCGGAGCCATGGCCCTTAGATGCCATGATTTTAACGGAATCCCACTCTTGAGCCATGTGGGGTCCACCATTTACTTCCCGGCACGAGTAATGAGGCAGTTCGGTAGCCTGCAGACAGTCCCCGAGGACACGGCACGGACTAGGTTCCAACACACTTGGCGGGAGGATCAGACGTCCGTAGATTGCCAAAGTGATATCCAACAGGTCTTATCCGCATGGCACACCGCGGTCACGGAGCTACCTTACTTCCACGAACACCCTACTCAGGATGAATGGGATTTCCAGGCTACGGAAGAGTACATCCTTCATTTTTACCGATGGATTCCGTTAGCACAAGAAGATTTCACCGGCTCTCCACGACCCGAGGGTAGTACACCATATGGGGCACCCTCAACTTCGAGCATGGCCGTTCAAGCAGAACTCACTAACCTCAGGTCCGAGAGGGACTGTCATCGATCAGCGCCAGCTTCAAAGGGAGCTCGCCCAGACATGCGCCAAGTTATAGAGGCGCGAACAGGAGTCGACACGTGCGAACGCTGCCCTAGAGAGGTCCAGGAAGAGGACCCGTGGAGGTCCCCACCCATCTTAAGATAGATACCTCCACTAGGCTTTCGCTTGGAATTGGTGCTTTCCGTGGCAATGATCACCTGCTCCCCGAGCATAATAGAAGATCGACTTAGGGCTTTATTTTCCAAACTGCATTTTATTTTAAACTCTTTGAACCAATGCGAACGACAGCATTAGCTTTCAAAACTCACGCATTGCATGCATTTCATTTATTTATTGTCTTGCAGCTACAACGCATTTCTACGCAACGGGCGAGTGGTGCCCACCTTCGTGGGTAGACCACCCGCGGTCTTCACCTCTCTATGGCGAGACGTGCTATGACCAGAGGCCGCTCATCGTGGCCGCTCATCCTGCACGACAGTCGACTTGTGCCAACCTTCGCGAGCAGGCCACCTACGGCCTTCACCCTTCCTCCATGGCAAGGTGAGTCATGGACCGAGGGCCGACCCACCTTCCCGGGCGAGACTAACCAACACTAACTTCTTCCTAATAGAAAGCGTCACCACGCACATTTCTCCGCATGACCTCACGCATCTACCAGCGATCAAGTGAGCCTCACGCATGTCCAAGCATGTTCACACCAGCCCATGCATGCAAGCTCAGGGTATCAATGCACGTCTCTCGGTGTGTTCGCACGATGCCTACCAGGCTAGTTCGTTTCCCTATACCCTTGTATTGAAATTCCGGACAGTTCATTCTTCTTTATTGTTTCCTTTTCCCATTGCAGGAAATCCACAACAAGAAGGCAGCCTGAATACTGAACGACCACAATTGAGACAACAAACATCTCTCATCCAGCTTCTTAAGATTTTAATACTGAGTTCCCACCCTCCTTCCACAAAGATCGCAACCAATTGTTTCAACAAACAGAGTATGGCCCAGTTCATACACTGGGAAAGTCACTTGCATGGTCGCACCTCCGATCAGAGAATGGGTCCCACCCGCCCTCCACCGTAGCCGCCAACTATAAGCTGGGGCAACACATACACTCTTTCTTAAACTCTCTTTTACTTTAATTTAAATGTATTCCCACAAATGGGTTCTCGACTAGAACAAGCCCTTCAAAGAGGACATTAAGATAGTCTTAGCGATGCCCTATTAGTTATGTCGGACCTATTTGACTTGCCTGTCATCAAGGGACTCGGCTCCTTGAGCCTTCCCTAGGACGGCTGCACATACCTACTGGCAACCAGGAAAAAAATGCTTATGTGACCCCCAGTCACGGTTTAACCACTCCAAAGTGGTGACAACCAGATTCTCGGAAACAAATGTCATCCGCATGCGACACCTCATAGGCTGCGCGCGGGACAAAAAGAGATTTTCCCATGGGTCCACCCCATATTTTTTACAGCATATTCCACCGCATAATCGCCTAATACATCATCTTTTTTGTCATCTTTCACAGGGACACGCTAGCGACAAGCGAAGAAGGATGCACGGGCTCACGCCTTTCCGAGAACTCCTCTCGAGCCTTCTCCCTTATACTTTGACGGGGAAGGGGCTCAGCACGGAGACACCCCCTACAAAGCTAAAGACAAAAGCAACTAAGCGAATCGTATGCCATCAACGCAACCATTTCAGTTGACATTGATGACACAAGACGGTCAGGGGGGGCGATTGCACAAGCCGCCCACCACGGGTCACATTGACAATGAAAACCGGGCCATTCATGTTCAACGTTCGCACTGAGACCACCTCATACATCATCCACCTGCGATAAGCATTTCTAAGTAACGTACATTGGGGCATCTCCGGTTGAAGTTCGCGCCAACACAACCTCGACAAGCGACGTACACTGGGGTCTCCCTGGTTGAAGTTCGCCCCGAGGTCGCCATAGTGGGTCACTCCAGCAAGCGACATTCGGACGCTCCCGATCATTTGCGTCAAGACCAAGCCTCTTCTACAACAGGCAGTAGGACAACCCCGACCATTGATTCCCTGAGGGAACTATGCATTTTCCTTTTTCTAGATGATAGGGGAGATCATATGTAAAGTTTTCAAGGACGAAGGACACGAAGTTCGGCTTCCAAGTGCACAAGAGTCAAACTTTCAAGAAAGCCGGTCCTCACAAAATAGCAACACACAACAAGTCTCCACGAGGCGAAGCATGCCAAAATTGCCTCGACAATGCAAAGTCGAAGAGTTTCAAACAAAATACACGGAGCACAAAACAAACCCTAGCTGCAAGAGAAGAACAAACGAAGTGAAAAGAACTGGGAAAAACCCGCCAATGAAGAGAGAGAGAGAAAAGAAATGGGAAAAACTCGTTAACAAGCGAAGCAAGGCAAGGCCGATGTTCACCAAAAGCACCGACACAGCCGATCCAAAAAAATCAACAAACCCAGACAAAAAGGGGAGCAACAAACACAACTCCTCAACGGAGACAGGAAACAACGCACTCGAAAGTCGAATCCTTCGAATCCTTCGCCTTTGCAAGCTCGAGAGATAAAAGAATCAAACCCGCTAGATCGAAAACCTTTGGGTGATCTAGGCAAAAGTTATGGCAAAAGAGAGGCACGAACGGAAACCCCTTTGGGGCAATAGTGGCAAAAGGAGAGCTCTTCTTCTTTAAGTTGAGAGGTGTAGCTCCGAGGTGGGTGACCGTAGCAAAAGGAGAGTAAAACGAGATATAGATAAAATTGTCCCCCTAATCCCTCACACACTGCGCGGACCAGGGATCCCCAGGGAAAGCAGCCGGGTTATCTTCTCTAACACGATCCCCGATCGGTTCTCCTACACAACTCAACCATCAAGCACGGATTCTTCTTCAGACACAGTGGGCAATTGAGCACGCCGTCCAAGCAGTTCGGTACGGCCTACATAACAAAAAGACAGAGGAGAAGGGGGGTACATCTCGCTGCAGGCGTGAATCCGCGTATCTTTTTAGCCTGGGGCAACATGTTCCCCAAGCTTTCTCTTTTCTCTTTGTCAAATTCGTAACTCCAAATGGGTCACAGCCACCCTTCAATCGGCTACCACAAAGCCAAAATCCCAAACATTCCTTTCCGGGGTCTAGTCATAGCATTCTGGAGATGATCAGACCGACGTCTGGCCAATTCTGAATAGAAATTCCGGTGCGGGTTGCAAATGCAGTCGCCCTACGGCATCCGGATGATAAGGGTCCAAAGCCGACGGGCATGTCGAACAAACAATAGAATTGCTAGGGCATCGTCGGGGAAGTCTTGATATGCCCATGAATGGCTAACAGGAGTCCCTGGAGACCTCGTATCTAGACTTCCGAGAACGGGACCCACTTGCATTGTCAAAGCTAAATTTTTCATGGATCACTTAGGTGACCTGAAACTGAAGATCTGCGTGTTGCAATGACATTTTCGTGCTTACATGTGTCTATCTCGTGTCAGTATTTCTCACGTGATTTACTAGTAATGTCAGGATTTCAGGTACTACAAACAGCAAGAACTACAATAGACTCTGATTCCCGACCACCCGGGATACGTAGGCGCTCCACCTCAGAGCTCGAGTCTTTCAACACACGGCATCCCGCAAAGCAAAATCCTTCATCACACGGCCGGGGCATCGCCAGCGAAAGCACAATTGCCCAACAACAAAGCCGCTCTTCAGCAAAACACAATCGTCACAGAAGCAACGGCACATGCCTCTGACGAATCAGCACTCTCGGGGCAGCATCCGCCCCACGCACCTACAGCACCATCGCTCTACAACGACAATCATAAGCGACCTGGGCATCCTAACAAATGAAATAATGATCTCCACTTTGATCTCCCACAGGGCCGAGTCTCATCCTCAGATCTTCCGTAAGGCCGAGTCTCACCGTTAGATCTCCCACGGGGCCGAGTCCTATCCTCAAATCTTCTGTAGGGCCAAGTCCCACCGTTAGATCTTCCACAGGGCCGAGTCCCATTCTTAGATCTTCCGTAGGGCTAAATCCCATTGATAGATCTCTCACAAGGCCGAGTCTTATCCATAGATTTTCGCGGGACCGAGTCCCGTTCTCAAATGATGCAAACACTCTTTCTGCACCTTTTTCATTAAGCAAGCACGTTTTTGTTAAGCAATGCACATTTTCATTAAGCAATGCATTGTTCATTAAGCAAGCACATTTTCATTAAGCAATGCACATTTTCATTAAGTAAGCACATTTTCATTAAGCAATGCACATTTTCATTAGCAAACACATTTTCATTAAGCAATGCACCTTTTCACCAAGTAAACACTTTTTCTCTAAGCAATGCAATCCACAGGGCAATGCGCCCGTGCATATTGCAAAACTATCCGGCAAGCGCCCATGCATCATGCAACTCATTGGGCAGGCGCCCGAGCATCTTGCAAAACCCGCTGGGCAAGCGCCCGTGCACCCCGCAATCCATAGGGCAATGTGCCTGTGTATACTGCAAACCCGCCGAGCAAGCGCCTGTGCACCCCGCAACTCACCGGGCAGGCGCCCGTGCCTCTTGCAAATGCTCTTTCTTTAAGCAACGCACTTTTCATTAAGCATCGCACTTTTCATTAAACACTGCATTTTTTATTAAGCAACGCACTTCTCTTTAAGCAATGCACTGCACTTTCAATTAAACAATGCACCACACTTTTCATTAAGCTTTGCACTTTCATTAAACATTGCCCTTTCATTAAAAACTGCATTTCCGATTAAACAAGGCATTTTCGATCAACTTAGCACTTTTCTTTATACATGCACTTCTTGTTCTATGCAAAGTTTATTCATATCTCATCTTGCTTCTTTTATCTTTATATTAGGCACAACATCCCTACATATCCAAAGCAAGAGGGAGAAGACAGTCATCGGAGACGCCAAATTGATCATTGCTATCAAACTGGGGTGCTTTTGAAAGTCTTTGGCTGCATCCTCTACCCGAGCACGCAGTCAAAGAGGGGTAAGCTGTCAGCACCCCAATTTTGGCTCACCAATTCAGGCAATGCCTATCAACAACAATCCGGACCATGATTTGAGCATTGATACAGAAGAAGGCTTGAAAGAGCAGCAAATTGCTATTCATTCTCAAGTAAATAGAGATAGGCAGATGATTCAAGCGCATGACAGAAGAACATACAGAGTCATCCAACGACATACAGAGCAAACAGAGAGCCCAGACAACATCCAAACCGGTGTTTTCAGAATACATCGCCGACAATGCTATTTTTTTCTAGTTCACTCGACCATTAGAAAATATCCAATATTGGACTCTAAAAATCCCTTGCTGTGCTAAACAAATGAAAAGTATCTTTAAACACATTTTGTAGATCATATGCTCTATACAGAGCAATTTTATGTATACATACAACTTTTCAGTGGGAGTCCAAAAATATCGGTTCACCAGAGGAAAGTTAGTGCCCGATGTCAGATGCAGTTACATCCAACAATTATACAGAGCATGAGCATTGTTTTAGATTGTATTTCGAAAGACATGCAGACACCTCGAATGACTTCCGAGCGACAGAACAAGCAAACCCTTCAACGAAAAACCATATCCGAAGACTGATCTGACAGAAAATTGGCAAACCAAGTTAGCCATGCATTACCCCAAAAACTATAGCAGACATACACAGTTAGACAAATCAGACTGCAATATCCCTTTTAGTTTCCCGAATGACCTCCGAATTGCAGAAAAGACCGTTTTTAATGGTCATTCATAACCGGATGTCATTTTGGCAAAAACTTGACGTCAGATAGTTGGCCAATACAGTACTACTCATCCCAACGCTTAGTGTGAAATCCTTAGACGGAATCTCACAACCCATCTAGGCCCTCAAAATAATGCTTTTAGGGTCTCAGATGTACTTTTTCAATCATTCGGGGTCTGTTCTCAACGAATAGAGATCACAACGATCTCCGAATCATCCAAATAACTCAGAAAGCATTCTGAGAAATCCGACTTCGGACTCCTAAGACGTCTCCGGCCTCACATTGGCAATACCAGCTTATTGGTCAATTATTCAGTCTGATTGACAATGCATGTCAAAATAACCAATACGGAATGCAGACATGAGATACGCATTCAGAAATGGCTAACTTTGCTCTGATTGCCTAAAATGAGCAAAACTGGCTTTCGAGCCCAAAAACCACACGAACATTCCTTTGGGCAAAATGGATGATTTCGGGCTCATTTGAACTGTTTTCTCGCGCACATTGACAATTCGACATTCGTTTGAGCCACGAACGTTGAACATGCAATCAATCGAGACCCAAACTTTGTCCAGAACTTCCCTCAAGGCCGTGGGACCCACGGGTTGCCCTAGGGCAGCCATAACCTTGCCCAATGCCATCCATCTCCTTGGCCTCTTCTCCATGCAACTTGCCTTGTCTTTTATTCAAAATATCAAGCCTACAATTCCAAGACAACACTCCATCTTCATCAATGCACCCATCCTTTCTTCATTGATGCATTTTGAAGAAGTCTTCATCCCTATCTTGATTAAAAATTCGGATCCCCCTAATCCTTGCCCTTAATTGCACTTTTTCTCACTTAATTACACTTAAGCTTTGTTTATATATTGTCCAAATGTCATTAACTTAATCTATCACCTCCTAGCCATCTCTCTCAAGCTTTCTCACTCTTCAAATGCTCTCCAAGACTTGAACAAACTGCAGCAAGCTTCAACAAAGCAAAAACCAAGCAAAAACTCTCAAGACTTAAGTCGGAATCATGGTATTCACCATCCCGACTCAAATTCAAACTTCACCAAACTTCATATCCCACATGTTTTTGACCCTCTCTATCCATTTCCGAGCTTAGATTTTACGTTTGAAGCCTCCAACCCATCGAAACAGCCCACCACAGAACCGAATAGATTTTTGCTCCTCTCGGGTCAAAAATAGTAAGTCGGGTTTCAAGCATTTTTGGACCGGTTTGAGCTATCAAAACCCATCAAACACATCCCCACACAACCCTAGGGTGTCAAGGAGTCTAGAAATCCAAGAAAAACCTGCTGGTTATAACCCAGCAAGAAGAAACAGCCCGACTACCTAGTCGAGTCGAATTTTCTAGTTCGTTTGCGGTTTTCTTTGCAGATCGGGTTGATTTGAGACTCTTTTCGCAAAACAACCACTGCAGCCACCTTCGGAGGTCAGTTAGGAGTCGGGTTCTATTGACCTTGCATCAAAATTCCGTCGGGAGCCACTGTGGTGACGTCCGACCCGAAAACTGTTCAGTCGGGTCTGTTTCCAAGATGTACTCTGTTTTCCGTGATATTTGCAGGGCTATACGGGTCAACCCGGTAACTCTGGAATCAAACAACCACCATAGCCACCTCCGAGGGTCTCTTAGGAGTCGAGAACCACTGACCTTGCATCAAAATTCCATCTGGAGCCACCGTGGTGACATCCGAACCGAAACTTGCCCAGTCGGGTTTGTTCTTGGGCGCGCTCTATTTTGTTTGATCTTTGTAGGGATATAAGGGTCGATTCGAGTTTCCTTTTGCCAAACAACCACAAACAGCCACCTCTGGGGGTCTCTTAGGAATCGGGAGCCGACGAACTTGCAGCAAAATACCATCAAAAGCCATCGTGGTGACGTCCGACCCAAAACTTGCTCAATCGGGTCAGAAATTTCCAAGCGGGTCTATCTGTGCTATTCGGGTCTGTTCAAGCCAAAACAGCCCAAACCCGACCCACCAACGGTCAAACCCGACTTTTTACAGCCCCATCCCGTATTCCGGGATTAGGTATAACCATTCTCGACTTAGAGGAGCTAGGACTTTTACATTTTTGTTGTGTTTATGAAGTTACAAGTGATTTTAAGCATGTTTTACTTTCAATATTTAAATTTTATGCAACCTCTATGTTATATCATGCATGTTTATTATCGTTTAACAAGCTAGCATGTTGAGAAATGCTTAAATTGAAGTCGAGGAAACCATATCGACCCAGAAAAGCCGAGATACCTCCGGATTAACCTCTTGGAGAGGTAACCGAGGGGTATTCTTGACCTTTTCGGGTCAAGACCGGTTTCCTTACCCCGATTTAATTTGTTTCCCGAATCTTTATGCTTTCCCGCATCCATGGAGCCGGTATTATTTTATCAATTCCATAAATAACGTGTTTGTGCAGGTTTGTATGTTTAAATGCGTTTTTCAAGCTCATAGTGATATCGGCTTTGTTAAATACGTGTTATTTATCGTGTTTAACGTTTAAGCATTCGAGAAATAGTCGAAATTGGGTTAAAGAGAACACTTAAAACCCGAAATAGGTCAAGGAAACCCACGGCTATTCCCAAGAGGAAAGAGCCGAAAGTTCCTCGACCTTATTTGGGTCAAGAATGGTCTCTTTACCTCGATGAAATCCATTTCTCGGATTTTATGTAAATTGTAATTCTAACATTGTTGCAAATCCTGCATGCTAACAACTTTAAAACATTGTTTTTAAAGCAAAATGCATGGATTCATGTATCAGTGACTCTTTCGAGGCCATTTGGGCTCCGAGGGTATTTTGGTTATTTTGACCAAATTATCCTCAATCTTCCTGGACCCGTCTCAGTAACCATATCATGAATCGTTTTCATTAAATTAAGCATTTCGGGTACTCAGACTTTATTCAGTGGATCAATTCAGGATATGTCTGATTGTCTGTAATCCGTACATTTACTGCATTCGGCATTTAATTTTAAGCTGTAAATTCACAAACGGGTTTATCAAACGTTCACATGATTAAACCCACTTGGCACTGATAAGTTTGCGTGAATTGGCAATTAACTGATAACTTGCGTCGATGAGTAGTCAAATGACGTTAATGCCCTTTTCAAAACTTGTCTATTTCAAAACCTGAAACGTGCAGTCCGATGTAGCACAGACGTCTAAAAAGGACTTATATGTCTCAACTTGAGTTTTTACTTGATTTCTGGTAACTCGGGCTAGGATACAGAAAATCTTTCTAGATCACTTCCGGTTAGATCGATCGGTTCTTTGACTTTTTCAGGGTTCTTGCATAACCCTGGAAGATCCAGGGAATTGGTCGACACCGGCTATAGGCTGAGGTGGCCAGCACTGCAATGTTTCCCTTTTATGAAAACAATTTTCAAATAAAGGGTATAATCGTCTTTTCACAATTTAGCGACACCCCTAGGGTTAGCTTGACAGAAACACTGCAGTATCAGGATAAAGATAGGCTACCTGTTCAGGTGCATATTCATCTGCAAAGTCTTTTCTTATCCACTGATGAGTTTTTATCATCCTATCGTAGACTCGGGTAATTAGAATGGTTATCTCTGTCACAAAACATGCAAAATACTGATAAACCTTTTACTCAACCTAACCAAACACTAGATAATGATTAGGTGGAACTCTAGGTTCCAAATCTAGAGTCAAAACACGAGTTTGGCTAATTCAATGGTGATTTAGTGTCACAATACGGAACAATTTTTAAAAGCAATCCACATACAAAGGACTTGACTATAGATACCATGTTTGTTAGGTCTTTGAAATAAAGTCGAATGCAAATTGTTTTACACGTGTTCGCTTGTTTAGCTTATGGCATTTGCTTGCAAAAAATACCTCTGTGTTAATAATCTGTTAATCCACGTACACTCAGAAATGACAAACACATTGTCTGCAATCTGCATGTTGTTTGTTACTTTTATGCTCTTGTTTGTCCATGCGAGTCGAGCCCAACCCATAGAACGCACTACACTTAGGGTCCAACGCCCTAACCATTGATCACAGGGTCCAACGCCCTATTCATTGAGAGCTCAGTTGAATTTCAGTTTTCGGATTTCCCTGAACTCATGGCCAGCCTAAGCGGAATAATGACCGAAAGTAAACTGATTGGGATTCGACCATTTACTATTTGTAATTTGCGGCTTTTTGAGAGCATTGTAAGGATTTTACTTTGTACATTTATTTTGTAAGAATCCCAATTTGTGAGCGAACGGTTTGAGAGTCGAACTAATCGAATCGGTCCAATGCTTGCCCAGACAAGAGTAATCCCAAGATTTTGCGGTTTTGGTTCATGCAGGAATTCAAACATCATAGTTTGATGAACTATAATGCAAGATTGTGAATCGATTCCCCGACATACGGGCCTACTTCTCTCTCGGCTTTCCAACCGACATCGTTTAGTTCACCGAATTTCTGGTGTGAAAACGTGTAAGCCGAGCGTAGCTTAATTCACGCGATAAATGAAATAAAACTACAAGCCTAGTAAACCAGAGTACTGAAAGGGTGTGCGGGATATAGGCCAGCACATAACGTGAACCCCTGAACTCGGACTTTCCGGTTCCGCACAAACCAATGCCTTAGCAAAACTAGGTGTTTCATACTCCTAGACCCAGGTAACTTATTGGCCCTCGTCCTTCGGGTCGTAAAATGATAAGTGGCGACTCCTTCTCACGCGTGTCCATCACGCATCCCCGGGAAGGTGGACACTCTCAAGCCGAGCGATCCAAAAGCGTGCATGCGGGCTCCGACTAGAGTCCACATTCGGGTCCGTACAGTTAGGACCAAAAGATACTTTTTCCTTTTATCCCTTTTCCTTTTTATTACGTTGGGTAGGTATTTATTTTTCTTCGGTAAAAGTGGTTAGGTATGTATTAATTGCTCACGAACCTTCTCAAATAATCCCCACATTCACTTTTAGTATTACTAGTGAATCTACACATGCATTGCATGTAAAAGGTTTCTCAATTAAGTGATAAGACATAAGACATGTGCATTCACTTTCAGCTACTGTTTACGGAAAAATTGGCAACATTTGGATAAAAGTCACAAAAACGTGAAAGGTTGACGATGGGAGTGTCAATAACTAAAAGTTTTAGGGACCTAAACAACCAAAGTGTGAAGGGTTAGGACCAAAAGTTACTTTTTTCCTTTTATCCCTTTTCCTTTTTATTACGGTGGATAGGTATTTATTTTTCTTTGGCAAAAATGGTTAGGTATGTATTAATTGCTCATGAACCTTGTCAAATAATCCCCACATTCACTTGTAGTATTACTAGTGAATCTACACGTGCATTGCACGTAAAAGGTTTTTCGATTAACTGATGAGACATAATACTAATAAAATGCTACAAAATAAGTATATATAATTTAAATTCCATTTAAAAAATATATAATTAATTATGCAACATCATTAATTATTTTATTGGTTGGTTCAGAAATATCGAGTCAATAAATATGGTATTATTGAATTTCATTAATGTATATAGATAATTTTTTATTTAAATAAAACATAATTGATGGTATAAAATATTACGAATAATTAGTTCAAATTTTTTAGCCAGAATTAAGTCGATTTACCTTAGAAAAATAAAGGTTAATATAGAAGTGAAGGTATAATATTTTAATAGTGCACATTACCAAAGTATTATATATGTGTTCGACTTTTGAAGCAGTTAATCGAATCAAAGGAAGAAAAAATTTTACAATTCTAATTTTCAATTGTGAGGAAATTGTAATGAATCTTCATTTTGAATACATTAATAATTTAATATTCTTGTTGTATAACACATGCAATTATTTTAAAATACACAAAAATGAAAAATAGCAATAAATTAATTAATAGAAAAATTCCTAGCAAAGGGCAGTAATAAAAAACATGATAATAAAGAGCAAGAAAAGTAAGCCCTGTTAAAGAAGAATAAGGAAAAAAAAAAGCAAAATAAGAGAAGGAATCATCCAATTGCTTATGGCACTAATTCTTTGTAAAAAAAATTGCCTTGAAATTAATGAATAATTATCATTAATCTTCTTTTGTGTGTAAATCATATATAATATTTTATTCTCAATTTTCATTTGGGATAAGTACCAAAAAAGGCCACAACATTTAAAACATTTTCTCCTTCAAACTAAAACATTTATTGTTATGTAAATGGGACATAATATTTGTTAATATTTAAATAAGGCCTTTTAAATATTGTGAATATTTTTAAATTTCAAAAGTTCAACCTAAAATTGGTAAATTCTAAAAAAATAGAACAATTATATATACACACATGAAGAGCAAACTTATTGGAACGAAAAACAAAAGAGAAAAGTAGATCGGGCAGGTGGTTGCTGCCAACCAAAGGTCCCTACCCCTTAATTTCTTACTTCTTATGTAAATATTACCAAGAGCACAAAGAAGAAATTAGAAAGACAACGACAAGAGACAATCTCTATATATATATATAGATATATATATATATATATATATATATATATAGTTGTAATCCTTGTAATAAATAGGGTATAGAAGTAAATTTCTAATGATATGGGGGTAGAAAGATCAATTAACTATAAAATAAATAAGGTTTCATATTAATATTAAATTTAACTTGAAAATGACAAATTTAGTAGAGAAACTTTACTAGAATTAATTTATGTAGGTAGTTTTTCCCTCATTCTGAAAATTTTTATATGTAAAAAATTAAATTTTAATTGTTAGGTTAATGTACAATATATAAACAAACTAAAACTCCATAACTACAAATTTCAATATATTATTAGATTAATGCAATACAAATCTCCTATTATTTTAAATTTATGTTAGAAAATTAATTATTGCAAATAAAATTTATAGTATATACAATAAATTAACTATTTTATGTACATAAAACTACAACTATTTGTATTTGAACTCACACATAAACTTTACTTGAATTAATCTATGTGAGTATTTTTTGCCCTCAATTTGGAAAATATTACTCAAAAAATTAATTTTCAAGTAATAGGTTAACTGTACGATTTACATAAATGAACTAAAATTTATAAGTACAAAGTTCAATATATTATTGATATATTGCTATACAAAACTCATATCATTTTAAATTTATGTTGAAATTTTTATTTTAGCAAATAAAATTTATATTGTATATAACAAATTAATTATTTATGTGCATAATCAACAATAACATTATATGTATTTTAGATCTTGCAAAGTTTATGAAAACTAATTAACTCAAACTAATACTATGATTAAATTTAAAAAGCATAAAAAATTCTCCACAGGAAAATAAAATTATTATCACATTTAAAATAAAAAGTTTAACAAATCTCTGCAAAAAAATTACCCGTGCAACGCACGGGAAAAGAAGACTAGTCACATATATATCGAAATATAGAGAAACATATGATATCCAAAATGTAGAGTAAAATCAATGAAGAACAACAAATAAAGGGTTAATCAAAAACCATACCTAAATATTCTTTGTTTGAGACCTATAAAGAATCTAAAGATTATAAAATAATATATATCTTATAAGATATGAAAAATCTTTTAAAATATAAGAGCATGACCATTAAGATTTTCGGGTAACAACATTGAGAATCTTCTAACACTTCTTAATGAACCATTTAGGAGAAGAGTTATTGAGGGAGAAGGAAGTCCAAATAAATTTTCATATGTTTATTATGATACTGGAAGATATATATAGTAGAAATAAATGCAACTCTTTGAGTAGACACATCCTTTTAGGTCACAATCACATTATTTCATCGAGAAAATCATATTTCATCATATATAGAATAATATTGATCGTATCTATCTATACTAATTTAACTATTAAATTTATCTTCTTGTTAAATTATAGTTTTCTCTTCATTTTCGATAAACCTTTATAGTTTTTTTGTTGTTGTTATACTAGAGATATAATTTTCTAATATGAATTTTATTTAGCCCAAGATGATGCAAGGGTCTCTTGAGAAGTTGTTTGAAAAATTGTTTCACTTGTATTATAAGAGTGAAGGACATTAACCAAAGAGTACGATAATTTCAAGAAATGTTTTCTTAATTACGTAAACGGAAAAATTATATTATCATTATTTATTTAAGGTAAAATTGAAATGAAAGTTGGAGCAACACCTCATACTTATATATATAATAAATAATAACAGTATAGATATAAATTAGTTATCGCATTTGCTGTACGGGATGTTGATATTTATCATATTTAAATTATTGTGGCAAAAAATATTGTATTTAAATTTTATTTTTCCCCTCTAAACTATATGCATTTTTTTGGTCTTCCCCTTTAAATCTTAACATGCATTCATCAGTATTTCCTTTCTAGAAAATAATTGCATCGATTACAGCATTTCATTTTTTCCTTAGAAAATTTATGTGCGTTTGCTTCTTTTTTAAATTCAAAACTTGATATCTATCGAAATTGAATCGAGGTCTGAATGACGATTTCATTAAGTGAACTAAAACACATATATACAATTGCATGTTCGTGGAGAATGCTAAAGCGTTGCAAAACAAGGAAAAAACTAAACATCCTAATATCATACAAGCCAAATCCCTTAATTCTCACAATACTCACGCTCAAGTTGGAGAATGATGATTTCGAATGCCCAAATTTCCAAAAAGAAAGTAGAAGTATGGGTTCACTTAGTAATCAAGAAATTTCAGGTTCGATTTTCGTTGTAGAACTATCAATGTCCCTTTATTAGCTATTGGAATTTTTATTTCATTACACTAGACACACGAACATCCCTTTTATTAAGGAAAAAGAAAAAGCAGAAACAATCTCAACCAAGCACCTTTGTAAATATATTTGCAAGCTGAAGATGTGTAGCAGCATGGGCAGTGGTGATGGCACGAGATTTGATATGCTCCCCAGCGAGATGACAATCAATCTCTATGTCCGCTTGTGGAAGACATGATTGGCTGATGTGTGTAAGGCGGGCTGATTATCAAAAGATAGTAATTGGTAGCGAATGTTAGACACCAAGCGCAGAAAGTAAACCGCGTATCCATAATAACTCACTAGAAGAGACAACTACAACTTGATGTTTTGTTTTAGCAGAAGAATGAGAAATGGTGGTTGTTTTTTTTGTCTTTCATGGTTTGTTTTTTCGTCATCCAAGACATAGGTCTTCCTTCCATTGTAACAAAATAGCCCGTTACAGAACGTCAGCTCACTAGATAGTTAGCCCAATAAGATTCACAATACGCACAGAAGTTAAGAGAGGAGGATCGTTAAAATACTCTGTGTTGTGGAGAGCATGTATTGCAAGATCCTAATGGTCCAGCGGAGGGTCCTGCATGAAATACAAGAGAGTGTGGATTGAGTAGCATAGTTCTAGCCTACTGATGGTTAAATAAATTAAGCGACTCACCAATTGATGATAGCGCCTTGGATTAAACATAAACTAGGACAACCAAGAATATGGAACCTCAAGAAAAAGTGAACAAGAATGATTTGGACCTGATTGTTGGAAACCATAGTGCAATAGCATTGCAAATTTGGAGAACCAGTTGCGCGATGCTTGGGAAGACCAAAGAGTGATTTGTGCAAATGACAAACATTGCCGGTATCTAAGGAAGAAAATCCTAGTGGTAACTTCATGTGGACTTCTTCATTAATGTCCTCGTGTAAAAATGCAAGATAGATGTCCATTTGATACATTTCCTACTTCTTGGCCGGAACAATTGTTAATAAACACTAACAAGTTTCGTAGTTAGCGAAAAAGTTTTGTGGAAATTAATACCTTCAATCTAAGTGAAGACCCTGGCAACCAATAGGTATTTGATAACATTCTGTGTTGCCGTCCACCTTCCTCTTGATCTTGAACACCCATTTACATTCAATTGGGTGTTTACCATGAGGGAGAGGTTCAATAGTCCACGTTCCATTAAGTTGAAGAGCTCGGATCTCCTCTGCCATAACTACTCTCCTTCGGGTGTCTCTAACAGCTTGGCTATACATTCTGGGTTTAATGTCAAAATCAATGACAGCTTGAAACGATTTATGATGTTTAAAAGCACCACCATAGGAGGATAATTCTCAATGGGATGAAGTGCACTCAAGGAATCAGACAAGAGGGGCGACCAGGAGATAGATGCATAGTGTGGCTTACATAATCAGATAGCCAAGTTGGTACCTTTTTTTCTTCTCAGTTAGTATGGTAGACATTCAGAGGTTTGCAAAGAATTTTTAGCTAATTCATCCAAATAATTTGAGTTGAATTGATCAAACTTTAGGAGAGGCCTTGAATTGATTAAATGGCTGCACTATGGAGGCCCAATTGCTATGAAAGAAACTAATTGGCCACCTTCAGCTATTGCGCTTACTGTGGTAGGGCTTTCTTAATATTGGCCATCAACTGATGAAGGCACAAATTGTCTTGAAGAGCCCAATTGCAAGGCTCAGTTATTAGGCTCATTGCTTCAAGAATCTAGAAAGTCTGCCCATTTCCTAAATGGGGCCCGGCTACTCCTGAAGAACCCAACTAATTGGGCTCAGCTACTGTGCCAATCTGATGTTGTTTTCTGCCAGAGGCTACATGAAGCTGCTGTTGTGTCCTATCAAATGACCTCAATGATGATAGTTTTATCACTACAACATGTTGTTGTGTGGCATTTGACCTACAAGTTCATGATGCCCCTCTTGAGTGCATACTGGGATTTGAGTGTTCGGAAGTTGACTAGGTCATGAAGTTCCTGCACGGTCAATGAAAAGCCGGTCATTGCCATGCTTGTCGAGGGTATAGGGATGATGGTAAAAGAGAATGGAAATTTGTTCTAAAAATTTTCACATCTTGTGAGAAATAATTCTTGAGTTTTCAAATCAAAATATGCACCGTCCCTTCTTACAATTTGAATACCTAATAAAAAGATATTTGTGTGATCTTTCGCCGTACTAGTCCTTAATTCTTTGTTGATATAGGGCATACCACTAGGAACCAACCACTCACAATGAGCATACTTCGGTGGCTTTCCATATAAAATTTCATATGGGCTCTTTCCATATTAATATTGGTGTCAGAGTATAATTAATTATGTAAGCAGCTGTAAAGACGCACTCACCCCTAAACTTAATAGGAAGTGATGCTTCAAATAGAAGTGATTGGGCGAGAACCAGAATGTGTTTATGCTTCCACTCCACCTTTCTGTTTTGTTGAGGTGTGTCTTTGCATGACGTTTGATGGATAACCCCATGGGCCGAAAAGAATTCCCACAAATCTCTCGACAAAAATTCCCTATCGTTGTCATTTTGCACCGTTTTAATGGATTTATCAAATTAGGTTGTAATAAAGTTGTAAAAACCAAAAGCTGTTTAGCATCGATGTCTCATGCATCTAAATACCTATACTACAATTGTAAGAAAATAATGATGAGCGCTATAAATCGACGGTGTATTGTAAGGATCCCAAATATCACTGTGAACCAAATCGAACGGTTGATTTAATGCTAATTAGAAATTTACTACGAGTTTGCTTCACACAATGACAAACATCAAAGGCTTTATTTGATCCATCATCTAAAAATTGGACAGTACCTAATTGGATATGACTTGAAGGATGCCCGAGTCTTCGGCGCCAAAGTCGACAATGTTCTATCTTAGCAACTTAAAACACAAAAGTTGGAGAAGTCGTGGATCATATATAATAGAAGTCCTCAGAAGCTTACCCGCTTCAATAATTTTCCTCGAGATGCAGTCCTATATAAATCACAAATCCGGGAGAAAAATTACGTGATGGTCAAGAAAAATATTCAATCGTGTGACCAAAATTAAATTGCATTTAAAATTTGGCATCAAGAGAACGTCAGGCAAAATCAAATTGCCTCCATTATGAATTCTCCCTTTGTGCGTTGCTTTATAGTGTGTTTGGATTGTGGATAAAGGAGGGGAAAGGAAGAGAAGGGAAGGGAAGGGAAAACTTCCCCATTTTATGATTTAATGGAGGGAAGAAAAGAATGGAGGCCTCTAAACCCCAATTTCCTTTCAACCCGAGGGTGAAACAAATATAAAAAAATTCACCCTTCAAAAAAATTACGAACAAGGTATGTTTTTGCGTCCCTTCCCCTTATTAAGCCATACCCAAATGAGGTTAATTTTTACTCGCCCTTTCCCATGCCTACCCCCTTCCTCCCCTTTCCTTCCCTTTCACTTAATGAACCCTATCCAAATGGAGGATTAGAGAATCTCCCATTAGGAATATATACAGGTGATGGAGAACGAGTGGCAACGGATTAATTAAATATATCTCTTTGGCTTGCCATGTCCACGGAAGTGGCAGTGTCGATTAACTACTCCATATCAAAATTATTTGAAGTGAAATTCTCACTGAAAAATGATTCAGAGTCTCTTTCATCCGATCCCACGATATTCAGAAGGCATTAAGACTGGACCTCGAAAAGAGTCGATGTTGCTTGATGCAGCTTGCGGCTAGCATTTGCTTCCTTCCCCGTTCAAGAGACAGGATTTAGAGAAATTCTCTTGGAATAAGGGATGAGGGGATGGGCGATAAGAAAACCAAAAGAATGGGTCTCAGAATCGTCGCTCTAATTCCACTGTCTACACTAGATTTCCGCGCACCCCGCATCAATTATGGGAGTTGGAGTTAACTAGACGAGATTGGAGACCAATTGAACTTCGGATTGACGTGGACCAGCCCATGCAAATGACATAGACAATCCATGCGAAGGACTTAGTAGATTCAGGCTTGCAAAAGCCAAGGAAAAGAAAAGAGGCCTGCGAGCGACGTGCTTCAGGCCAGCCCAACCCGAGAGAAGCAGTGATATCCGACTTAGGCCCACCGTGACTAGGGTTAGTTGCCTCAAGATGGAAAGTGTGGGATGATCTTTGTATTAAGGGAAATTGCAAACTAGAGTAATCTATAAGAATGCAAGGATGTATTATGGAAGGCATTGCCATTTTTACTTATCTTATTACTTGTTTTTTGCCATAGTTATTAGGGAACTATATTCTTTGGTTTCCTTAGATTAATTTAGCTTATTTTGGAATAAGATTTAGCTCTAGCTGACTATTAGATATCCTAGGCTCGGCCATGTAAGCTAGGAATGTGGATCATTGTAAGGCTTCGACAACACGAAATTTGCATCCCTTATCTTGTCTACTTTTTGGTATCTTTCATTTCCTCGCACTTTACTTTACTTACGTTATTCAATTCTTGCACTTTCTATCGCACTTAGAATTTTACAACCCACCGAGCCTCTCGGACATCCATCTACCTATACCTCGTAGCTTCCAAGCAAAGATAGAGTTCCATCCACGCCTTGGCTTCCGAGCCTTGACATGAGTTCCTCTCGGCTTTGCAAGGTCGGGATCCATATTACTCGAGTCTTCCGAGATTCGTGGTGGCCAACCCTATTAAATTGGGTTTAAGGCCAATTTCATCAATTTGGGCTTAAACTATGTGCACGTGTTAGGAGGATCTAAACAGCCTTACCCTCGTGGTCATGATAACGTTTGATCTAGTGGCATCTACACGTACGTCATCGGTTACATCATCGAGGAAACCAGCTTCTGGTTAGACTTGCGGACTTCCTGAACTGTAGGATGGCTGGTGGTTCCACATTCATATTTCTTGAGACAATGCCCAGGTATGCTTGGCGACCTACTACCTATCACATGTGAGCCGAATGGGAGTTGTGCTATTTTAGGTGGAACAACCAATTCTTAATTGTATTGAGGTCTGAATGACAACTTGAATTAAGAGAATGAATCCACATATGTACATTTACATTGTGGTGTAGCATGTTAAGCATATCAAAACAAGGAAATAACTACACATCCTAACATAATACAGGTCAAATACCTTAATTCCATAATATCATGCACTACAAAGAAAAGAGGTTTATGTGACCCTTTTTGAAGCCTTGGGCAGCACTTTATAGGCGACAAGAAATGCCTCCTAACGCTTTTCCTAACACTTTTAAAGGTCGCCAATATCTAATCGACAGAGGTCCGCTGACACTTCTTCATAAACGTTGGCAAAAATTCACTCTTGTCCGATGCTTGTAAGCGTGACCCTAGGCCTATCAATGTACAAAAAAAAAAAAAAAGCCCTGGCCGGCACAATAGTTGCTTAGATAAAGATGAGGTTAGTATTTTAATTTTGTGTATTGCATCAGTTTTTACATGACTAGTCAAAAGACGACATGCAGTGCACGTCATATGCATCTCCGTGAGTTGTTAATATAATGAGTATAAATGTAATATTAAGTTTGAATTACTTTTCCTCTTTTTTTTTCAGTTTAGAATTGTGAGTGCATGTAGAGTGCAGCTTTTTTTAATAGTAAATGAATAATTAGTATACTAAATTACGCAAACCTAACTCATGATGCAAGTGAAGTACAAATTAGTGCAATACATAAGGCTGCCAAGCAATTATGAAGTCTACATCTTGTAAGCAAGACTAGCTCAAATAATAATAATAATAATAATAAACTACTACTAGGTTCACGCTAAAATGGTAGCATTTGATAAATAAACTTATTTAAAACAATTAGGTTTCTAACAAGAGGAGGAAAATATTTAACATACTACTCTAATATAAGAGAATTGTTTTGATATCTCCATTATCTAGAAAGCTTATTTAATTATTTGAGTCGAACATTTTTGAGGGGGCGCACAATAGGCCGACAAATACCTTATACAAGCTGGAGTAAAAGGGTGAAATATGTTAAAACGTTTCCTCTTTTCTTTTCTTTCATGCACTACAAAGAAAAGAGGTTTATGTGACCCTTTTTGAAGCCTTGGGCAGCACTTTATAGGCGACAAGAAATGCCTCCTAACGCTTTTCCTAACACTTTTAAAGGTCGCCAATATCTAATCGACAGAGGTCCGCTGACACTTCTTCATAAACGTTGGCAAAAATTCACTCTTGTCCGATGCTTGTAAGCGTGACCCTAGGCCTATCAATGTACAAAAAAAAAAAAAAGCCCTGGCCGGCACAATAGTTGCTTAGATAAAGATGAGGTTAGTATTTTTAATTTTGTGTATTGCATCAGTTTTTACATGACTAGTCAAAAGACGACATGCAGTGCACGTCATATGCATCTCCGTGAGTTGTTAATATAATGAGTATAAATGTAATATTAAGTTTGAATTACTTTTCCTCTTTTTTTTTTCAGTTTAGAATTGTGAGTGCATGTAGAGTGCAGCTTTTTTTAATAGTAAATGAATAATTAGTATACTAAATTACGCAAACCTAACTCATGATGCAAGTGAAGTACAAATTAGTGCAATACATAAGGCTGCCAAGCAATTATGAAGTCTACATCTTGTAAGCAAGACTAGCTCAAATAATAATAATAATAATAATAAACTACTACTAGGTTCACGCTAAAATGGTAGCATTTGATAAATAAACTTATTTAAAACAATTAGGTTTCTAACAAGAGGAGGAAAATATTTAACATACTACTCTAATATAAGAGAATTTGTTTGATATCTCCATTATCTAGAAAGCTTATTTAATTATTTGAGTCGAACATTTTTGAGGGGGCGCACAATAGGCCGACAAATACCTTATACAAGCTGGAGTAAAAGGGTGAAATATGTTAAAACGTTTGCCTCTTTTCTTTTCTTTTCTTTTTTTCCTTTTTCCCCTACATTTGTGATTAAACAATCATTTTTTTTTCTTGCCAAATCAATGAATGTCCACTAATCACAAAAACAAATACAATTAAAAATATTCAAGATCCACCAAGATCCACTACGTCATACAATCATTTGTGACAATTATGTAATTGCTGCTAAATAATATCTATAAGAATAAAAACAATCTTGTTATTATTAATTAATTCACTGAACGGGCCCAAACAAGCTCTCTCTCTCTCTCTCTCTCTTTCGCGCTCTGGCCCAACTTCGTTCTCTCTCTCTCTCTCCCTCCTCCTTTCCATAATCTGCCCATCTCCGACGTATTCTCTCCTTCGCCGCAGTGAATAGCCGTCTCACAACCTCCAATCGACCATCAGGAGTCTTAACTTCATCAGGCAGATTTCTTGTTGATGACAAGAGTCTAGGCTGAGTTATCTGGACGGTCGGAGATCTCTAGTTGGCGATTGGAATCTTCTCGAAGCTAGGTGATTCGTTTCTAGCACTTTTCTCCCTCTCAATCGCTCTTTGTCTTCGTCTGTCTTTCAATCCCAAATCGTGAACCCTAACCGCAGGTTTGATTTCCCTAGAGTTAATTAACGTTTTTATTTCTCTTTTGAATGCTAAATTCATTTATGTCATTGCTTCTAATGCTAATTTAGATGTTATGCCATGTCTATTCTCTGTTAATATTTTCGATTTGATATTCTCCATTATTGTTTTGAGATTTTTTTTACTGAAATTGCAGGATTTATGACTCATTCATGCTTTGAAAATGAGGTTAGAGATTATCTTGAGTCTGTTACATATAAGAAATGTTTCATGATAGCAGCTACTTCTTCTCATAGCCAATCAAATTAGAATGATTAAATCGTTCAACAAATGTGAGTGTTGCATCAATAATAAATTAGTGATGCGGAGGATTATCTTGAGAGAACAATCATGAGCCTAGCTTCTGTTAGAGCTGGGTATGTTATTCACAGCGATGGGGGATGATGGTTTGAAAATGTTAGTGCTCTTTCCCTTTTCGCTTTCAAAACTTCTTTTTAGTTTTTCTCTTGATGCTTAAACTCTTTGCTGGCATTTTTCTCGATGTTTAGATGAATTGACCACATGGTCAGGTGGATGGGTTGGATGCCATTTTCAAGACTCTTCTAATTGGGTCACACCCGGTTGTCTTTTATTGCCCTATTCCAAGATCATATCTGAGAACACAGAAATCGTAAGGAAAATCGTAAGTGGGATCAGCCACACTTTGTATTTTATATACTTCAGAGAGTTATTTATACAAAGAGTAAAAAATAAAGACTATTTACACTTAACTCCCTAATCTATTGAGTTGTATATATCCAACACACCCCTTCAAGCTGGAGCATATATATTGTGAATACCCAGCTTGTTACAAATATAATCTACTCGAGGACCTCTAAGAGCCTTAGTGAAAATATCTGTCAATTGATCATTCGAACTAACAAAGGCTGTCACAATATCTTGAGATTGCAACTTCTCTCTAACAAAATGACAGTCAACCTTGATATGTTTCGTCCTCTCATGAAAAACCGGGTTCGATGCAATGTGTAGTGCGGCCTAATTATCACAAAATAACTTCATAGGACCGGGTTGTTCTACTCCTAACTCTCCAAGCAATTGCTTCACACACAATAATTCACAGGTGGTTAAACCCTATATTCAGCTTCGGCACTCGATCGGGCAACAACATTTTGCTTTTTACTCTTCCAAGAAATGACATTCCCCCCAAACAATACACAGTAACCTGTTGTAGATCTTCTGTCTGATTTTGAACCGGCCAAATCTGTATCAGTATATCCAACGACTTCATTATGACCTCGATCTTGATATAGTAATCCTCTACCAGGAGCTCCCTCAAGATACTTCACAATTCGAATTACAGCATTCCGGTGAGTTTCAGTTAGTGAATCTAGGAATTAACTGACAACACTCACTGCAAAAGATATGTCTGGTCTAGTAACCGTGAGATAGTTTAGCTTACCAACCAGTCTGCGATATCGCCCAACATCTAAAAAGGGTTCCCCTTCTCCTGGTGCTAACCTGACATTAGGATCCATCGGTGTATCAACGGGCTTACACTCAAGCAATTCCGTTTCTTCTAAGATGTCTAACACATACTTCCGTTGTGATATGTAAATACCACGCTCAGGCTGAGCAACCTCAATCCCAAAAAAGTACCTCAAGGCTCCCAAATCTTTAGTTTGGAACTATGAGTGCAAATAAGTCTTCAGTTGAGAAATGCCAACTACATCATCCCCCGTAATCACAATATCATCAACATATACAACCAATAGAATATGTCTTCCTCCATAGTGTCTGAAGAACACCGAATGATCAAATTGACTTCTCACTAGACCAAACTTAAGAACAGCTGAATTGAAACGACCGAACCATGTCCGAGGAGACTGCTTCAACCCATACAAAGATTTACGGAGTTTACATACCTTGCCGAAGTACTCCCCCTGAGTAACAAACCCAGGTGGTTGCTCCATATAAACTTCATCTTCCAAGTCTCCGTGTAAAAAGGCATTCTTGATGTCCAACTGCTGGAGCGACCAATGACGAACAACTACCAATGACAATAATAGACGTACATAAGCCACCTTGGCTACAGGAGAAAATGTATCTCCATAATCTAGTCCAAGAATCTGTGTATAGCCTTTGGCAACTAGACGAGCTTTCAATCTATCAATGGAACCACTTGGTGACATCTTCATGGTATACACCTATCGACAACCAACAACAGTCTTTCCAGGTGGCAAAGGTACAAGTTCCCAAGTACCGTTGGCATGTAAAGCAGGCATCTCATCTTCCATTGCTTCTCGCCAGCCAGGATAGGACAATGCCTCCCTAACAGATTGAGGAATAGAAACAGAATCCAAAGAGGAAAGAAAGGCAGTATAGGTAGGAGACGGACGACTATAACTGAGAAAGTTATATAAAGGATAAGGATTGGCAGTGAAACGGGTACCTTTTCTCTGGGCAATAGGTAAATCTGGCTCAGGGATGGACATCAATGGTGGATCCGAGGATGGAGGCACGACTGGAACAGGGGTAGAGTCTTCTGGACTCGCAGGAGAGATCACATGTACTCTCTCTACCGACTGCGATTCAACATGAGGTATCTTTTTTCTGCGCTGATAAGTGATCAACTCACGTAGTTCAGCTGTCTCAGGTATTTCAGGAGGAGGAGTGGATGTGGATGGAACATTAGATGGGACAATTACATATGGAGAAGGGAGAGGTGGTGATTCAGAAACCAACTCAGATTTATTAGGAGATGCAGAAAAAAAAGGAGTGGACTCAAAGAAGGTGACATCAGCGATCACAAAATATCTGCGATGTTCTAGAGAGTAGCATCTATATCCTTTTTGTCCTCGAGGATATCCCAAGAATACACACTTTAAAGAGCGTGGAGATAGTTTTGATGAACCTGGGAGTAATTGGTGTAGGAAACAGAGACACCCAAAAATACGTGGAGGCAAGGAATAGATTGCATCACGAGGAAACAAGACTGAAAAAGGAATTTGACCATGAAGGACACTGGAAGGCATTCTATTAATCAAATAGCATGCAGTGAGAAGTGCATCACCCAAAATTTAACTGGTACATTCATATGTATCAAGAGAGTGCGTAGGGTCTCAACAAGATGCCTATTCTTTCGCTTAGCAACTCCATTTTGTTGTGGAGTATAAGCACAAGAAGACTGATGTATCATGCCTCGAGAGGACATATATGATTGAAATGAAACTGAGAAATACTCTCTGGCATTATCACTACGAAGAGTACGAATTGAAACACCAAATTGTGTTTGGATTTCAGCACAAAAGGACACAAATGTGGAGTATTCAAAACAATTCTTCAATAGATAAACTCATGTCATTCTTGAATAATCATCAATGAAGGTTACGAAATAACGATAACCTTGACTTGAAGGAACTGGACAAGGACCCCAAATGTCTGAATGAACTAAAACAAAAGGTGCACTAGCATGTTTACTGACTCTACTTGGAAACTGGGCCCTAATATGTTTTCCAAGCTGACATGATTGACACTCTAATTGACTGACCTTCGACAAACTTGGAACCATTTGTTTTAGATTAGCTAAAGAGGGATGACCTAGGCGACTATGAATTTGCTCTGGAGATGCAGCAGTGGTGCAGGCAATAGGTACCTCAGAAGTTACTGAAGCAGATAGTCGGTAGAGGCCTTGAAACTCATGCTCCGTTCCAATCGTTCCTCCTGTCCTCGAGTCCTGAATCATCACAGAGTCCGAGGTAAATGTTACAATGCAATTGAGTTTTTTGGTCAGTTTGCTAATAGATATTAAGTTATAAGGAAAATTAGGAAGATATAGGACGGAGGATAAGGAAATGGAAGCAGTAGGTTGAGCCGTTCCAAGACCACTCACCGAAGCGATAAAACCATTAGCTAAAGTAACAGAGGGTAAAGAGCTAGCATTATGGAAGTGGGATAACAAATTAGAGTTACCAGACATATGATCGAATGCACCTGAGTCGAGAACCCATGAGCCAATTGGAGAGGATTTAGTGAGACATGCCACTGGCTGACCTGACTGTGCGAAGGAAACAACAAGAGGATGAGATGTTTGCTTTACTGCCTGGTTCTGAAGGAGATGAGTAAACTGAGCGTAGTCCTCTGCCGAAATAACCACAGAAAATGACAGTCCAGTGGGCGTCCCTTTGTACGATGCAGAACTACTGTCAGTGTCGACAGACACTTGCACCTGAGCAGCATTTGCGACCTTAGGAGGAAATCCACATAGTGAATAGCACTTTTCCCGACTGTGACCTCGTCGCCCACAGTAAGTGGACGTTGGGAGATTCCCCCGACCCTTTCCTCCTTTGGATGCTCGATGGCCCTTGTGAGAATAGGCAACACCAGTTGAACTGGAGGTTGCACTAGACGAGTTGGACTCAGTAGCAAGTGCCGCCTTCTCCTCAACTGTACATGGAGTTTGCAAAACATTAGTCACTCGAATCAACAGAGCAATCACATCGGCCAATGGAGGGATTGCCTCTCCACTAAGAATTTGACTTCTCACATGTTCATACTCGACTTCGAGACTCTACAGGCAGATGATAGCTTTCATTTTGTTACGTTGACTATGTTGTTCCTTGAGGTCAGCAGTGTAGGGCATGACCTCATCAAACTCGGTCAATAATCCTTGAAGTCGGGCCAAGTGTGTGCGCATATCTGTATCTAAAAGCTTCAATTGAAATAGATTAGAAAGTACATCATACACCCAAGTAATATCACGGGTATACACCTCTTTCACACGCGTTCACTCTGATTTACATATCCTATAAGGACGGAACATGGACATTAGAGATAGGTCAATGGACTGACATAAAAGGGTGCATAGGTATGCATCAGTTTGAATCCAAGTTGCCTTCTTCGACTCCTCAATTTCTGAAACATCTTTGGTGAGATGTTCCATGTGCCCTTGACCCAAAAACCAAAGTTCAACAGAAGCCTTCCAATCAGCGAAGGTTTTTCCATTTAACTTAACAGTAGAAATTACAGGACTCCCATAGATTGGGGAGACACTCACAGTACTCATCGAGTTTGACATATTAACTAAAGACAAGAGGACTAAAGACAATAGAGACTGAAGCAGAGCCTGCAAGCAGTAAGCAGCAACGGAAGCAGAGCAAGCAGCAAGCAGAAGCAGACTGAAACAGCAAGCAGTAACGGAAACAGAGATAAGCCAGCAACCAGATAGGCATCCAAATCAGCAACCAGACTGAAGCACAGAGACGAGACCAATACCTCTGGAGGCTGAAGTAGCGATTGGAAGCAGCTGGAGACAACGAGCAACAACTGAAGCACGCTGCGACTGGAGACTGGAAGTAGCGACTGGAGCACGCTGGAGACAACGAGCAGGAACTGAAGCACGCTGCAACCAGACTGAAGTAGCGACTAGAAGCAGCTGGAGACAACGAGCAGCAACTGGAGGAAGCTGCGACTGGAGACAAAGAAGCTGCAACTGGAGGAAGCTTCAGTCGGGACGCCTGGAGCAGCAACTGGAGGAGAAAGCCTCAATTGGGTTGACGATTCAAGCAGCAACAGAGGCGACTAGAATCGGAAGCTTGACTGGGTTAACGACAATGGATCTACTGGGAATTGCACAATTGCTGGTAAAGCATTCAACAGCAATTAGAATTGCTACTAATAGTCATAACAATTGCTACTAAAAGGCTTGTCTGTTGTAGAGAGATCAGTGCAAAAAAAAATACATATAACAGAAGCATATCAAGTAGACCTAGATACAATTGCAGAAATCCTTTCAGTAGCTATAATTCGTTCTCAACCTTTTACAACTAAACTCTATATAGATTCTAGTGAAAATCGGAAAGCAGAGTATAGCGTAATCCATATAGAGTCTGCTACAAGAGTAGCAAAACCAAAGAGGAGTCCTAGATCAGTACTCGGTCAAGGAACTATAAAAAATCAGGCCACTAGACTAATTCAATCTACCAAATTCTAATGATGCGTTTGGTTTCAAAGTAAAATTTTAAAATCAGCTTTTGATTTTGAAAAATAGTGGTATAAATGGGACCCACCCTTTGACTGTGTATGAATTATTTTGTTTTGTTGTGGAAAAAAAGTGGTATAAATGAGACTCACTCTTTGATTTTGTATAAGTTATTTAGTTTTGTTGTTGGTAGAATTAAGTTAAAATATGATTTTAAAATCCTACTACGAAACCAAACAAGCTATAAATGATCCAATTCCTAGACAATCAAACCCATTCAGCAGGTTATTCTTGATAGGTTTAAATCAGCGATAGTCAAATCAAACAAACTTTCAAATCAAATTACCAAACTTCCTTGATCGGTTCAGACCGGTGATTGTTGTCGGAGAGCCGAAACATGTAAAATCCAACATAAAAAGGTACAACCACAAAAGGTCAATCTTTGCAAGCGGTTGGTAGGATCGAATGAGCTCAGAGTATGACCTTAGTGGTGAGGGCCGGGATACAAAAGGCGGGAGTCCACGGATTAGAAACCACCATCTAGGAGGGGGAGAGTCAGCAAAGAATCATCTCTTCATTAGTATTGCCTTCGGCCTTATAATCCTTCCTTTCCCTGTAATAATCTTGAGGAATTAAATATGCGTAACATTTTACTGATATGATAATGGCGAAGATAGAAAACTAATAATTCTAAAATCACATGGTCACGAAAATATACATAGAAGAGACAAAAAAGAGAGATATATTTCCCATCAATATATCAACAAATTTGAATTGTCTGCTTGAAAATCATATCTAGCAAGCTCCAAGTGTCAAGTACCGATGGGAAATATATGTTGCAAGCTCCAAGTCGCCATATAAAATTAGTGTTTTACTTCCGCTGAAAAAAATATTTATGTATCATTTATGTCTAGTCATATTTTTATTCTGCTAAATGAAAATCCTGACTCCGTCCATGCAGCGTAGATGTAGCTGCAAATTATACATTAATATCCACAATTTCTCAAGCAACCATTAAGCTTAGCTACTCGCAATACAAATCCAGAAATATGCTAAGCCTTGCTTTTCTGTTAAAAGAAAAGAAGTAAACTATCTTCTTATATTTTAAATTGAGCATATATTAATTTAGTTTATTTCAGTTCGATTATGTTCGGTTCAATTCAATAATTATAAATGAATTATGTCTTGTTAAAAATTAAAGAATTTGACCGAAATGAACTGCATTATTTGCAAAAGAGAGCAATTATGCGCAAAGGATTTTAAAATTTAAAATTGAGGTGATTAGTAACAAATGTGATGAAAGCTGACCAAATGTAATGGAATCTCGCCAAATCTTGTTGAGGTTGGCTCGATCTGAATTCCAACGAAAATATTGTATTTTTAAAACAAATTTTTAATTTGAATTCTTGCAAATTTTAGGATTCTAAACGAACAGTTAACGGGAGCATAAGAGCCTTTCATGGATAAACATGACCATGTGATGGTTAATTCCTGGATACCTTTTCTTTGTTCACATAAAAAAGAAATGAAAAAAAAAATCACCTTATGGAACTACGACGAACTGTTCTACTATCTACGTCAATATTAAATGAGTATTACTTAACCATTTGGTTATCTAAAACTCAACTAGAATGCATGAAAGTGAAAACTGACCGCATAAATAATTCATAGTATTTCCCATTATAAATATTAACTACTTCGCTATATAACGCCCAACCAGAATACATGAAAGTGGAAAACTGACCCCACAAAGGGTCCATAGGATTTCCCCTTATGATTGGTTGTTATACTCATTCATTTGAATAAGGGACACTCAATCAACATATTTTTTTTTTTTTACTAAGTCGCCGATTAATCAAGACCGCGTCTAATTTCGTCAAGCTTCTCCAGACCATATTCACATTCTTTGGCCATCTGCGAGAGCATATAATGGGAGGATCCCCCTTCTCTTAATGCCTCGCCCGCAGTACGTTTAAGGTCATGAGCTCTAAACCTCATTTGCTTCCCTTCATTCCCATCCTTTTCCATCACTCTTTTCACCATTGCCTCGATCTCGTCCCTCCTGATGATACCGCTCGACGGCAACTTCTGTGGCTTCACGGCCATGCCCAGCTGTTCGGCTAGCATGGTCGCATTCATCTTCTGTTCCGCGTACAGTGGCCAGGCTATCATGGGCACGCCGTTCAGAATACTCTCGAGGGTCGAGTTCCACCCACAATGCGACAGGAACCCGCCAACCGATGGGTGAGCAAGGACCTCTGTCTGTGGAGCCCATGTTGAGACCACCAGACCCTTGTCCTGGGTTCTGGTCACGAATCCGTCAGGCAAGTACTCCGGGGTTTTGTCGGTTTTCTTACCGAGTCTGAAAAATGATCCGGATGCTGAATCTTTTTTCGGAGGGCGTACCACCCATATGAATCTATGGCCGCTCTGCTTTAAGCCCCAGGCCAGTTCAGTGAGCTGGTCGGCTGACAGTGTACCGCCACTTCCGAACGCCACATAGAGCACTGATTCAGCCGGCTGCTGGTCCAACCACTCCAGCACTTTGTTCCTTGGCACATCTTGTTTCGCTGGTTGACCGGGACGGACTACTGGGCCGATTGGAAAGATACGGGAACTCAACAGGAACCGCCCCATTGTCTTCGGGTCTCGTAGGGCTCTCAATGTTTTAGGCTCGAGACTCTCCCATGTATTCACCAGCAGCCCATGAGCTCTTCCCAATTCAAATCCTATCCTTCTGTAGTTGTCGAATAATAACTGATCATCTCTATTCGAAAATGCACTAATCGTGTCTTCGAATCGAACTGATTCACAGCCTGGAATGTTCAATGGCTTGTGAAGCCTAACGTGGTCAGCCTCATTTCTCCTATTGATGTTTGGAAGATGTGCAACGAGTGCAAGGTACCATGCATTGGTAGTGATAAATCCATACTTCAGCATCTGAAACTCATCCGCAACAGCAAAAGCTTCCACCCCGAACACGTCGACAATTAGGGCCGTTGGGGGAACATCCATGGAAGAGATTGCGGGCCTCAGGAATTGCATAGAATAGCGCATTATCAAGAAGATCTGAGAGACTATCACTATTGGCTGGTCCATGAGGCTCGATAAGTTCACTTGTGGGAGGAGAACGATGCTGAGTATGTCCTTGGACACGGAGTATTCCTGATCGAGCTGTGATTGGACTGTCGAGGCATCGGTCACCACTGCGAATACGGTGACTCTTAGACTAAATGTCGAAGCAAGTCGATGACCAAGCTCGAGCATTGGGATAAGATGTCCCATTCCGGGGCTGGCGAGCAAGGCTACGTGAGGTGCAATGCTTCCCATGGTGGCGCACTCTAGATTATGGATGTAAAGAAACGTGACATTAGAAAATTTGCTATTCATAGTCCTTTATATATGGTTCGTTCATTAAGCTTTGGTAAGAGAATCAATATAAAATATTTCATTTAATTTTTATCTTAAAATAATGGCATTAGATACACCAGAATAACATATATACAAATTGGAAAAAATTTACGGCAAATTATTAGGATACATTGTGCGCATACAATGTATGGTTAATTGGAGAGAGATATTCACATAAATAGCAGGTATAACACAATAATTCACTAAAAATTAGAATAATTTACTTTTAATCAATATCTAAGTTAATCAACGAGAAAAGGAAGTTTGCTGCGGGAACCTCACCTCTTCGACCTTGAACAAAAAAATTCTGAGTTCAATTCTTATTATTAGGATTTCTCATATTCCTTTAATATTTCTTCTCATGTCCCCTCTTAATGTTTTGAAAAAGATGGCTGATTTGATGGACTCGATCATGTAATATATTTGAACCATTACAAAAGTAATTTCATGGTTGAAATTTAAAAATAAAGAAGAAAAAAGAAGGTTAAAGGAGAGATTAATGAGAAAGTGGAGAGGGTGAAAGTGGAGTTTGGAGACAGGACACGTATCACTTAATAATTAGAGAGAAAAGAGAAGTGTGCCGAAAAGGAGCAGTTTTCCAATTGTAACTCTACATTTGATGCTCCTTTTATTTTTTCCAATATAATTAAAGATAATAACGATAGTTTTGCGAAAAATCATTCAAAAGTAATTGAGCGACGTCAATTTCTCCCATTGTATAGTGTGTGTGTATATATGTATATTATAATTTTAGTTCCCAAATCTTTGTTGTTCATTTTTCCATGAGATATATATATCAATTGGAGAAAAATTGTATCTTTCACGATAAAAAGTACAGAGGTAAAATTATAATTTTTGTTATATAAGTTTAATCTTCAGTCAATTTTAGTTTTATAAGTTTCAAAAATACCGAATTAATCCTATAGGTTTGGTTTGTTAGACACTTTTGGTCCATTTTGTGATCAGTCATTCCAAAAGTATTGATGCAGATCTACTATTGTCAATTTTGTCCACGTAATAAATTTTTTATTGGCTGAAAATTAAAATATTAAAAAATTTAAAAGAATTAAATAAATATATTTTAGAAAAAATTAAATTAAAAGAAACCTAGCCCTGAGGAGTTGGGTGGTCGCCGGGCAAAAGGACCAAATTTGAGGGCTCCCCTTTCGGCTGTCCCTCCTTCTTGGCGATCTTGCTGGAGGCATCATTCGATGAGGTCACCGAGAGGGAGGATTGTCAGGAAGGGGGAGCCCACCTTCCTCTAGAATCTTGTCCTCTCCCCTCTCCCTCTCTCCTTGAAGAGAGAGCTTCTAATGAAGTCGCTAGCAGTGGATTTGGTCGCCCTCTCTCCATGTCGAACAGAGACGGGAGGGGGTGACCAAGCGCACAGGCGGGCTTCCCTTCTAGCCAACTCTCCCTCCGGCGACATAGTCGAGCCTCTGTTGATCAGTTCACTAGGAGAGAGGGGTGGTCAGAAGGGGAGCCTCCAATCTGGTTTCCCCGCTCAATGATCACCTAGGCCCCAGAAAGCGTGGTTGGTTTTTAAAATTTATTTTTTACTTTAAGTTTTTAAGTATTTTAAAATTTTCAATTAATAAAAAATCACAGTATGGACAAAATAAACATCATGAAGTTCATATTAATAATTTTGTAACAGACGATTACGAAATGGATCAAATATATAGGATTGATTCACATTTTTGAAATTTATAGGATCAAAATTCACTAAAAGTCAAACTTATCAGATCCAAACTGTAATTTTTCCAAAGCACAAATCTAGGTTATAAAATAATTTAAAGAAATCAAGATGATAAATGCATATGAAGGAAAATCAAAAGATCCACGGTTTCAAAACTAGTCTTTTTTCCCACGTGATGCATGGATTATTGTTTAGAGTGGTTAGTTTTAGATGAATTTTTTAAAAAATTGACATTATAATTGAATTTTTCATTAAATTATGTATATCTTTAATCGAAAAATTTCAAATATTAGTGTATGCAATAACAAAATTTGGATAATTGGAAATGAATTATAATATCAAATTTGGATGAAGATATCATATTACTTAGAAAACATATTACATTTTCTTAAGTGTCAAATTCTAAAAAAATTGTAACAGATGATCTCCATGTATTTTGAATAAAAAAAAAGAAGTGCAAATCATCTATTTTTAATAATTTTTAAATAGATTTATTTAATTACTATTTCAAAAGCGTTCAATATTTAAACATATTTATTGCATATAGTAAAATTTTCTTTTAGGTACTAATTATGTCAAAAAGTTTTCTATAGATATTTATTCTAAGAAATTGTATTTTTTAAATCAAGAATGTGCTTGTATAATAAAATTATTAAGTATTAATTATTTATATGCATTTACTAATTTAGTCTAAATTGTATATATATTTATAATTGTTAATTTGAAGATTTACCTTTATGATCTTATATCGTATATAAAATTACTTTTCTAACCCTTTATTATGGGAATACAACTATATATATATAGATTACTATACAAAGCAAGCATTATAGGACAAGGTACAACAGCTTAAGGAAGAAAGAAAAAAGAAAGGGATTTTAAAAATAGATGGTGTAGTGTAATAGCGTACGCTAATAACTAATAGGTTCCAAGTTCGATGCGTCCTGAACTGACCTTACCACACTTGGTAACGGAAAAGAAAAAGGGATCATGGACTTTTTTTTTTTTTTGAAAAAGGGGATTCCCCACCCTTGGTAGCCAATATTTGTTGAAACAAAGCTATAAATGGTAAGTATCAAAAGAATTGATTCATTTATAATACGGACATAAAACATAATTTTGTAAATTCATTTTTTAAAATAAATGGGCAATTACCCAACATATTTTTTCCCTTAACTTTCAGATCTTGTTTGCAAAAGTAAATATATATTAATTATATCAGTGATAGCATTCACTGTGATATAGCATAGACAATATTGCTCGCCTGCCCTGCCCATGATTTCAAGAGAACGGGTTTCAATATCCTTCAGTGGAGCATTAAAATTGAAATAGAATATTATATATAATTATTAAAAGGAAGAAACGACAAATGCTGACCTTGTCCCATGGTTGTTCTTAATTAGCAGTTTTCAACCAAAAGCGTGGAAAGCGAATAAAACTGATTTCTATATTTGTGGAATAAAAAATGGGTTATGCAAACTTTCCCATGTGGTCTTCTTCGCCAAATATTTCTCAAAAACCTAAACCTAAAGCTTCCAGTTACATTCCATACGTGAATGGGACACGACTGAAAGGAAAACAATGGGGAACAAATCGGAGCATGAACCTGGAAAGGAAAGTCTCGGCTTAGAATAGCGAAACCAATGTCGGGGTGCCCTCACGGCGAAATAGCACAGACATTTGCGTGTTCTACCACTTGAACTATAAAACTGAGATCTTGATGTTTGGGATTGCCAGCTTCTAAATGAAGAAAAACAGGCATCAGTTCTATTTTCCTTTGCTCTTCTTCTTCCTTTTATTCTTTTTCCTTTTTATTATGGTGGATAGGCATTTATTTTTTTATTTTTTATTTTTAAGAAGTGGTTAGGTATGTATTAATTGCTTGACAAACTTTTCTCACATAATCCTTGCGTTCACTTTAGTATTATTATATCTATTTTGTAGGCCAAAAGCATTAATGAGAACTTTATATTTAGAGCATTAGTTTCTAGTTATATGTGATTCAACGGGGCCAAATCTCTACCACATAAATTGACGAGGTCGTCTTTGATGGAAGAGGAACACATAAGAGTTCTTCTAGCAAACTCCAAGGAGTTTGGCCTAGTGATAAGGAAAAACTTAAGTATTCATCCGATCCCGAGTTCGAAACCCCTTAGAGCCACCGGAACTTTTTTGGCGTGATTACCTATTCCGTGCACCGTTGAGGGTTCACGGAACCTCGAAGATTAGTCGGGCGAAGCCCGGACACTCCGGATTAGCCAAACAAATTGTTCGAGTAGTACTTCCAATGTATATAATGTATCATACTTAATTATTTTTAATTAATTGATGTACAACATTATCTTCCCATCGCATGACTCCCCATACTCTGATGTACAACATCGTCTTCATAACGCATGTTATTTCTTCCTCAAAAGTAAAATAATTCACCCCCTTTTTGTACAGTTCGTTTGTCACCATTACAAATTGTCATGCTGGAAATCCTGAACACTTTAAAAATTAGTTTGTGTGTGTGTGTATAATTATGATTTTAAGATCCGAAAGCCTGTGGTGCAGGTTTGAGTTATAATGCGACTCGATGGGAATATATTCCCGGCATTTCTCATAGGACCGAGAGCAAGAAACATCTAGGTACATAAACGTGATGAAAAAGAAATATGTCCACGATAGGTACATAAACGTGATGTCTTATATGTTTGGGAGCAGTAAAGGTTTGCTTGCCATAAGTGATAATATTTATACACCTGTAGTAATTGCAAAAGAAAAAAATGGAAATAAAACTTGCACCCATAGGGAAGGGCACACTTAAGGGCACTGCACAGTGCACTGTACCTCCTTCTCCGCTCCATATTTAATATAGCAAGGCTGTGCCTATTTCTGCGCGGTGTAGGCTTTTAATTTTCGATTAAAAATGAGGGAAGTGGAAATAATTGCAAAAGAAAAAAGTGGAAATAGAACTTGTACACATAGGGAAGGGTACACATAAGTGAATGCACTGTACCTCCTCCTCCGCTCCATATGTAATATAGCGAGGCTGTGCCTATTTCTGCGCGGTGTAGGCTTTTAATTTTCCATTAAAAATGAGGATTGTGAGTCTAATACAAGTAAATAAAAAGAAAAGCTAAATAGATGAGCACAAATAGCCTCACGATGGAAATCGACCATATAACCTCTTTATAATTAAGCACGTGTCACTAAACTTACTCTTTTAGGTAACTAATGCATGTGTGACGAACTAACTCGTTCGGGTTTCTAATAATTTATTTCATATGAATTAAAGGTATGGTACTGCCAGCGGACCACTAGAATCCTCCATAGTTTTGGATTAGGCGGTTTGAATAATGATGGACACATTGACAAGCTGGAATTCAATTCTTCGTCCCTGCATGCATATCTTCGTCCCGGCCTACAGTCAACGAGGGAGACCATTAATTGCAGGGCTTCAATGGGCAAGAAAGAACGGTGATGTCTTTTACATTTATTTCTATGGATTGGGACGATATAAAGCTAGTTATGCTAGTTCTCGTGCAACGCACTGGATTTTCACATGATTATTTATTGCTTGTATAATGTGAATTTCAATCGATATAGGATGAGTTATATCTGTATCTAGAAGAGAAAACTCTGGTGGTGAACTCCCAAAAGTTAATGCAAGAGGATAGGACGTATGTATACTTTGTGAATAGTTCATAAAGTCGTATGTATGAATCCCCTTTGCACGCGTAGACTTTTGGTGAGGCTAGTGGTCACCCATACATGTGTTTGCACATGGACTTACTTAGATCCATAGGCTTGCGGAGTATTCATAGGTCCGGAGAAAATAAATTCTTCGTTATCATAGATGACAATTTTTTTGACAAAAATTTCATTATGTATTTTATTTTTTATTTATTTCTTCTTAAGAATATTAAATTAATCGGATTAGTCAATCATAGGTATGATAAATATAGTAAGTTATGTTAATATTCATATGTGATGATCTTATGATTCAAATAAGGGTTGGCTATTTCCACCTCATTTATGGCTAATTTACCCCTTTTACAATGCATAGGACTGATATACCATCCAGTTTATTTTAGTAATCTCCTAATTAGTATTGTAAGACAATCTAATCACTCTAATCTAATTGATCCCCAAAACTAAGTATCAAAATTTCCATTTTTATCTTCTGGACTTAAAAAGCAATCTCTTTCTCCCTATTCGTAGTAATAAGAAAAAAAATAATTTTCACAATATATATATATATTCAACTAAAAAGAAAAAATAATTTTCACCTAAAAATAAAACATAATTACTGAAAACTACTCCTTCGGAGACCCCACCTAGTGGTATAGCTTTTTTTTTCTATTGAAAGGTAAAAAAATATTATTTACTCAAAAAAAATTCATGTCGCCATCAAATGACGTCTTCATTGTTCGCACGCGCTTATTATATTGATGCTATATAACCCTAAAAATGATGTAGAATGAAACTCATTATGTTCAATTATTATTTTTCGACTGACAAAAAAGCTAGTAACTATATTGAAATATTCAACGTACTAAATGATGTGGACATGCAAATACAAAATGATAATTATTTGATTTTATTTCTTGTTGGTTCTAACTTCGGTATTTTTCCTGTCATATTTATCAAAAAAAGTCATGCACATGTTTTGATTGTTTTTAAATTGCTTTAATTTATTTTTTCTTATGAAAAATATTTTTAATTATTGAAATATGGATTGTAGTGTGTAAATCAACAAAATAATTGGTAATTGATAAAGAGAAATGTAATGATTTCTTTTTTAAGAAATTAAGTAAAAGGACCTATATAAAAGAGCAATTTAAGGAATTTCTTTAATTAAACAAGACAATGAGGGTATGAAGGTCCTATGAGTCATAAAAGGAGTGTATTAGTCAAAATGGGTGTGGAAATAGTTCCACCCTTCAAATAAACATATAATATTCGAATCATATGAAACTTGTGTTGAATATGAAGCTTCCTACTTCACGCTATGCTGAGCAGCCTTGGCCCAGTATCTTTGGGGTAACTTGTTGGCTCCTTTGGAATTGGACAAATAAGAAAGATAATCGAGGGGAATTTTCAGACATCATATGAAGAACTTCATTGTGTTCTTCTAAAGGCACAATTTTAGCAAATTAGCAAGCGGCTTTGATGAACTTTCTGCCCCGACCTCGGTTAAAAAATGGCATTTCATTACACTGGACAAAGCCCAAGGAAGGTTGGTCTAAACTGAATATGATGGAGCCTCTATGGGGAATCCCGGACTTGCCGGTGCGGTCAGTCTAACTCGTGACTAATGTCAACTGGAGAGAGGCTTTATGGATAATATTGACATAGCGACTTCTATGTCAGCGGAACTTTGAGGAGTACGTTCGGGGCTGGAGCTTGCTTAGAGGATTGCTTGCTAAAGATTGGGAAATTACGCTCGCCAATACGTATTGCGAGGGGAACTGTTGTGTTAATTGGTTTGCTCAGGGAGCAATTGCTAGGTCTTTGGTATCCATTACTTCCATTCGATTTCGAGCGGACTAGGTCCTATTTCTTTAGCGGATAATTTTGAAGTTTCCTTACCCCGCTATTGTACCTTTTAATTTCTTTGGACTTCTGTCCCATTAATGAACCAAAAAAAATAAACACATAATATCGAAAGAGAATATAGTTCAATGACGCGCGTCCTTATCTGGTAACCAAGAGGTTTCTAGTTCGATACTCAGTGGATATCCGCGTCCCTTTATCAGTTATTAGAAATTATATTTTATCGTACTAGACACATAAGTCTCTCTTATAACCCGGTGAAAAATATTAAACATCTTTTAATATATTAAAAAATTCTTGTACATGAAACCATGTTCTCATAATTTTTCCAATTTTATTTTTTTTATCATTTTTTTCCCTAAAACTCTCGTCCATTCTAAGCCCACACCTTCATCTTTTATCTTTATCTTTAGCTAAACTAAAATAGGTCCCATTCTAAACCCACATGTCATGCCTGTATTTTTCCTTTTCTTTTTCTTAGTGATTTTCATTCTTTTTTCGTGGGGGTTTATACAAATATATTATATATATACTTTTTTTTTCTTTTTTTTAGATCTCATTCTAAGCCCACATAAAGCCACATGTATATTTTCCCTTCTCTTTTTCCTTTGTCATTTTCCTTCTTTTTTTTTCTTGTGTGGGTTTATGTAGATATATAATATATATATATATATATATATATATATATACTTCTTTCTTTCCTCTTCTTCATTTTTGTTTTATTTGTGGGTATATACTACGATGCAATCTACGCAGCGCCACCGCCGGTCGATATTATACCAATTAATATGACATATGATATAAATGCTAATATTTCTCCTTACCAATCTCAATTCTAATTTAAAATATTTCTATTAAAAACCATGAGCATAATAGAATATGCCATAAGTAGCCCCACTAATTTTTTTTGGACAAACTATATTGATAGTGCCGGGATTCAAAATTTATTAGAAATATATCGTGATCACAACCAAGTCAATGCCCAAATAAGAATTAGTCTCAATCAATAGACTGACATAATCTCGCGTTTTCATTCAAAAAGAATCATAAAGTTTCTCATATTATAAATATAAAGTGGCCGCTTAAAATGTGACCAATAGAAATTGGTTGTTTATATTAAATGAAGAACTCATTGAAAAAAATAAAATTATATAAAAAAAGAGGAGGCTGGGTCCATGCAGGTGGGAATAGTTTGTGAAGGTTTTTGAAATAAAAATTTTGATTAATTTTATTTATTAAATTTACTATTTAGACGGAAGAACTTACCCGAAGAATGATCTTCCATTCAATTCTTTTTCCTCCAAATGTATCAAAATTCATCCATCGATATAGAAGAGCAAATCGACAAAATAAACCAAATTAATGAATAAATATAAAACAATAATACAACCCCATCAATTTTGAAAAATTTAATGTGATAAAAAAAATGATGCAATTGACCAATGATGCCTATAACAGTTGATTTATAAGTGAAAATAATATCTTTATAAATTTTTTATCAATGAACATGATCTCGTCTAAAAATAATTTGTTATTTTTACATATCTAGAGAAGAAAAATCACTATTATTTCTTTTACTTACTACTAATAAAAGTGATTTTACGTAAAAATGATTTCTCACTTTTGCATCTTTAGAGAGAAAATTATAGTACCATTTTTCGGACATGCAACAAGGTGCGGAGCTGCCATATTATTATATATGGACTTCATATTATCATAGACAAAATATAATATTATCAAATTTTTAGAATTAAATTATAATTAACAGCCATTTTGTTTATGTTCTTGCATCAATTTTGTTACTTTTTTTTGTTATACCTTTATCATATATAATGACTTTTAACTTATAATTTGAATATACCATAAAGGTAACGCATAATGCAATCAACCATAGTGTACAATAATATATGAATTACAAGACACATACCCGTGCTACGCACGGCGTATTGAAACTTTTATCTTACCTTTTTTACTCTCTAGAAAATATAATTATTCTTCATAATTTTTTCTATTATCTATACATAGAAGATTTTGATAGCAATTACAAATGTTAATTAATATATTAATTAATGAAACTAATATAAGCAAAAAAAAAAGAAAAAGAAATTGTGAGATGAGATAGTGAAAGAGCTAGTGCTTTCGGAAAACTGAGGGAAGAGAGAGGGAGAGGAGAGAGGAAGAGAGTATAATGGAAGGAACAAGAGAGCGGGGAGTCATGGAGAGAAAATATGGCAGTTATTCTATATATTTAGAATTTTATGCCTAATTCAATGGCTATTCATAGTTAAAACATATGTAGTAAGGGTATTTTGGGCAAATTAAAGTTAGACAAATTAGCCCCTTTCCAGTATAGTAATAACTGGTTCTATGTCCCGTGCATTGTTGCACGGGTTCATTTTTATATATTCCTATACCATTTCTTATTGTAATTATTTACATTTTGAAATACATATTTCTATTTAAAAATAATTAAATTTTTAATTATTAAATATAATTTGGTTAAAAATAAGAGTAAGTTAATTATTTTTTTTGCCACATAGCAAGTTAATTATTATAATAATAAGAATAATACTTCATTTTGCTCTTTTTTAAACAATATTTATGAGATTCTTATTTTTAAAATTTTATTTTTTATTTTATTTTATGAGTTTAAGCTCGCAGTGTTATATCATTAATATTTTTTCAATTTTTCATTTATAGAACCATAACTTTCTTAAAAATTATATTTATGAGCTCATAGCACTATATCATAATATTTTTTTCATTTATAAGATGATAATTTTTTAAAACTTATATTTTTATTTATAAGCTTACAACATTGACATATCATTTTTATAAAGTTTCTTTTGAATTTTGAAAAACATATTGGGTTCTTAACACAATAAAATATCTTTATAATTAATTTCAAGTTTCATATAAAATAATAAAATTAGACTAATTTCGGTATTTTGCAACAAACAGTCCCATTTAATAAGCATTATATTATATATTTATTTAATCCTTATCCATATAATAATATCCAATTTAGTATTTCATTGATAAGTAATTATAAATTGTCATTTTTGACCCTAACTATAACCCCCTTTAATGCAAAGTGAAGTCAACTTTACTATATATACTAGTTTTTTTTGTCCTATGTGTTGCATGGATTCATGTTCATATATCTCTATATCATGTTTACCATAATTATTTATATTTTTAAACATGATTATCTTATACAAAATGATAATAATTTTCAACTTTAATTTTAACATAAAAATAATCTTCTATAATTTTTTAATAAAACTTATTATAATAATAATTTATTCGATTAATATGCATCACATTTTAAATTAACCATTACTATAAATTTATCACATATATTAAGTTTTGTAAATATAATATAAATTTGAATTTTTAAAACATTGTTTGTAACATCCTTATCTTTATATTATATTTTTCTTTTTATTAGTTAATAGCATTATGTTATAAAATTTGTCTTTTAGAGGATCGCGATAACTTTACAAATTATGTATATCATCAATTTTTTTGTAGTGGTTTTATCATTTGATGTTATATATATATATATATATATATATATGTTCATTTTTAACATATATATATATATATATCCTTTCTTATAGCTATTATTCTGATTTTTTAAGCATATATTTGCTCTTTAACACAATAAAATATGTTGAAAGTTGATTTGAAGTTTTATTAGATAATCAATTAATAAATTAGACTAATTTTAATGGTTCGATATATATGGTCTCAAAGCATTATATATTTATCTAGCCGATCAACGTACAATATGCATATTTTTATAGATATACAAACAAAATTGGTTAGGTACTTTTCAATTACAAAATTTGATGACATTCTTATTTCAAATATATCATTTTTATTTTTTATATTAAAGGTCACATATTACAATAATTTTACACTTATTATAATAAAGAGGAAATTACGCCATATATCTTGTGGTTCCACTGGCTTCTCAAATATATCATATGCTTTAAAAATTACTAAAAATAGCTCATGATTTACATTTGGTTTCAAATATATCCTGGCATTAATTCTTCAGTCAACATGTAATGAACGTATTGACACATGGCACATTTGAAGATTAACAATGCCTACGTGGAGCATTAGTGCGGCCATACTTGCCACTTTGAAAATTTTTTCGGGATAGACTTGAAAAAAAAATAAAAACTATGGGATAGTGATTGAGAATTCGGTGAAACCATAAGATATATGGCGTAATAATTCATTTATTTAAATTCAATAATAAATAGTTATTAATTATTAATAACAAAAAAAAAATCAAAAGATGGCGGTGAAGGTGAAGTTTTAAAGGAGAAAATGCCCTGGCTGGTCAGACATTCCGCTTAGACGACTTACTAACATTGCATGACGCCACTTAAGTGTACGTCTTGATGTTCCTTCTGGTGACTGTATTAAGGACCTTTCGGTCGGATAAATTCTCAATTGGTTAGTACTGGATTGTCCCGGGGATTCTGTCCTATCAAATATATGGTTTGTTCTCTTGTTATTTTAATGAGGAATGATCATTCAACCATTTGTGTTGGTGTGGTCATTTTCTTAGTTGGTAGTCGAATGGCTGAACCCATGGTCGGCAGTCTAATGTCTATGTCCGTTGATGCTCTTGTTGGCTATGCACTGTAAGTTAGGTTTTCTATTAATAAAATATTCACCAAAAAAAGATAGTGAAATGAATCATGACAAAAAGAAAAAACAGTGAACTGAACTATATCTATATGTTTTCATTCATTTTACTATTCATATTTGGTAAAATTACAAAAATAAATAAATAAATAAGAACTAAACAAAAGTAAGGTGGGCTTTGCATTTGAGATGAAGGGATTTTCCTTTCTTTCAGTATTTGTCATAGGAAAGGAAAGATAAGTACTGTAAAAAATATTTTCCTTCCCTTTTTTTTCATCTTTTGATAAATTATGATTTTCCTTCCTGTGCTCTCACTGTTTTCGTCTCAAGAAATTATTATTATTATTATTATTATTATTATTATTTGGAGTTATTATCCCAAATATCCTATGGTGTCACCGAATTCTCAATCACTATCTCATAGTTTTTATTTTTTTTCAAATCTATCATGGTAAAATTTTCAGAGTGGTAAGTATGGCCCCATTAACGCTCCACATAGGCGTCGTTAATCTTCAAACGTGTCATACCTGTACAGCCGTTACATATTGATGGAAAAATTAATGCCGGGATAGATTTTGAATCAAATGTAAACCATTGGCTATTTTGGGAAGTTTTAAAGCATATCATAGAGTTGAGAATCTGGTGAAACCATAGGATATATGGTGTAATTCCCTTTATAATAAAATATGCTCGAAATTAATTTGAAGTTTCATTCCATAATCACTTCATAAAATTAGACTAATTTTCAATGGTTCGACAAATGTTTTCCAACTAATGGTCTCAATATATATTTATCTAATAAATGTATTTTATAAATATTCATATAAAATTGGTTACGTATTTTTTAAATATAAAATTTGATGAAAGTATTTATTTTTTAATACTACCTTAATTTCATATATTACAATAATTTCACCCTTATAATAATAGAAATTAGGTTAATATCTAAATAAATATTTAATTGTTAACATACTTAATTATCACTTATTTTTGATTTGGGCCTTTTCTAATAAGCCGAGAAGATATTGGTTTTCATAATTGAGCTTGATTTGATTAAATCAATTCCCTTCATTTTTAATTTATTATTTAAATAATTTTTCTATTAATGAGAGAGTATTTATTACAATAGGATACAATTTTACTCATATATATGGATATATGGATGGGTGGATAGATAACTTCTAATTCATATTAATAACATGAACAAAATAATTGTGTTATGAATATTGTTTTTCCATTCTCACAGCGAAGCACAAGCAATACGCTAGTATAATACTATAGTGGAACATGAAGACTAATTTTCAATGGTTCGACAAATGTTTTCCAACTAATGGTCTCAATAATATATTTATCTAATAAATGTATTTTATAAATATTCATATAAAATTGGTTACGTATTTTTTAAATATAAAATTTGATGAAAGTATTTATTTTTAATACTACCTTAATTTCATATATTACAATAATTTCACCTTATAATAATAGAAATTAGGTTAATATCTAAATAAATATTTAATTGTTAACATACTTAATTATCACTTAATTTTTGATTTGGGCCTTTTCTAATAAGCCGAGAAGATATTGGGTTTTCATAATTGAGCTTGATTTGATTAAATCAATTCCCTTCATTTTTAATTTATTATTTAAATAATTTTTCTATAATGAGAGAGTATTTATTACAATAGGATACAATTTTACTCATATATATGGATATATGGATGGGTGGATAGATAACTTCTAATTATATAATCAAAATAATGTATAATATGATGCACAAAATGCTAGTATTTAATATTTTAATTACGAACAAAAATTAGTAGTATTAAGACATATATATTTTCTATTGTTTCTATAGTAATATATATGAGTTCTAATACTATAGTGGAACATATTTGTTTATTATAATATGATTTCCGGAGTTTCTATGGTGTTTCTTTTTCTTTTTTTTTTCCCTTATCATTTTACCACTAGAATATACACTCGCATGATGCAGCAGGTTAATAAAATTCTTCTTCAATTTTTTTTAGTTTAATGTAATAATTTGGATAATATCAAGTACAAATAAAACTGAAACTAATGGTAAAACAACTTGTTTAGAAAAATTATGAATCGTCGATATATAGTAAATAATTCAGATTTTTCAAAAGATTGCACTAATTAATTTTCTTACAATATAAAAAGTAATATTTCTCCCAGTTAATCTTAATTTGAATTTTTATATTTCTAATTAGAAAATCATGATCGCAATATAATAAGTCTTAAGTCGCTCACTAATTCTAAGTGGACGAACTTTATTCGCGGTAGGATTTTGAAATTTATTATAAGTATCTTGTGGTCAAATCAGAACCAAGTATATCCAAGCGAGAATTAGTCTCAATCAATAGGCTGTCATAACTATGCGGTCCACCAAAAAATAAGAATATTTGTAACGTCGTAAATAAGAAGAAACAAATTAAATTTTTGATAAATTGAAATAGGCTTTTAACCAATTTGGTTTAGTTTTATGTAATTGGACGCATGTTCTGATTAAGTAAGGTCTGTAGTGTGAGTCACTTTTTCCTTTAATGAGCTGACCTCGCTCGACAATTGGACCCAATGGACGTTTGAATATGCGGTCATTCACACTGCAAAAATGTCCATATACTTAAAACAAATAAAAATATAAAAACATAAATGTAAACTTTTTAAAAAATACAAATAGAGTGGAGGAAAGGTGTGCAGCTTTGGATGCACTCAGACTCCTTTTGCAGGATGAACAACTGCAAGGTTGGCTTAGAATTCGAATAGCATATTTTTTTAGTATGGGAAGATAATCACCGCAATAATCCCACCATTCACCTGTTATAAGATAAAGGGTGCACGTGGGAAAATCCACCACACTTCCCCCTCCTTCATATGGACCTGGAATTAAATCCTTATATAATATAATAACTAGTCACTAAGCTCGCGTGTTTGCACGGGCCTTGCTATTTTATTTATGAAATTGCTTTCTTATAAATAAATAATTGAAACTTTTGTTATGGTGGTTTATTTTATTTATAATCTGTATGTTGTATTATATATTAATGAATGTAATATTGACAGTGTTTTAAATTTATTATAATTATATTATTATTTTTATTATTTTATTAATCACAAATTTGAAAATTAATGTGGGTTGGTTCAAACGGTTTGACGCATATTCTCCTTAAGTAGGTAATGGGTTTGAGTCTTGTCAATGGAGAGAATTCACGCTGTGAGAGTTTTACCCCTTAATGAGCCGACCCAACTCGATTGAATTAGTCGATGGGCCATTGGGCTTCCAGATACTATGGTGCACTTTGAAAAAAATTATAATTTTTAAATATTTTGTCTGCATTTGAATAGATTGGGTTAGAATTACTATAAAAAGTAAATAAAATACGATTTGTCGTAATACTATTGGGGCTGTTTTGGTCCCTATAATCTTCGAATTTTTCCCGGAAAATCCCAAGATTGCAAGTTATTTTATGTCATTTTGAGCGTAAAATGAATCCCTGTAATTACTTTTCGGGTTAAGATTTTGACGGTCATGATTGGGAAAATCTTTGAGGCCGAAACAGTTGGTATTCTCGAATTACAACTGGACCATGTCTTATCTCTGTCAAATTTAATGATATATATATATATATATATATATATATGATTATCTCCGTTAAGAGTTTACTATCAGTTTTGTCCCTTAAAAAAATTAGTCAAATGTTTGATTTATATTTTTTTACTCTTTAATTATTGTTTTCAATTTGGCCGTTGATCACCGAATCAACTGCATGGTCAGTTGGCTCAAATGAATTTTCACGTTCAAGGCAATTGAAGGTAATTAATTTTCTTTTACCGTTGAAGGATTACTAATTTGTCTTATCAGAGTTTTGAAGCTTTTCAATACTATATATATATATATATATATATATATATATATGCATACACAGTGTACGAGTGTTTGTGTGTATTGAGAGCACAAAATCAATTTTAAGTTCATATTATTTTATCTCGAGCTGGATTTTAGTGAGGAAGTGTCGTGTTTAGAAACATGACTATTTCTCATGAGCATTGTATCCAAAGATTAGATAATTCTGTTAAAATTACGCTGTAACATTGCTGGAATTATCTATTCTGAAGGAACAGAGGGAGGAGGGAGCTCCCGCAAAGGCCAAAGGAATAGAGGGGAAGCTTCTGTGGGGGTTACCCCATCGGCGAGGTCGCTAAGACCTCTGGCGACCTTGTCGCTGAGGGAGGTCTCCAACGGGGGAGCATCCATGGGAGCTCCCCCCCAAGCTCTATTCCTTCTCCAATTGAAGGGAGAAGGAACAGAGGGGGAGCTCCCCTTGATTCCTTATTTTCAAATTTTTTAATATTGGAATCGAAAAACGACTTGTTTTAATTATTTTATATTATTATTGACGATGTTAGTTTACATGTGTGCACCACGTCAGATTTTCATTGCCCCATTTAATTAGTGGTTGGACCAAATAGGAAAACGGGATCATCTAGACCTAATCGTTGACAGAATTCTTTCAGGGACCAAAGTGTTAGCTCGCCAATGTTTTAAGGACCAAACTGACAGTAAACACTATAATTGTTATATACATGTCAAAGAATGGATTATATTATAAGAATATATTTTAATTTCAATTACGCTTATTTGTGCCATCAAATCAAAACTTAATATATATTTTTTTTTATTCTTTAATTGAAAATTTTCGCTGAAAATTCAATGAATGAAATTTTGGCAGATTTTAATAAGTAATTCGACTATATATTTGATATTAAATTATACATAGATCATGAGATGATAATTCTATTATATTGTGTATGGGCTAAATTAATATTATTGGCTAATTAAAGTTATTTTTTTTTACTTTTTGGGAATTTCATGCTTTAATTAATGTTATGGTTAATAAATGTCAACCATATAATAAATTTTAATTTCAAATATGCTTATTTGTTAGCATCTTCTCAAAACTCATTTTTTCTTTAATTTTTATTCTTTAGTTAAAATATTGTGACATAAAAGTCGATGAATGGAAAGTTATGGTATAATTATAGGTAAATTGGCAGATTCTATTAAATAATTCGACTATGTATTTTACATTAAATCATATATAGACCATTAGATAATAATTATGTTATATCACTAAATTTGTATTATGGGAAAATTAATGTTAAGTTATTATTTCTTTTTGACAATTGTCATGGTTAATAAATGTCAACCATCTAATAAATGCGAGTAATTGATTAATGTCATGGAGTATGTGTGCGCACCCGAATTTCATCTCGTCGGAGCACGCATGCGTGCGCCTATGCAACGCGGCTTGGTAGTATCCACCTTCCCGTGGGGATGCGCGACGGACACGAGTGAGAAGAAGTCGCCACTTACTGTTTACGACCCGTAGGTCGAGGGCCGTTAAGTCGCTCGGGTCTAGGGGTACGAGGTACACCTAAATGCTAAGGCAATGGTCATACGGAACCCGAGGTTCCGAATTCGGGGGTTTTATTACGTGCAGGCTTATATCCCGCACGCCCTTTCGGTACTCTAGTTTGCTAGGCTTTCCGTTTTGTTTATTTACCGCGTGATTTAGGGTTGCACTTGACTCGCCCGTTTTGACACCGTAAAGTCGATGAATTGATCAAGTTAGGCCAAGAACCCGAAAGATGAGTAAGCTTGTGCGTCGAGGAATCGGTTCACTATCCTAACGTTTACAGCTCGTCAAACCACGACGGTCGACTCCCTGCGTGAACCGAAACCGCGAGTATTCGGGCTTACTCGTCTCTAGGTATTAATAGACCAACTTGACCGGTTCGACACTCAGACCTTTCGCTTGCCGATTGGGGATCCTTACAAATGAATGAATAGATGTACAAATAAGATCCTCGCAATGTACACTCGAATAATTACAAAGTACAACTGAATAAAGTAGATGGATCCCGATCGGTTTGCATTGGGCCAATATTCCGCTCTGGCTCACCGTGTGTTTTGAATGACCGATAAATAAATTAAGACAACGCGGGCTCAAAGAGCCGGGGGTCGGGTCCGATCGAACCAACGGTCGGCGGGAGAACTGATTGATTCCCACTGTCACCGTTGGACCGATCGAGCTCCCGGGTGATTTCTAAACACGTTTCACACATCCAATCCAAATCGCCTCCCACATAGGCCATACTTGGAGTGTGATGGTGACTCGAGACTAGATCTCATTCCGCACTCGGGTTGCACACGCTCAGTGAGTCGGGAGGCGTTGGACCTCGTGTTCGGTGATTTGGGGCGTTGGACCCCGTGTAACACGTAACCTATGGGCTCGGACCCAAACCGCAACAAATTAGCAAAAGCAAATGGAAAATAAAAGAAAACTGATAAAACCGATGAAAAACAGACAATAACTGACAAATATAGACAGATACAGACAAGTTGTATATTAAGTCGAATGTACGTGACTTAATCAGTTATTAACCGGGGTTGATTAGCAAACAATGTATCCAACCTAGACAAACAAAGAGGTGGGCTGGAATATGGTTCTACGCCGATTACATGCGTGGATTTGTTTTAAAACTTTATTCAGTGATGTGTCACTATGGTTTTATCGAATTAGCCAAACCCGTATTTTAACTCTAGATTGGAATCTAGCATTCCGCCTATCCATTAACTAATGTTTGATTAAGCTGAATGCGTGATTAATCCGGTTTTCATGTTTTGCAACAGAAATAAAATGGTCACCACCGAATCTACAATAGGGAGATGGAAACACCGAAAGTGGACGGAATGGGCCGTGCGAATGAAACTCGCACCCGAACGGGTCGCCTTTTTCTGTCCATAGATCGAGGTGTTTTCGACTCAATAATGCCTAGGATATCGGTGGATCGCGGAATGACAATTATGCCCTTGATCGGTAAAACATGTGCGGTTCACATATAAATTAAAGATCGCGTGACACGAAGAGGTCTAAAAAGGACTCGCGCGTCTCGACTCGAGCCTCCTCAAATTGGGCCCGGACTCAAGTCATAGTACGTGAGTACTTATTAGACACGATTCTATTCGTGTTACACGTCTCGGTGCTTTGAAATTGTGAGCTTTTAAAGAAAATGGCATTTCCGCCGTTCCGTAAACCATCGATGCGTTTATGAATTAATAATCAATTTATCCAATTATTTGGTCCGAGTGATTTAATTAATCGAATGACACATCCCGTTTCTCCCATTTGTGAAATTATTCGGTGGTGGCGATCTTATATTATAGGTATTATGGATTTAATGGGTAATGGTCCAAAATCAATTTATCTATCATGAAACCAACACATGGCTAGCGATAAAACACGAACATAAGTGCACTCAATTCCAAGGAATGAGTCCGAAGCGACGAAGAAGACCATCCTAGATCCGGGAGGGGTCAAGGAGCACTCGGCCATCTTCCAAAGAACTAGGCCGAGAGGTCTCCTTGACCCGCCTTGGATCGCGGGTGGTCTCCCACGTCGATTTGAGCCATTCCTTGCATGCATAATACGTCAAGCATGTGTAATAACACATGTTTCGACGAAGATAAAAGGAAACCGACGCCGCCAAGATCTCAAAACGCGAGCGAACACACGAACAAACACATACAATATATATATATATAAAGGAATCAATAAAACGGCGTCGATTCATGCAATGGTAAAACGTGAAAACACGAAGACCGACCTATTTCGAAATGAAAGAGGCTTCCTTGGACCCGTGTGGTCCAAAGAAACTCTCGACCGCATTCCCTCAAGAATGGCCGTGAGTTTCCATGGCTCACATGGGTCAAGACGGCCTCTTCGATCCCGATTTAAGTCTTTTCCCGTCATAATAACACATCACATGCAATAAAAAACGGTAAAGACATGGGAAGCAACTAATTTCGGGGAAGGAGAGACCATTTTAGTCTCGGTGAATCAAAGGAACTCCGCAGCTCCCTCCCATGGGCTCTAACCGTGAGTTCCCATGGCTCTACCGGACCGTGTGGTCTCTTCTACCCCGACTTTAATCATTTCCGGCCGTGATACATGTAATATAACGATGTATGTGCATGATGAATGACGTACATATGCACGAAAATGAATAAAAAACGAAACTTGCATGTAATATAGTTATCAACCACCTTTTCATCCCACAACAAGCAAATATTGAAGACCTAACTCCTCTAAGTCGTAGAGAAATTATACCTAGCCTCGGAACACGAGGAAAGAGTCGGAGAAGTGGCAAAGGGAGTCGGGAGACTCGGCTGGAATGAACAGACCCGAATCGGTGCAGTCGGGTCGACTGGCAGACCCGACTGGCAGTTTGGCTTTTCGGGGCTGTACTTGTTGATCGGGATGGAATTTTCGTACGGGGCTAGTTGCATTGGATTCCCAAGAGACCAAGGATTGCATCTGCGGTGGTTTCGGGAGGAGAGCACGCGTAGATTTTCCGAAAATCAAAAACAAAGTCGGGTCAGTAAAAAAAGACAGACCCAGTCGGGTCAAAACAGACCCGACTGTTACCCGATGAAGAAATGGCTCCACAGAAGGCTCCCGGTGGTCTTTTGCTGCAAGGTTGGTGGCATTGGACTCCTAACTGACTGAGGATCACAGTGATAGGTGGCTCGTAATGAGGTTCAACCTGAGCTGACCTGTATGTTCCTGCAAAGTTCGGGTTAGAAAAGAAAACCAAAGGAACAGACCCGACTGGGCTGTTTGGGTTGAAACGGCTGCAAAGGGGGCTCCGGGTGTTGCACCAAGCTGGCTCGAGTTCCTCCAACTCCTAAGGGACTGCTCTTGGTGTTCATGACCAGCTTGTGGCGTGCGCACGACTGATTTCAACCGGAAATGCAAAGAGAAACTGATAAAAAAAACTGTGAAAACCCGGTAAAGGAAAAGATTGGAAAAAGGGCAGTCTTGCGCGGTTGAGTGGCTCTCGGCACGTGACCACCTCGTCATGGGGGAGAGTGAGGGTCATGAGGAACCCTTAGAAAGTGATGGCACGACTCGCCATGGTCGTGGGAAGGAATGGCGTCGAAGAAGCCCGGAATGCACCCGTGAAATCCGATTCTGCTCAACTCTGGAACGCGGGGCTGGAGGGTTCAAATGCAAAATCTAAGCTCGGAATTGGACTTAGGAGGTCGAAAACATGTTGGATATGAAGTTTGGTTGAGTTTGCTTAAGTCGAGAGGGAAGAACTCGCCTAGAAACCGGAAAAACGCTTAAGGGACTGTTTCTGGACAGAGCTGGAACAAGGTGCTGGGAGCTTCAAATGAAAACTCTAAGGTCGGAAATGGACTTAGGAGGTCGAAAACATGTGGGATATGAAGTTTGGTTGAGTTTGCTTAAGTCGAGAGGGAATAACTCGCATAGAAACCGAGAAAACGCTTAAGGGACTATTTCTGGACAGAGCTGGAACGAGGTGCTGGGAGCTTCAAATGAAAAATCTAAGGTCGTAAATGGACTTAGGAGGTCGAAAACATGTGGGATATGAAGTTTGGTTGAAGTCGGCTAAGGTTGGGTGGCGGTCGCCGGAAAACGATTGAATTTTCGAGCAAAACGGCCTTGGAACCGGGCTGTGCTTTGGCTGTGCGATTTCTGGAAAATGCTGAAGTTTGAGAGGGCTTGGAGAGGGTTTCCTAGAGTGAAAAAGCTAGAGAGATTATGGAAGTTGAGTTGTGATTAAGTTAATGACCCAAGAGGCTTATATAGGAAGGCTAATGATGCAAAATTAGTGAAATTAAGTGCGATTAGAGGGGGATTATGGGGCTGCCGAATTTTGAAGAGGGGTTAGGGAGGGGTTTATGTCACTTAGAATGTAGGGGAAGTAAGGGAGAAGTGATGGGAAGTGATGAGAAGTGATGGATGTGAGGATGTGTAAAAGATATTTGAAATGTGTGGAAGGGGGAAGCTCTTGGGTTTGAGCCACCGAAATTGGGATTGAGCTGTGGCTTAGGAGAAGTTGAGCCGAAGCTTAGGGTTGAGCCGTGGGTGTGGGTTTTAGCCGTGGCTTGGAGGCTTGGCTTGGCTGAGCTGTGGGTCCCATTCGACTAGGAGAAAAGCTGGGAGAAGCTCGAGGCTCGATTGATCGCGCGTTCGATCCCTGAGGTCCGATTAATTAATAGATTTGGAATGTTTGCACGAAGAGAGTTTGAATGAACCTAATATCGCCATATGTCATGTGAACGAATATTCGGGTGACTCAACACCTCAAGAGTCGGTTTTGTCCCGTTTGGACATCCAGAGTGGAGTTGACCGTCCCCGTTCTCCAATTGCTCCTTTGTGCATTGTAGTGTTCGTCTCGGTGAGTTTTTTTGCTGCCCTATGCAGAATCGTTGGCTCGTCGTCCCTGACCGAAGACCATTAGTCGAAGGTGACCTAGGGATCCGCGATCGGGGTTTTCTCAGTGTTTCCCGAATGTCCTGAGGTGTTTGAAGACCGTTGTGGCCACTGTTCGTCAGAAACATGCTCCAAAGACTTGCCGAGAGGTGTTCGTGACCACTGAAATGTCACTCGGGAGGCCTGACTGATTTGCTTGGCCCGAGACAAAATGATTTCCCTAATCTTAAGAGTCGTAGGGAATGAGTGGTGTGCAGCCCGGACGTCAACTTTCCACCGAATGAGCTCTGAGAGCTAGATCCCGTTCGAGAGGGGGCCCTTTTTCCAGGTCGGGGTTCACTCGGGAGACCAAATCGAGTTCCGAAGGGCCATCTGAAACTTGTTCCAGGGTCCAGGTGGTCCTTGGGTGCGTGTAGACCCGTTTCCGGGTACCGTTTACTTGTCCGTGGATCGGGCGCCCGGGAGCCCTGTTAGAAAAGGCGTCTGTGAGAGTTCGGGGGTACTCCGGCTTTAGCAGGAGGCTTCTGAAATGCGCTTAGAGGCGCCATTTGTCATTTTGGTACCAAGAGGGATTTTTAAAGTCCCATATCGGATATCTTCTGACGCTCCGGTGATCCGTCGATGAATAGTGCCACAGTGCCAGTCTCTGCTGTTTTCGGGGTTCGTTGTATGTTTGTTCTTTTGATTGCTCTCCTCTGCCTTTTTAGTGGACCATGCTTCTCTCCCGTAATTCATGACTCCGTGCCCGCATGATCGCTTTCGGTTTCCCGATCGTGAATAGTGTCCCGAGCTTTGGTCGGAAGTCTTCTGTTGGAGCCGGTGGACCAAAATGAGGTGCTGACAGTATGTGAATGGTGGGCTATGAAGAACTGAGGATTTGAAGATTGGAGCAACGACGTTAATCCTTTCTCTTTGTTTTACAATTATATATTATGTATAGATTTGCAAATAGCCAAACATTATATTTACTATATATATATTGGCCACTATTCAAAAAAAAATTTATATTGTAGCAATCGAATTGTCCTTCATATATTTTGTTGTAAAATATAGAGTTTAAAAATAAGAAACTAATATATTCAATATAAAAATTATGTAGATAACCTATTCTCTTAATTGTTAATATTATATTCTTTCTTATAGAACTGCGTCTTAGTGGGCGCAATCTTTGTTCAACATAGATAAGAGAAAGCTGCCTAAGTACACATTATGCAAAATGTAGAGTTAGAAACTAATATAATATATAATACAGAGCCGCCTTTTTCATTATGCCTTTTGTCGATTGTATATATAAGAATTCTAAGATAACTACAGCTTGTACCGTCCATTAAATGCTGATATAAGATATTATTTTTATTTACAATATCATTGACCTAATTGAAAAAAAATCAATTACTCATCCAACGACAAAAGTTTGAGTTTGCTAATATGCAAATAATAAAAAATAGATACAATGACATCAACATTCAACTGACATTTAAATCAATACTTTTACGGTAATTATTATAGTCGTAATTTGTTTTATTTACATTATATCTTTTTTTTCCCTACAGATGTTATTAATGAGTTTGGCGCTATTGAAGACACTGAAAAAAGTTAACACTGTAACTTGCCTTACTCACAAAATTGATATTGAGCTATTACTCCTCGAGTATTATTTTGCTTAATGTATTTAATTTTCATAAGATTACATGTATTAAAAATAATTAATAAAATAAATTAACAGGAGCGTCCATATGCACGGGTATTCACCTAGTATATTATATTTCAATTTCTAACATTCAAATTAGCATAATTGTGTCTAGAGTTAGCTCACAACTTTCACAACTTTCTTATACTGTATGATGCCAAATAGAGGTGGAACTGCCCTAATTATATAAATCCAATATGAACACGGTAGTAGGGGCCAAAGAACAAAAAATGAACGTCATACTACTCTCTATACATTTTCTTCTGCTTTTTTTATTTTTTAATTCTGAACATTCCAGAATGGGTTATTAGAATATAAATTACAATTGCAAAACAAAGAGAGTGACAATCTTAACAGTATTAGCTTATTTTTATCTTAGAACTTTTCAAAGGCCTCATACACTACGATCCTTCTAATAGTCCGATATGCTATCTTATATATTCATGTAGAAAATATATGATGGCCCAAACATTTTATTAATATGTTTCTTTGCAATGTCTGTCTACAATCTGCCACCAAATCTTTTTTGATGAAGCGAATTTTGAGGAGACCTTCGAAGATCAGAGAGGATCATAGAGAAGCCTTCTGCAACGTCCAATGAAGCAGCACCCTAAAACCAACGTATAATACAAGCTTTACCGGCATAGAGACCATAGATAAAGCACGAGAAAGCAAAAAGTTTTCACACATTCTCATTTCACTTGTATATACTCGTCAAACTTTAATTTTTTTTTTCAATTTTAATGCATTACATAGTTATCAAGTAATTCAAATACCAAGTATGTAATTGCAAACATTGATCAGTACCGGGGCGTTTTTAGCACCAGCTCTTGTGGTGTTGGTACCCAGACCTCTTCGTCTGATAAATATACAAGACGCGACAGTTCATTTACCTCAATGTCTGAGCTCCAGTATTTTCCAAGGAATCCTGAGAAGCAACATTGGGAACTTCTGCAGACTGATTACTTGTCGACTGTGAGGAAAAGATCAATTTAGTAGGTGGAAAGAATCGCTTTGATCATCCCGAAATTATCATGAGTTTTATTGGCAGGCCATGGTGTTCCATATTGCATAGTTAGCCCTTATTCGAGTGTCTTCTGAGCTTTTGCAACCAAAGTACATATTCACACTTTGAACTCTTCCTGATCTCTGTGTTGCCATGGTAATATCTCTGACAAGCAATTTTAACAAGTATCTACCAGTCCCCGCAAACCCTATTGTTCACTTATGTTGTGCAAAACTATCCCATTCATCTATTTCTTTTACTGAAAGAACATGAAATGAAACGATACCGATAAATTTTCACTATTTAAGTAAATAAAATATTGGAAAAATAACTACCTAGAAAATTATGAAACAATCAGTTGCATTCTTAGAAGCAACTTTTCTAGAAGAAAACAAGGAGTTTTCACCTTTCTAAATCGATAGTCACTTTTTCAAAATATTCTCAACACAAGAAAATAAAAAACGAAAACTTTACGCTCTGTTTGGTTTCAGAGTTATATTTTACAATCACAATTCTAACTTAATTCTACCCACTACAAAACAAAATAACTCATACAAAGTCAAAGAGTAGGTCCCATTTATATTACTTTTTTCCACAACAAAACAACATAACTCTTACAAAGTCAAAGGGTGGACCCCATTTATACCACTGAAAATCAAAATCAAAATCACAATTCTAAAATCCTACTATGAAACCAAACACCACCTTACATTTTCAAGAATTGCGAGTTAGAATGAACACTCGCTTTCATTGCTCCATGTTCCTTCATGAATGAAAGATGGTGTTTATCCTTCATATAGGCAATCTTATGAGAAGTTGAACTCTGGCGTAGGGGGCTCAATTGAGCATCCTTTACAGAATGGGACCCACTTTCGCGCAAAATCAACTGTTTCAATAAGAGACATCATTGCACCACCAGCCACCAAATAACATGAGACTTAATCATGAAGCAAACCCATCTCAAAAGACAAGCTGAAAAGGCAAACTGGCCCGAGAAATGGGCATCGATAATGCGATCAAGACAGGGAGGGGGGGAGTTTGCTTTGGGCAAAGGCGAATAGAATATTTGTGATGAGGTTGAATTTTGTCTTGGACATTCTGCCATTGAATGGCTGAATAGTCGATCCTTCTGCTGCAAAATTCACACCATGTAGAAGGACAGATCCCAGGGAATCTAAGTATGCTAACAAGAATAGTAACTTGAACATCTCAATTGCGAAATTCGACAAACAATTTCAGCAAATTTGTACAAGTTAATCGACCAAATCTAAACATTGTCCACTATAGACCAAAATGCTGTATAGTACCATAAGCATGTCAGCAGTGCATCAAACAGAGCAAACAATGAAAGTACTATTGATTGAAAGCCACGGGACTGACCGTCTATCAGCAGTGCATCAAACAGAGCAAACAATGAAAGTACCATTGATTGAAAGCCGCGGGACTGACCATATTTATTAATGCAGAAAACTAAATCGAGTGCAATGCAGAACGTTTCTTTCTTCACAGAGGAAAAACAAAAAACTGGAGAATTTATATACGCTTTATCGTACTAAAAACTACAGTGGTAGCCCAGATATTTGATTTATCAAATCTACCAAATAGAAATACGTGATTTGGCATGAATACAGCAAAGCTAAATCAATTAACAAGCACAGGTGGCTCAAGTTATATATCTACAAAGTCGATTATTGGCCTGAATTAGAGGAACTAATCTAGGAACATTGGCGAATCTGGCAACAACAGCAGTAGTTTCATGACGGAAGAGTTGCGCATAAATTGGAGACGCATGTTACCTATTTGGTGTACAAAGCGATAACAGCACTCCATGCACAACGGGGTGATTGTAGCAGGCAATTCAACGAGCAGTTTTGGTTCGGTAGAGCAGGCGTTTGATCTTGCAGAGAAAGGGAGAGGGGTCACTGCATTTGTGTGAGGTGATCCTAGAAGGCACGAACTGGAGAGCGAGTAGGAGAGCAAACAGGGATCAGACGCAATGGGGGAATTGGCTTAAAGGCACGACCTTGAGTGGGTCTCTCTGCCGTTCGGAATTCGGTGGCACTCATCGGCCCTGTAACTTTGGCTCTGCTGGCATGGGCACGACTGGAGGCGCAAGCGGGCGGGTAGGGGGAGGGACGGACGTGACCGTGGTGGCGAGGAATGTAGGTCTCGATCGGGCAGAATGCAAAATGCGAAAGCGGGCTGACCGCTGCAGAAGGCGTAATGGAGAGTAAGCCGGCTGAGAGGGAGAGGTAGGTGGCGATGGTGGCTGCGTCGAGGACGTTGGCGAGGGCCGAAAGTGTGGTGGCCGGTCGGGGATGGAGACGGAAGCCGTGATGGAGCCATTGCTGCTGGGAGATGCGACGGATGTTTGTAAGGCGCGAGTGAATGGGCGAGAAGGAAAGCGGCGTAAAGAGGAATCAAAGGCGCGAAAGGGGTGAAAAAAGTAGGGGCATAAAAGTAATTAAAAATTTACCGAATAAAAGTAATTAAAAAAATGTCTGATTTACGCTGAACGTAGCCTCGAAGAAAGAGAAAAGCCATTGTCGTGTTGACGACGTTTGACATTGTTGCTTGTCCCACCCCATCTTCTTCAGCCCTCTCCTCTTCTTCCAGCTCCGCAGTCCCCACCTCCGTCCCTTCTTCTCTTGCATTTCTCCTACATTTCCCCCTTCCTTTTTCGTACAAGCAAACCACCCAAAATTCGACTAAGCAAACTCTCTCTTTCACACATTAATCTTGTGCTCCATTTTGCTCCGCCATAAATGCCTGTCACTCTCTGCTCATCCCTGTCTTTTCCCAAATCAATGCTCTTCATCATCCTCCAAACAAGGCACCACTTTCTCTGTTAAAGATTTCTTCTGGGTGTCTCCAGATCCCCTGCTTCGTTTAGCTCCGATCCTTCAAATTCTACTTGAGCTGCAGGTAATCAAAGCTCAGACCACTTGAAATTTCACATTTTGATCTTGGGTTTTGCCTGTTGTCTAGTCTTTCTTGTGGAACTTTGTCGAGGAACTGGTTTTGGTTTCTGGGCGTTCGATTTCTTTGTTCCTTATTATTAGTTGGTAGTCACACTCACACCCCCTGTTTGGTTTCTTCATTGTTGGGGCAAAATTTGGTATAACCTATGATTAGGCTTCAACCTATCTGCAATGTTTGAGATTCTTGCGGTTTTAGCTAAATGGTTGTTGAAGATAATACAAAGTTCTGTTTTTGATGGACATAATGCTCTTTACTTGTTGACGTAAGTTTAGGCAGAGAGTTCGGGTGTTGTTAGGAGAAGTCTTTTAAGAAATAGATTACCTTCGGTCTTGGTGTTTGTTATTATACTTGGGGTTTAGGCCTTTTTCCTGCTTCGAGGAAAGACGGAGGACCCATCCGGTGGTCGAGATTCTCCGAATCTTCTGCTTGGTCTTTTTCACTATTGATATATTTGTGTTTAGAAACTTCCATTTTTTTAGCTAGGCTTCACTGAAGATGTTTCATTACATTGTTTATTAAATGTCAATCAGAAAAGTACTGATTATCTTGTACCAGTGCTGCGTATGCCACATGGTATCGTGGGCTAATAATGAATAATAGTGAAATGTCTTATGCTGCACTATCACCATTATTAAGTGCCCATTAGGTGTTTCATCATTGGCCATTATACGACCACGTGATACATTGATGGCATGAGATACCTTCCCATCCTTAAGCTTATTGATAATGAAATTTCCGATCTGAGGATGGGTTTTCCAACTACGCTCATTCTTGCAGCATCCCCACCCTTTGTCCTGGCTATTGTTGCACCTACTTATCATTTAGGGACGAGAAAAAATGTCTTCTTATTAGTATTTTCTTACTGTTGACGACTTGTCATCCTAAGCCTAAATAAATGGAAAATTAAGTTAGCAAAATCACACCCTCATTGTTCTTCTTGATATATATGTACAAAGCATTAGAAACGAACCTGACTTTGACGCTAATCTAAAGTTTATTCTAAGTGTCGTTGACGATGTTTGCTGGAATGAACCTTTTTGTCTCCTGCATTATTTGAAGTTTCTTGATATTGATAGTGTAAAATGCTAGCCATCGTTCAGATTCGCTGGATATTGCAGGTAGGACAAGTTAGAGATGCTGCCAGGCCGAAGTAGCAAGAAGAAAAACGAAGATGCCTCTCAATCTCCACCTCATCCCTTCACCACCAGTTCCCAGTACATGGCCGACCTGACATCATATGAGGCTGCTTGTCAGACCAATCCTGACCTACAGGCATTTGATCACACCCTCCACGAGCGCACTGCCCGGGTCATCAACACCCTTGCAGTTGGGGTCGAGGTACACTCCTTGTCTTTCGACTCCCTCAAAGAGGTGACGAGCAGCCTGCTTGAGATGAACCAAGAAGTGGTCAAAGTCATCCTTGAGTGCAAGAAGGACATATGGAACAATCAGGAGCTCTTTGCACTTGTCGAGGACTACTTCGAGAACAGCCTGCAAACACTAGACTTCTGCACTGTCCTGGAGAAGTGCCTCAAGCGAGCCCGGGACAACCAATTGATCATACAGTTTGCAATTAAACATTTCGACGAGGAATCTGAGGCGCCCAGTACCGAAGGGAAGAAGTACGCGAAAACATTGGAAGAACTTCATCGGTTCAAGGCAGCAGGGGACCCTTTCACGGAGGAGTTTTTTATGCTCTTCCAGTCAGTCTACAAGCAGCAGCTAGTTATGTTAGAGAAGTTTCGAGTTCGGAAGAGGAAGCTTGACAAGAAGCTCAAATCAGCCGAGGCATGGACAAGGGTCTCAAACGTGATATTCGTGGCAGCTTTTGTGTCTGCCCTGATCTTTTCGGTGGTTGCTGCAGCAATGGCAGCCCCACCTGTGATAACAGCCCTTGCAGGCGCAATCTCAGCCCCCATAGGTTCAGTTGGGAAATGGTGCAATTCGCTCCTGAAGAATTACCAAAGCGTGATAAAGGCTGAGAGGGAAATTGTGAGCTCAATGCAGGTTGGAACTTACGTGGTCATCAAGGACATGGACAGCATTCGTATACTCGTGAATAAGTTTGAGATTGAGATCCTCGCAATGGTGCAGAGCACTCATGTGGCGGAAGGAGAAGATGATGTACCTGTGAAGCTTGCTATCGAGGAAATCAGGAAGAGGTTGTATTTGTTCATGGAGATCGTCGATGACTTAGGGAAGCACGCCGACAAGTGTAGCCGGGAAATAAGGATGGCGAGGACAGTTGTGCTGCAGAGGATGATCAAACACCCGAATGGCTAAGATTATGAAATTTATGGTAAGACATATGACTAGCTAATCGCCTTTAACCGGACTGCCTAGTTGGTTCATCTTAGGAAGAATCGAAGATCTTTTACAATGTCCAATGGCGAGCGCTTGTGCCATTTATGTGCCAAGTTCGTGCTCGTGTTTTCCACAGATTGGTTTTGAATTATTCATTTAATGCATATATTCTACTCATTATCACCGGACAGTGATTATGAGTGATTTTTAAGGAATACTTGGCCCCATTGCGTTCGTCGAAGAAAGCTTTTTATGCATTGTGGATTGGGTTGCAACTCGCGTGAGAATAAAGTTGTGCGCACAGAATTATGCGATCCAGTGTTCGATCAAACACTATATTACACATGCCTGCAAGCATTCGCTCTCAATAATTGATAATAAAATCGATGAACTCTATTCTGGTTAGCATAATTGACATGAGTTGCATCTTGCAACTCGACTCTATTCCTGGCTTTGATAAATTATACTCTGGTTAGGATGATTGACATGAGTTGCATCTTATAACTCGACTCTATGCCTGGGGTGAAGCCGTAAATTGTTAGATCAACCCGTATTTTAGGAAAAATTTCCTTACTCATTCGGACTGATTTTTGCGAACCGTAAAAACTAACTGAGAAATATTTAAGGAAAGAAAAAACTGATACAAATGGTTTGCATCTTCAAATCAGTTATTCAAGACCCGAATTCGGGCTCGAATTTTCCTTTCTCCGCTGTCGAAATTTACATATAAACAAAATTGAATTGAACTTTGAGAACACAATATCTAGCCTTGACTAATTTAAAACGAATGAATTCTAACGAAACAATAGTCTTGAAACTTATTATCTCCATACAACAAATATATATATATATATATATAGAAATTAAGTCCAACAAACAACATTCAACACACCTCGGGTGCGGTCGAGCATCGTTGGGTTCTTATAAGGCCCTAGCTTTCTGTGACAGGGTTTTGCAAGCCTTCAACAATAACCAATCGACGAGGGGAAAAAAGAATCAAGTTTCCTCGATCGCCCTGAATAGCCTTTTCTTTTTCAACTTTCTGTATGGGTAGCACAAATATTCTCACACGTAATGTATAATATGTTTTGATACTATTTTAAACCTTTTCAAGCATACAAATAATTGTGTACCAATATCTTTTAAGGTGCTAGGTCGTACGGGTAAAACCCAACCATTTAATAGACCCTCTACTCTAAATATATCTTACTGGATCTGAATATATGTTAGAGTAAATTGCACTGGTGGTCCAAAATATTTTACAAATGTTTCATTATAGTCCAAAAAGTTTTTTTCGTTACATGATGATACAAAATGTTTCAAAGTTATTTCATGATAGTACAAACCGTCAATTGGCTCTAATTTCGTTAACATTTTGCTGACGTGACGCATCTTATGTGTCACTTTTGTTACGTGAAACTAATCATATGCGCCACGTCATTTAAGAGAAAATAAAATTTTAAAAAGTCCAAAAAAATACAAAAAATAATTAAAAAATACAAAAAAAGAGTAAAAATTTTGAAAAAAAATTTAAAAAAAATTTAAAATTATTTTTAAAAAATTTATTTTTGAATTTTCAAGCATACAAATAATTGTGTACCAATATCTTTAAGGTGCTAGGTCGTACGGGTAAAACCCAACCATTTAATAGACCCTCTACTCTAAATATATCTTACTGGATCTGAATATATGTTAGAGTAAATTGCACTGGTGGTCCAAAATATTTTACAAATGTTTCATTATAGTCCAAAAAGTTTTTTTCGTTACATGATGATACAAAATGTTTCAAAGTTATTTCATGATAGTACAAACCGTCAATTGGCTCTAATTTCGTTAACATTTTGCTGACGTGACGCATCTTATGTGTCACTTTTGTTACGTGAAACTAATCATATGCGCCACGTCATTTAAGAGAAAATAAAATTTTAAAAAGTCCAAAAAAATACAAAAAATAATTAAAAAATACAAAAAAAGAGTAAAAATTTTGAAAAAAAATTTAAAAAAAATTTAAAATTATTTTTAAAAAATTTAAAATTTTTGAATTTTTTTTTTAAAATACAAAAAAATACAAAAATACAAAAAAGAGAAAAAAGAGAAAAAATTTTGAAAAAAAATAAAAAATTATTTTAAAATTTTGAAAATTTTTTTAATTTTTTTTATTTTTAAAAATAATTTTATAAAAATTTAATATTAAAATTATTTTTAAAAGTTTTAAAATTTTTAATTTTTAGAATTATTTAAAATTTTTCGGCCACTTCAACAAGGAGGTAACACGTAGTAGCCACATCAGCTTCGACTTGACGGCGTCAAGCTCGAGTTGACAGTTTGTACCATCATGAAACAACTTTGAAACATTTTGTACCATCATGTAGCGAAAAAAATTTTTTGGACCATAATGAAATATTTGTAAAATATTTTGGACCACCAGTGCAATTTACCCTATATGTTATTTGTTATCGGGGAAATAAACCATTTTCTTTTGTATTTATATAGTTACCAAGACATTTCTTTGGAATAATATAATCCCCAATAAAGCGGGCATACATCCTGTCGGCAGAATTTTCTCCACGATTTATCATATCCTTCTAGAATTAGCTTTCTTGCGTTCAAATCATCCGGACAATGCAGGATGCGATGCGACGGCTAAGCAAATTAAGGGGATACAGAAACGAAAACCGAATTAAGCAACAAGCAAGTCATCACGACCTTTAAAGACTTTCAGTTAATAGTTGCATCGGTAGCTATTTCTCTTGCTTGCACTCAAAATTCATGGCGTTGCCAAATGGCTACCCACCTGACGTTGCTTAGCATCAAAACATAGTCCAAACTTCCAAAGCAGTTATTCAACTACCCTTTGGCTGGTCTAGGAAGCTAAATAGCTACTAGCCACCCATGAATTAAGCTTAACAGAGACAGCTTTGCAGAAATTATTCCCGAGGTCGAGTTTCCTTCCCATTTTATCAATTAAGGCATTAATTTCATGGGCTTGAATCTAAACCGTATAAGATATGAGAAGTTATCGGGTGATTTTATCAAGCCATATAACATGAAGAAACATCAGTTAAATTGCATGAAACTATAGAAATTTGATGCTAACCACTAGAATAATTATCATAATTATTTTTCATTAAAAAATATTTATTAATTTTTTTTACACGTCATCTGTAATATGATCCTCTATAATTTTCTCATAAGACAAATTTTGTAAATATCTCTCATCTAAATCCTGAAAAGCACTGGCACTAAAGTAAACCTTGTCTGCATCAAACAATCACCCCTCATTTATGTCGTCCTTGTCTTCCCGTACTCCTCATCTTGTCCTCTTGTACTCTTCATCATCGTCCTCATCAGCATCCTCATCGTCAAACAGGCTGGGACGAGGGAACATGCTCAGCTCTCTCTTTATGTCTTCCCTACTAAGGAAGTCGAGTCCAAGATTGATGTCTCTGTGTTTCAGAAGAAACCATCAGAGCAGGCTGTCCTTGTTCAGGTAGTGCAGCTCCTTATTGATGTTTGGGGTCACAATCATCGCCATCTGCATCAATTGGCCCTGTTTCAACCAAAAAAGAAAACAAGCCGTAATTGTTAAGAGTAAATCTGTCACTTTCACATAAAGTATCAAACTGAAAAAGCTCCTTCATTCAATTGGATTAGAATAGAGTGAATAATCTTTCCAGACTCCTCTTTCTCGATAATCAAACAAAATGAGTTCAACAGTATCTTGATGGTACAACTTTTCAAGAAAGTTCACAATCTCGCTCGTCTTTCGAAGTTACTGTTCATCTTTGCCTGCAATATGTTAAAAAATAGATAAAAAATCTAAAAGTTGTTCCTATCTGATGATTAAGCTATCTCCATTGCCTTTAGCAGCGACAAATGTCAATCAGATGCATTGCATTCTCAATTTACTTAAGATATTCTGTACATTCTAATTCATAACTCTAGCATAAACATTCCAAACCAGCCCATGCGTAAAGTACTGCAAAAATTTAAGTGAGAATCATCAACAATACGAGCAAATGAGAACGGAAGCACCTTCGTAATTTAACCCAAGCTCAAGTTCAGTCCATAGGCTCAGCAAAGTGCAATCAAAAGTACATATAAAGTACATCATCTATAAGCTAAAAGCATCATCTATGGTCTGCCCTATTAGCAGTGCAACCCCAGATTGGGCTCAAACACCAAGCATCATACTCAATATTATTAGCAGATAGCAACAATTAAGAATTAAATAAGCTAAAAGCATATAAAATTTTCCTATCACTTACAGAAATTTGGATAATTACTCTAGTTTTCCCATTTACTTCAATATGATTGTTAAACTTGGAACTCACAAGCTCAAATTGTATTACTGAATATCGAATACATAAATAGGCTAATGCCTTTACATCAAAAAGGAAATGAGATCATCTACGGGAATCTACGTGAGCTGAATGTGCTATCTCAAATCTCCAAAAATACAAGAAACTTGTAATATACAGCTAATGTACAATTAATATCCCGTAATATTAATGTCTCTTGATACTCCCCCTCAAGTTAGAGCATGAGGATCCCGAATACCCAATTTGCTGAAAATAAAGCAAAAGCGATCACGACCTAATGCCTTGGTAAATATATCTGTGAGCCGAAGATTAGTAGACACATGGGTTGTTGTCACTACACCAAACTTGATATGTTCACGAACGAAGTGGCAATCTATCTGGATATGCTTCATCCGCTCGTGAAACACCGGATTCGCTGTAATGTGTAAAGCTGCCTCATTGTAGCAGAATAATTGAGTAGGCCGCGTCATGTGAACAACAAGATAAGTCAGTAGGCAACGTAACCAAAGAACTTGGCTGACCACTGACGCCATAGCTCGATAGTCTGCTTCTGTTGATGAACGAGAGACTGTTGTTTACTTTTTAGTCTTCCAGGAGATCGGCTTGCCTTCTAATGTAATGAAATAGCCCGCCGTGATAAATCTTCTAGTTAGAGGACTGCTAGCCCAATCTGAATCACTGTAGGACTCAAGCTCCAATGAGCCAAGACGTAGAAAAATCCCTTGCCTAGGTGATTGCTTCAGGTACCGGAGCATTCTCATGGCTACATCCCAATGCTCTTGACGAGGCTCCTATATAAATTGCGCTAAAGTATGTAGAGAATAGCTAGTTCTGGCCCGGTGATGGTAAGATAAATAAGTCTGCCGACTAATCGCCTATACTGTGCCGGATTAGATGGTGCAGGGTGGTGCTAGTCGACAATTGATGGTCCTGCTCCACGGGAAATGTCGAGGGCCTGGTCCCTAGCATCCTACACTCATGTGTTGACTGAGGAAAAGACCTGAATCCATCCGAGTAACCTCAATGCCCAGAAAAAACTTCAAAAGACCTAAGTCCTCGATGCGAAAACAACGATCCAGGTAACTCTTGAATGAGGCATAGCGAGCCGAGTCATTCCCAACAATGATTAAATCATCCACGTATACCAGAACTGCAATAAAAATAGTGCCCCTCCTGTTTATGAAAAGAGAATGATTGGCGCCTGATTGAAGAAAACTAGCCTCGTAAAACATCAATAAACTTAGCAAACAAATTTTGTGAAGCCTGCTTGAGACCATACAGAGACTTGCATTGTCGACAGACGTGCCAAGCTATAGAAGAAGAGAAACCTAGAGGGAACCGCATGTATACTTCTTCGTCCAAGTCACCATGCAAGAAGGTATTGTTAACATCCATCTGATGCATTTCCCAGACTTTGACTATAGAAACTGTGAGCAGGCATCGAACAGTTACTAATTTTGCAACTAGGGTGAAAGTCTCATGATAATCAATCCCTTCAACTTGAGTAAAGCTCTTGCCTACTAGTTGTGCCTTGTATCACTCAATGCTGCTATCTGCCCGACGCTTGGCTTTGGAAAACTCATTTGCAACCAATTAGCCGCTTTTCGGGAGGAAGATCCTCAATAGTCTATGTGTCTGTTAGATTCAAGGGCACGAATTCCTAAGCCATGGCATCCCTCTAGTGAGAATGACGCACAACCTTACAATAAGATTGTGGATCTCTATCTGAATCAAGGGCAGCTAGAAATTTAGTGTGACGATCATTACACCTGGAGTAATTGACGAATGCTCTATAGGATGGGACGTACCTGAAGAGTCACCAGGACCAGGCTCGTGTAAGGTACATTGAGTTGTGTGAATTTGAACCACAAAGTCCTTTAGGTGGCCTGGAAGATTATGTGTGCGGTCTGATCTTCTCAAAATAATTTCTGAATTCTTCTATTCACTCCCCGAACTTACTTCAACTGAATCTCCCGTACCGCTATTCACAACATGCAGAACAAGGCTGGTCTGGTCCACTAGGCTAAGGCTGGTCTTGTTCGCTGGTGAGGCTCGTGACTGCTGGGCCTGTGTTGGCTAGGAGATTGAAGGCTGTGGACTGGGCCTGGGTGATGAACTGTTCGGCCAGTGAGTGTGTGACTGAACGGGCTAAGTTAGGCTCGTTCACTCAGCCTAATTTGTTGCTCCATTCCTCTGCTGGCTGCTTCTTCATACTCCCCCTTACTTCCATAATGAGTGGCAGTATCCAAAAACATCGGACTCGCTCTTCTCAACATATCACTATCTGACTTAGAGAATTCCGCAAAGGGAAAATTTTCTTCACAAGAACGAACGTCTCATCATACGAAGAATTCTTGAGATTTCAAATCATAAAGCCTGCATCCCATTTTGCCATTGGGATATCCCAAAAATACGCATCTCTTGGACCTCTCCGCAAATTTATCCCAAGGATGATGATGTGCGTAGCACAATGAACCGAAAACCCGCAAATTCATGTAATTAGGCAGTTTATTGAAAAGTACTCGAGAGAACTTTTATTTCCCAATAGTGGCGTTGTCATGATATTGATAAGATGAACAACGGTTGAAATAAATTCTCCCCAAAACTTTGTGGAGAGTGATGCCTGAAACATGAGAGCACGTGCCATCTCCAAAATGTGTCTGTGCTTCCTCTCAATCTATCCATTCTATTGGGGAGTGTGCACACAAGAAGTCCAATACAAAATGCTTTTTTGTGAAAAGTACTTTTGCAACTCGCCCAATAAAAACTCCAACCCATTATCACTACAGATCACCTTAATACTTCGATTAAATTAGGTTTTGATGAGATTGCATAAGTGAACGAGAAAATGTCTAGCTTCAGATTTTTCTTGTAACAAGTATAGCCGTATGCCTCTACTATAGTCGTCAACGATGGTTAAAAAATAATTCGAGCGATAATGATAGTTGACTGTATAAGGTCCCCATAAGTTGCAGTGTATTAATGCAAAAGGAAATTCGGCTTTATTATTACTCAAATGAAACTCCAAGCGTGTTTATTTAGCTTGTAGGCACACATCGTAGCCTTTATTATACTTGTCTTCTAAGCCGAAATCGATACCACGAAAGCGAATTTTGCGAGATGGGTGAGCAAGCCCCCGATGTCAAATATCCTTCGATCCACCATTGACCGCTTGACACGAGACAAGAGGAGACGCCACACGACTCAAGTAGTAGATCCCCTCGCTCGAGCTCTGGCTCCAAGTGTCTTCCTCAAGGTTCGGTCCTAAATAACACATAAATTTGAGTGAAAAATCACATCATAATTTTTTGCTTGGGATAATTATCCAATAGAAATTAAATTGCAATTGAAAGTGGGGACAAACCAAACATTAGATGAACCCCATGAATCTCCTATCTTTACAGCCCCAATTTTAGTGGCCGAGACTCTCCCTCCGTTCGAAATATGGATGAAAAAAATTTCTGACAGGTATGGACTCAACGAAGTGATCAGGACACCCCGTCATGTGTCTCAAGGCACTGTATCCAATATCCATTCATCTATTAATTTCACAAAGTCCAACACGTTACCAGTGAAGCGTTCACGTTCGTTATTATCCCGGGCGAGCATGTCCATGAATTTCTGGAATTGCGAGTTGGAAAAAGCTTCAATTTGACCTATATGGCTGCTCTGTCCCCCATCTTGGACTGCATTGGCATGGGCTGGGCTGCCATGCTGCTACAGCTGCTTGCCTCGGCCAGATTTCCAATGGCCCGGTCCGGTCTTGCCTGAGTTGGGCCTCTGACTCCGATCCGCTAGGTAGCCATTTAAAGCCCAACAATTGCTTCTCTAGTGGCCTACCTTATTACATTAATCGTAAATGGGCCGCCCTTCTGCTGTGTATTGTTGCTAGCCGACCCGCTGCTCTCTTGTCCACCTGGTCGATCAATAGGCGGTGCACCCAATCCGCTACCCGACCCCCCCGATGGCTTCGCTCATCTGCCCGACTCCTCCTTTAGTTAGAAAGAACAAAACTACAAGAAGAGCCTCCTTGGAGCGGGCGATCATCTTTTGCTGTTCTTTCCCAGCCACCATCTGATATATTTTGTTCAGATTCGGCAGCGGCTCAATACTGAGGATAATGGATCGGATGTTGTTGAATTCCGGCGAAAGTTCTATCAGAAATTGAAAGGCTTTCTCCGTTTCCCTTTGTGATGCCAATCTTCCTGCAGCTCCACAATGACATTGCGCGTTCTCGAAATACATCTCGAGCTCATCCTACAGTGTCTTCATCTTCCCATAGTAATCACGAACGATTCGTCCTTCCTGCTTCAGCAAACAAATCTCATATTTAATTTGATATATTCGAGCTTGATTACCTGGCGAATACCTCTCCTTCAAATCATCCTAGAGGTCCTTCGCATTTGTAGCACCAGGAATCGTCTACTGAATATCTTCTTCGACGGTGTTGAAGATCCACACGATTACGTGGGAATTGCAGACATCCCATCTCTCCCACGGGGGGGTCTTCCGCTGCCGTTTCTCGATCGTCCCTTCAATGAACTGCAGCTTGCTCTTCGCCCTAAGATCCGTCGACATCGCGCGTGACCACATGAGGTAATTGTCTCCTCTTAGACAACACTCGATCAACACATTTCCAGCGCCACTTGATGACCCGAGCCGGTAAACACCCAACAACTCCTTCTCCGAGCTTTGTTCTGACTCGGTGGACTTGATTGCTTCCTTTGCAGCTTTGGGCTTCCTGGCTCACTCATGTCTGATATGATCGACTCTCTCATAGATTAATCTCGAAGAATTGAATCAGTCCCAGAGCGAAAGTGCCCTACTACCATGTTAAACTTGGAACTCACAAGCTCAAATTATATTACTGAATATGAATACATAAATAGGCTAATGCCTTTACATAAAAAATGAAATGAGATAATCTACGGGAATCTAAGTGAGCTAAATATGCTATCTATCTCAAATCTCCTAAAATACAAGAAACTTGTAATATATAGCTAATGTAAAATTAATGTCCCGTAATGTTAATGTCCCGTAATAATCATTTTCAAGGATAACTTGGAAGAAAATATCGTGGGGATTCCCTACACACAGGATCAGGACTCAGCGTAGACATGAGATGAGACTTTAAGAAGATGATACAGAAGGAGTCCTTAAAGGTTATATATTCATCAACCTTAGGTGGCAAAAGAAAAAAATATAAATAAATAAGTCTAAGATAGATTTAGGTGGGCTGGAAACATCGGACTTATGCTGTCATTAGTTCTCTTTTTAACTATGAAACATGGGCTCAAGTAATGGATATGCATGTGATTAAAAACTTCCAATAATAAGATGTAAAGACATACTCCATTGTAAATGATGCCTTGGAAGAAAGTTATTTTGCAGATGAAAAAAAATATCACCACCCAAAAATAACAAAATTTGCCTGTCTTTGGAATATCAAGAAAATTTCAACAAGCAACAACAGCAAAGCATTGAGATTAGCTGGAAAGAACTAATTTAACATCAACATATCCCTCTGAAACTAAAGAGAAGTAGCACACCATCTTGCCAATCTTACTTCATGATGGAATTTCACCTGCAAATAAATTCAACGTAGACGTCATCCAAACAGACCATTAGGTAATTTATGGATTGCTTATGAGATTGGTCATCCATTCCAATGTTTCAATAATTCATGTGGGCACCAACATCTACAGGATCCACTTGTATTTAACCAATAAATGAAAATGACCTAACTACTAAACGTAAATGACTAGCTTACACACCTAAAGAATGGATCGCAAGACCGGATATTACTTGGTCAATCTTATTGCAGAAGATACCAAGTAAAAAAATTCGCTCAAGAGTAATGCTAAAAGTATAAGATTACCCTTCACTTAGAGATTGCTAATCATCCACCTATGATCGAATCAGATTGATTTCAATGCCATGATGCTCAACAAGTTGAAATTCTCTGATTTAGTTGCGGATGAAAGAAGTAAAAGGACAAACAAATAATCCAGTGACTCGATTTGGAGGATTCGGTGTGAGGCCCCGAAGTTCATTCTCATCTTTCCGATACTATCCACCCACATGGTAGAAGCCTGAGCCTCCATGGCTCGACTGAAAGCCCAACCTGCTGATCCCATCTTTCCTATCATCAAACAGTCGCATTGCCTTCCGCCCATTGATTCCAAATCACCAATCGAGGCTAAATAGCAAACACTTCCTTTAGATTCGGAAATTCCGAAGAACTTTGAAATTGAAATTTTGGCAATGTGGGTGGCCTCAAAATACGAGTTTTAACTAGTCGGGATGATGAAACTGAGGTGCATTGATTGGTAGAGATTGGATTTTCGGTTGGTGGGCAACGTTTGAAAATAAAAATAAAAATAAAAATAAGGGAGTCGATTTACACAAAGGGGTAGGAGCTCAAACTCGGATTCATCTCCGCGGTGATGAGGTGACCGATGGAAAAAGCGAAAATGGAGGAGCCGAGACTCCAAATTCATTTTAGAGTTTTGGGATTTTATAACTCTACTTTACTTAAATCCACTTATCTTTAATTCAATAACACAAATATTACTTTTCCTTTTTTTCTAATTTTTTTAACTATTCAATTCAATTTTTAATACTAAATTATCTTAACTATTCATTATTTTTTTCACAATTCAATAACACAATAATTACTTTATCTCAACTATTTATTACTTTTTTCACAATTTAAACAACACAATCATTACTTTCTCTTAAGTATTTATTACTTTTTCACATATTTTCTCATAATTCAACAACACAATCATTACAAATCAATTAAAATAAAAAATCAACTCAACTCAACTTTAAAACTAAACACAACCTAAGGTTTCTAATTTAGGGTTTAGAATACAGAGGTTTACGGTTTTTTTAGTTGGAAGTGTTTAAATTTCTAAGGATTAGGGATTATTGTTTCCATAATTTATTTTTTATTAATGTTACTAGTTACAATTGATAGGAGAGAATAAGAGTTTTCGAGTATAAATAAGGATTATATTTTTCCTTAAAAATATAACTGATTCATCATTAATTATCTATACCTCTAATAAAAAAAAATGGACCTCGTTTTAGTGTTTTCGCACCTCCAGACACCGAGTAAAGTGTTTTCGTGTGCATGAACACGAAACGTGCCTATTCACTCATCTCCTGCACCTCTCCACCCCTGCACGGCGCCAATGATGCCTTCTGTTCTGAAAACAACCAATGGGTACCATTTTAACTGTTCCCGTCTCTTCGCCAGACTCAAACGCCTGACTGAACTCCCTGCCTTAAGTTCCTGCCTTCAACACCGGCCACACCTTCTTCTCCACGTCTGCTGCCATCTATGGTCTCCAAAGTGCTCGATCAAATGCCTCCCACTACCATCACCTTCGACATTGCACCAAAGGATCGAATTTCGACACGAATAGGTCAGATTTCACCTCCGTCCTACTACTTGACCCCTCGATTTGGAGTTGGCTCTTGTTTGATCCTACTTTTTACTGCAATTGTCCAATGTTTCCCAATCATCAATTGCTTCCGTACCATTGTTCTCTATCTTTGCCGCTCTACCGCCTCCAAGCTGCTCGATCTATTGCCTATTGCAATCGACAAATTTGACAAGCTACCCATGATGGCAGGCTATGGAATTTCGCACTACATTGGTGTGATTTCGCCTCCATGGGCAAGCAGGTATGTCTTTTTGCCCGGTTTGATTGATCTGTGAGTTAGTTATCGTTTCATCTTTTTTTAATGTCATCATATTAAGAACACCAAACAATTAATGTTGTTCAAAGATGAATTGAGACTAGATATCGTAAGCCAATAAACTTGAAAATAAAAGAAATTGATACCACTAAATATGATGAGAGTGGTGAAAGAAACATTTTGCTAGACTTTTTCCTTTATGTTAAGTTTATTTAGTTTTCCTAAAGACCATGGTTTTGGGACATATTGTTCAATCATAATATCTGTTCAGTTTGTTGACAAGGAGGATTTTCAGCCCAAATCCATATCAACCAGCCCAAGCTCAAAACATAGCTTGGATATATCAAGAAAATATTTTCGTGATGTGGAAAGGGAAGATGAGATGTCTTGATCCATAGATTAGGAATATTATTATCTTAATTAGGTTATATATTTAATTTAGATAGAAATATATTTAGAATTAGATATTACTTGCAATTTTAGTTTGAGTCAAGAGTCTTAAGTTTTCTATTGTGGGACAATTACTTGTTTTGTTTTAGGAAGTCACATAGCAAAGAGTTTAGATTCTAATTTACTATTTTAGTTTCTTCTTAGTTGTCTTTGGCCTATATATGTAGATCATTTCTTTGTACCAGATGGCTAGAACTCTATATCTCAAGAATAATAATACTTCTTTGATAAAGTTGAGACATTTCTCTTTTTATCATGGCCCTTTTGGGTGTTATTTGTTGGGTTTAGCCGTGATCTATTCCCTTCGAGTCTAAATTCAAATTTAGGCGCGAGAAACCGTGATCCGCGCTGCGTCAGGCGTGCATGCACATCTTGACGATCCGAGAAGATCTGATTGGGAGAATTTCCCTTTGGGGCTACTGGTGCTGGTATACATTCTGTTTACCGGCCATGTGTCTCAGGTGAAAATCCTGGTATCCTAAATACAAGGGCATGTCAGGTGAAAATCCTTGTATTTATATAAATACATTCTGTTTACCATACATTTTTTTCGTTTTTATATAAATAAACTGTGCCGGACAGAATTCCTGATGTATATGCTAACTGAAGTGCTAGCTATTAATATCGCTCAACAGTTGCTTATCCTTCTGAGTTTTGCTTAAGATTTATCAATTTTGTGCTTCCACAGGTGGTATAACCACGTTGGTCGACATGCCCCTTAATAGCTTCCCATCAACTGTTTCCACTGAAACACCCTAGAACGTATGGTAAGATCAGATGGGCTCATGGATTTCAACCCCTCTTCTCCAAGGAAAAGCTTAAAATTTCCTTAATAACGTCGTAAAAAGTGTGTGACTTGCCACATATCTAGTTTTAATCAAGGTATTGGCATAATCTTTTGTATAATACTAACTACCTTATGTTACAGATTAAGGGTAAGGCTGCATAAAAGAATATCTATGTCAATGTAAGTAGGATCTCCAATAATTCGCTAGCATCTGAGTCCAAGCATTCCTGCTACTAATGATCATCTTTTATTTTTGGTTTCAACAGGTTTCTGGAGAGGCCTGGTTCTGATAATGCATCCAATTTAAGTGCCTGGAAGCTCTTCTACATGCCGGCATTCTCAAGATAAAAGTATTATCATCTACCTTCCCTTAATATTCTCTCGATATTACCTTTAGTTCACCCGAACAAGTCTTGTTTTATTGAAATATATCTGGTTTTTGTGCCTCTATTTTATATAGAGTAGAAAAATGGTTTTCTGCACATTTAGGTACTTTAGTACTGTAGAAGTTGTTTATCTTCTTGTAAACTAAAACATGGAAAGTTCCTCAGAACAAAGATTAGTTGGAGCTCTATCCTCAAGAAATTCTACTTTTCCATATAACCGAGTTCATGTTTCTATTATGTAGTCTTTTATATGTCCATCATGTAAAAATGACTTTCTTATGATGATGCAGTCCACATTAAGGTCTGTCTCATAGGACTTGTTCTCTAATTTCTTTGTGGTTATCTAAATATTGTTCTTAGTGGTAATTTATGAATGGTTTCTACGGGAAGCGACTGTCTGGCTTGGCTAAGTAAAGGAGGCTGCTACTTGTGCACACAGAAGGACATACAACTGGACTTGACCAGCATGCCAAACCTTGATAGAGATGACCTGCGATCTTATTAAACCTATCTTAAGTTAAGGCCACTTTCAATGTGAGATTTTTCTCATTTGACTGTGACTTAGCAAATTTGATTTGTATATTAACGATATTATTATAGAATCTTCTTCTGAATATCCCATGTCTTAGTCTGGTTACCTTTGTATTTTCTGTATTCAATTCTATCTGCTTTAGGAAAATAAAGGTCCAACTTTAACTATTAAGATCTAAATCAACTCTATTCTCTCAAAGTTTTCAAAGCGTCGATAACTCTTACTTTCGTTTTACAATATTAATGACTTGTTTCTTTTCTTACATGTGTCTAGGTCCATTTAGGCTTCAAGTTTGGGTTCTCCAAACCTGTGCCAATTAGGTACATGTTAAAGTGCAGTGAATGCATTAACTTTTGCATGAATTTTTCATCTCTAAGCATCTGTTTTGCCGAGCAAGGAGTCCTTTTTTTTTTTTATTATGAATAAAATGGGTGGGGGAAGGGATCTATTTGAGAGCTTTTGACAGTACCGAAGGACACTGATATGGTGGCCCTTCAGAAAGAGCTCATCTACGTGTTGTATTCTGATTATAATTTTGAGGCACCTTATACGATCACTTGTTATGACCATTTCCTGTGTTTTCCCTTATAGGAAGCCAAAACGAATGGTGATAGCATAAATGTTGAGACATGTCCACACTACCTAGCCTTTTCTGTAGAAGATATTGCAAATGAAAATACATGTTTTAAATGAGTTCCACCTGCTCGTGATCCAACCAATAAAGAGAAGCTGTTCGACGTTTTGATGGGACATTGAATTCCAAAATGCTCATACGTCTTCCACGTGCCTTGCATGTCACCTTCTTATATGTTTTTGCATTAAGATTTTAGGCTGGAAAGATATAAGTTTTGATCTCGCCGACAGTGCCTGAACATAAGCTGTTCAAAGATGGCAACTTTTTTAGGGTTTGGGGGTCAGCATTTCCTCTTGGCAGGTTTAGCTCTTTCTAATGATGCAAACGCTTATGATTTTAAGCATAAATTATTTTTTAAAGAATCATGCTTGGCTTGTTTTGGTAGCTTTTCTCTGTTCTTTTGATTGTGAGGAGAGAATATGGGAGTATTTTATTTATTTATTTATTTTTCAGGGTTTACACCAGTGTTATCAGAACCGAACCAATATTGAACCGGTAAAGATATGGGTTCACAGGTTTGATGAGTCCAACCGGGTTCAATAGGTCGGACCGCACATTTAATTAAAAATTATATTATCTCCCTCTCTTTCTCTTTCTCTTTCCCCCTCCCCACAGCGACCATCTGCAACCAAGCAGACTAACACAAAAACTCCTTCCCTCTTCTATTCTCTTCCATTCAATTCGTTTGCAACCAAGCAGATAAAACAAAACCTCATTCCCTTTCTATTCTCTTCCATTTAATTCGTTCAATTTCCAGACATACCACCGAATCAATGGATCAACTTCCGGCGTCCACCATTTCTCTTCAGAGAAGAATCGCGTTTCTCTCCATCTTCTATACATGACCTTCCCCTATAGAGGACCCCAGCAGCCATGGCTTCCCACAAGAGAACTCAGCTCGCACATGCCGCCTTCTGAAGCTTCACCTTGAAGCTCGCTCCAGCAAGAACTCCCGTCCCACAGCCCATTTCAAGAATCCCCCGACCGGGGTTTGCGATCTTGTTTCACAATACTCCTGAAGTCCCAATTTTGTCCTCTCTAACTTCACATGGGTTGGGCATCTTTCTTATTTTTTCAAAACTAACCCCAGCCCTCTCTCTCTCCTGTGAAGACTGAAGAGGAAGCTCGAACCTGGATGATGGGTGATGACTACTGAAGTGAAGATTGAAGAGTGCGGATGAAGAAGTTAGGGTCTCACTTTCACCGTTCCAATCGATTTTGATTTGATTCAATCGTGCTCAATTTCGGTTTCGGGTCGGGTTGAGAGGATTTCCTTTAAAAATTCTGAACCCATGCAATCAGCCGGTTCGAATGGGTTCAATGGGTTTATCTAAAATCTGGCCGGTTTTTTAGGTTTACTAGTCTGTTTGTGCATTTTCGATTTTTAAGCTAACCGAATCGGACCGGACATAGGTCCGGTTTCCGGTCCGACCGATCGAACTGCTCGATTTGGTCCGGTTCTGATAACATTGGTTTACACCACCTAGAATTCGGAAGTGTTATGGATTCCGACTAATGTAGGCTTGAGCCGAATTGTCTCACTAAGGGATAAAGCTCTTTCAATCATGAATTTTCTCCATTCACAACACTTGAACCGAAAAAGGAAAGATGTGTCGATTCATCAGAATAAGGCTCCGTTTAGGAACGGAGTTTAATTTTAGAATCATGATTTTAATTTTAACTCTACCCACTACACAACAAAAACACACGTTTCCCAAGTCAAATTTATAATACAATCTCATTTGTTTTTTTCCAGAATCAAAATCAAAATCAAAATCAAACTCTGTTTCCAAACGCACCCTAAGATTTTTTTATAAGGTGTACAAAAGGGATCCAAGTGAGATTTCTTTTAGGAGAGTGAGGAGAGAATGAAAAAAACTTAACTGGACAATTTTATCCTTATTTTTATTCCATATAATGTAATTAAGTTTCTTGAATTCATCTGAGTGATATTCTTGTAAATTTTGGTAATAGGTGTCTTTCTATAGTATAGCATAGAAATAGAGGAGTGCCTAAGGCCAAACAAATTGGTATGCCAATATTTTTGTTATGGATATTTGATATAATATTAATTGATATCAACATTGAATAACAACCTTATTGTATCTTCTCCAAAAAAGATGTAATGTGAGGAAATATGTGCACGCGTCATATCTTAAAACGAAATAACAGTAAAATGTCAGATTGTAATATTGGATTTTCTAAAACCAAATGAGAAAATTTTATTTAATATTGCCCCTTCAAAGCTAGAATTATTATATGCAATGACTTAATTGCAGTGGTAGATTGAAATCTATATGGCAATCAATGATTGCTTATCCTATGCCTTAAGTGCATAGGTTAGACAAACCCTATTATTATATCTAGAATGATTGACCGTGTTCCAACTAATACAGTTAATAAATGCAATAATTATTATTCTAAAACATGTTAGTATAAAAGGAAAAATACCTTCTTACCCCTTGAATTATGGGAATAGAGCCTATTTGCCCACAAATAAGCTTTTCGGAACAATTGCCCCCTCAAGTATGGTGAGGGGAAAATGTGCCCCCCTCCATCACAAGGTCCATCAAAGGAGACGTGCATTGCACATGACTTTAAAAAAAAAACCAATTTCTAGAAAAGAAAAAAAAAGTTGGAAGGAAAGTGGGGAGGTTTGCCATAAGCCACCACCCACATGATCGTTGGTTATCACTAAGACTACCAGCGACCTCGTGGGGGTGGGGTGGTCGGTTTCGACCCCCAAAAACCCCCACCTAGAGTTAGAGAGATGAGGCTCTTGGCCTTCTGCCTTGTCTCCTTTCTTTCCCGGCCAAAATGGAGATTGAATCCGGTTGTGAGCTTGATTTGCTCATTTTACCATTATTCTCAATTCAGCCTCCAGTCTTTCCTCTTTCTCATTTCTAGCCCATTTGTTATCTACTTCCTCAATTTCAAACGCAGTCTGCAGTTAAATAGAAATGGGCTGGCTTTCGGACTTTCATTCATGAGATGGTGAGAAAGTCGGCCTTAAAGTTTTTGTATGTGTTGATATATGGGCTTTTAGAAATCAATTCACTAAATGTTCATATCAGAATGGGCTCGAAGTTATGATATATTGAAAACACCTCTTTTTTCCGGCCGACACTTACAGTTGCCATAAACGAATAAGTCTTAATTATATGCGTTCTCAAGTATATACGATATTTTTAATTCTGATATTTTGGCGTCAACAAGAGCAAACACTTATCCCATATTGTACTGATTTTAGAATTAGAAACGATTCAAATTCATTCTCGTACAATGCAAGAGTTGCGGTGGTTAGATAAGTACTTTTTTTTAATTGATTTTTAAGCAGAAGTAATGTTTGATGAATTATTTTAAAATTATGATTTAATTTCAATAGTTTCAAATAATTATTTTTCAAATACTTTTCACTCATTCTGAAATCAACACTTATTAAAAAAAGAGAGAGTATATTTTAGTACTGCCACATCATCAACCCAATTCCCAAATCAAGCTTTAGTCAGTAAAATTTGTAAAGTTTGGCATGACCAACAGCCTTCAATGATGGCCAGTTTTGACTATCAATTTATAAAATGATTTATAAAATCTATGGTGGCCAAGACTATTTGCAATCCAAGTGTTAGGAAAGTCTTGCATTAAACTTGGAAACTTGAAGACTCGATGAATGAAAAAGAAATTAGGCAGAATATTGTTTCCTGTTTCGAGATTTCATGTAGCCTCAAAATTATTTCAAAAGAAGCAATGTTCTCTATCTCTAGGGAATATTAAGATATATATTTTGAAGGCCTTACAAGTTGTGAAAGGAATTTTTCTCCTCGCGTATTATAAGCATCTTGTTGGAATGCTAATTGCACATGCAAAGTGGACCCTATAAACATACGAATAACATGTCATGTGATTAATATGGGACCAAGCTAGACCTAAGAATTATACTGTCCTCTCTAAAACAAGGGTGCACCTGCAAAAATCTTTCATGACAAGAGCACCCGATGCCAAGAAAATTTGCCTTAATTTGTAGTGTGACTAGACGCTGATTGTGCTACTATCCTTCCACAGCTGAAATAGACGTAAACATAAAAATAGTACGTAGGTAGCATAGAATTTTACGGAACTGCAAGTAGAAGCTTAGGGAATAACTCAACTTTATGGTCAGAATTAAGGGAATATGCCCGTTTTCAACTTCAGTGGATAACATAAATGCCTTCTTTTTTTTATGGATAATATAGCCATGATGTCTCTTCTTTTGTTCATTTTAGGCCTTCCTTTGTGTTGCTATATGCATGGGGGAAATTAGAACTAAGATTTTAGGCCTGGCCCGAGGACCATTCGGTTCATAGCTGAAAACAAACCAAAATAAAACTTCAGTTTGGATTTGTTTCGTATGGTATGTCCAAACCGAAAACATATTAATTATGATGAAAAAACTGAATCGATTGAAATTGTTTTTTCATTTCAGTTAACCGGAACAAAGCTTTATAATTTGTGCAATATTCTTATTAATTAAAACTGATTATTATAAACCGATTTTGTATGATCTTCCAGTTTTCTATTGACTGTTAAACTTGTTCTCGCATAAGACTAACAACTGGAATTAATAAACACACTGACCTTTGTTAATTTCGTGGAGGGTAAACTTTTTATTTCTAGGATGTAATTTAATTGCTATTCTTTTTTAGATTTTTTAGATTATATATAGATTTGATCCTATATTTATGGGAATTTTCTTCATAAGTATTTGATTCCAAAGCTTCATTTACTCGGAAAAACCAAATTGAAAATAAATAGGTCTGGACCAAAGCTGTTTTTTTTTTTGATCGGTTTCGATTTGGAGCCAATCTTCGAATTTTATGCCCATCCTTAGAATAAGATACCTTTAATACCAAAACATAAAAGGCAGAATAACGTGCTCTCGAACTCAATGTATAGCCAAAAAGTGATGGCAAAGATCATTTTTGAAACGGAAATGCTGAGATATGCATTACCTAAACCTCAAGGTAATTATATTGAGAACGGAATTCAGTACTGGCTTGGGGCACTATATCTCATCTTAGCACCATCACAAATCTTGAGTTAATTTGAGGTGCTTTCCTTTCTATTAGCATTTTCCGTTCCCTTTTCTCCTATTACAAGGAAGTCTTATATGTAACCATACGTATCACCTGTTGAGAAGTAAAATGAATTAATCACATCGATTATAGAAAGAAAAATATGAGATTTGGATTCCGTCAGCATAGATGAAAAATGCCTAAACTCATATAAGCCCAATAGATGTTAAACGCATCAACATAGGTGATTCAAATTTATGACATAATCAGCTTTTAAAAAGTGGGGTTAATTAATTAAAAAAATATAAACTTTTCACATTTTATTAATTCTAGTACGAACTTCTTTTGTAACCTAAAAATATACAAACTATCAAATTGATATCAATATTAGCACAACGTCATTTCTTTTTTTATCGGTGAGGCCTCAATGGCATTCATTGACCCTCAATCGAGGTCGTCTATGATGACATATGTCGCTGCCGACCCCAATTATAGGGTGGTGGCCGTCGATGAGGCTCCCCCCCTCCTCTTCCTTCCATTCTCAAATTTACTTTTTTTTTTTCAAATTCAAACAATAAGAGCCTCATCAGAGGTCTCCACTGTAGAGTCGTTAGTGACTACTGAGGTCGTCGGCTACCCCAATCAGGAGTGGTGGCCAACAATTCCCATTTAAATTAATGAAAAAGTTAGCACGCACTAATATTGTTATCAAATTGATAGTTTGTGTATTTTTAGATAATAAAAAAAGAGAGTTAGTACTAGAATTGATAAAATGTGAAAATATTGTAGTTTTCTAAGCAATTAACCCTAAAGAGTATATATAAATATTTTTTTAGTTTTTGACACATTGTCACGTGGGATATATATCTAGGACTCATAGACTCCCTTTCCTATTAATTAAAAAAAAGAAAAAAGAAAAAAGAAAAAAGGAACATGCCTTTTATGCCAAAAGAAAAAGGGCACTCATTATTTATCGGCAAAGAAGTCCTTGTTTGATATCATTTTTAAAATCATTATATATTTGTTCTTTCCCTTGCTTCCTTTCTTGGGCGAATCTTTCCTTTCTTCTTTTCTTTTTCTAAGAAACTGGCAATCCGCTGAAGCATTTTTTAGGGAAAAACGGTTAAGTTGTGAAGATAAATATGTGAGAATCCAATTCTTTCAATTATTAATAATGGTACACAATAATTTCCACCTTTTGAACAAGTTGGTAATTGTTCGATAATCTTCAACTTCTATGTAATGGCTCAAAATATCAGTTCCCACGCGCGGTCGACACCAGTATTGTGAGTATATTCTCATGGAACTGCATTACTATATCAAATGTATATAATCAAAAGTCACAATACATATTTTGTGCAAATTTTTAAAGTTGGACGAAAACATAATGGGTCATATCAAACGAGAAGATATTTTGTTTGGTATTATGAATTTTATTATGAGATTTTGGTATCAACAAGAAACAAGATGTCAATCTTGATCATGGAAGATGCTATTTTCCCTAGTCGGCACTAAATTAGGCTTAGTTTCGATCGATAGCCTAATAATACCTCGTGCTCTCACCAAATTAAGAAAAGAAATAAACAGTTATGTGTATTTTCTTTTAGGAAAAAAGACAAAAACCCCCAGTGTGGTTTTAAGTTAAGATAAATCGTACCATATTCTTTTATTTTGGACAATTAGCCCCATGTGGTTTGCTCCGTTAGACATGGGGGCGTTAATTTTTTTCCATTTTTAGTCCTCAATCTTTCATTTTTTAATCATTTTGATCCTAAATCTTTTTCTTTTATCATTCCTATCATCAACTTTTTATCTTGTTTCATTTTAGTCCTATAACGAAAAATTGAAGGGGGAAGGGGTCGGAGCTGCCAATCGGTTACCGAGGACCCCGGCACCCACAGAGGACGCCAGCGTCCTCTGTCGATTCGGGGTTGGGGCCGCCAATCGGCGACCCTAACCCCTCCACCGAGGTCGCCGGCGTCCTCTGTGGGTGCTGGTGCCCTCGGTGGAGGGTTCAGGGTCGCCGATTGGTGGCCCCGACCCTCTCCCCTTTCGATTTTTCACTATAGGACTAAAATGAAACAAAATGAAAAGTTGATGATAGGAATGATAAAAGAAAAAGATTTAGGACCAAAATGATTAAAATACTAAAGATTGAGGACTGAAAATGAAAAAAATTAACGCCGTAATCCCCTATGTCTAACGGAGTAAACTATAGGGGGCTAATTGTCCCAAACAAAAGAATATTGTGCGATTTTTCCCGATCCCAAATCAAAAGGGGGATTTTTTTCTTTTTCCCTTTCTTTTATGTTCTTCGAGAGACCTTGAAGTAATCATCGCACCATTTACAAGGGAAATAAAATATCAATATATTACATGGATTAGAAGAACATTCCAACCGAACCAGATGATATTGAGAAATGAGAAAACTCAAGAGCTCAAACCTCAAACCTACAAATTATTAATAGTTTTAGTTTATCTTCGGAGAGGTTTATGGTACAATAATTTTAGAAATAATGGCAAGTCAAAGCAAATTTAATCAAAATATCTAGTACATTACTTAAATAATAAAGTAATTTTGCAAGGTCCGTCAATTGATGGTTGATACTGAATTTTTTTTTGCCGGCTATAAGGGATGTTCATGGGTCTTGTGCAATAAAAAATATAAATCCTAATATATTACATATATATAATTTTTATTTCGTCCATCCAATGTATCTGGATATCTTAGAATTTCTATCAATTCTTCCAATATATTTATACATATTTTCTATTAATATTTCAATCATGATAAAACACGATCCTATATAATAGCGTCTAATAGGAAAAAGGCTATATCTCGTAATAAGTTAGAAATATGATGAAATATATGTATTTTTATTGTGTTGTGATTTGCCAAAATACTTTATACATCATCAACTAAAATTAATCTATTATTATTGTTGTTGTTGTTGTTGTTGTTATCGTTATTGATGTTGTTGTTGTTATTGTTATCATCACAAAAACAATGAGGATAAAGTGTTTCTCGATTTTTCTTAATTTCAATTTTACCCTTTCAATGAATCTAGACATATTTTAATTTATATTAGGGCAAATTACACAAAAAAACTTAAGTTTTGTAAAAAGTCTCAGTCTTGTCCTAAATTTTGTTTTGTAACAAAAAAATCATATATTTTGATAATCGTCTCAGATTTGATATCTCATTACCATTATGTTAAGTTTGCCGTCTATTTGCCTACGTAGACTTCACGGGACCCACAAAGTTTACATATCATCTAGTAAACTATATGGTTTTTTTCATTACATACCAAATTTATGATGAAATTGAGACTTTTTTGAAAATTTGAATTTTTTTATTTAACCTATCTTATTTGTTTATTGATTTATATCTGAAGTTAACAATCCACGTATGCAAAATTGACGGAATTTATAATGGAAGTCATTTTTGAAACAATTTAGAAAACTTATGGTTTGTTTTGTTACAAAACAAAATTTATAAAAAAACTGAGACGTTTTACAAAATTTAGGTTTTTTTGTGTAATTTTCCATTTATATTATACCGATCCAATAAATCTAGCCACTTTTTACGCATTCAATGTATCCAAACAAAATTTAATTCATCAATGTATCTTACCACATAGAGTCATGCTTCTTCACATCTAAAGTGACTAAATATGCTCTTTTATACATTAGGACACTTTCCTTATGTTTATCTATGCATATTAACTAAACGATGCATGCATGCCTCTTCACTTCACCGAATCTATCATTCTTCGCTACGATATAATTATCTTCTTCTGATGTGTTTTCACTCATTTAATTAAAGAACGTGGAATATTTTCTTATTCTTATTCGGGTTAGGTGCTTCGACAATCATAAACTTTACTTAATTTTTCAAAACTAGCACGAATTTTTTTATTTTTACAGAAATATACTAATAATCAATTTAGTTTTAAATCTAACATTCGTCAATTTTTACATGGCATAGCGATAGGTTAGTTATATGTCACAAAAAAAATCGAAAGTAATACAATAAATTGCATAAAAATAAAAAAAGGAAAGAACTCATAAAATTCAAAAAAATAAAATTTAGAAAAATAAAATAAAATTAAAGATTTAATTAAAAAATTAATTTTATTCGAAATAAATTTTAAAAGAGTTAGGAAATTCAAAAATAAAATTTGAATGTAAGAGAAATTCAAAATCTATCAAACGAAAAAAAAAGAGAGAAAGAAATTCAAAATTTAGATCTACAATAAAAAAAATGAAATAGCTTGAAGTATTTGCACTTAGAGATGTCAATTGTGTGATTTACGTAAATTCCTACTTTTTATCTCTAATTTATCTATTTTCCTCTAATAACACTTCAAGGCTTCCACTTCCCCCCAATTCCCTACTCTTTTCCCATTTCTATTGATGGTCGGCAATGGTGACCGCTCTCTATCTATACATACATCTCTTCCCATAGTCATATCACCTAGCCTTATATTTCATATTTCCTTCTCCTACACCAGACAAAGAACCAGACAAACTTCATCTCAAACCAGACAAACTTCATGGTTTGCACAAATTACTCTAATGAATAGTGCATGACTACGAATCCAAATTGTGGATCAAAGAACCATAAATAGAAAGCACTGAAGAAAAATTAGAGGAGAGGAACAAAGAGGCGGTGAAGATAACTCTGAAAGTGAGAGTGAGAACTAAGTCATGCGGCCTTTAGAGGTGTGGAAATTGACACACATGGGTCTTCTTTCCTCATTTAGTAAGAAACTCTAACACTCTTTATGGTTAAACTTATAATTTTTAGAGTTAGAGGGAGAAAACTCAGTTTGCAGGCCGTTAATAACAACTTAATGTAAAGATATTCATTTTACGAAAGTCTTACATGTTTATACTCCTATGATCACAAGGAAAACATAGGATTGTACATAACTCATTTTCGTTGAACAGTTCAAGAGTTTTGGTGATCTAATTCTTCTACGCTTATAGTAAGTAAGGAATTTTGGCCTATATTTTTATCTGATTCATTCACCTTGTGAAATCCTGTTAATTCTAAAACAAAAGTTCATTTGGTAAGATTCCATAGACACCAAGATGCAATAGTTTATACATAGAGAAGCAACCTAATGGATTTGGCCAAGCGAAGAGTTCGCGATCTTGCAGCTACAACGTACATCCACTACGATAGGTACGTGACATCCTGTTAATACCTTTTCTACCATTTTTTTATCCTTCCAATACTAGAGATAGAAACATCTCTTATCAATAGATATTTTCACCCGATTTTATTGACCATCAGAAAATATGTGATAGTTAATATTTTCTAGGAAAACTATTAAACTTTATTTTTTAGGAGACAATATTTAAGCAATTAAACTTGCATTAATATTATCAATCTAGAAATCACAAAGTTAAAAATTTCAAATTATAGCATATCATGTCCCATTATCTCTCTTTACCCAAAAACATGTCATCTTATCTCTCTCTATATATATATTAGAGTATTTTAGAGTGGTTATTAATTAGAGTTGTACTTTTGACTTCATGGATGAACTATAATTATTTTATTCTTTTCTAATACCTAAAATTTTTTGTATAACTTTTTTGGTATACAATCTTTTTATATTTTTTACTTTACTCTTTCATTTATATCCCTTTTTGTTGGTTAATAGGATGTGTCGTTGGCCATCTTAAAATAGATCAAAGATCAATTATATATATGAGTACTGCGTATATTGTATATGCCTCTTCCATTTAATATTAGCAACAATAACGTGTCCAAGTTTTATATTGTTTACATTCTATTATTTTGGTGAGACATCAATTGTTATCAATTAAAACTTTATTAGTGACACTATGTCATTTCGACTGGATAATTCTTTTGTTATCCTAAACGTGCAACGCACATCCTTCTACACTAATAGCTAATAAAGATGCACAAGTAGTTATATAGAGTATCGAATCTGGAACATATTGATTATCAGGCGATGATGTACGCTACCGTGTTATACCTCTTTGGACAATAAATGGTTGATACTGACTTTGTACTAAGATTTTGCTCAAAACTCAAATCTGGATTGGACTAGCTAATATAAACAAGGAATTAAACAAATATATGTATATATATATATATATAGCCCATGAAATTCATATGGCAAGCAACATAAATGATCCTTCATATCTATGTCGAAGTCATAGTATTAGCAAAATATGTTTGGGCTGCCCTCCTGTATTACTCAAAAAGGAAATGATCTAATAATATTAAGGAGAAAAGAAAAAAAATATCCTATAAGAATAGGAATAAATATCGAACTTTTCGGTAAATTAGACAAAAAAAAGAATAAAAGTTTATTAGTTGTAATAAATTTATCACGAATTTTTGTTTTCCACCCTAAAATTACAAAGTTCCAATTACATCTTGCACACTATCATATCCTCTTCTTTTATAAATTTTCCATCCATTTGCTGACGTGATTTTGCCATGTAATAATAATATAAACAAAATAAAAATAAGAAAAAAAGAAATAATAAATTAAAAATACAAATAAAATCAAAAGTAAATAAGAAAAAGTCCAAACCCCTAGTGCTCTAGGGCTCGATGATCTCCGTTAGTGGTGGCCTAACTAGTGGCTGCCCCCCGGGATCAAGTTATTGGCGCCTCGTCAAGAGATCAACGACCTCATCCCCGAGTGCTCCCTGCTAGCTAGGGCACCCGGAGGTAAAGGAAGGGAAAAAAAAAATCAGGCCGGTAGCTTGCAAGGGTTGTGGTCTCGTTGCGGCCAATACTGTACGAGATGAGGTCATTGACACCGTGATACTTTGAAATCATAACCTAGTCGCCAGTGGGTTTGATAACCGCTTGCGATGCCATCGGCCCTAATAAGTCGACACCTAATTTTCTTTAAAAAGGCCTTTGCTTTTCTTTTCTTTTTTTATTAGATGCATATTAGTGTGATGTTTGAATTATCTATTTGCCACCACATTTACCTCTAAATTATTTTTACCGCCACTTTAGCATAAACTTTGGCCTTCTATCTACCAATCTAGTCCCTCTATTAACTCTCTTGATGAAAATATGATGTGGCAATACATCAAAATTGGAACATTAACTCTTTTAATTGTGTTTGTCCAAGACGACATCATTTTTGTGTTTTTAGAATTTATTCTTTTAACTTTCTCTTTATGCTTTTGCTGGAGACTGGGGAGACTGGCCGGAGAATGGTAAGGGGGCAGACCGATGGGTTGGCTCCCCCACCGGCCATCTCCCCTTCAAGCGAGGCCGCCATGCTCCGACGACCTCTAAGGGGGCGATGGTGAGGGGGATCGCTTAGCTGGGTTAGCCCCTTCGCCTCTTCCTCTATCCCACTAGTATGAGGGGGTGGTTCTAGCAAAGGAGCCCCTAGTTAGGTCTGCGTTCTTTCCCCTCCCCTCTATTCTGATTATAAAACAAAGGGAGAGGGGTAGTGGGGCAAACCCGACGAAGGGCTCCCCCGTAGGTCGCTGCCCCCTTAGGTGAGGTCATCAGCTTCGGCAACCTCGCATAAGGGGGTGATGGCCAACGAGGATTCCCTAGCCATGTTTGCCTCTTCCTTCAGCCAATTCCCCACGAATGAGAAAATGAAAAGGAAAATCAAATTTCAAAAAGTACTAAAATGACATCGTTTTGAGCAAATACAATTAAAATATATATTTTTGGCACCGCAAGTTGCTACATCACATTTTTAGTTTCAAGATTTAACATTAGCACTAAATTGGTAGACGAAATGCCCATGTATAGGTAAAAGTGGTGCCAAAACTAATTCAAGGGCAAATATGGTAGTAAATTAGTAATTCGCGTATGACAGTGAAACCAACTCTTTATCTTTTTCAGGAATAATTTGTGATAACTCTCACTTTTGAATAAATTAGTACTAATTGAATTAAGTTATCATGATCTAATGATAACTTCTATATATTTTATGATACTAGTAATCATTAAGTGTGATAATCTTGGTGCATTTGGTGATAACTCTTGATTTTAAGTTATCATAACTAGCAATAACCTCTATAAAGTTATGACAACTAGTTATCACTAATTGCCATAACTTCATAGTAATTTTCATTTTGAGTACATGAGGACTAACCAGATTGCCATCGGTCAACCGTGCCTGAAAGAGAGCCTTTGAGACCTTGAACCTCTCATTCCGAGTCTGCCCTTGATAGAACTGCCTGAGATGTACGATCATATATCATACGCCGTCGTTGTTTCTGCTGCTTCTACAACTTTGCATCCATGGTGGCCAGCATGAGAGATCCAACATCCATGGTGTCATCCTAATGCTTACTATAAGCATCCTTCTCAGCTCAGGTGTCACTATCAGGTGGTGTCGAAGGAAGGGGTTACTCAAAGGCATATAACTTTTTTTTTCTCCTACTTGAGAACAATTCTCAAGTTTCGGTACCAGTCTAGAAAATTATTCCCAAACAACTTTTCTTTCAAGAACAGATCGCAAAGATAGGTCACTAATAGAATTAACTGCCATGAAAATTACCATAAAAATATGAATAATAAGTATTATGACATAACAATGTTTAACGAGGACTTTGTTAAATATTGCTCCCACTAAGTTTATATAATCAATGACCCTCAATATTGATTTGCAGAATCTCATTCTCATAGCAGGCCAAGATCTATATTCCACCAAATTCTGAGTCAGCGAGGGCAGATTCCCCTAGAACTAGCTATTTAGGTAGGAAACTCCTTCCTAATTGCATCGTATGCAACTCTTAGTTAGTTGAGTGAATAACTCTCTATTTTGATCTACCTTATAGATCGAGGCCAAACTCCTCACCTCTAAACTCCTAATCTTATTAGGCTTGCTCAATTAAGTCTGACCCAACGGTAAGCATCATGCCTTACCAAGATAGATGAGAGCATCCTACAAGGCAAGGTCTACACACTTATCGATCTTGGCCTTGACGAGTGTCACATGTTGGAAGGCTAAAGAATTAATATCTCTTTGAGGGATTTTACTAAGGTTAAAGCAATCTCACCTTGTACTATTATGTTACTATTGCATAATCGGTCCTATGTATAACTCTTGTATTAACCCAACTATAGCCAAATTCATGTCTAGCAGTCATGTAGACAAACATTCACTACAAGCACACAAGGCACTAAGCATAAAATCCTATTTTATGCCTTTATCTATCCAAATTCTATCTACTTAGGCTGTGATACCAATTGCTGGCTTCACGAGGCCTAATAGAAAAGTAGAAGAACGAGAAATTCAAAATTTACTACCCGTGAAACTAATCCCAAGACCTATTAGAAGAATAAGAAAAGATAAAGCGCACCTGATTGCGATTTTATCATGATATGTTGATCCCAGTTCGTCAATTGAGCGCTTCATGTGTCGTGCCTCTACCGATCACCATAATGACTGAATCGACGAGTCTTCGAGATCGCGGTGCTAGAGGCCAACCATCAAAGGAAATGTTGGTGCAACACCTGAAATTATTAAACTAGTGGACCTATTCAAATCGAATTATTTCGATCCGAACTTTCATATCTATAGACACACATATGCATACTTATATACATGCATATACAAACACATGCATCTCCATACATACTTCCATTTATACCTTTTTCAAGCCTTCCCATCTGCTTACTTGGGGCTTTAAGGTTGCACGGAGTGCCATTTGGCCTCTATGCAAAATGCCATTACGTGACTTACCACGGAGATGCCAAGTGGCACTTATTTTGGATCCCTTGTGCTTTTGTTTCGTGTATAGATCTGATCCATTAAATCTGATAAAGTTGGAGTCCAATTAATCGGCAAATTATGCTTTGTTTGGTTTGTTAGTGTGATTTACTTTAACTTAATTCTACCCATAATAAAACAAAATAACTCATACAAAGTCAAAGGGTGAGTCTCATTTATACTACTTTTTTTTCACAACAAAACAAAATAACTCATACAAAGTCAAAGGGTGGGCCCCATACATAACCATTTATACAACTCTTTTTCAAAATCAAAATATGATATTAAAATGTTACTTACAAACCAAACGCAGCATTAATCTCATTAAACATTCAAGTAATACAATTTGCACCTTTATTCGTCTAATCTCTATTAGGTGATTCAACTGTTTCGTAATTACCCATCAATTTAGTTGTTGTGTGTGACCCTGTAAGTTCCTGATTACGTTGACAGTAATGTTGAAATCTCTATTTGAACATTACAAACAGTATGTGGCATCTAAAAATGCATCACAGTTACCCAAGTAATTTAAAAGTCATTTGATTAATGAACTTGTGAACTATATTACCATGCATTATCGTCATTTGTCCTCCATATCTCTATTGAACTCAAGGCATGGTCGATATCATCCTTGTATGGCTCAATCTCTCTTTATTGGTTTACCGGGCAAGTCTATTAAGTGAGCTCGATATCTCCATATCGACTCATTTAGGTATGCATATACTTTTAGATTTTATCCACCACGTGACCTGTGAGATATCGCTCCCATTACGTTGGAGGGACAAATCATATTTTAGTCATTCACATTTCTCTCCATACTCTATGGCATTACCCAATTACTGCATTTATAATTAGTCTGTTACGATTGTCGTTTGACATTATCAAAGTATACAGTATTACATGTAGGAATGCATGGTGATCACGAGTCAAAGGACCACTGCACCATAGTCATTATGAGAATTGCTAATGGCAATCACGTAACAACCCATATGACAGTCTCATGGGAGGTCAGTCCAGCACACAATACTCTTAATGCATACTTATAGTGCAACTCGATGTCTTCACATCTATGACCGATGAGACTTGATCATCAATCTACACGCACGCTAGTCTTTCCGCATTATCGTTATCCTAGTTAAAGATAATATTTCGACTAGGCACATTTAGGAATAATGTTCACAATTGACAAGATCTCACAATCAAGTCATACTTGATGCTTATGGAACCTGTCATTCCAACGATGCTATTGTGTAAAAGTAATAGCGCAACCACACAACAATAGAAATGCCTCATGTTCTTAATGTCGTGATACATAATCGATGGTAGATTGCCTATGTGGCATACATCGTTCCTAATACTTAGTAGGCGAACATAGCTCAATGTCATAATACTGAATCGATAACAGATTGCCCCTATGGCAGACATTATTCCCAACACATAGTGGGCAAACATAGCTCAAAAATAAATTAATCAAATCTGCTGAACTTTCAAATATTAGGTGATGCTCACTAGGGAAAGAAAAAGGCTTGTATAGTCAAGTAATTGGAAAATAATAATTTTAAAAAAAAATTTATAAAATATTAAATAAAAAAAAGGGCGGGGTGGGTCCTCGCATGTGAGACACCCACCCTATGGAGGGGAGGAATATGTTTTATGTAACGTAATTGTCTTAAATTTTCAATAACATCACGGTATTAACTAAAGGATAAAAAAAAAGACCTTTTCATTCACCTACCAATCTGCATTATCCCCGCTCCAGTACATACAAGCGAAATAGAATGGAACCATTGTAATTGTAATTATATTATTGAAAGAAGAATATTTTGATATATGGTTTGCACATGAAGATATAAAATATTGAATGTTGGGAAGCGTGCCAGCATAAGGAATTTGGACTGAGAATAGAGAAGAAAGGATACATAATATACATGGATAAAACTTCAATTTGACACAGCAGAGAGATTTCGCTTAATCGATAAATAGGAGATTACAATGTTGAGATCACACTCATGTTTTTCAACCTACGTTGCAAGACCTAACCAAAGAAAAACCTGACAATCCTCTCAATTTTCACCATTCTCACACTATAATAACCCTAGAGATTCCAAGAGAACAATCTGAAAACTCTCCAAGAGGATTACACATGATTTTCCGATATTGCACACGTTATCTTCATACAAGACCCTCTCTTATTTAAATAGATATAATATCCCTTGACATCTCAAAGATATCTTAATATAATCCTAGGATATTTCACCTTTTGAAATATACTAAAGATATTCTAGAATTATTTTTAATATCTCTAAAATAATTTCTCTATTTAAAGATTTAAGAGATATAATGAAATCCCTACAAAATAGGAAATGTAATCTTAGTAGAATCTAAGATCTTGCCCCCTTCATTTTTCGTCCGATCTCATTACGGCTTTTAAGACTTCGGATTCTCTACTGAACACGAGATGCACCTCAACAAATCTCCACCTTGGCTCGTATTCCGCCAAGTCTGCAACGATCTCCATTCACCTACTTTGTCATAGCCCTCTACGGGCTCCACCTCATCCTATGTGATCGCTTAAGTCCAAGCCGCTCTTAGACTCGTTTTAGGTGCTGGGCTTCTTCAGCTTCAAGACGGTGCACCCTCAGAAACTGAGTTTTTGACAAGTCATATCCCTGACTTAAGCATCACATGAGACCATAAACTTCGCAAGTCACAGCGATCCCGTGGACTCAACTGATTACTCTACCTACCCCCGCTCTCGAGCTATTCCAGCATAGATATGTCGACCTCCATTTAGATTTACCTTGAATAATCTCCACTCCAGGTTGAGTTATCGAAACTTTTGATCCAAGCTCTACCTTTTTCCCAAGCTTCGCCGCATGTCCTTGGCATGTGCTCTCAATCTGCTTGACCAAAGTAGGAAAATTAAAGGCAACATTACTAGTAAGGAAAATTGAGGCCTTACCGCACACGTACAACTTGTGTTTTTCCCACTTATTAGTCTCGAGCAAGTCACCGCCATCCCTAAGTGACTCCAAGTACTTTTCTTCAAGAGTTGGACACTCGGTTTCTGTCGTTGAAGCTTTTTCTTGCAGAACATATACTCCCTTCTGAAACAGTCCCTTCATTCCCACGAGAGTGCCTTTGAGATTCCAGTGACTACACCTTGGCATTTGTAATAATACCCAAGACGATCAAGGGTACTCAACGAGATCTGATTTTTCTTTGATCTCAAGACATGCCTAACATCAACCAACAACATCTCACTAACATTATGCAACTTGAATCACACTTTACCCACCCTGACAACATCGTATGCATCACCGTTAATCACAAGGACTTTCCCACCTTCTATGGACCATCACCATAATCCTCTATCATGGAAAATATAGAACGTCCATTCCGAATCAAGAATCCACGATATACCTGACATGCTAGATGCCGTGAGAATCATGACACCTACATTCTCGTTACCTGTTATTGTCAGAATATCTCCTTCTTCGTAACTTTCCTCCGCTACAACCACATTGCTTGAGAACTTGCCTTGCTTGCCTTTTTGCCTTGGACAGTTTCTCTAGAGATGGCATTCCTATTGCAACTCTAACAAATTGATTTTCTGCCCCTTGACTTGCTCTTGTCACGAGATCCCTTCTCGCCTAACTCATTTATTGCTACTAGGCCATCCCCATTGCCTCCATGGTACTCCATTACCTTCTTCTGCAACTCCTCCGAGTTCAATGCAGCATTACCATCCTCCAATGCGATGCTTGTCCTACCATATAGCATGGTGTTCACGAAACTCTCGTATGCCTCTGGAAGAGAACACATCAACAATAAAGTTTGATCCTCGTCTTCAACCTTAATGGCCATGTTTGTGGGATTCATCATGATCTGATTAAAGAGGTCCACGCGATCACCTAAGGACATCCCAAACTCAATTGGCTCTCGAGCCTTGATTGTCATGGAATTCTAATGATATAGGGATTCCAACTTCACCCACACTTCTAGTACAAGGCCTTGAACGTATACCTCCCGTAAGACTTTATTAAATAGGCTCAACTTAATGGCCTTCGACATCACTGTCTTCTTCTCCTCCGGTGGTGGGGTTGCAGGTAGTTTTTTCTCTCCTTCTAGTGCTCTCTCAAGGCCGTGCTGCACCAATAAAGCCTTCATCTTGATCTTCCATAACTCGAATTCTTTCGTAACTTCTCTAAGTCAAATTTTGCTCTCGACATCTTCGCCTGCTCTGAGACCTTCGCACTGATACCAATTTGTTGAGGAAGCATGCCGACTCGAGAAATTTAGACTGAGAAAAGAGAAGAAAGAACACCGAGATATACATGGTAAAACTCTTAATCAAGAAAACATCCACGGACAAAGCAGGAAGACTCACACTAGATCAACAAAGTGGATTATATTCTCGAGATTGCAGTCGTGTTTTTCAACCCTCGTTACGAGGCCCAGCCAGAGAAAAGTCTCACAATCCTCTCAATTTTGACCATTCTCTCATTCTAATAGCCCTAGAGATTCCAAGAAAATAATTCAAGAACTTCCCAAGAGAATTACGAGTGATTTTTCGATCTCACACATGTTATCTTGATACAAGATCCTTTCCTTTTAAATAGATATAACACCCCTCTATACCTCAAAGATATCCTAATATAATCATAGGATATTTCTTCCTTGGAAACATATGAAAGATATTATATAATTATCTTTAATATATAGAGGTAATTTTCATATTTAAAGATTTAAGAGATATGACAAAGTCCTTACAAAATGATAAATATAATATCAGTAGAATATGAGATCTCACTCCTTTTCATCTGATCTCATTACTATGACCGGACCTTAAGGTTCTCCGCTGAATAAGAAACACACCTCAATAGTGAATTTTTTTAAAAAAAATTGACCTATTTACCAAGATTTCATTTTATATGTACTTGCAGTATATTTGGTCCTCGGGTTAAGGATAGGGATTGGAATGGGATCAATTGGGATTTAACATCTCATGGACAATCAATATCTCAATCTAGTGTTTGGAATATGTTTTGGTTTGGGATTGGAATATAAGACCAAAATGACAATTGTGCCATTAATTTTTTTCTTTGACCAAATGTGCCATTAATTATCTTTTTCAGAAAATTTCTTAAAAATAAATATATTTTTCAAAATTATAAAAAAAAGAATACATTTGAACACTGTGTTGGGTAGTGGTGGCCTGATTTTGGCCACCGCAGCCACAGAAATGGCCCCTTTCTCTCTCTTGTGAAGAGAGCAAGAGGAAGCGAAGGGACATGGTGGTGGCCCAATTCCAGCCACAACCAAGCCAATCGAGGTCGTTGGAGACCACTAGGGACCTCGACTAGTTCAGGGGTGGCCGCAATCGAGCCACCACCATGCCACTTTGCTATTTCTCTCGCCCTTTGACGACAAGAGAGAAGGGGGCCATTTCCATGACAGTGAGCCCCCCGATTCCAACAACTAAGGCCATCGACGACCTCATCGGGCTGGTGGTTGCCAAAATCGAGGGCCACCGCACCTCTTTAAGCCTCCCCTATGCTTTCCTTCTCAACAGGAAATTTGACACAAAGTTGAGACTTCTCCGTCTTTTCATAAATTATCATATTTTAATCCACCCTTATCCCAGCTCCTCCTTGGATTAGCTACTTAACTATATCTAGGTATATCCCAATCCCAATCCTAATCCGATCGGTACCAAACTCAAGAATAGGATTATAGAAATTCCATCAGGCTTCTTATCCAACCTACCAAACGTAGCCTTGTAGTATAAGAAATTAAAAGAAAATATATACTAATATCTATATAAGAATTAGTTGAAATGGTGGAATGAGTATCTTTTTTTAAGTTTTCAAAAGGAAAATCATTCTATCACGTTGAAAAAAAAAAGATTCTTAGATGATTTTTTTTTCAATTCATAAAAATGATATAAAAAATTAGCAAAATGATGGAATAACATTTTATTCCATTCCAACATACCAAACTTGATCTAGTAAATTCATGTACGTGGTTGCTTCTCGCTGCTATCAAGCCTAAACATTTCGTATAGTCTCAATAAATAATTCTGTTTTCACACGCTTACAATTGAAAAATAACTTGAATCCAGCACATTTTTTGGATGCGGCTGAATGTCAATGTTCTCGTTAGAATCTCAATCTGTCAAACCCCGTAGGATTACTTGCAGAAGTCAGCAATTCTATAGCCACCATCTTAATCACATAATTAATTAATTAATTTAGATAAAATTGTGCTTTATTGGTTAAATTAATATTATTATTAGATTAAGAACTCTGTATATCTGACGAAACCGTATAATAAAGTTGCATCAACTACATGCGGCCTATATTTAAATTATATATGATGTGTCAACTATATCAGGACAAATTTTGACAATCGCCGTGAGAAACCAAATAATAAAGTTGTCGATTTATGTTACTTTTGATACGCTATAATGAAGTTGATGTTGTACGAAATGGATAAAGATAAGAATTGGGACAAATAAAATGCCAGCGAAATTTTAATTGTTTAGTTGGAGGAAATTGAAAATATAAGTACCAATATTTGACTTAAAAAAAATGAGTATCGATATGTATATTCTTATTTGGTTGACCAATATAACTGATGAATGTGGTGAAATCGAATATGAAAAAGATCAAAATGTTCCTATTATGAGCATTAAAATAAAATAATATTTTATTTATAATAAAACTAGAAAAAGCCCTCCGAGTAGGGTAGGGCTCATTAGCCCCATGGCTAGGCTCACTTTAGGCTCGTGAACCCAACTAAGGGAGTCCTGAATCCTATGTTATCTTCAGGTGCACTGGTCTACCAAAGGTTTTTTACTAATGGATTTTTGGATATTTACTGATGGAATTAGCCATCAGTATGTGAAATTTTTTTTTTGTAGTGAGTTGATGTTTGTAAAATTATGATTCATTTATCATTGCAAATGGTTAGGACCAGAATAATTACTATGATAATTTTTTAAAAGAATACTAGTGTTCAATCCCGTACGTTGCACGAATTTATGTTCAAATATTTATATTTTATGCGAATAATAATTATCACAGTTTAAAATATTAATTTATTTACTGCTATTATTATTATAGAAAATAAAAGTTCTGAACAATTAATTTTCTAAAATAATTTTTAATAGAGTTGTATGAATGTTTCTGAATTATAATTTTATAATCAACATTCTTATTATGTCATGTAAATTTATTTAATTTCTTTCACAATTTTAATTTATGTTATATATAATTATATGATTTTATCTATTTTTATTTTTTAAATTTAAAAAATCTTCTTTCTGGATAAAGATTATTATTACTTATATAATATTAGTTTTTAAATTTATATAATCTTCCTTCATGGGTACGATTGTTATTATTCTATGTAATGAGACGTTATATATATATATATATGTATATTGACTTTATCTTTTATACAAACTTTTTATATATTTCATTTTTTTAGAATTTATTAAAAGATAATCATTTTTATGATTCATGATTCATATTTTTAATACGTTAAATTTTAATACTTTTCAATATGCTCGTACATATATATGTTTTGTTTTTTGTGATAAATTATATATATATATATATATACTTAATTAATTTTCATAAGAATATCAAAAAAAATTATTTCAGTTTTTATAAGTTAGGCTCAATTTTTATAATGTCACGTTAACTTAATTGTTCATATATATTTGTCACTTGTATATAATTAAGTGATTACATCAATAATTTTCTCTTAATTGTATTTAGTAAAAAATTTAGGTACATTTAATTACATTTATTAAATATTTTTAATTATTATTCTTTGTTTTTAAATTTTTTCCATATTCTTTTTTATTTTTTGAATTATTATTTAGTGAGTAGGAGATTTACATACATTAATTGCATTTATTAAAAATTCAATTATTATCTTTGTTTTTTTAATTTTCTTTTTCATTTTTTCAAATTTCTTTTAAGCATTTATTACTCACCAATCTCATTAATTATGCACCCAACTAAATTTTAGTTGTATATAGATGGCTAAATCTTCATTCCTTATTTGAATATTTCTTTATTTGAATATTCTTATGATGACTAATTCCATATTCACTGTAACCATAGTTTTAAACCCGACCGGACCGGCCGGTCGAACCGGTTCGACAGGGAACCTGACAGCATCCTGGTCCGGTCCTGCTTTTAATGCCTTTTGCAAGTCAAATCCGGTTAAACCTGTGAGAACCGGCCGGTTTTTCAGAAACCCATTGAACCCATTGAACCACCCTAAAAACCAGCCAGTTTTTCATTTTATAAGAAAAAGTCTGAACTGAGAGAGACAGAGACAGAGAAGGAGGAACACGTTCTGAGGGCAGCCAACATCGTTGAGACGATATCCCCGCTGTCGGCGAAGGCCGCCCACGACCTTGTATGGGCAGTGGTCCTCAGGACGAGTCATCACCGCACGAATTTCCTCTTTTCTCTTCGAGGTTAAAGTTGGGGATAGGGGCAGAGGAGAAGTACCAGAACTTCGAAAGGATTGAGGAGTTCAAGAGATAGAGGGAAGAGGAGGAATAAGGAATGTCGTGAAATGGGTCTGTGGAAAAATCTTCCTTTGAGCTCTGTCATTTTTTTTATATATATTTTTCTTGTTTCGGTTGAAGAGCTCTGTCGCTCTAGGTGTGGGAAGAAGATGAGGAGATGGGGGAGGTGGGGGCCCTGGGAGAAGACAATGGATGTTGAGCTTTCGCAGTTTCTTCAAATTCACTTTATTCATTTTCCTTTTTCTTTTAATTTCAATTTTTGGCTGTTTTTGAAGTTAAAAAACATTAGACAAATTACATCACACACAGATTATTCAAAGAGCTCATTTTTCTCTTTTATTAGACTTAGATATATATTTTCGTAAATTATTATTTTTTTTAAACCGGGTTTAACCCATGAAACTCCGATTGAACCCAAAAACCCTTGAACTCATGCCTTAACCGGTTCAATGTTCGGTCCAATTTTTAAAACTATGATTGTAACAGCCAGAATCGAAAAAATATTGTCAAAATCAATAATTGAACGTTATTATAAAAAAAAGGAAAAATAGCCCCATATAGCACATTTTTTACCATATTTTCACTTCCTAGCACGTTTTTAAAAGTTGTCACGATTTAGCACGAATCACCATTTTATTCCCGGATCTAGCACACCGTTAAACTCCGTTTAAAAACCGTTAAACACCGTTAAACTCCTCCTCCTCCTTTACGACTCTGCTTCACAGCACATCGGTTTCAGGATGTCAAGATGGCCCGGGTCACAATTATGGCGTCAAGGAGCTCAAGGAGGTCCGAGATAAGTAGCTGCTGCTGAGGATGCTTGTGAGAGGGGCGGCTAATCGTCCCTGGTGATGATGGTTACTGTCAAGAAGAACCCGAGGGTGAGTTGAAGAATGGGAGGGAACACGGGTGAAGTAATGAATTACAGTGCTATACATTTCAGACTCCAAATTAATTTACAGAGGAACTCATCCGAGCAAGAAAGGAAAAGAACTTGCAGGATTCTAGCTCTCAAGAGATTTTCCGCACAGCAGTTGTCTTTCTCCTTACTGCCTTCACACTCTAGTTCTCTGCATAGCAACAAAATCAAGTTAACCCTTGAACCCCGAACACAGATAGCAGCATAACCGAGTAATAAACACATAATCCAACAGAAACTCTGCAATAATTTACAGAAAATTCAACACTAAACAACAGAGACTCCTCTGGAACACAATCTTATGACTCAAATTGAGAATCACTCAGATAACAGAACAGAGGCCGACTCACATCAATCATCAACGCAAGGGCTATCAGCAACTTGTACAGAAAGCTGACACCCACAGAAAAAAAAAATCGAATTCTGTATGGAATTCCGACTTGCAATAAGAAAACATCCATTAAATTGGTTGCCCTTGAGGAAATAAACAACGGACGTAGAGAGCTTACCGATCCGAGGAGGGTGTGCTGTCGTGTCTTGAAGATTGAACTTGAAGAAATTGTTGGGTCAAAAGAATCTAATCTACTGGGTATGTGCAGGGGGGATAAGGAAGGATTATGGGCTGGACGATCCTCTTCATCTTCATGAATTATTGATGAAGAAGACGACAGGGAAAGCCTGAAATGCCGTGGAGTCGCGGACTTGAGGTTGAGGGCTCAAGGTTGCAGTCGAGGGCTCGAAGGTCGTGGGCTCGAGGGACGCGATCAAGGGCTCAAGGGTTGTGGGTTCATGTTCGTCTTTGTCGTGGAGGAGGATGAGGAGGAGGAGGAAGGAGTTTAATGGTGTTTAACGGTTTTTAGACTAAGTTTAACGGTATGCTAGATCCAAGAATAAAATTGTGATCCGTGCTAGATCGTGACAACTTTTAAAAACATGCTAGGAAGTGAAAATATGGTAAAAATTGTGCTATATGGGGCTATTTTCCTTTAAAAAAAATGAGGATTCTTCAGTGGCTAACCCACGTGATGCATGAACGTCTTCCCACATAAAGTTGATTAATATGAAAGAGCATATGAAACTACCAAATATATATATATATATATATATATATATATATATATATATATATATATATATATATATATATATATATTGGGTAGGAAAAACTACCAAATATTTTAGTATAGTTCTAGATAATTATTCTTACAATTTAGGGTTTTTAGTATGACGTAATATTATTAAAATAGAATAAGGGAAATTTGTTTTTCCTTTAAAAATGTCTCGAAGGAAAATCCTTTGAAAAAATACCCAGAGTGAATTGGCTCTAAGCCTAAGCCAGCTGATAGAATCGATCTATATATAAACTTGACTACATATTAATAAGTAGTAGTAGAATAATAATTAATTTATTAATTCATAGGTTAATTGTTATATAGAAATTAATGAAGATTAATAATAATTTGGAAAAATTTAAAAAAAAACCTAAATTTTGTAAAAGTTATCAGTTTTGTCCTAAATTTTACTTTGTAATAGGAAAAAAAATCACACGTTTTGATAATCGTCTCAGATTTGGCCTCCGTTACTATTCTGTTGAAATTTCCGTCTATTTGCCTAGGTGGTCTTTATGGAACCCACCAAATTTGCACTTTATTTGATCATCTTCTCTTTTCTTTACAAAAATAACTTAAGTTATCATAAAAATCTCAGTTTTGTTCTAGATTTTGATTTATAATTTTAAAAAAATACATGTCAGCACCCGTTTTGGTCTACCGACTCCAGGAGAAAACATCAACAACATTCCTGACTACAACTCGGAAACTATTACAGAAGAAGACCCAGCAAACCCCGTGTTACTATTCACAGCCGGGTCAGCCATGTCAACCGGACGGCCTCGACGAGACGAAATTCGGGTTCACACAAATCGAATATCAGAAAAATGGTACAGGGTCACTATTGCACTCAAAAAAATTCGAGAATCAATGTTATGCAGAAAGTTATTTTTCGATTCCTAGTTTTGTTTCAAATTTTGAAATTCGAACTTGATGCCCATAAAGCTCTTAGACGTCCCGTCGAGTATTTTTTCTGAAAAGAAGTGAAATAAAATAAAATTAGGTTAAATTAGGGAAGTACCTTGATTTCAAAAAAAAAAACCGTGAATGTTCCAGCAATCAATCAAAAATACTTCCCCTCATTGGATGATAGAAATGATGATTTTGCCCCTCCTCCTTGTGATCATGCTAGATTGTCAATTTCAAATTTTCCTCGTGTTGCGATCCTCCGGGCATCGCTCTCAAGGCCATCCGGTTGACATGGCTGACTCGACTGTAAATAGTAACTCGAGATTTGTTAGGTCTTCTTCTGTAATAGTTTCCAGGTTGTAGTCAGGAATGCTGTTGATATTCTCTCTTGGAGCCAGTGGACAAAAATGGAGTGCTGACGTGTATTTTTTTAAAATTACAAATCAAAATTTAGAACAAAATTGAGACTTTTATGAAAATTTAGGTTATTTTTGTAAAGAAAAGAGAAGATGATCAAACTATGTGCAAATTTGGTGGGTCCCATAAAGTCCACGTAGGCAAATAGACGGAAATCTTAATAGAATAATAACGGAGGCCAAATCTGAGACGATTATAAAAAAATATAGTTTTTTTTCTATGTCAAAGTAAAATTTATGACAAAACTAAGAATTTTTACAAAATTTAGGTTTTTTTGTAATTTGCCCTAATAATAATTCAAAGAACTATTAAAAAAGAAATCAAAATTCAAAGAATTATTAAAAAAAAGATTTCTATTTCATTAGTAAATAAATATTCATAAATTTTAGAAGTGTTGTTTAACTAACCTTATTAAAACTTAATTATGTATTTCTTTGATCGAAGTGATTAGGCATTTTGAGCGAATTTTTTTGAGGGGATCGTAGGTTAGACCTATGCCAAGGGCCATTTTATTTAATATTATTCAAATTCATGAAACTCATTTATGTAATGTAAATAGAATAAAGTACAAGTATGTACCAAAATTATAAAACTTTCAATATATTCTATAATACAAGTATGTACCAAAATTATAAAATTTTCCATGTATTCTATAATTACTTTTCCTTTATCAAATAAAACTAAAGATTTTGAAACTTAAATTTTTAAAAAAATATTTCCATGGAAATCAGGCTGATAATAGAAAAGATGTATATGAATTAATTATATAAATTCTTCGCTTATAAATTAAATGTATATTGAAAATCGTACATAATTTTTTTTGCCTTATTATAGTTTATATTATAAATATAAACTTTTTGTATGATAATATAAACTATAAGTTCACATAAATTATTATTTCCATATTAAACTTCTTATTATAAAAATTTTCTTTGCAAAATCCATGCAATGCACAGATTCAAATACCCAAGTAAACCAGTAATGTGGTAATTAAATTCTCATTGGGCCTAGAAGTAATTTGGGATCACATCCAACCTAGAAGGGTAAACTAAAAGGAACTCTCTCATGAATTGATTTATTCTTGTTTCTTCAATATGGGATTGTAGGATCATTAACATCCGCCTTTGCACGTACAGTGTTGTATAGCATGAGCGGGAACACGCGACGTATGAACAATATATAGGACAATTGGCCGGCTCAAGGCCTACAAGTGATTTAGGCCTATATCCAACAAAAAAGATTAAACTAATAAATGATGATATCCAATCCTTTTATAAACCCGAGAATCTTTTTCTCATTTTTCCAACGTGGGATAGTGTGATCCTTTCTCGGTGTGCACCTTAGTATCCAAAAATCCCATGAGTCCTGACTAATCTAGTTCGAATCGAGTCGACCCACTGAGGGGTAAAACTCTCACAGATTGGATCATGAGATCATTAACAGAGATAACGAGCTGCGACCTATGAGATTTGCACAATTGAATCGAGACATGTGGCAAATTTGTAAATAAATGAAAAGGCGCATGGCATTTTTAACGGTAATAGGAGAAAAATCAGTTTTGTACAATATTAAAAGAGTTCTAAGGATGATTCGAGGCAATAACTATTATAGTCTTGCACCTATAAATCAATAATAAAGGTCGAAATTTTTTTTTAATATGTAATAGAGTCGAGTTTATTCGTTTTCGGTGCATGAATTGGTAAATTATTTTTTTCAGTTATAAAAGAAGCTCGTGAGTGTAGTACTATGATATAGAAATCATAATACCTAATAAGAGGTATAAGTAGTTCCACTCAATTTTGAACTTTGAACCTCTTGATTACCAAGCGATGGCATGATTCACTGCGCTACACCCTCCTTTCATTGAATTCGCAAATTCTATTCATTAAATCTTTTCATGTTTCGATAATATTTTAAAGGGAAAATAGCCCTATATAGCACAATTTTTACCTTATTTTCACTTCCTAGCACGGTTTTAAAGTTGTCACGATCTAGCACGAATCACCATTTTATTCCGGGATCTAGCAAACCGTTAAACTCCGTCTAAAAACCGTTAAAACCGTTAGACGGAGTTTAACGGTGTGCTAGATCCCGAAATAAAATGGTGATTCGTGCTAGATTGTGACAACTTTTTAAAAAGTGGTAGGAAGTGAAAATTAGGTAAAAACTGTGCTATATGAGACTATTTTTCCTTTTTATTTATTTGAAGATTCACCGCCTAGAAAAATTTGAAAATTAGTGTGGAGCTTTATAATAATATCATAAACATGGGATAAAAGTTTCATCTCGTTTTGAAATCGGGGGATTCACAAAAACTATCAAAATTGGACCACCAAAAAGATAAGTAAACATATTTTATCTGAAGATTCACTGTCCAGAAAAAATATGAAAATATGTGAGGAGCTTTATAATAATGTTAGGAACTTGGAGAAAAAGTTTCATCTCGTTTTGAGATAAGACGGTTCACAAAAACTATCAAAATCAGAGCACCAAAAAGAAGGGTAATTAATTTTTATCTGAAGAGTCACCGCCCAAAAAATTTGAAATTTTGTGTGGGGCTTTATAATAATATCAGGAATATCGTGTAAAATTTTCACCTCATTTTGAGATCGGACGATTCACAAAAGCTATCTAAATCACAACACTGAAAAAAGAGGTAAATATTTTTTATCTGAAAATTCACTACCCATAAATATCTGAAAATTTGTGTGCAGTTTTATAATAACATCAGAAACATGGGGTAAAAGTTTTATCTCGTTTTGAGACCGAGAGATTAACAAAAACTATCAAAATCGAAACACCAAAAAGATGGGTAAATATATTTTATCTGAAAATTCACTGTTCAGAAAAATCTGAAAATCTGTGAGGAATTTTATAATAATGTTAGGAGCATGGAAAAAAAGTTTCATCTCATTTTGAGATCGAACGGTGCATAAAAACTATCAAAATCGGAGCACCGAAAAGAAGGGCAATTATTTTTTATCTGAAGATTCACCACTCGGAAAATTTTAAAATTTTGTGTGGAGCTTTATAATAATATCAAGAACATGGGATAAAAGTTTTACCTTGTTTTGAGATCGGACGATTCACAAAATCTATCTAAATCACAACACTAAAAAAAGATGTAAATATTTTTTATTTGAAAATTCACCTTTCAGAAAAATCTAAAAATTAGTGTGGGGGTTTATAATAACATCAGGAACATGGGGTAAAAGTTTCACCTTGTTTTGAGATCATACAGTTCACAAAAACTATCAAAATCAGAATACTGAAAAGAGTGGTAAACACTTTTTAAGGGAAAATAGTCCCATATAGCACAGTTTTTACCTTATTTTCAATTCCTACCACATTTTTAAAAGTTATCACGATCTAGCACGAATCACCATTTTATTACCAGATCTAGCACGCCGTTAAACTCTGTCTAGCGGTGTTTAACGGTTTTTAGACGGAGTTTAACGGTGTGCTAGATCCGAGAATAAAATGGTGATTCTTGCTAGATCATGAAAACTTTTAAAAACGTGCTAGGAAGTGAAAATAAAGTAAAAATTGTGCTATATGAGGCTATCTTCCCTATTTTAAATCTCATGATAACTTTATTTTCTTTTAAAGAAATCTTGTAATATTTTCGTCAAATAATCTTTTTTTTTTGTTAGTATGTTAATAGCCAATTCAGTTGCATATATGAAAAATAGCGGCCTCAAATATTACAAAGACTAGATACTATATATATTATCATATAAGGAAGTTATTTTAGGTCCCATCATGGGACTAGGGGGAGAGGGGGCTCTTTTCCCTACTCTCCTCCTTTTCCCTTTAAAAGAATAATTTTTTATCCAAAAAGGATTTCTTTTTTTTAAAATTTCTCCCCTTTTATTTCAGGTCCCATTATGGGATCAGGGGGAGAGTGGGGTTCTTTTCCCTACTCTTCTCTATTTCCCTTTAAAAAAATATTTTTTTTATCCAAAAAGATTTATTTTTAAAAAAATTCTCCCTTTTTTCTTTAGTATTTTGAGATTTGACCCAAATAAAGTGGTATTTTGAGATACAACCAAAATTAAAGTGACAAGTAATCCGGCCAACACGTCGGGCCAAATGATCTGGTCATGATGGTCGTATCAATTATTTTAAAAAATTAAGAATTTCGTATAAAAATATTAGATGTACAAATTAGAATATATTCATTTTTTAAAAAATTTTAGGTTGCGAGTCGGAAATTTTTTCTCACTTCTAATGTTTCATTTCATTTTTATTTTCATTTTTTTAATTTCCCCTTTTGTCTAGACCCAAAGATGAGCATTTATTTCGTTGCTAATTTATATATCATAAATTCATAAAATGCGAGCATTTTCATTTTCTTAACTACATAATGTTCTCTTTAACTTATTATTTGTAAAATTTCAGATGTTATTCATAACATTCACTTTAAAAACAAAAAAAAAATTATTCAAAAGTCAACGTATTTAAGCATTTAGAGTTCACTCTATGCAATATATTTAATGATATCATAAACGATAATATGAATAGATATCCTAAGTTGAGTTAAGCTAAAACTCACATTGAAAAATTAAGATAAATATGACATATAGGAAGAATGAGTCTCACCATATACCAGCTTAAAATTTTAAATTAAAAATGTGCTCGCAATAAATTTTGTCATTCATTATAAACTCTTATGAAAAATAATATAGAATAGTGTCAATCAAAAATTTTCAAAAATAATGATTGAACAATGATCATGGTGTTAATATATCTAGAAAGTTATATTTAGAAATTATATATATCTAAATGATATACATAAAAAGAATATATTTGAAGATTATTTAAAATTATAGATATGATTGTCTGTCTTTGTATTGGAATGTACAAAAGGAAAAACAGAGATTGTCTCGATATGATGGTTAGATTTCGTAAAAAAAAAAATAGACGCGCAACGAAGTGCGGGTTATCATACTAAAAGTATATCACCATATTATATATTTTTGTCAGTTGTTTTCTATGTTTGATTGTTTCAAATATTTGAATTTCTGTAACAATATCAATTGAAGATAATAATGATAGTTATTTTATAATGAGTTTATATAATTCATGGACTTAAGAACACTGAGAACACATTATTTTAAAATATTGTCATTATTAATAAATAAGTGAGTATAAGAAATAATAATTTTTAATATTACATTTGTATAATAATCATTTTAGGCAGTTTCGCCGGGGGTATTTTTGCCCAGTGTATATGAATACATATACACCTTAAATATAAGGAGGAGCAAATAAAGCTTCACCTTAAATTTTGCAACTGTTAAAGGGCCCTCAATTATGTGAAGTGACTCCCTTATCCACCAACACTCTTGTATTATTGGATGCATGATCAATTCTCCAACATAATTTCGAGTGCACCAGACTACAGCCCGTCCCTTTTCATTTTATTTAATTTAGTTTCTATGTGAAGTTTTGGGCTAAAATCTTTTCAAAAGAATGTAAGAAATAATTTCTCTGAGTGCACTACGCCTAATACAGATGGCCAGCTTGGATCAGTGCGATGATGGCTTAGGCAGCCTGCACAATCTTAGACTTAGCAAAAGCCAGGAACTAGGCATGCTCTTCGGTCTTTTACGCTCGTTAAGACTCATTTTCTCTTAAGCGGAATTTTTGGTAGCCATCATCACTATCCTTATTGTGCATTTTAAAATTCATGTACAGATCAGCTTTTTTTCGGAAATTAAGACACCCCCAGCTCTGATGCATTCAATGTAAAAGGCACTCCACTTGCCCTTAAATGCAATATGCCATTATGAGTGAATAAATTTAATTTTGGATTTTGGACATCTGATGCGGTGGATGGACAAAGAAGCCAACTTATGTTTTTGGCTAGTTCACGTGGATTGCACATGTCTTAATGCTCAATAGGCTTTAAAAAAAAAAACTAGGTGCAGGCCAGGCGCAGATGTATGAGTAAATTTATAATATTTAATTTATTTATCATTTATGAAGAAACTTCTTAATTTATTGAGAGAACATTTTCTCTCGAGATCATTCTTTGATATTTATTCATGAATTCATAATTTTTTTATTTTTCAAGAAAAAATATTTAATATTCTCAAATTGAGAAGTTTTTTTTTTCATTATAATAACTAAGAATTATCATATTCTTTTTTACGACGGAATGATCAAAATGTCACTAATGCTATTAAATTCTCTGAGCAACGGAAAATATAAAGAGCCACAAGCTATGATCTTTAAAAGAATAATATCAATTCGCTTTCTCATATCACTCTCTAGATTTTATATATCATAATTGATTTTAACAATTAATTCGGTATAATTGTCTGTATTAGAGTTATTATGATAATGAATATATATATCCTCTCGAAATATCAATAATAGGAGGACTCTTGGGATTTTCTTGACATTAAGTGAAAAAAAAAGAAAAGAAAAGAGAAATAGTAAGAAAAGGGAAATTGAATTGCTTTTTATGAATTAAATAATCTACTTACTTTTGAAAAATTAAATTGTCAAATAAAATGAAATAGTTATATGGTTAGAAATTGTTTCTTTTATCGAAACTTAAAAAGGATATAGAATAATTAAAATGAATTTATTATAAAAAAATCAAGCATCTTTTTTATTAATTAACTAGTTTACTTATTTTTAAAATTTTAATTTGCTTAATAAAATGAAATAGGTATACGAATTGAAGTTGTTAATTTCTTCCTTATTTTAATCGTAGAAAGTCTAATAGAATATAAAATATAAATAAAATTATTTATTAAAATACATTAAAATGAATGACAGCTACAAGAGTATGAAACCAGGGCTTCAATCTCCCTTGCATCTAGCAAAACTTCTTTCATTTTCTTTTTTCATTTGTCAAAAATTGAATAAAATATATAAAATGAATACAAACTGAATAAATAAATATACTAAAATAAAATTATTTATTTATTTTTGAAAATTTTCAAATTACCTTATAAAAAGAAAAAAGGTGTAGGAATAGAAATTGTTTCTTTCTTTCATTCTCAAAAGTCCAATTGAAAATAAAACTGAGCGGCATTTTATGAAATAATTAATTTATCTATTTCTAAAGTACCTAATAAAACAAATAGGTATATAACCTGAATTTATTTCTCTTTACCATTTCATTTGTCATAACTCGAATAGAATATACAATATTTTAAATAAACTTATTAAAAATTAACCATCTTTTTATGAATGTAATATTTTATTTATTTTTAAATTTTGAATTGTTGAACAAACAAATAGGCATAGGAATAGAGGCCGTGTGTTTCTTCCTTTTTCACTCATTGAAAAGCAAATAGAGTATACAATATTTAAAATTAATCTGTTAAAACAAAGTAGAACGACTTTTGCTGAATTAAGCGATTTTTTTTCTCGAATTTTAAATTGCCTAATAAAACGAAATAGGCATAGAAATCGAAATTGTTTCCTTTTTCCTACTTCTATTCATCGAAATTTATAGAATATATAATCTAAGTAAAATAAATTTATTAAAATAAACTAAAATGATTAACAGTAGCAAGAGTATACGAAATTCAAATCCTACTCTCCTCGATGTCGTTCAGAAACCCAAAAACCATATGTGTATATATATATATATATATATATATATATATATACTAGTCGTAAATTCCATGCATTGTACAACATAGAACATGATTCTTTCTGCTTATTTTTATTATATAAAACTTATATTACAAATTGTTCAAAATAATAATTTACAATCAATAACAATATGTTATTTCATATACAAGGCTAATGGTAATATAATTTCACGAATAAAATAAGAAAAAAATTACATAAAAGAAGAGAGATCAACATAAGTCTTGCGAAATCAAACATTATCTAGACTATGCTTCAAAAATTGAAAAGATAAATTCTCACTGTGATAATGATGAATTCCTATCTTCAAAATTGTCAAGATTTATATGGTGTTATATACTGTCTTACTAAAAATTCTACAAAAGTTTATATATGAGAAAAAGTAAAAATTTAAAGAACATACATTCAAAAGTCTAACTGTAGATGTAATAAAATAAACAAACGTGCCTGCCAAAAGTTGAAGAACTACAATGGGAGCATTATTTTTCAGGCTCAATCAAAGTTATTGTGGTACTTTTATTATTTATAAAGTATCATACGTAGTATAATATATAATACACATTCTAGCTAGATCTATAAAATATATATATATATATATATATATAATTTGCTTGTTGAAAAACAAAATATGTAACATATCATATCTATGAAAATATGATTTAGCTTTGTTTTTTCAAAAAGTAAATATGATCTTACATGATTTGTTTATCTAAATCTTTTCATAAAATATTTATAATTTTAAAAAGTTCAATAAAATAGAAAATAATTACCCGTCGTATAAATCTATATCTATATGTTTTAAAAAATAAAACAATCATTTTCTAAAACATGTTCAAAAATCCAAAAATTAATGATCGGTCCCAAAAATATAAATTTATATGATTAAAAAATTTCAAAATCAAACAATAAAAAAATCATTCACTAAAATAGCTCAAATAACCAAGAAAATAACTATTGATCCCATAAACCTATATTGATATGTTTTAAAAACTTTTTAAAATAAAAATTAAAAAATTGTTTTGAAAAAGGAACCTCAAAAAGTCGAGAAAATAATGACCATCCCACAAATCTATATCTGTGTATTTTTTAAAAATTTTAAAAATACTTTTTTTGAAAAACAATTGGAGAAAATTTCATTCAGCAACCGAGCATTCTAAGGCTATATGGGTGGGTCCCTCACAAGTCTACTTTATATTTAAATTTTATTTTATGTATATATATTATTCTTATTGGGTTTATACGAGTTTAATTCTGATTCCATCTTAAAATTTTACTGGGCTTATAAATAGTTGGGCTCATATCCAACCCAAAAATTTAAGCTGAAGATGGTGAACTTTATCCTCTTATGAACTCATTAGTTTCTTATTATTTAGTCGATGTGGGATCGTAGGATCCTTTAACACCTACTCTCATGCGCAGCACGGATATAAACTGATCCATTTGTTGGACGGGACTCGAAGTCAGCATGCCATTGTAGGCGCAGAGGTGCATAGTTCAACGCAAAGCGTATGAGTTCATAGATACGAAGTGTTGCATAATTAGCATGTTGTCGCAAGGCTAGGCCTAACTCGGATACCAATCAAATTTTCATTGGTCTTATGTGAGTCTAGCTCTGATACCATATTAAAATACCATTGGATCTACAAGTGGTTGAGTCCATGTTCAATTCAAAAGTTTAACCTAATAAGATGGTGGACTCAATTATGTTATAAATTCAAGATTATCTTGATATAATTTTTTTGTAGGATGTAGGAACCTTAGAAATATATGGATAATTTAAAGTTTAATTTGGTTTACTTAATTTTGAATTTAATTATAAAATTCCATTCATAGCATTATCAAGAAACAAAAATTTATTTATAATAATCAAACAGAAATGTAATTATGAGCCGTCATGTAAAATCCTCTTGAAAAGAATGTAATGACAAAAACTTTCACAATAATAAACTAATTAGTGTTTTAAAAAAAATCCAATTAGATATAAAATATACTAACTTGTCCAAATAATAACATTGCGTAACGCTTGAAAGAACTGGCTTGTAGAGTATAGTTTTCTATAATAATTATTAATTCTCAATTTTTATGCTTTTTTTAAGGAAATGTTCAAAATTTTCATTTAGAAAAATTATGATACTTGGTAAGTCTGGTCAAGCAAGTGTTATTCAGTGACAGTAAAAATCAAGCGCATCAAAGAAAGTGTAAAGTAGTAGCGCATGTTTTCATCTAATATTAACAAGTCCCAAATTCGATATTCGGGTGGGACTACCCGTATCCCTTTATTAGATACTTAGAATTTCTATTTTATGATACTAGGTCTATGAATTTCCTTTGAACATGCAATGGGTTTGAAAATATATATGACAATGCATTTGGCTCCTCTTATCGGAGAAAATTTTAAATGATTTTATCGTATTATGATGTGATGAAAATAAACCAATAAGATTACTTCAAATAAGAAAACTTATTACAATTAATCGAGTGATTAGCACTTATTATTTAGTTTATATTGATATAATTCATACTTTTTCACCCCATGTGATGAGATAAGATCACCGAAAAATCTCTTAATAATATTATATTGAATTGGTGTGACTTCAAACAATACGAAATAAGAAAAAGTGCGAGGTTCTCGGAAATTCCGGAAGTTTTCCACGATCCAAAGCCCCATAATGACTTATTGTCAAACTCTTTTTTTTAAAAAAAATTCTGTAATTGCCTTGGATGGATTTTGGAATTTGGAGGGGGTGGGATGCGCTCGCGCCCTTTGAAACTAAGGGAAAACTACTTTTTCAAATAATATATTCTGACGAGTATATATTATTTACTCCGTGAAATTATCATGAAATTATCGTATTTCATTTTCTTAATTATACGATTTTACTGTTTCCTTACATTTTCTTGGATTTCACCCCTTTAAATTAAATTTTTATATTCATCCCCGATTGGTGAACGAAGTGGTAAAAGGATCAAAGTTTGCGTGCATCTTTATAAATAAAGATTCAATTCTCATAGCATGTAAGGAGCACGAAAGCTCTATGCAGGGATCTCTTGGAGCTTGCCTGGAACAAAAAAGCTTCAGCTTGACAAGAAATCAATTACTTTGTCCCTTGGTCGTCTCTGCTCATGGATATTATTTTCGATTATAAAGAAGACTCAACGACTAACATTGGTTGATTCAAGCGATTCGACGCTTGTTCCGTTTAAGTAAGATCTTAGTTTCAAGTCCTTGTAAATGAAAAAAAAATTGTTGTGAGAGTTTTACCCCTTAATGGACCGATGCGACTCGACTGGATTAGTCGAGACCCAATAGGACTTTCGAATACTAGGATTCACACCGAAAAAAAAAAGACTCATCGAATTTGTAAAAAGTAAATGAAAACGGATAGTCTATTAATGAAAACTAAATCGAAAAGTAAATTAAAACAAATAGTCTATTAATGAAAATTTAAAACTTGACAGAAAGACTTTTCTAGTGCATTTGGTTTCAGAATTAAAGTAACTTTGATTTTGATTTTGATTTTGATTGTGTAAAAGGACAAATGAGATGAAATTATAAATTTGACTTGGGAAACGTGTGTTTTTATTGTGTAGTGTGTTGAGTTAAAGTTAAAGTTAAAATTTTTGATTTGGGAAATGTATATTTTTGTTGTGTAGTGTGTTGGGTTAAAGTTAAAGTTAAAGTTAAAATTAAAAAATTTTAACTTACAATCTAAACACCCCTTTTCGATGCGATCACCAACCACGAAAGAACAGCCTCTTAGCAATACCGTAGTTAAAAGAAAAATTTATGGCTTTAATTGGCAATATCATATGCATGCTCTAATGTCTCCCCCAAGTCATTTTCCTAACCACCTCCTAGTCCTACATAACGCAACTTCGTTGCCACTTTGCCTACCAAAACATGCAACCGGTGGAGGTCTCATCTGTCTTGGCGCCCCCTCATATCCCACCACGTAGCAGAATTCCCTTTGGAAAATGTGACACTGACCCATGCAAAATGTGAATTTTGGAGTCGGCAATTGTTCTGTGATATTTTGAAATTTACCTTAGTTAAGTATGAGTCTTCGCGATGCAATTATGTAAGACAAAAAATTAATCGAAAAGTTATGTAATTGCTAGTAAAAGTTTTTAATTTTAAGAATATTTTTTTAATTTCATTCATGAAATTGAGAAAACTTTTCATTTTTGGAAGAAAAATTTTAATACTTTATTTGTTATTTTCTATATTAATTAAGTCAGGATAAAATAAAGAATAAAAACTTCTTTTGATCCTTAATGTTATATTGCTTTTTTACTTTCTTCCTAAAATCTTATTTCTTTCAATTTAGTCCTAGACGTTTTGCACCTTATTCTCGTTAGTCCTATCGTCCACTTTTACCTAAAAAAAATCCTTTTTTCCGGTCAAAAATATTTTTAAAAAAGTTTAATTGAAAATTTTTAGAAAAAGAAAACCCTTAAATTTTTGCTTTTTTTCTCAGTTAATGAATAAAATTTTTAAGGACAAGAATATCACTTGACATCGGGTTTAATGGTAAAAAGACGTCTCCTCCTTTCTATGCTCCTTTTTATCTCTATTTATCATCCCTCTCTTCCTTATTATGTTTTATTATATTTAATTAATTTTACTTAATATCCTAATTACAATTCATGACATATTTTTTCTGTGTTATTTTTAAATATTGTCACTATTTGTGAGAATTGATGATTTATCTATTCTCACAAATGTGAGAAATGCGGATTTAAAATTTATTTTGTAACAATACTTATTTAAAGTTAAATGCTGTCATATAGTTCATTTTTTAATTTCATATACTTATTTGATATTATTTATTTAATTTTGATTGAAAAAAACATATTATCTAATTGAATAGAAAATAAAGTATTGTTCTTGGTTGAAAACAAGGTAGGTGAAAAACTTAAGTTTACCTAATATTCAAAGAGTCTTATATGACCACAAAATAAGTAATTTTTTTAAAGAAATTTATATGCAATTTCTACATTATACATCAATCATTTTAAATAATGACTGTAAAATTTACACTGGGCTTATAAGCTACAAGGCTCTTCTCCAATCAAAAGCTCAAGCTAGTACGTTATGGTGTCTAATCTCTTATAAACTCATGAATTTTTCTTTAATTTTTTCGTGTGGAACAATCTCTCTCAACACTTATTCTCATGTGGCAACGTGTGGTTTTGACGTTTTACCACATTTTACCTACACATGTCACATGGACTTGACCATAGAAGCCGTTGGCGACCTAGGAGGGGGAGGGGTGGTTACTGACAAGGCTCCTTCCCCAGATTCGAGGGTTTAATAGTTTTGGCTAAGAACCTTGATAATTGAGAGAGGAGACCTCACTAGCGACTATCCCTCCCCCCTCCAAGATATTTGTTGGCCTCTGGGGTCATTAACGACGTCGGACGAGGAGGGGTGGTCGGCAGTGAGGCTCTTGCCAGCCGCGTGCTCCCCTCCCTTTCTTCTCCGATTTTTCCCTTCGTTTTTTTCTTTTCTTAAAAAAATTTATTAGCTTTTCTGAATTTTCTATTAGAATTATTTATTTGAAAATTTTTTTGGACGGAAAACTACCTTTTGTAGGGGAAAGTAAACGGTATAGCCAAAGATCGACAAGAGCAAAATGCGTAACATTTAAGAAGAAATTGAATAGAAAATAAAGTTTTGTGACGAGTGGAAAAAAATGCAATGTTTAGGAGCACAAATGATTTATTCTCTCAAATTAGGAAAAAAAAACATTTGAAATTTATCTTATATATCTCTTGGTTTTGGAGAGAGCGTACGTAATTGAGTTGTTTTCCGCTCTCGCATAGCTGAATAAATAATCAGTCTGAGAATAAATAATTGAGCGTACGTGATGGTCGTAATCACGCAAATCAGTCTGAGGTTGAACACTAATCCAACGCCATGCGGATATTTAAGAAAAATAAAAAGTAAATAAGTAAAAGCTCGAAAAAGAATATAAGGAAAGTCAATCGGTTAAAAAGAAATTTCGGGAACAGCATATGTGGCGACACGTTCATTTCATGGCTAAACTTAGCCTTGGGTCCCACAAAAACAAAAAAAAATTTATTCAGTTAAATCCTTCCCCAGATTAGTATTTCACTTCCTAACCTACCTATATATAACCTCCCCACCCATATGTGGCGAAACGCTACTCGAATTCTTTCTTTTCGTCGCTGTCCACTTACTGCTTTCCCGGCAAATGAGATTGATACTTACTGACCCTTCTATTTTAGGGCATATTTCTAAAAATAGCACGGACTTCACCTATAATTATGTTACATATATAAATTGATTCAAACGATTCATTGTTAATTATTTTTAAGTAAATTCTTAGATTCGAGTCTCGTGAATGGAGAGAAAATTCACACTGTGAGAGCTTTATCCCCATAACAGACCGACTTCGCTCTAACTAGATTAATCGTGACTTAATGAGCTTCCGAATATTATAGTACACACCAAAAAAACTGAAAATTTTGCAAAATAAAGTACGGGTTTTGAAATTTGTTTAAAATCTAGCTAAAAATTTGACAGTTTCCCTCTTGGGTCACTGTTCTTTTGAATAAACTAGAATTTCTTATTCGTCCTTAATATAAAAATTGATAAAAAAATAAAATGCTGGGAAAAATTAAAATGTAAAGAACAAAAAGTATAAAATCCATGGTACACGGTTGGGTTATGTCCCAGCTAACCGATCCGCGTGACCGCAGACCATTTGATTGCCGTGGCCAAGTACACAATTGGTCATGTGTCATTATTCCACATTTATATGTGTCTATATAAATTAACCCTTTGTTTTCTTGCCATGTTCAGCCTAGTCAATACACAGATTCTATGCATGCAGTGAGAAAACATTGACACATACGTCGACTTCGATTTCTCAGCATGTTTAGCCTATTGCAAAAATTTATTATCAAACCCCAAAAAATTGAATGCTAGTAGTGTATGCCATATTTGGGATACAATTCATGAATTCTGCAGTAATCTTATCCCTATACGTGTTGCGAGATAACACTGGCAAATCCTCCGGCTTTGATTTCTTGCCATGTTAGCCTAGTCAAAAGATTTATCATCAAGCCACAAAATGTTTAGTTCCTAACATTATAGCCATATAATTCCATACACAAATTCTGCAGTAATCGTATTCCAACACGTGGCTTGAGAAAACACTGATATGTACCCTAGGTTCGATTCCTTACCGTGTTCAGCCTAGTGGAAAAATTTATCGTCAAACTGCAAAAAAATTTAATCACTAAAAATATGTCAAGAAAGGGATGTCGTGCAGTTACGCATCTCAACGTGTATGAACCAAAGAATTTTATGTATTATTATCGGTAGATCTACTCATACCCATTTGCTTAGCATGTTATTGTCTTGAGCTAGGCCTATGGCCTCTTAATATTTGGGATTCTATATAAAAAGTTCTTTAGTGATCTTTGTACATATGGCGTGAGAAAACACTGTGTAAACTACATCAAATGAATAATAAGATATCAACCGAGCGAATGTTTAGTAATTTTGAGTAGCCACAACAACATTACAAATACATTTTCACCGTATTATTGTAAGGTACATCACTTAATACTTTCATAGACATATACAAGGAACTTTCACTTAGTATTTTAAAATGAAATAACAAATTTAAATTAGAATTACAAAATAAGGGTCTTAGAAGGAATTATTTTCTAAAAAATGTAAATAGATTTTGAAAATATTTAAGAAAGTTTTATTTCAATCTTAACAATAAAATAAATATAAAATATCAAAAGGGATTTTTATACCATATATCCCCAGTTTTATCATTTTCTCCATCTGTCACATACTTTAAAAATTACTCAAAAAAGCCTATACTTTACATCTTGTTCCAAATCTATCACGGCGTCAATTTGTTCTTTAATGAAACGTAACTGGGCCCCAAACCTATCATATGATTTTAATTTTTTTCAAATTTATCTCATGGTTTTAATTTTTTTCTCATATCTATTCCAGGCAAAGGGCCACAATAATAAGGATGGGCTCACTTCTGTTCCATACCAGTAACATTGTTAAAAATTACGGATAAATTGGCGTCGAAATAGATCTGAAACAACATGTAAACCGTAGAACTTTTTGAGTAATTTTTAAATCATGAGATAAATTTGAGAAAAAATGGTCAAATCATGAGATAGAGTTAAAACCCCTTATAAAAAAGGATGCAGCGTCCTATTACTCTCATTTGCCTGGTAATCAAGAAATTCTAGATTCAATACTCATGTGGGACTACCTGTATCCTTTTATTAAATATTTAGAATTCTTGTTTTATTATACTAGGTTAATGAACCTCTCTTGTAATATAAGAAAAAAAAATTAAAAAAAATTCTCGGAAAAAAAAATCGGTAAAGATAAAATTGGGGACAGATATGTGGCGACACGTTCACGTCATGACTCAACAGCTAAAGCGTTGGGTTCCAAAAAAAGCATTTACTCAGTTAAATCCTTCCCCAGTTTGGTTTTCACTTTTTGCCATATATATAATCCCCCATATGTGGCGAAACGCCATTCTAATTCTTTTCTTCGCTGTCCATTTTCTCCTTTCCCGGCAGCGAGGATGACATTTACTGACCCTTCTATTTTTGGGGCAAAAATATTTCAGAAAATAACATGTATTTTACTTGTAGTTCTGTTTACAGTCAAAACTGAAATGTTTTGCAAAATAAAGGATGAACTTTTAGATTAATCTGACAAAAAATAACATAATTAACTTTCTTGTTGGTTTCCGTCACGTGTCACTATTCCATTGAATGAATTAGGATATTTTATTCTTCCGTGAATTCAAAAATTATTGAAATGTTTAAAAAGTTAAAAGTTAAAGGAGAAAAAGTAGAAAATTCGGGGTACCCAATTGGTCGGCACGGCCACAACACCACCGATGGCCCTGTCTAAGATATCTGTTTATAAATTAACCCTTCTATTTTGAGTTTCATGTATTTTTATTATTATTATTATTGTAGTCATTGTTGCTGCTGCTGCTGAAGTCTTACATTTAGATGTATCATGGCTTTGACTTCGATTTCTTGCCGTGTTTAGCCTTGTAAAAAGATTTATCATCCAGAGATTAAGGCCAGTTTATTTTCAGGGTTAAAATCACAAAAACTTTAACTTTAACTTTAACTCAACTCACTACACAACAAAAATACACATTTCCCAAGTCAAATCTAACTTTAACTCAACACACTATACAACATTTGTCATTTTCCGTAATCAAAATCAAAATTACTTTAACTCTGAAACCAAACGGCTCAGACAAATTTAGTTACCAAGAGCATGCCTTATTTTGGATTTAATACACAAATTCTGAACACGTGCTGTGATAAAACACTGACACATACTCGAGCTTTGATTTCCTACCATGTCTAGTCTAGTGAAAAGTTTATCACCAAGCCCCGAAATTTCATTTACTAAGAGTACGGCATATTTAGGACTCAATATATAAATGCTGAAGTGATCTCATAACCACACATGCCGTAAGTAAACACTGACACATACTCAGGCTTCAATTTCTTGTCGTGTTTAGGCTAATGAAAGATTTATCATAAAAAGACACAACCCAACGAGTAGGAATCAATAGATTTCAGATTTATTATTGCTAGCAGAATTACACATGCTCTTTTATTTAGCGTTATATTTCCTCGAACCAGACTCATGAGTCCTTATAATTGGAAGAATCATTAATAACAATATGCAATATTTAGGATTATATATAGAAATTTTGTAATGATCTTATCCCTACATGGCATGAGAAAGCATTTATTAGATTCCATCAAATTGATAATTGCACATCAGTTGTGCAATTGAGCGAGTGATGCTTAATAATTTCGACTAGTGGCAATAATAATATTATTAATATATTTTCACCGCATTATTGTTAGGAACACTTTTTTTTTTGAGCCGGCTCTTTCCCTCGAAAAGGAGCTTCAAACAATGTAGGTAGACTACCCTTGAGTGCGCAAGCATTTCCATGACGTATTGACGTGAATTCCGAGCTAACTGGTGTGCAGACTCACCGATATACTCCTCCAAACAAGCCAAAAAGCATGTCGTTTTTCGAACTCATTCCAGAATTCATGCACAAGTGCATCATCCACGCAATGTCGATCACTATTCATGTCCATTATGCACACTATTTTTCCCCCCCTTCTCCGTCATCCCATTTAAATCCTTCCCCTTCAGCAATTCTGCAAAATTATTGAAATTGCGAAGTCAAAGACTACTCCTTAATCGCCCCCAAGGCTTATCCGATGCTAGTTTATTCCCCATTGACCTTAAACAGATAACTATTGGCCCTCACGCCGACACGTGTAAAACATGCTTTTGATCTATTCCATTAGGCACATTAATCAACTTTCCTTTCCCGCGCTGATCCCTACAGCCCCCGACAGCATCAGACGAATCAGACGGTCCTCGACGGCTCGAAATGAACAACCAGCCACGTGGACGGTGATCAGCCCCCCATAGGCCTCCCACGACAGGACACTTGATATTTCCTCCTGTGAGCCTGGACCTGCCCCTCCCCCCAACCGGTTTACAAGCTTTTGTCTTAATCCAAATCCGACGTGGCGACACTTTGGGCGGAATATGCCCCAACGTAAGGCCGCAACTGATTTCTCGCATATTCCCGAGATGGTTACGACATCTCGCGAGTCGTTCCCACCCGTTTTCTCGTCATCCTGTCGTTTCTTCCTCCGCGTGTTCGGGACAGCTATAAAAGACATGCGCCCTCCATTCTTCACGTCTCATCCCATCCTCAATTCAAATTGATTGGCAAGCCCTACCCCAACCCGACAAGGTCGATCACGCAAACCCCCCCGTTTCCGTTTTGCTCTCTCTTCATATTTCGTCTCTTTCTCTCTCTAGATTTGTTTGTTTGCCTGGCAATGGCGTTGAAGAGGACGTTGGCCCAGCGGCTGTTCAACATCTCCAAGGTCTCCCGCCAGGCCTTGACTGGCGGGTGCCGGGCCGCCCCCGCCGCGCAGAGCGGGATTGTGTCCCGGAGTCAGCCCGCCATCGACGACGACCCTGGAGACAATGGGGTGTTCCGGCGGTACCTGCACAAGAGGGCCGTGACCACGCCGGAGCTCCGGTCCGCTGTTCCCCTCGGGGACGGCCTGAGGGAGAGGATCAAAGCCCTGGACGTCGCGAGGGGCAGGATCCGGCTAGACGGGCTGACCCCACCGCCCGCGCCGGTGGGGGAGGAGCCGCCGGAGCTCACGGCGGAGGACGCGAGGAAGTTGCTGCGGGTGGCGCAGCTGGAGGCCGTCAGGGCGAGGCTGAGGGAGATCCGGGAAATCTGGATTACGTACCCAGAATTTGTCCGGGTCTGCGGGGAGGTGTGCTCGGATCCGGGTCAGGGTATCGGGTTGGCGAAACTGCTCGACGAGTCCGGGAACGTCGTCGTCTTTGAGAACATGGTGCTTCTAAGGCCTGACATGGTAATTTTCCGTTTCTCTCTCTTTTTTCTTAACCCTTTTTTTTACTGAATTCATCAGTTTATTAATTAAATTAAATTTACTTGAGAGAGTCAGAAACTGGAAGATTAATGGGTTCATTGAATGGGTAGTTAATTTCTAGGGATTTCTTGCTTTTTGGAATAAACTGTGTTAAATTTTTTAATTAACTAGTTAATAATTAATTTTGGAGATGTGCCGAGGACTGATGTTGCTTTTTTCGCCCGTGTTTTTGTTTGTTTCATTTCCCTCTTGCTTCGACAGGAAAATGAGTAAAGAGTACCGAGTTTGAGACGAAGGACCTTTGGGTGAAAAAGACATTTTTCACCCTTTAGATTTTCACATCATTGGGCCTCGGCTATCGATATACATTATTAATTACCATAGATTTTAACTTAACATTAGTGAATGAAATCTATTGGGAAAAAAAAAACAGAAAGAATCATAGAGTAAACGATAATGAAAAACTTATGGTACATTACCCACATGCTTAATGGTATTTTTTTTTTGGAGTTGATAAAATCTTATTAACTGTTTATTGTCAAATATTTTTTCATATCGCATGATGTGATAAGTTGACAAGTTTTTACTGCAACAAACCATTTTGTTTCCTCCATAGGTTAGATCTGGGCCAAACTTGGAACAATTTTATTTGAACCATTCCTTTTGATGTCCACAACTTCCCCATCCTAGTCATTCAATAATTAGGGAGTTCTAGGAAAACTTCGAGTTAATTACGCATAATAGTTTTGTAAATTTCTAACCCAAAAAAATATTTATTTTCCTGTTTCTGTTATTTCTCCTTTTTCTTAATGAACTATATAGCAACGTTGGCATCGTACAACCTCGTAATATACGTAAATTTCTGAATATCTTAAAATACGTGTATGTTGTCCCTCAACTCAAATAGTAATTAAGACTTTTGGATTATTTTCAACCCATTAAGCTTAATTTATTGATTTTTATTAATTAAAAGAAGTTAAAATGGTTTTTGTTTTTTGAGCAACTTATTTATTTATTTGTTTATTGGGTGAATTATTATTTATTATTTAATTTTTTGAACTGTATCATATGATACATGTGTAATTTACCGTAAATTTCGGTTACATCTGCCACATGGCACCGTTGCCACGTAGGACATGTCGGTGATGCTGGAATTGAGCCTTTAATAAATTGGCCCCACAAACCTCGTATTTTATTTTAACCTCATTATCATATTATTAATATTAGGGTGGCCCACAATGTGCCGTGTCAGATTTCTATGAACTGGGGAAGGTTGGATTCGTCTCAAACCTTCGTGATTTATTTAATTTTCCTTTTATTTTATTTCATTAAATTTAGCTCTTGATTCGTCCACATCCATATCCAATAATTTTCTCAGTCATTGGATTCCGGTGCCCTAACGCACTTTTTTCAGCTAATTAATTATTTTTGTTAGCCCTCTTAACAGTTAATTTAAATATTAACAAGTTGGAATCGACCGTCCCTAAAGCAAATCAGGCCAATGTTTACCAAAGAATTTCCCCACTCTCTATGGTTAACAGGTGACGAAAGCGATTGCGGGTCTGATCCCCCTCCCCGAGCGTGGCCGGAATGACCCGAGGAGAAAGGAGCTCAAGGAGCTCGAAAAGGTGAAGTCCGAGATAGAGCGCGAGGCGGAGTCCCAAGTCCGGAAGGAGCTCTGGGCCGGGCTGGGCTTCCTCGTGGTCCAGACGGCCGCTTTCATGAGGCTCACCTTCTGGGAGCTCACTTGGGACGTGATGGAGCCCATCTGCTTCTACGTGACGTCGTTCTACTTCATAGTCGGATACGCGTTCTTCCTTAAGACGTCGAGGGAGCCCTCCTTCGAGGGTTTCTTCCACAGCCGGCTCTTGGCCAAGCAGAAGAGGCTGATGAGGGCCCAGAACTTCAATCTCAAGCGTTATGAGGAGCTCCGGAGCGCATTTCATCCTCAGGCAATGAAGATACCATCGGCGGCCTCATCTCCTGAGGATGGGATCACGCTCGGGTTCGGCCTGTCGGGTGATCCAGTTGAGACGAGAAACTGAAAAGAAGCACACAATTTTGTTGTTTAATTTAATCACCCCCATACCATCTAAGATTTTCTATATCATCATAAATCATGATTCTAATCAAAAGATCAAATTAGTTGCGGCTTTCTGTAATATGATGGAGAGGCTAGACAATTAGGTGTGGAAGAGTATATATATGAATTTCAAAAAAAGAGAGATTTATTGCATATCGATGTTCATTCAAATCCATACAATGCCCGATGGACGTCCTACCTTCCAAGTACCCCATGATGACAATGTCAACCTCCCAATTTAATGGAAGGGGTAAAACATTAAAATTAATTTCATAATATTGATAGTCAAGTATTTATATGTGCACATAAATACTTGACTATTTTTCTTAAATATAGTAAAGAACTAAATTAAGGCGTAAGAAATTTAAGCATATATTTTTTAAATATTATAATTAACCAGATGTGTACTTTTTATTATCTTTTTTTCATTTTTTCTATTAAAATTTCGTTTTCCATCCCTTTTCTCAATAGTTTCCGTCAATCATTTTAAAAGAATTTTAATTAAAAAATAAAATAATGAAAACGTACATAAAATTAGAGGGAGAGGAAGACGGATCGTGGATCCATGATGCCGAGCAACATAACTCCTCTTGAGCAGTGGTGGCTGACGTAAGGTCCCACATCGTTGTGGTTTTGTCCTCAATAAATACATATATTGCAGTGACTCGAATGAAGCGAGCATTGATTTTCGGAACGGTAGATTCGAGTTCTCATGTACGTTAAACTCAATACCATGTGGTAAACGCAGTGGATTGAATACGGGAAGAATAGAAATGCTAAAACCACATTATTTAGGACGCAGAATTCTTTTTGAGTGGGCTTGACTTATTTCATAAATTTATGATGGGTGACATTGCCATGTAGATATATATTTTTTAATAGTTAAGTAGTGATTAATAAATTTGTTATAGGAAAATTAGTGAGAAAAATCATGACAATATATAATTGTTAGATTTTATTACTTATCGACTTGAACTTGTAAGGATTTAATAAAAGTGTAATATGTGCTACACGTGGATCAAAAGTAACTTCAGTTGGAGAATTACAACAACCGTAACTAATGGTGATATCATGTAAATTGTTTTTCATTATAGATTTAGATAACTTGGAATCAAATTTTAATTTACTTGATTGTGTATAACTAAGTGATGATGAATTTTAAATAAATACTTACTAAAATAAATAAATAAAAATCTTATATCTTATATTATATTAGGGTGATGGCCCGTGCTACGGATGGTCATTGATGATGTTATTATGAAAATCCTTTACTGTGACATTTAAGCTAATATAGGATAGTTAATGGGGAAAAAATATGTGAGATTAATCATTTTTAAATTAATAGGATAATTAATGTTCAGTAGTGGGTGAAAATTAAATTGAAGTAATTAATGAAGTTAGTAATCATTCTTCTTGAATAATGTCAGAGTTAACATGTGCTTGGTTAAGTAACAAAAAATAACACATTTTGTAATTTATGGAAAATAATTTGAAATTTATAACATTACTTAACTTTCAACTAAGTAAATATGACAAAATTAATTAAAGTTTATTATTATTTTTAAGTAAAATATATGTAAAAAAATGTAAGTATGGGATAGTATAGAATCTGTATGTACCCATAGTACCATAAATCCTAAAATACTATGTCATAATAAATCCGAATGTTTGCCTTGGAGGGGAGAATGGAGTACGTAGTACGCGAGAAAATCACCCGCTTGATCGAGTATGTTACCAATCAATTTTACAATAAAATTCATGAAAATTAATTTGTTATAAAACTTATAGAAAAACAAACATGCATATTAATTAAGGGTGTGCACGGGTGCCGGATATACCCAGAACCGATTGGAACCTACCCGTTAGGGTAGGGTCCGGGTAGTTCGTATTGAAAATAGGGTAGGTTCCGGGTATTAAAATCAGGAAGCGATGAAAATCAGTTCTGGTTCCAGTTCCTGCCTACAAAGTACCCGAAACCGATTATTTATAATAAAAAAAAGATGAAAGAGTAAAGTTACTGTCTCCTCTAATGAATCATAACAGAGGCACTTTGTTGTGTGAAATCGTAATATGGATGTTTAATTTTGTCGATGGATTGATGAGATCTATTATTTTTTTGTTGTTATGAATTAATCTAAATTTTGTTGATATTCTATTTGACGTGATTACTGATTATGTATCTGATATTTTTGGTTTTATTTAGCGAGAAAAAGATTTACAGGTTCCAATAGGGTACTCGGAACCTGTGGTATAATATAGGTTCCGGGTATGTTCCGACTTCAGGATTCAACAAGGTAGGGTCCGATTCCAAAATGTTGGAACCTGTCCCTTACAGGATATGGTCCGGGTATCGTGAAAAATACAGGGTACCCGAAACCGATCACCCCAAATATTAATATTATGTACTTCATCATTAAGTAAATGTATATATTTATATATTATTATTTATTTTAGAGTTAAGCAACGTTAAGATTATCCGTTTTAATACAAGTATACCAAGAAGAAAATTAATTAAATCTAGGCCAAGAGGCGAAATATCACTTCTTTAATACTGAAGTGCTCTTATTTAAAAAGAAGTGTCGATTCATTTCATCCTGAAGGATGAAACTTGATGAAAATTTTCATGTTTTCCTTAATTGCCCACTTCTTGGCTTGACTACAGGAGTTGAAGATCTAACCATTGATCAGCTTATGTATCATCTTGAATGGAGGAAGAATCCGAAACCGGAATCTGAAAATTGAACTTGCTAATGTAGCAGAGCACAAGCAAATTGGAACCAGGTGGCTGTTACAAAGATTCCAAACAAAAGAACAAAAGCTTAAAAAGGAAAGAAACTTGGGCATATATCCGAATTTGTTTCAAGAAAAAGAGCAACAAAAATTCTAATTACAAGGGAGAGGGGAATGATGATGTTTCTGTAACTATTGTGATAGAACCTAATATGAATTGATTCAAGCGGTTCGACATTTATTCCCTTTTAAGCAAAATTTCGGATTCGAGTTTTGTGAATTGATAAAATCCATGCTGAAAAAGCTTTACCCACTTAGTGAGTCGATCTGGCTCGAACTGTATTCGGGATCCGTTGAACTTTTGAATATTATGATATACTCTGAAAAAAAAAGTGATAGAACTCAATATCACTGATATAACTACTGATTAGTATATTAATATGGTGCCATCAATCATGCTGTAGTAAAAAGCTGTTCAATAGCTATGAGCTAGTTGAGAGTAGTATGCACATATTTATAAAAAATTCATCATCATTCTAAGTTGTACGAAAAAAGGCTTTGTGTAGCTAAAGTTTACATCTAGGAAACAGCATGTTCTCAAAGAGTACTACGTTTTAGTAAGATTCTCGTATTTAATGCATTATTGAGTAATCACAGATTCAAATTGGTGTTTGATTCAACGAAATTTGTCTTAACTAAAAATGGAGTTTTTGTTGTGAAAAGGTATGTTGTATCCAAGATGTTTAAAATCAACAGTAAAAATGTAACTACTTCAACTTCCATTGAGGCGTGCTGATATTTGTTATGGGAGGTTTGGTCATATTATATTCTATTCTATATATCATATGAATAAGCTTGACTAATCTCCTGTTCAGATAAGACTTAGCCTAACAAGTGCATCGCACGTAATAGACTCAGCCTAGTTTTGGTTCAGTCCCACTAATCTCCTTTACATTTTCTAGGCTCGATAAAATTTATCGTCTATTTTTCTTAAACCTGTGCATGCAGATCTTGATCTACAAGCTGGTCCGGAATAACAACGAAATTGAGAACACTTTTATTCTACATTTTATTGTTCTTCATATTTTCGAAAAAAGTGGGGTTGATCTCGTTCTGTTGGACGAGATCTCGAAGATATTTTTGGGGATTTGATCAGGCGTATTTTTTTCCAAGAATCAAGAATCACTTTTTAAACTCATTTCATGACCCCCCACTTTTTTTTTTTTTTCCGTGACGGTAGTGTAGGAATATTTTTCAATCTTAAGGTCAAGATCTAATAATATCCGAGCGATATCGGATTTTTGTCTTATTGTCCAGATGTTCTACTTTTTAATGTTTTTTTTCTTTTGCATTTCCCATTCTTCGTGTCATGAGAAAATCTTTTTCAAAATTTTTTTCGTAATTCCTGGGCTAGAGAAAAGGGTTACTCCCGAAGCTATAAAATGTAATGCGCGACCAGCCGTTCTAATATTTTGCACCCCCGAACTCACCCATTGTGTTTCTCTTTTGGTTCCTCATTCGGAATCCCTGCAAACACCCCTAACAAACCATTTTTTTCCAGACGCCTACTCTCTCATTCCCTCACTTTACACAGAGTCTGCTAAATTACTGAGATTGCAGCTTGATTGCCCAATCCTGAGAGAAATAGAGGAATAATCACTTAACAAGCGTGACCCTGAAATTCCAGATTTCAAGTCCCATAATCAAGACTGGGCGTCCTTGTACTAGAAGGTATAGCGGAGTAAGGGTGCCGAGTGCTCATTACAGACCTCGACTTGTGATTTGACCGATAATCTCGAAAACCTGGAATTGGTATCATTTAATCAAATGGGTACTACGGGCATGCGTACGAAGCTCTGCACAGGGAATTAAAGTGACAAATGCAAAAGATGAGCGACAAGGAGGGTTCTGCAGCGGAGGCTGGGGCACCGACGTCAGAGGAGGCAGATCGGCTGGATCGGAGTGTGAAAAGGGCCAAGAAATTGGAGGTTCGCGAGGGCATCAGGAGTAAGCCGCTAGATGCGGGCGTTAGCCAACCAGCGGCTCAATACAAGGACATGCTAATAGGGGGATCGCAGAATACAAATGGAGATTTCGTGGATGGCTTGGGATGGCAGTGGGAGGACGATCTGAAGATGATCGATTTTACCAACGACCTTTGCCCCAAGATTTGCACGGCTGATTTTGAATTAGCGAATGTGCAGTTGCTATTGGAGGGCACCTTGGTACTGAAGATATTGGGTTGAAAGGTTTCATATATCGTGCTGAAGAAGAGATTGGAGCAACTTTGGAGCTTTGGTCGACCATTTACACTGGTGATTATTATTTGGCTAGGTTTTTTTCCATGGAGGATAGAGCCTGGGCGCTCTCGAGTGGACCTTGGGTGATTCAGGGGCATTGTTTGACTGTTAGTGAATAGAGCCCGGAATTCGACCCATGGGTTTCGAAAATCGAGAAAACTACGGTGTGAGTTCGTGTGCCGTCACTCCCGCTGATATACCATTACCGGCCTTTCTTGAGGAGACTTGGAGCAGCCTTGGGCCGCCCTGTTCGTATTGATCGTAATACCAAGATGGTTGAGCGGGGGAATTTCGCACGTATTTGCGTGGAGGTTGACTTAACGAGACCACTTAGACTGGAAGTTGAGATGGATGGTTGTCCGTATCGAGTGGAGTATGAAGGACTTCAGCTTATATGTTTCCATTACGGTAGGTTCGGGCATAGCCAAAGCAACCGAGTGGAGGCCAAGGTGGGTGAGGCCGAGAATAGGCCAAGGTGGGTGAGGCCAAGAATAGGCAAGAGAGTAACCACGCACAAGAGAACGGGGCAGACCATCAGGGGGTGGAGACTACGGTCGCGTCGGTGCCAACTGAGGCTCTGGAACAGCAGACGGTAGCAGAGCAATCGGTCTTCAGGCCTTGGATGCAGGTGCAAAATCAGCGTTGGAAACCGCAAGAAAATCAAGGGATCCTGATTTGATATATTGGGAAAGGAAGGATCTGGGGAAGTTAGGATTTTCGAAGATGGCCAACCTATGGGCGGGAAAATTGAACAAGTGCGCGGGGCGGGAAAGTTTCTCAATTCGGGTATGGTGTTTCAGGCCCAATGTTCGAAGAAAGCGGGGAGAAGCCTCATGGGCCCGTGATCCAGTGAGAAACCCGAGTGGAGATAAGACGGCTCAGGAGAGAGGCAAGGCCAATGCGAGGCCTATCCAGAGGTTTCGTGGGATAGAAGCACACGAGGCCCAATGTACCAGCATCCCAGGCTGCTCAAGCATCCTCAACGTAAATTTTGAGCTGGCACAAAGGATTCTATTTCAAGGGAAGGGCCAGATGGAGCCCGGGCCCAAAGCTCAAGCCCAGGTGAATAGTTTGACTAAGGATTCTCAGAAGGAGATTGAGATACTTGAAGTTCCACAGTCCTAGGAATCCTTAGCGGGAACAGTGGTACCGGTAACCCCTACTCCAACGCTTGGGGTTGAGACTGTTCAGTCCAATGGCCCTGACTTCCCGGGAGGGAATGCAGCCCCTATGGTGGTTGAAGAAAGTACACCAGCAGATAGGGCCGGGGGAGCTTGTGAGTCGATGGCTCAGGACGCGGCCCTTAATCAAGCTTTGTCTTAGAAGATACGTTCAGGTTCTCCTTTCTCTATTGTTTTATTTATACGTTTACTGTCATGAAATTGTCGTGGGGTAGGAAGCTCCAATTTTATTAGTACGCTGCGTGATTATATTCGTATGAATAACCCGGATATTTTGGTTATTGTGGAACCTTGTATCAGTGGTGATAGAGCTGATAGGGTGTGTAGGAAGTTGCAGGATTTCGAGTATGCCCGAGTTGATACAGTGGGGTTATCGGGTGGTATTTGGTTGCTGTGGAGAAAGAGTGGCCTTCGAATTACTATCCTCCAGTCCCATTTTTAGGCTCTACACGCCAAAGTTGAAGAGGGGCGCCGATCGTGGTGGTTAACAGCTGTATATGGTAGCCTGAACCAAATTGTAACGAGTTCTGGCATTTCTTGACTTTTCTCTCGACGTCTCCTTCACCGCCATGGCTGCTCGCAGGTGATTTTAATGCTATTCTATCGAAAGAAGAGAAGGTCAGGGGAGCTCCATTCAATCCAAGCGAGGCTTTAGGTTTTTGGGACACGCTTGATGCCTATAACCTTATCAACCTAGGAAGTAATGGCCGGCCTATACATGGAGAGGAGGTTTGTATCAAGGGAGAAAACGAATATTCAGAAGACTTGATAGAGCCCTTTGTAAGCCTGAGTGGCAAACGATATTTTTGGAAGTAGTGGTTAGGGTCCTCCCAAGGATTAAGTCGGATCATCACCCGATTCTAGTTGATCTTCAGAGAGGTCGGCCAGGTAACCCGCATAGATGACTATTTCGTTACCTTGCTGCTTGGCAAACTCATCGTGATTTCCTCGAGTTGCTACGTTTGTTGTGGTCCGATGATGTGGATTTGGTAGGGAACCTTGTTTCATTCAGGGCTCGGGTTCAAGTGTAGAACAAGGAAACTTTCGGAGACATCCAGTTCCGGAAGTCTCGGGCCTTAGCTGGGCTAGCTGGGATCCAACGAGCGATTCAGCGTAGCCTTAATCCACATCTAGAAAGGCTGGAACGGGAGGTCTTCAGGGAGCTAGAGCAGGTTTTATTACAAGAGGAGCTATTGTGGTTTCAAAAATCTTGATGTGAGTGGGTGCGATTTGGTGACAGGAACACAAAGTATTTCTACACCCCGCACTATTATCAAGCGTCGGAGAATGAAGATTGAGTATCTTAGAGCTCTAGATGGTGAATGGGTTACCGATGCAGAAGCTCTCCGCGATATGGTCGTCGCCCATTTCCGTAACTTTTATGGGGACTGCCCGTCGAGTGGAAGTCTTTATACCACGGCCAGCTTTTCTGCACTGCCTCAGGAAGTCGGGACTTTCCTAACGGCAGTAGTAGATGGGGCTGAACTTTGAAGAGCTCTATTTGCTATGCGTCCATTCAAGGCTCCGGGGGCCGGACGACTTCCAAGCAGTCTTCTTCCAAAAGAATTGGGAGGTGGTGTTTTCGTCACCGTTGGCTTATGCAAGAGGGGTGTTTGAAGCTGGTCAATCGGTTGCCCCGATGAACTCGACGCTTGTTGCTCTCATCCCGAAGCTATCATGCCCGGAGACGTTGAGTCATTTTTGCCCGATTAGCTTGTGTAACGTATCATATAAGCTAATTACAAAGATAGTCGCCAATAATTTCCAGCAGTTTATGCCTTTGATTGTGTCACCGAACCAGTCGAGTTTTGTCCTGAGAAGACATATTCAAGACAATATTATTATTGCCCAGGAACGGATCCATTTGGTGAAGCGAATGAAGCGTCAGAATGTGTTCATGGCACTCAAGATTGACTTGGAAAAGACTTACAACTGAATTAGTTGGCAATTCTTGGCAAATACATTGGTTAGCGCAGGTATTCCTCTGACATTATGTAGGGTGATTATGGACTGTGTCACCACGACCACGATGCAGGTCCTATGGAACGGGGAGGCGACGGAGGAATTCATCCCAAAGAGAGGTATTAGACAAGGCTGCCCATTATCCCCTTATTTGTTTGTTCTCTGCATTGAACGCCTTGCTCATCGGATCTACGACTTGGTTTCATTTGGTCGGTGGAGACCCATCCGAGTCGGAGCTCATGGACTGGCTATCTCGCATATTATGTTTGCAGACGACCTTCTCTTATTCGCTGAGGCATCAAAGGGCCAGATGAGAGAAGTCATGGGAGTCCTTGACACATTTTGTCAGGCTTTGGGCTAGAAAGTTAGCGCAGCTAAATCGGTGATTTACTTTTTTAGAGTTCTGATATCGGTGCGCAATCACTTATACTCGTTGAGCACGTTCATTCAAACGGATAACTTGAGGAAATATCTGGGGATTCCTATAGTACACAGTCGGGCCCAGAAGTCTCTCTTCCAGGGTGTGGTGGACTGTGTTCAGAGTCGTCTCAATGGCTGGTCAGCGTCAACTTTATCAATGGCAGGTCGAACCACATTGGTCCAATCGGTATTGCAGGCTATTCCTATGTACACGATGCAGGTAGTGAGTCTTTCGCGGAGTATATGCCTTGAGATTGAAAGGTTGTGTTGTAATTTCCTGTGGGGGCATACGGAGCAGCAGCGACATATACATTTGGTGAACTGGGAGTCGGTGACGTTGTCGAAGGATCGTGGCGATTTGGGGCTGCGAAGATGAGAAAATTGAATCAAGCGTTACTCGGGAAAATTGGGTGGAAATTTGCAACCCAACCAACTGACTTGTGGGCTTCTGTCCTTTCGCATAAGTACCCAAATCGGGTTAACTCGGATAATTCATTAGTAGCTAAGCCCACTGACTCGTGGCTATGGCGAGGCATATGTATAGCTTGGAATTTGGTGCGGCATGGAATGGCATGGCAGTTATAAGGTGGCCAACACACCAGGTTCTGGCTTGATACTTGGGTCCCGGGTTCCGGTCCTCTAATTGATAAAGTGGCGACAGGTTCAAACCCTTATCAGCTACAAGCTTCTGTCCGTGACTTTGTCTTGGGGTCGGGAGGTTGGGATTGGCATCGTATAAGCCGGATCTTACCTCACAGTATTATCCTTCACATTGCAAGTGTACTGCCGCCGGGTAAGGATTGTAGGGAGGAGGATGTTCCTTATTGGCGGCTTGACTCATCGGGAGATTACTCTGTCAAGACGGCCTATCAGTTACTTACCGCTGATTCTTTTATATTACCTCCATGTAGAGTGGAGAGTTATATGGAGTTGGGAGGGACCTTAGAGACTTCGGGCTTTTCTGTGGCTGGTGGCGCGCGAGAGCTTGCTCTCCAACAAGGCTTGATTTCGACGACGTCTCACAGTGTCGGCTAATTGTCCCAGATGCAACGCGAATGTAGAGTCCATTATTCACATCTTACGGGATTGTTCTTCCGCCCGGCAAATGTGGGAGAGGCTCATTCTGCCGTCTCTTCAGCCCAATTTCTTCTCGGTCTCACTGCACGACTGGTTAATGCTTAATCTCGTTCGGCCTCCTCGCGAGGACTGGTCAATTATCTTTGTTACGGGGTGCTTGTTGTTGTGGACATGGAAAAATAAGGAATTATTCTGCACGGATTTCGATTGGCCGAGCGATGGAGGGCGTGCAATATTGGCAGAAGCTAGGATCTTCTAGGAGGGCTGGCTTTTATCTTCTCAAGCGGTGGATGGGAGCAAGAGGAAGTGGATTTCCATACACTGGGTGAAGCCACCGGAAGATTTTATGAAGCTGAACACGGATAGGGCTGTTCGAGGTTCGCAAGGAGTCGCGGGAGCGGACGGCATTCTGAGAAACTCTAGTGGAGGATGGATCATCAGTTTCATGCAAAGCTTGGGAGTCTCGACAATGATGGTGGCAAAGCTCTTGGGAGTTTTAACGGGTTTGGAATTAGCTTGGAATGCAGAGTGCCGATGACTTATCCTTGAAATAGACTCTATGGTGGTACTAACATTGATATCGATACAGGACTCGTGTCCGCCATGTTTTCAGCCGCAGCAGAGGAGCATTCAAAATCTATTGCAGAGGGATTAGGAGGTCCGCATCCAACACACATATCGGGAAGGGAATACTTGCGTGGATTGGTTGTAGAAGAGGGCGATTGATCTTTCCTTGGGGACGCATGTTCTTCATTCAGCTCCTAACGGAGTGCTCTCACTGCTGTTAGGCGATTTTGCTGGGGCCGTCTTACCCTGTTTCGTTTCTATTTTAGTTTTTTGTTTTCTGGCTCTGCTCTTTAATCTACCTAAAAAAAAAGTGGGTACTACAGGGTAATAGACAAGTGAGGCATGCAAATCGTTTTAAATCCTTGATCGTGTGGTGTGTTTGGATGTTTCGATCTGTTCATATTGTCAACGCCCCATTTTGGCCAACCAGCTCCAATAGAGATCACCCGACCAAAGCCCGGGTCACTATTCACAGCTGGGCTGATGGACGCGGATGTACGAACTTAGAGACATGAACTGCAAGGAAAAGGCAGGGGCCACCAAAGGGTGCAAGAGGGGCAATCAAAGGAAGCGAACATGCAACAAACCTCGGGACAGCAGAAGTCGGCATTGTAGCACTATTCATCGCCGAATCACCGGAGCATCAGAAGGTGTCCAATATAGGGTTCTAAAAATCCCTTATGGTACCAAAACAACCAATGGCACCCCCGAGCGCATTTCAGAAGTCTCCTGCTTAAGCCGGAGCACTCCCGAACATTTGTAGGCGCCTTCCTAACGGGACTCCCGGACGCTTGATCCACGAACCAATAAACGGCACCCGGAAACAGGTCTGCACACACCCGAGGGTCATCAGGACTAGGGAACAGGTTCCAGACTGCTTTTCGAAACTCATCTCGATCTCCTGAGTGGATCCCGACCCGGACAAATGGGCCTTTTCTACACAGAAACATAGCCGGAGACCCTTTTAACAAATTCGTCGGTGCACGAAATCTATGCCAATCAATCCCAGGGACCTCAAAGGCTTGGGAGATGAACCCTGATCACATTGCACAATCCGTTTAGGGTTCTCGAGTACCATTCCGACAGTAAAAGGGCCCCTTTCACGTGGAATCTTGCACTCAGAGCTCTTTTGGGGAAATGTTGACGTCCGAGCTCCACACCATCCACTCCCAGCAACCCTAGGGGCTAGGAAATCGTTTCGACTTGAACCAAGCAAAAACCTCCGGTCTCCCGAGTGACGTTTCAATGGTCACAAACCCCTCCCGGCAAACTTTCGGGACTCGTTTCTGACAAATGGTGATCCTAGTGGTCTCCGAACACATCAGAACACTTGGAAAACACTAAGAGAACCCCGTTCGTGGATTCCTAGGTCATCTCCGATTATCGATCTCCAGTCGGGGTTGGCAAGTAAACCGTTCCGCTCAATGCAAAAAATATACTGGTGCGAGCCTTACAACACGCAGAAGTGCAAATAGGAGTCAGAAGCGAATAACTTCGCTCTGATCATTCAAACGGAGCAAAATCGGCTTTCGAGTCCCCGAGTCACCCGAGCATTCGCTTAGAAGAAGCATGTCAATATTAGGCTCATTAAAACCTTATTTGCGCGTACATTGATAATTCGTCATTCAAGCGAACCACGAAAATCGAACGCATAATCAATTGAGCCCCAAGCTTCTTCCGGCTTTCTTCCTAGTCAAGTGAGATCCTTGAGCTAGCCAAGCTAAGCTGAGCCAAGCCAAGCCGCAAGCCATGGCTCTACTCTAGAGTTGAGCCAAATGAGCCTCCTCTATACATTTCAAAATATCTCTTACACACTTCCCATCCATCCTTCCATCCATCAACTCTCATTTCCCTTCTCTTCCTTTCCCCACACTCAACAAGATAACTTCCCCTCCCTAATCTTCCCTCCAAAAATTTGAATGCCCTAAGCACACTCTAATTACACTTAACTTCTCTCAATCTTATCATTAAACTCACCTTTATATGCTCTTGCATAATTAACCTTAATGACAACTCAAATCCCCTTCTTTCTCAAGCTTTCTCACTTTAAGAGAATCTCCCAAAGCCTCTCAACTCCCCTAATCAGCAGCTGGACGTCCAGCCCCTCCTCAGCCCGGATACAAGGTCAGTTTGCCCGAAAACTCAACCGTTTTCCAACGACCGCCATCCAACCTGAACCAAACTTGACCAAAATTTTTATCCCACATGTATTCGACCCCCCGAGTCCATTTCCGAGCTTAGTTTTTTAGTTTGAAGCCTCCAGTAGCCCGCTTTGCTCCAGCACAGAATTGGTCTCCTAAGGACTCCCTGAGACCTAGTCGGGTTTATCCGACGTTTCCTCCTTCCCACGATTATGGCGAGTCGTGCCATCACTCTTTAGGGGCTCCTTACAACCCTCACTCTCCCCCGTGATGAAGTGGTCATGGCCCGAGAGCCGCGCAACCAAGCACATCCGCCATTTCTCTCATTTCTCCCTTCTCAGATTTTTTTTCCAGTTTTAATCGATTTTCCTTACATCTTCTAGGAAAATCTAGGCGTGCAATTCTCACGAAACTACTGCAGGCGCAATCCTTGGTCAATTAGGAGTTCAACGCTGCCAACCTTGCAGCGAAATACCACCGGGAGCCTCCGTGAGAGCCGTTTCTTTCCGACCTGCCCAGTCGGGACAATTCCCCCAGTCGGGTTTGTACGTTTTTTGACATTCTTCACTTTTCTTGCAGATCGGGACGACCTGAGTCACTTCTCGTAAAATGACAACCATAGCCACCTCCGGCGTCTCTCAGGAGTAGGGAGCCACCGACCTTGCATCAAAAGACTACCGGGAGCCTCCTGTATATCCGTTTCTTCATCGGGTGCCAGTCGGGTCTGTTTTGCTCCGACTAGGTCTGTCATTTTTTATTGATCCGACTTTACTTTTGATTTTCGGAAAATCTACGAGTGCAATATTCACGAAACCACCACAGCCGTGATCCTCAGTCAGTTAGGAGTCCAATGCCACCAACCTTGCATCAAAAGACCACCGGGAGCCTACTGTAGATTCGTTTCTTCATCGGGTGCCAGTTGGGTCTGTTTCGCCCTGACAGGATTTGTCATTTTTTACTGATTCGACTTTACTTTTGATTTCCGAAAAATCTACGTGTGCAATCTTCACGAAACCACCGCAGGCGTGATCCTCAGTTAGTTAGGAGTCCAATGCCACCGACCTTGCATCAAAAGACCACCGGGAGCCTCCTGTAGATCCGTTTCTTCATCGGGTGCCAGTCGGGTCTGTTTTGCCCCGACTGAGTCTGTCATTTCTTTACTGATTCGATTTTGCTTTTGATTTCCAGAAAATCTACGCGTGCAATCTTCACGAAACCAGCGCAGGCGTGATCCTTAGTCTGTTGGGAATCCAACGCAACCGACCCTGAGCGAAAAGGCCACCCTGATCAATCGGTATAGCCCCAAAAAGCCGAACTGCAGTGGGGTCGGCCAGCCGACCCGACTTCATCGATTAGGGTCTGTTCGTTCCAGGGGGCAGAACCGACTTCCTGAACTCGTTTTTTCAACCATTCTCGACTTTTCCCACATCCCAGGGCTAGGTATAACCATTCCTGAGTTAGAGAAGTTAGGTCTTTTATGTTTGCTTTGCATTTGTGGGGCGATAAGGCGGTCGATGACCTATTAGCATGCGAGTTTACATTTTTATGCCATATTATGCATGTCTCCATCGTATAAAGTGCTAGGATGTTGGGAAAAGGCTTGAATCGAAGTTGAGGAGACCGTATTGGCTCGAAGCCTCTCGGCCTCACTCCAAGGGAGGTTGTCGAGAGCCCCTCTTGGCTTCCTCGGGCCATGGATGGCCTCCTTCCCTCGACTCAAGTCGTTTCCCGAGTTTATACATTTTTTCGTTTCCCATGAGTCGGTGCCGTTTTATCGATTCCTCTAAATATCGTGTTTGTGCTTGTTTGTATGCTTAATTGTGTTCTTAAGATCATGGCAGCCCCAGCTATGTAAAAATGTGCATTGTTATCGTGTTTGATATTTTATGCATGCACGAAACGGTCAAAACCGATACAGGAGACAATCCACGACCTAAGCCGGGTCAAGGGGGTTTTCGACTTCCTCCTTGGAGAGTGGCCGAATTCCCCTTGACTTCCCTCTAGTCGGGGATGGCCTCTTCTATCGCTTTAAAATCGATTCTTGGAATCGATTGTAATCACATTTTTCATTTAATCATTAGTTTCACGTTAATTTGTATGTTAGGTGCGTTAATATCGAATAATCATTTCATTGATCCATAATAATTGAGGTTTAAGGCCTCAATCACTAAACCACTCCACAAACGGGTATCATTCGGTTAATTAAATCATCCGACTTAAATAAAATTGTATGAATCAGTTATCAATTTGTTAGCGCGTCGACGAATCATGAACCAACGGAAATGCCCCTTTTAAAAAAACTCACAATTTCAAAATACCAAGACACGTAACGCGAAAAGAGTCGAGGTCTGGGGTGGACTTGCGCACTTTGACTCGAATCCGGACCCAATCCGAGGCGGTTCAAGTCGAAGCACACAAGTCTCTTTTAGACCCTTTTTTTGTCACGTGATCTAAATTTTTTCACCAACTTGTAGACATTTCACAAACCAAAGGGCATAACTGTTATTTTCGTGATTTGCTGACATTCTAGGCGTTAAGGAGATTGAAACACCTTGATCTATGGGTAGGAATGGACAGTCCGTTCGGGTGCGAGTCTCATTCGCATGGCCTGTCTTATCCATTTTCGGTGTTTTTGTCATCTTACCGTAGATTCGGTAGTTAACATTGTTATTTCTGTCACAAAACGCATAAAAACGGATTAATCATTCACTTGACTTAATCAAACATTAGATAATGCTTAGGTGGAACTCTAAGTTCCAAATCTAGAGTCAAAACACGAGTTTGACGTATTTAGTGAAATCACAGTGTCACTAACAAAATAAAGTCTTAAAACAAACCCACGCACATAGTTGGCCTAGAACCGCATACTGGTACATCAATTTGCTTGCCTAGGGTAGATAACTTGTTTGCCAAATAACCCCGGTTAATAACTGATTAAATCACGCAAATTCGGCCTAATACACAACTTGTCTGTATTTGTCTGTATTTATCAATTTTCATCTGGTTTTGTCAACTTCTATCAGTTTTTCTCTATTTTTTCGTTATTACTTGTTGATTTATTGCGGTTCGAACCCGAACCCATAGGTCACGCCTATCACTAGGTCCAACACCCCTATACACATCGAGCGCGCGCAACCCGAGTGCGGAATGTGGTCTAGCCCCGACTCACCACCTTGCTCCAAGCAATGTCTATGTGGAAGACCACTTGGATCGGGTGCGTGAATCGAGGTTAGACAATCGCTCGGGAGCTCGACCGCTCCAACGGTAGTCTTGAGAGTTCATCGACTCTTTTGCTATCCGTCGGTCCGGTCGGACCCGACCCCCGGCTCCTTGAGGCTGCTTTGCTTTAATTCATTTGTTGGTCACTCAAAATCTCACGGTGAGTCGGAGCGGAATATTGGCCCCATGTACATCGATCAGGATCCATTTACTTTATTTAGTTGTACTTTGTAATTATTCGAGTGTACATTGCGAAGATTTTATCTATACATTTATTCATTCATTTGTAAGGATCCCTGATCGGCAAGTGAGAGGTCCGAGTGTCGAATCGGTCAAGTCGGTCTATTGCTACCTAGAGCTGAGTAAGCCCGAATACTCGCGGTCTCGGTTCACATAGGGAATCAATCGCCATGGTCTGACGAACTATAAACGCTAGGATAATGAACCGATTCCTCGATGCGCAAGCCTACTTCTCTTTCGGGTTCTTGGCCCAACTTGATCAATTCACCGACTTTACGTTGTCAAAACGGGCGAGTCAAGTGCAACCATAATTTACTCGGTAAATAAACAAAACAGCAAGCCTAGCAAGTTAGAGTACCGAAATGGTGTGCGGGATTTAGGCCCGTACGTAATAGAACCCCCGAATTCAGAATTTTCAGTTCCGTACAGACTATTACCTTAATAATTAGGTGTATCCTGTACCCCTAGACCCAGGCGACTCAACGACCCTCGACCTTCGGATCGTAAACAGTAAGTGGAGACTCATTCTCATGTGGGTCCGCCGCGCGTCCCCGGGAAGGTGGACATTCCCAAGCCGCATTGCATGGGCGCGCGCATGCACACCCCGAAGAGATTAAGATTCGGGTGCGCACACATATGATGTGACGTTCATGGATAAATTGATTAATCGAGTATGAATAAAGAACTCGTTCATGTTTGAACTCAAACAATCACTCAAGTAGGCCTAATAAACTCATTTGTGAAATAATTTTTTCTCATGGAGTGGATCGGTAGCATTTAAGTTGGCCTAATAAAACATTTTTGTAAATAAATGAATTCGGTCTTTGAATGGGAAACTTCAGGTCTAATAAATCGTTTTTACGGGCTTTTGTTCATTTTTTTCCCCATGTTTATGAAGTTTAGTCCTTTGGCTGTTTTCAAGGGTTTAGATTCTGTCCCAGACTTCTGGACTCTTTCATATCAGTCACTAGACATTTTTTTTTCAATGTCTCAATTCACCCCGTTGAATTTCAGGACTGTTCAGTTCAGTCCTTGGGACTTTTCTTAGGTTATCAGATCTGTCCCGGACTTGCTGGACCTTTCTAATTTGGTCTTAGGAAATCTTACTAATTTGTTCTTAACTGACCTTGGATTTTTGTTAGGATTCTATATTAGTCCTTCAATCCTTTCAGCACTTTCAACTCAGCCGAAGACTTTCTGGACTGTTTCGAATTAGTCCCTGGGCATCTTTTCAAGGTTTTCGACAGAGTCCGGGACTTCGTCTAGATCACCCCAGGGGCAGTTTTACCATTTACAGAATTGTCCTTGGACATTTTGGGCAGTACAGGCTGGTCCCTTAGCCCCAGTAAACGTTCTTGAATCTATCCCCGGAATTTCAAATTGTTCCAATCCAGTCCCCAGAATTTTGAAGTGTTTTCAAGACTATCCCCGAACTTCCTGGTCTGTCACAAATCATCCCCCAGATTTTCCAAAGTCATCTCAAATCAGTTTTTGAACTTCTAGAGTTGTTTCAACTCAGTCCTTATTTGTTTAGTAGCTCAAAATCGTGTTAATGTGATTTTATTAAATACTTGGCCCTAAAAATAGCTTGATAAATCAATTAATTCGTGTAAGTATAAATTAGGGTTAAGTCATATGAACTTGGCTTATTAATTACTCGGCCTAACTTCCACTTAGTAAATCGGTTGAAATATGTGAAAATGGAAACTTGTTTAAGTCGTTTTTACATGAAATATCCAAATCACTCGGTTAACTTTACTTGTCCAAAAATCATTTTAACGTGGAACATGTAATTTGACTAAGTCTGGAATAGCTTTTAAACATGACTTGGAGTTAATTATAATTGTGGCTGTGGAATTGTATCTGATTAATTGACTAAACTAGAAATCGAGCTCGATTTTGCAAAATGTATTAACGGGAAAAATGAGTGAACTTTGGATTTGTCTTAAATCATTGTAACGTGATAACTCGTTACTTCAAGTTGAAGTTGATAGGTGAACAACCTGAGGCTCGAGGCGCAGATTATCTTTCCAAACTTTAAACTTCAAGTTGGAGATGAAGAAGAATCTTCGAAGTTGATCGGTGAAGAGCTCGAGGCGCTGATTATCTTTTTCCAAAAAGAGTTATTTGCTCCACACAAAATTGCTAGAGGGTTGAATAGCAAGTCTCTCTCGGGAGACAACAAGCCTTATCAATTATCAATTATCAATTAGCAAACCCAGAGAATTCCCTACCACTCTCTCTCAGTATTCCTAGAATTGTTTGGATTGATCGATAATAAACTTTTGGCACTAAAACTTCTATTTATTTGTGCTCAATGGGAACTATCAAAGAGAAAAAATGTGTCTCTTGTTTGGAACGTGTCCCCACAAAGGACCTTCAAGTGGATCGGTGAAGAATCTTTCCAAACTTCAAACTTCAAGTCGGAGACAGAGAAGAATCTTCGAAGTTGATCGGTGAAGAACTCGAGGCTTGAGTTGCCGATTATCTTTCCAAAAAGAGTTATTTACCCCACACAAAATTATTAGATGGTTGAATAGTAAGTCGCTCGAGAGACAACAAGTCTTATCGATTATCTATTCGCAAACTCAGAGAATTCCCCAACACTCTCTCTCAATATTCGTAGAATTGTTTGGATTGATCGATAATAAAATTTTGGTACTAAAACTGCTATTTATTTGTGCTTCAATGGGAACTCTCCAAGAGAAAAATGTCACTCTCGTATGGGACGTGTCCCACCAGGTAAGCTTTTTGTTTAAGTAATTAAAAAATAATTTTTAAAGTATTTAGTCAAATGCATGACGGTTGTCCCAAAATATTGTAACCGCTTGAGTCCCCCAATACAATGCCACTGTTTCGCATGGTCAAAGGCTTAAAGGACCGTTCAGCGGTCGTTGACCGGCCCCGGTCAAACATTGATCAACCCTTTGTTTTTTTTTGTTTTTAATATTTCAAATCGAAACTTTAATTTCGTCCACTTAGTATGAGAATTACACTAAATAATTTATTGAAAATATAATTTCATTAAATTTTCAATTTAATTTATGACAATAGGCTTATGATTCCCCTACTCATTACACCTTTAAAAAGCTAAGTCCTTTATTGGCTTATACATTACTCAGTCTTTTATTTTTTTTCGGTTACAATAAGAGGCTTATGATCTAGTATAAGGAAATAAAAATAAAATCTAAATAAATGGATACGGGTAGTCCCACTGATGAGAATCGAATCTGGAACCTCTAAGTTTCTCTCTGATTTTCATTTTGTTCACTATGATTTTTAAATAATGATATGAACATTTTGATCCTAACAAAGATCGTCCTTTATTAGTTAAGACCTTTGTTGTCCTTCATGGAAGTCGTCAAACCAAACTAGAGTGAGATTCCAAGCACTTCTCGATTTCAAGGTCTAACTACCAAGTGGTCTAGAACGCGGTCTACGGCTTGGTCCGTTTCCTAATAGTTTATGAAATTGATCTTCATCCAGCGGAAATCTCAAGGAATGTAAAGGCCTCAACACAATGATGAAATAACAAGTTAAAGCAAATGAAATCAAGACACTTTTGTTTGGTTTCACAATTATTTTTGAACTCTACTCCACCTAATTCCATTTATCTTCAATTCCACAATACAATTATTATTTTTTCTTTTTCTTCAATTTTTTTAATCATTTGATTCAATTTTTAATACTAAATTCTCTCAACTATTCATTATTTTTTCACACTTTTTCTCATAATTTAATAACACAATTCTTACAAATAAAGAAAAATCAAAACTCAACTCAACTCATTTCCAAGGTAATTAGAGCCTTATCTTCCTATTGTATTTATAGACTTGACTTGGCCAGTTGCTGCTTTTTTTGTTTTTTGTTTTTTCGTACTGGCTTTCTCTCTATTTTTAGAATCCACGGTGACTTTAACATGTCTTGGCTAACTGTTTTCTATCACTGGTTTTCTCTCTATTTCTCAAATCCTCTAGCTTTTCGAGAAAGATCTTGAAATTTGAATTAGATCTGAAAGCATTAAAATATATATTTATTTATTTTTGAAGATGGCATTCATTAATAAAAGAAAACATCAAAATTTGAATGGGCCATGTAGTTCAAATTAAAATATTAAAATATTAATTTCTTATATGTAGTTCAAATTGAATTCTCATCTTCTTGGGAATAAATAATGTTCATTTTTCTTAATCAAGATCTGGTTATTGATATCATGTTGATAAATAGTGGTTTTGAAACTTTTAACTATTGGTTTGTGAAGATTTCTCAGATTTGATTTTTTTTCTTGTCTTTGTCATTATTTTTTAGATTTAATTTTATTTGGCCACTATTAATGAGATTTAATAGTATTTCCTATTTGTGATTGGAAGACATATTTCTCAATAATGAGGCCATTGATTTACAGAGGAGGAGATCCATTTCTAATAGAAATAGAGTAAGTTATTGGTATGCTCTTAGGAAGGTGTCAATTACGTTAATAGAGGGCAGGACTACGTTTTTTTTCTCAATGCAATTCCAAAAGTTAACTTAAAATATTTGTTTCTTTTACTATCAGCGGATGATCGAACATCTAAAATCACTCCAAATGTTTCAGTCATCCTTGTTATTTTTCTAGAATGGCGAGAGACAAGTATGACAACTATGTTAGTTGGCTAAATCTCGGCGGTTGTTGGTTTTCAATTGAGAAATCTCGACTGTACATTTGGCAGTATTCTTTTAAGTATATTACTAATCCGAAGTCCTAATGCATTAAAATAAAATAGAAGTTATGTAATACAAAAACGACGCATGGTAAAACTTGTGATATCCTTAAATATCAGAATATCGAGCCTAGAAGAGCAAAGGCTAAGCCTATGAGTGCATGTTGGAAACGACAATGCAGAATTCACCAACCATTCTGCACATCTATTGTCTTCACGAAAGCTATGTTCTACCACCACCGTCCATTGTCTTTGTAATAAGGCTCAAATATCCCTAACAATGGCCCCATCCCAACCAGTGTGTCCCTGTTACGAGCGTAAGAGATTGGCGATTGACCCCAAATCAACCTCCAATATTAGCTCACGGACATTCACGTCCCAAGTTAGTTCATATATAACTTCCCATAGCTCTGCCATCACTGGTTGTTAATCCGACTTCTTCACGGTATTTTTGTAACATGTAGATTATCTACCTGTTATTTTACTTTCATATTTTCGACCATGGATATTTTCAATGATGCGCAATTATACCTGAGAGTGAGTCAACCCGTTTTGAAATTATGCCTAGACCAAACCTGCTGGTTCTATAAATAAATAATAATTTATAACTTTTTGGGATTTTTACCTAAAATGGCCCATGGTTTATCAATTTTATTAAATCTATCATATGTTTTTTTGTCAAATCTATCACATGGTTTACTTTTTGCATCAAATTTATTCCAACGTTATCTTTTTCGTCAACATCTAATGGCCGTGCTGACGTGGCACGTGGAGAAATAGTGGGCCACACTGGGTGCCACGTCAGCATAGCCGTTAGATGTCGACGGAAACGATAACGTCGGGATAGATTTGATGCAAAAAGTAAACCATGGGATAGATTTGACAAAAAAAGTATAGGATAGATTTGACAAAGCGGGTAAACCATGAGCCATTTTAGGTAAATTCCCCTAACTTTTTTTAGTGTGTGTACTTTGGTATTCAGAAGCCTAATAGGCTCACGACTAATCCAGTCGAGCGGAGTCGGTCTACTAAGGGTAAAGTTCTCCCAGTATGGATTTCTCTATTCACAAGACTGGAACATAAGACTTTCTTTAAGGGGAATGAGTCCCAAACCTCTTGAATCAACTCATATTAGTAATAGTTTATAATTTTCAAAATATAAAAAGAAAACAAAAACAATGAAAAATCCAGTTGATAAACCTATTAAAAAGATAACCTCATCACCTTCTGATCGGCCAAATCAACATAAAAACCTAGTTCCTTTAAATCTTAAACCCCAATTCATCTGAAAAAACATCTAATCCTAGTTCCCAGTTCCAACCGATCCATCTCTGATTCTCTGCTGCCTGCCCGACGAGCCATCTCTAGTCAACCCACCAAGTTTCAACACAGACAACAACCGTAGAATCACCCTTCTATAAAAGGTTGATGGAACCGAGAGGTAGAGTGCAAAAAACAATTATGCAAAATATTCTGTGTTAATTCATTCATCGGGGATATCCCTTATAAGAACAAAATACATCCAAGAGAAATAAGAAAGTCCTAGAAATACTAAGTAACAAATGATGTCTAGCCTAAAGTAAGGATACTTTAACATAATATCAAGATACGGTAAGAATAATATTCAACTGTAATACCCCCCCCTCAAGTTGTGCATGAGGATTACGAACACCCAACTTGCTGAGAAGAAAAAGAAATCGATCTCGTCCCAATGGCTTAGTGAATAAGTCCGCCAATTGATGTGTCGTGGAGATGTATGTGGCATCAATGACATGATTCTTAATATGGTCACGAATGAAATGACAATCGATCTCGATATGTTTTGTACGCTCGTGAAAAATTGGATTGGCAGCAATATGGAGCGCTGCCTGATTATCACAGAAAATTTGAGTAGGTCGAGGTAAAGTGACACCAAGAGATGATAGTAAGCTGCGCAGCCAGATGATCTCACTAACTGTCGTGGCCATGGCCCTGTATTATGCTTCAGTAGAAGAGCGTGAGGAAGTGGTTTGCTTCTTCGTCTTCCAGGAAATGGGACTGCCCCTATAGTTATAATGTAGCCAGTAATGGAACGCCGGGTCATAGGATAACCGGCCCAATCGGAATCATAGAATGCTGCGAGCTCTAAAGACTACGGATGAAGAAAGATTCATTGTCCCGGTGATTGTTTTATATAATGGTGCATATGAATAGCTGCGTCCTAATGATCTTGACGAGGTGTCTACATGAACTGCGATAGAATCTGGATCGAATAAGTGAGTTCCGGCCTAGTGATAGTGAGATAGAGTAGACGTCCCACAAGTCGACGATATTTTTCTAGATCAGCTAGAAGAGCACCAGAGTCGGAAGAAAGGCGATGATTCTATTCCATAGGAACTTCAGAAGGATGAGAATTCAGCATTCCACATTTAGATAAAATGTCAATGGCATACTTCCGTTGACAAAGAAACAACCCTGAATCCATGTGAGACACTTCTATGCCAAGGAAATACCTCAAGGTGCCTAAGTCCTTAATGCGAAAGCAAGAACTAAGATACCTTTTGAACGTGGTGCAGTGAAAAGATGAATTGCCAGCAACTAGTAAATCATCCACGTATATGAGTACTGCAATGAAGATAGTCCCTCTGGAATAAGTAAAAAAAGAGTGATCGGCTTCGGACTACTTGATCCCATATGCATATAATGCATCTGCTAATTTGGAAAACCAATTTCTGGAAGCTTGTCTTAAGCCATAAAGAGTTTTATGAATTGTCCTAGTCGAGTGGAGGAGAGGCCAGGTGGAAGTGACATGTAAACCTCCTCGTGCAAATCACCATGGAGGAAGGCATTATGTACATCCATCTGATGAATTTCCCATTTCTTCATGACAACAACCGCAAGAAAGTATTTGACTGTCACAAGTTTGGCAGCAGGAACAAAAGCCTCACCAAAATCAACTCCCTCTACTCGTCTGAAACCTTTAGCACGAGATGGGCTTTATATCTTTCGACAGAACCATCAGCATGCCGTTTGATTTTGTAGACCCACTTATAATTGACGGGTTTCTTTCCCGGGGGCAAAGTGCTCAAGGTCCATGTACCGTTGAGTTCAAGTGCCCAAAGTTCTTCTGCCATAGCCTCTTGCCATCGTGGATCACGAGCGGCCTCTCTATTTGAACGAGGTTCAACATCCGAATCCAAAGCAGCGAGGAACGTTATATATTTATTGGTAGCACCTATATAGGATAAATAGTTATGGAAGGAATACGGTGTACTTGAGGAGTTTTGATGTTCAGGTGAGTGAAAAGAGGAAGGATTAGTCACAGCTGTATGACATACATAGTCCTTGAGGAATGAGGGTGGCCTACGCTCTCGATCGGATCGTCATAAGGATGAAATGTCCTCTGGAGTCGGCTCCAAAGGTGTTGTTGGACTTAGATCGGGCTCCTCTGTAAAACCCAGCGAACAAGAATTCCGGACAGGGCTGTTCTGTACATAGGCCGGCGTTATAGGTGATCTTGGGTCAGAGCCCATTGACGGGCCATCACTTCTGATCCGGAAAGAAGCGCAACCTGGAGAGGTTTTACTTGGAGAGGCGCGACCCGGAAATATGTGATCCATTGGGCCGTCGTCCGGTCTTATTGGGCTTTCACTGGACTTTTCCATGCCGACGCCGTGGACCGAATTGTGAGCTTCTCCATTCACCCAGCCTAGTTTTTCTTGTTCTTCTTCATGCAAAACAGGATCCTGTATGAACAAAGGTGTGCCATCTTGCTGACCACCTATTCCTAAAATTTGAAAAGGAAATGAATTTTCGTAAAAGCTGACATCTTTCGAGACAAAAAATTCACGAGTCTTCAAGTCATACACACGCCATCCCTTCTTCCCATAAGGATATCTAACAAAAATACATTGTCGTGCCCGTTCTTTGAATTTGTCTTTAGGTGGTGGTCTTATTTGCGCATAACAAAGAGAGCCAAAAACTCTCAAATGCGAGTAGATAGGGGGTTTGCCGAATAATACTTCATATGGGCTTTTTCCAGATAATATCGGAGTGGGCGTCATGTTGATTAAATAGGGCGCCGTCAAAATGCATTCACCCCAAAACTTAGCCGAAAGAGAGGCTTGGATGAGTAATGCTCGTGCAACATTTAGAAGATGTCGATGTTTTCGCTCAACACGCCCATTTTGTTGAAGAGTATCGACACACGAAGTTTGAAGAATGATTCCCTTCTGAGAATAATATTCCTGCATATCTTAAGACAGAAACTCCAATCCATTGTCACTTCGAATTATCTTCACACTTCTATCGAATTGGTTTTGCACGAAATTACAGAAATTTATTAAATGTCGCTTTGCCTCATATTTTTCCCGCATCAAATAAACCCATAAGCCTCTACTGAAGTCATCAACTATGGTCAGGAAATAGTATGCACCCGAATGTGATCGAACTCTATAAGCACCCCATATATCAACATGCACCAATTGAAAAATAGAGCTCGCTTTATTTAAACTGTTCGGGACTATAGATCGAGTTTGCTTAGCTTTAAGGCAAACCTCGCAATCCTTGTTCACATCACTCTTAAACAATAAACCAGGAATAGACACTCGGGGAGATGGATGCCGAGCCTTTTGTGCCACAGATCATTCCCTCGTACTGCTGCCACCTTATTGACTTCATGAGCTCGAGCAATATGTCGCAAATAATAAACTCCTCCATGAAGCTCACCGACTCCAATCATCTTCTTCGACACACGGTCCTGAATAAGGCAAAGATCAGAGGAAAAAATTATATGGCAATTCATTTCCTCTGAGGGTCCGGCAACAGATATAAGGTTGCAATTAAATTCTGGAACAAGCAGGACATTTGACAATGTGAAATTGCCACCGAGGTGTACACTGCCAGCATGCGTAGCTTGAACCGACTTTTCGTTAGGAATAAGAACTGTTGAGTCACCCCGCAAAGACGACGGATTGAATAAGAACCGGGAACAACAAGTCATGTGTTTAGAAGCCCCAATATCAATAATCCATGTCTCATTACAAGATACGAAATCAAAACGGTTATCGATCTTATTTTCTCCTTCTTCATCAGGTCCGATCAGGCTCAGTAATCGTTGTATTTGTCCTTCAGAGAAAGGCAAGGTCGAGAACGACTGGTTTGCTGTTTGCTGGTTTACTGCCTGCACTGCATTTGGCTGGCTGAAATTAACCGTAGACTTCTTCCCATAAGAGCTATGCTGTTTCTTTCCGTACGAAACTCTTGATCCTTTCGAGCTTCCCGCCTTGTATTGACTGTCCCAGCCACCAGAGTTTCGCTGCCCATCCATGTTTGTCGGGCTTCCATTCAACTTGTAACATGTGTGTCTTGTATGCCCAACCCGATTGTAATAGTCGCAATGAGGTTGGTTTCCTCCCTACTGTGCTGCAGGTCTACCTTCGTCTGACGTTTTCACTGCAAAAGCGGCAGCTTCTTGCCCTGATGACTCCTAGAAACGAGTTACAGCTCTCTGTCGTTCATCCTGACAGATCAACTGGTAAATAGAATTAAGACTGGGAAAAGGTTCCATGCTACGAATATTGGAACGAACAGTGGCAAACTCGGGATTCAATCCCATGAGAAACTGATGGCCTTTCTCCCTCTCCCTTTGCCCCTGTCAATTCTGAGTCGCGCTACATACACAAGCACAGGAGCAAGCCACTGATTCTAGAAGATTATCCAGTTCATCCCAGAGTCCCTTGAGGAAGCCATAATGCTCTACTGCCAGTTTCCCTTCCTGTCGAGATGAATAAATCTCACTTTTGAGTTGGTAAATTCACGTTTCGTTTCCCTGAGCGAAACACTGCTTCAAGTCTTCCCACAGAATTCGAGCGTTTTCGATGCACGCTATGCTCGGCTGCAAGTCTCTTTCCGGTGAGTTTACTATCCACGTGAGCACAAGTGAGTTCGCCATCACCCATAATGGCTTGTTGGGATCGTCATCAACAAGTTCAAGTAGGTTCCCATCAATGAAGCCTACCTTGTTCTTCGCATGGAGAGCCATCCTTATCAGCTGAGACCAGGTAAGATAGTTCTCTCCATTCAGTTTGCACTCAGTGAGTCGCAAAACTGATCCATCCGATGAAGTCGCGGAGTATGGAGAAACCAAAGATGCTGCAGGTGCTATTGGAGGTGGAGCAGCTTGGGCATTTCCTGCAGGAGGGAGGGCAGCTGGAATTGCGTTTCCTCCATACATGATCGATAGTGAGTCGGCTGATTGATTTTCCGAGAACAAGAAACGATCGTGATTCAATCACGCGGTCCTCAGATTGCCCGCTCTGATACCATGATGGAACCGAGAGGGAGAGTGCAGAAAACAATTCTGTAGAATATTCTCTGTTAATTCATTCATTGGGGAAATCCCTTATAAGAACAAAATACATCCAAGAGAAATAAGAAATTCCTAGAAATACTAAGTAACAAATGATGTTTAGCCTAAAGTAAGGATACTTTACATAATATCAAGATACGGTAAGAATAATATACAACTGTAATAAAGGTGTTCAACCTTTCACCCACCAAGCATTCCTTGTATAGAGACAACTGTAGTATACTTCATTTCGTCGAACATTATTTTTATGTGAGCGAGTCGGCACCGGCAGGAGGAAAAGGTATCGAAAGAAGAGGTCAAGCGTCACCAAATATATCTGCCGGTGAGATTTTCATTCTACTGTAAAAAATAATAGTTTGGATATAGAATTTTCATTCTACACAAATATCACCAGGTGTATGGGTGAGATTTCTCTATTGAAATCTAATGGTAGAGATGTTGTCAACTACTATAATACCTTTTTTTTTTACAAGCCAACCACCATAGAATTTTCAGTTTGAATATTAGAGATATAAAAAAATATTGATTTGGAATCAAGTTACTATTCATTTTAAACTCTCTTGCAGTGTTATCAGACCGGCCGGACTGGATCGACTGGGAATCAGCACCTTTTCCGATATGGTTTTGCTTGAGGACTCAACCTGCATATTTGGATCGACCAACCCATAGAAACTGCCCAATTTTAATGTGAACCCACCAAACCCAAACGAACCGGACCGACTCTATGGGTTCCTTTTTATTAAGAGAAATGAAATGTGTGGGAAGGTACTCGAACACAAGACCTCATATTCCTCTCCCCTTCAATGCTTGTGCTATAACCATTTATGCTGGAGTCGCTTTTTGCCTTTTTTGGTCAAAATGTTTCTTTTTGACACTCCACGAGGAGCATAAATGTGATTTACACATGAACAAAGAAGAGAAGGGCTTGGGTGAAATTTTCTTTTATTAATTAAGAATAGTTATTTAAATTATTATGTATTTATTTTATTCATCATGCTTTTTTTATAATAATTATGTATTATATAATTTTTAATTAAACGTGCAGTCGGACCCACCAAACCCGTGAACCCATACCTCGACCGGTTCAACATCTAGTCATTTCTGATAACAATGCTCTCTGGTAGGATTTAGTTTTTTTTTGGTTTTGAACTGATTATGGAATCAAATATCTAGTCAATATTAATATGCTTGTCGTAATTAACTTGTAAGGTGTCAATAATATCGTCAGTTTTAGCAGTGATATAAAAAGCACTAAAGAATATTAGTCGAATAAATTTTGCAAGGATTTAGTAGCAATTATCACTTCAAGTTTAGCCATTAAATTTATTATTTTTTAGTGACAATTATCAATTTTCTTTATCAATAATTGTATTATCCGCCTCCTACACTTTTAGTAACAAGGAAAAATTCTAGTGGGAATTGATCGATTTCTAATATAAGTTTCTACATCAATTAGAACTGCTACTGAACACGTTAACCAACAATAAAAGAATATCATGGAGCAATGTGCCTTGCAATCGTTGCCCCTGTAAGTAATCTGTCTAAATTATTTGCAGTGTCTACCAACTGTATTGGCCTATCGGGACACCCAGCGGGCCACGACTTTTAATTCAAGTTCAAATTTGATTGGCCAATTAAAAAGAATCTCTCTCAATTATAGATTTACTTCATACTTGGAACTTGCTGATCATTACTGTGTTGTTTCATCCCATTAACAAGACTCAAAAAATGTCTGAAACAATGCCCAACCTAGAGTTTGGATGTCATCAATATTGTTTGATCATTAAATGATGGAAAGAGGGTTGGTTATTTAATTGGCATGTAGCATACAAAGAAGTATATAGTATTTAAAAAAAAGAAAAATAAATATCAATGACACTATGTGATTTGTGAAAAAAACAGTAACAATTTCTCCTTTTAAAATAAGACAAAAGATCACTCTCTCATTTTGTTGACGTGGCATTGCCTCCCCGTACAAGAATACTAGTCATCACCACTTGGTTGCCAAATGCCACATCACCATGCTTCATAAATCTGACCCGATTATATCTGTTCCCAGCAGAGCAGGATTTGATTGGGTAAAAAATAAAAATAAAAATAAAACAATACAAACTAGAAACAAAAATTACATGAGAATGAAATTAATTCCCCTCTAATTAGACTACATGAATACTAATGAATACTGTTAGGGAATTAAGTCCTAAAATTTCAAAAACATAAAACAAAATCCATAGAATTTTCGTTAGAAAAGTGTTGAAAATCTTCCGATGGTACCTGCGCAAATGGATGGGAAGAATGTTTTTGAGTTCTTCCAGATTCTTGCACTGATTGGATTTGGTAGAAGTTCGGCGGATTGATAAGGACCGGGGCTGATAGGTTCCTCCTTGGACGAAGAAGACGATCTGGGTAAGTAGAGGGGATTAATTTTATTCCCTTGCAACTTTTGTTTCTTGTTTGTAATTTTTCTTTTTTCTTTTTTACCCCAATCAAACCTTGAACAGTATGGGGAACCGATGGGGTCGGATTTATGAAGCATGATGACATGGCAGCAAACTAGCAATGACTAATTCTCTTGTATGGGTGGCAATGCCACGTCAACGATATGAGAGGTTTCTATCCTATTTTAAATTTAAAAAGAGAGGTGTCATTATTTTTTTCGCAAATCACAAGAGGTATAGCTGGAATTTATAAAAAAAAATAGCATGCTTAGCGTGAATATAATCGTGCCGTATCATAAATGGGTGATTAGCTGAGCATGACTGATAAATTGACCGTGCCCCATATCCGTGGGAGATCCTACTTGACATGGTACGGTAAGCAAGCTACTAAATTTGGCAGGTGGATACCTATATTCATTCAGATTGTTAATGCCAGAGATACATTTATTCATTCAATACATGAGTGGTCTTGAAGGAAATTCAATGTCAATGTCAAGTTTTCAATTTCAAAGATTGTTGATTGATCGCTCACTTTTGGACCATGTACATCCTTGCCCTAATAGCGTCTCACACAGCTGGATAGATATCAAATAAAGCCATTTATTGTATTAAACCGCCATCTTGTAACGTTTTTATCTGTGTCATGTGTCACTCGATCATTTATTGGATCATATTCATGTTCATCTTCCAAATACAATCATTAAATGGATAGTGTTCATGCTAGACAACCAATTTGTACTGGGGCTCGACACAGATTGCCATGAGCTATGAGCATGGATTGCCAGCTCCGATCAATAGGATACATACCGAAAGAATATTATCGACCAACAATATCCTCCTTTTTTGCCTTTGACAGCTTACATTAGCAACAATTCTAGCGAGAAAAGGTTGCATTTTTGGTTAATAGTTTTGACCAAAACTAGTATAATTAGGTATGGCATGATGAGGATCAAAACAAATGGCCAATATGGCCAACCCAAATTATGTTCCCTTTGGGGTCCTTCACTTATTAGAAGTATGGAATAATTTCTGTGGATGACCAATTAAATTCAATTAATTCTTCCCTGGTTTGGGTCATAGATACTTGATTTATACCAGAAAGCCCAAAGAGACATTAGAGCTTTGAAAACCAGTGATGGTCGGACAGGTCAAACAAATGCAGAGGAGAGTCGATGGCTGACTTGTGCTTGGGTTTCAAATTCCTTGTCTTGCCTTATACCGCTTCACCTAACTTGGGTTCAAAGCCAAGTTGAATTTCCTAGTAAGTATTACTTCTGTTTCCTTCTTTGAACCTCATGCCCTCAAAACCTCAAAATATTGAGATGATTCCGACATGTCTCCACCTCCTGCTTGTTGTCCTCCTTCACGACGCCCCTGCCACCGCCTCCATAGCAGCCTCACAACAGTTCAGAGAAGCTCCAAAGTTCTACAACTCCCCAAGCTGCCCCATCATCGACAATGGTAGCAACTGCTCCCATCAAGCAGTCCATGTTGTGATGACCCTCGACTTGGCCTACCTCCGTGGTACAATGGCTGCAATGCTCTCCGCCCTCCAGCACTCCTCCTGCCCTGAGAACCTTCGGTTCCACTTTGTGGCTGCTGCTGCGTCCTCCCACCTCTGTGAAGTCATCTCTTCCTCCTTCCCTTACCTGAGTTTCGAGATCTACCCCTTTGACAGCTCCTCTGTCTCAGGCCATATCTCAACCTCGGTCCGTTCAGCACTTGACCACCCACTCAACTACGCCAGGAACTACCTCCCCGACATCCTTCCCCTGTGTGTCCATAGAGCTGTCTACTTGGACTCTGATGTAATCCTAGTGGATGATATAGCCAATCTTGCTTCCACCCCGCTTGGGGGAAACTCAGTCCTCGCTGCACCTGAGTACTGCAATGCAAACCTCTCAAACTACTTCACCCCCACATTCTGGTCAAACCCGACTCTCTCCCTAACCTTTGAGGGGCGGGGTCGGAAGCCCTGTTACTTCAACACGGGGGTGATGGTAATCGACTTAGTCCGCTGGAGGCAAGGAGATCACACAAGAAGGATTGTAGAGTGGATGGAGCTGCAGAAGGGGATGAGGATCTACGAATTGGGCTCTCTGCCACCATTTCTCCTGGTGTTCGCTGGGAATATTGCACCAGTGGATCGCCGCTGGAACCAGCATGGACTTGGAGGAGATAATTTATGGGGCCTTTGCCGGGATTTGCATCCGGGTCCAGTGAGCCTGCTTCACTGGAGTGGGAAGGGAAAGCCCTGGGAGAGGATCGACAGAAACCGACCATGCCCAGTTGATGTACTCTGGGCACCTTATGACCTTCTCCAAGTCCCAGTTGCTTCAAACCCTCTATTATAGTGCCCTAACATATGTACAGCAGATGATCAACACTAAATATATCCATTTCTCCTTTTGTGATTATTGTTATGAGGATTCATGAAATCCGCAAACTCTAGATTATACATATCGAATTGTGTTTGATTTAGCGGAATTGGAAGTCTGTTGACTGGACTGCAAAAATCAATAGAAAGTAACATGCATCAATGCTCTTAAGTTCTATCTGTAACTTTCACTTTTCTTATTACAAAGTAGTGCAGAACAGTTTTAATTTGCTGATGAAGCAATCTCGGTCTACTGGTCTGTCCAAAAGTTGTTCAGCGACACTACACGTCGCAGACACTCCGTGATTATTCAATACAAGACAATGAATTGGCAAAGTTCTACTGTCTTTGTTTTTTGTTGTCACTAATTTGAAGAAACAATGGACTTCATCTCATGAACAGTGGTTAAGACATTTTTAAAAGCTCCAATACTTTTCACTCAAGTTATTAGGCATGGAAAAGAAAAGGCACCGGTCACCTAAACAACCCTCGGACCATCCTAACAGCCTAGAATTTCTGAGAAGGGTCGTAGATCAGACCGCAGAGCAATCCCTGACTGTACAACTCCTGAAAGGCGTTGAAACTCAAGAAAATCCAAATTCTGAATGTTGCAGGGTTGCCCCTTGAAAATGGAAGGTACTGGAGCAATCAAATTGGATTTCAAGAATGCCAAAACTTCCATGCATTATAGGGGGACTTGGGACTCCTAGAATGCCCCGACATCTGTAGAAACTGTTGGAACACCAGCGATCCTGAGAACTGCTCTAGTCGACAAGGCTGCTTGACTGTCTTAGCATATCTGGAATTTATCCGGATACCATGACAGAAGGCTTGCAAAGCTCCACCATAATTTCAACACCCAAACAATAAGGGGCCCTGCTAAATTCCATACAGCTTAAAGTGTTTTCATTAGGCCATAAACATCACTCATCATGCCAACAGGAATCCTTGAGGAATTCATTGATGGTTCTAGCAATCTACCAGTTAGGGCTTAGAGGAATCCTTGGGGTTCTTCACATAGGGGTGCTTGAAATTTCTCAGAACAGAAGATGGCATTTTAAAGGTACAATGGGTCCCATGTTCCCTTTACAAGAACTTCAGGATCTCATACAATTTTCCCGGTCCAAGCCGTGGAGTCTGGCAATCCCGTGATTTAGGCACCAGGCAGTAATAAACTGATGGTCCTGTAAACGTCAGTTCGCGATTTGGAGCTTTATGAGAATCTATATGTTCTCAGGTCATTCACAAAGATCTCAAAAGTAGCTCTTGGTCTCTAGGTGTTCATGGAGCAAAGCGGGAAATGGGTCATCCTCAGTTTTCCTCGAGGTGATCTCCGGAATCAAGTGCTTAAACATCCTTCTTGTCTGCTACGTGTGAAAATGACATCATCTATTAATCAAGCGCGTTGATGGTTTAGTGTACGACAAAAGTAATTGACTTCTTAACTTTTAAAGCTCTCAGTCCAGCTGCTGGAGACATACACTCGGTATTGCAGGTAATTAAGAAGCTACCGCCTTCTTTTCGTCCTTGTAGTCTCCATAGCCTTCTTCGTCTGAGGGGATCTTTTGCCTGAAGTATCTGTAATACATGTACTGCAATATGATCTATTTAGGTGCTGGTTAAGGCAATTTATGACGAAAATCCCAGATAAATTCGACTATAGCAAAAATTGACAGCAATAGCAATAAATCAGGTGGGCAATAGAATGTTGGTCCAGCAAAGGATACGAATAAATCAAGTGCCACGCAGACGACAGCATCCAACAGCCAAGCCATGTTGGCCTTTATGTCGTCCCACTCGGTGGTCCTTACCAGAATGCTACGTGGCAGTGAAACTTGTCAGTGGCCTATATGTTTTATTCGATCCGAAACTTTCATTGAACCGAACAAGGTAATGATTATGGATTACCTTCCCACGTATGTAACATTCGCGATCAGTGCAAAGATGAACATGAGAGGATTCAGACCCTGCATTACACGTCAGAACAAAGTAAACATGAATGACTAAACTACAAGTATTATTTCGCGAATCTAAAATTAAAAGCTTCACTTCACCTCCACACTTCCTCTTCTGATCTGTCCATTGAAAACGAAAAAGGTTCCATCAGCGTCAACCCAAGTTATAAAGTAAGAGAACAGGAAGTTGAAAAAGTTCCCCCTAAAAAATCAATCATTACTCTTAGAAGGAAAGCACAAAACATACATTTAACCAAATCTGAGGGATCCTCCCTCCCATATATATTGCTGCCATTAGCCACCCAAGCCATTGCCCGAATGCACTGTGCTCCATTCCACTTTCCTGATTCAAATCAAAAGGCACTCATATAAAAAATGCATCGATCACAAGGATATAAGTTATTTCTTTTTATATAATCTCAAGAATAATGACATTGACTATTAAAACCATCATGGTTCGTACCTGTAATAATCTCCTCCGGGTAATTCTGATATACGTGTCGGCCAAAGCGTTGCTCTGGAAGGGCAAAGTTACCGATGCAGCTAGAAATGTCCCGTAACCAGCCTAAGATCACAAAATGCGCATTACTTTTTAGCTGGATAACATCCCAACCACTCCATTTCATGCAGAAATGTAATTCGGATTCTCAAAAGTTATAAAGCAGATTAACAACTCACAGATCGTGGGATAGGTCTAGGCTGGGTGGACTTCTTATCCGAAGAAACAGGAACTGCTTCATCGTCCGAAGATGAGTCACTGTTAACTTCTAGAGCTGATGGCCCACTCCGAGCCACCCTCATGTAGGTTCGAAATGGCGGAGTCCCACTTCCTGCCAAGGATCTAGCTGATCTGTAAAATGTATAAATACACATCACAATCTTTCCGGAAATCAATTAGCATATTCTACCAACTTAATAGATGAAACAAAACTATCCCAAGCAAGAAAAGTCACGTCCATACGTGTAGTAGAACTCTCTGCGAGGTAGTGCCTTAGGTGAGGAGTTTGGTATCGGCATTCCTGAACGGGTAGATGTCTTAGGCCTCAGGGGCTCTTTCTCTTCCGAAACCTAGTTTACATTATCTCACAATTAGTAAGCCGGAATTCACATATTGTTCGGGAAATAATGTTTAGCCTAATGACCTTTTGGTGGGGTTTGTTTTGACGGCACTTCCACCATCTGTAGACGTGATCATAATACACACTCTGCAACACTAACACCACCGTGCTTGTCGTATAGAGCTGTTGCACAAGAAATTTCGATATCATGAGAAATTACCTTAACGGTAAAAAGTGTGCCGAGTTAGCCCCATTCTTTTACCCATAAAAAAGTACAAATTGTTCCGACTAATTATTTGTCGCTATACATACATACATACATACATACATACATATATATATATATGTATGGCTTTTACTCTTTGCACGGCAAATTACTGTACTAGTGCGTGTCTATCTGAAAATTACCAAAAATTGTATCGAGTTGAGCATTCATAATTTGTTGGGCCATCGTTCGTCAGAACGCACATTGTTAATTGGGCCCTTGCGGTGGCCCACTATTAACTGGGCTTTATGGCCTAATCGAAAAATTGTGAGGCCCCCAATAGCTCAAAGTGGAAATACCAGAGTTTTGTCTTTATCCTCTCCCTCCCCCCCCCGGTTTTTTTTAATAGGAAAAAGCAGTTCCACTTGCAAAAATTTACATGTTACCCCTTGACCTCTATGGAAAAGAGAGGCATTTAGCACCTTATGGTTAATAATCCGGCCAAAATCAATCACGTGCGATGCACATGACATTTCTAAGGGGGTAATAGATTATTTAGTAGATTAATATTAAATAATAATAATAATAATAATAAAATTTCAAAACAAATAAAACAAAGAAGGCCATCGAAGAAGGGGTGGGGAGCTCCTACCAGCCACCCCACACTCCGATCGACGTCGACAGCGGGGTTAAAACTTGCCGGTAGTTTCATCGGTGAGATATAAATAGAGAAGAAAGGACAAAAAGAAGGAAATAAAGGACGTAAATAGTTCCACTTGTGTGAACTCAATATAGGAAATTCTGACCCTCGACTAAAACGATATTATTGTACCAAATCAAAATTAGCTGATTAGTTTTTTATTCGGTTCTCTAGATCAAATATTTTTCATTCTCTCTCCATCGTCCTCAATGAAGGGCTTCTGGACTGTTCATCAATATCACGAAAAGCTTACTAAGGTTATTTGACGTGTCTTCTTTCAATATTCATGGAGTTATAGTCGTTCGCGTCATATATAGCTACAAGTACTAAATGAAACCATTCCGTTCTTTACTAAAGCACTTCATTTACTTCGTCTAATTAAACTCATATAGCTAAAACAAGTAGACATCCAACCAAAAGAATATGGATGATAAAATATATTCAACAATTTCTGGTAGATTGTCCTTTCCTCCTCTTAGGTATTTGTTTAATTAATCACATGTTTACCATCTGTGAGCACGTGTGGCAGGAGCAATAGTAATAAAAGACGAGACTAATCTTGATTTTCTGGATCCTATGAGTCTAAGACCATTTATTAAAATAATTAATACATACAAATTGGAAAACGTGAACTGAAATTTGATATTTTATATAGAGGGAATTGTGTCTTACCAGGGCCGTGTAGAACTGAGTCGGCAACTGCAAAATTGCAACCAGACAAACAACATAAATTAAATTCATCAGATCGACCCCAAAAATCGAAAAAGAAAAATTAAAGGAGAGAGATGATGATGATGATAATATTTTTATATGGGATGACAAATGGTGGGAAGAAGGGCAATAAAGTGTGGATAAGCTTCAGAACACTGCTGTCCAGCTCTGATGTTAAATAGAAAAGCACCCAACCATCGATCATCCACCCAACTGGAACAGGATCAGCCCAGCCAGCCAGGTCAATCCACTGGACCACAGCAACATGGTCTCATCTTTTATAAACTGGTCTTGTCTCTCAGTAACTTTTTTTTTTTCTGATTTTGTAATTAATTTCTTGGTGGCACCCGACTCACCGTAGCTGGTTCGAGGAGGCAGCCGACTAGATTAAAGATGTCCCTGCACCAGTCAAAGTACACAGTTTCCCTTGGCCTAATTAGACTGTATATTGTAAAATAAAATAGACCTTAATGATTCACCTTTTGAAGATTATATAACTATTAATCAATTAATAAAATGAGCAGACAGACATGTTTAGTGCAGATTGCGAATCTAAAAAATGATCAAGAAAGATGCTCTGAACAACTAGGTAGCTATTTTTGGGCTTTTGAATAGGGGTCACTGTCAAATGATCCATATATAGACTTATAATAGAGGAGATGTTTCTATTATTTATTACTAATCACTCCCCCTTTTGTTTTCGAGCAGTAGTCCGGTCTGCCACCCTTGATTCTGGAAAAACCATATTAAGAATAATTATGAAAATTACGGTATTACGGTTCAAAGTCACTCAACACCTTTGAGAGAGAGTGTTTATTTTGAATTATAAGATAGGCCTACCGTCTCCTATAAAGAAATTGAAAATTTAATAATAAAGCATTAATAGTCCTGTTATCTGAAAGCTCTTACCAAGCTAGTGCTTTTCGATATGGCCCATTAGAAATGATTGGGTTTGATTTAATGGAGGTGGTTAAGTTTAAGATATACATAGATGCGAGCATAAAGTTAACATGTGGTCACTATAAACGTACCCGGCGATCCAAGTCATGAGGAAGGCAAGGGAGACTCCATGGCTGGACTTGGTGCGGAAGTTGGTGATGATCTGAGGGATCTCCGCAACACCCCAGCTCACCAAACTTATTAGCCCGAACGCAAATGATATCTCATCCTTGAGGTTACACAGGCAGTCCTTGAAGTACTTCTCGACCCAGCGCACGCAGGGCTTCCTCTCCCTCAAGCAGTACGTCAAAGGCATCTTCCAGCCGGTATATATTATCTATCCACCTGAATCCTTCTTTTCGCGAATCTTATCGAGGATATACTGTCTTCCTGCTGTGTCGTGGTTTCGGGGCGGGGTGGATCTGAGTTTAAATAGGCAGAAGGGGAGGACTAGGAGTATCAAATGTTTTATGCGGTGTGAGGTGATATGGATATTCGGTCCTTCGATGCTCTAATATTGTTGTTATTGTACGTAGTAATAGAAATAGGTTTCTGTGTTTCCTCTCTCTCTCTCTCTCTCTCTCTCTCTCTGCGCGAGAGCATGAGAGAACACACTGCCTAAATATGGAACTGTGAGGGGAGTCTTATCGTAAGCACATTCCTCTCACGTATTCTACCAACCATCATCCGAGAAACTAATAGATATATCATGTGATATTATATGAAAAAGTTTATTATTATTTTTAAAGTATTATATCACTTATTTATAATCACTTATACTGATGCGTCGAATAATTTTATTTTTTTTGTGAATATGTCATGTGGATATCCGTTACATAGACTGATACATTTTCCCCAGCTCCATGGATGCGGTGCCAAAGGTTTTTCTTTCTTTATTTCTTTTTTCCTTTATAAGGAGGTCATAACCTAGTAAATGAAAAAAATAAATAAATGAAAAACCATAGGAAGTCCCTGTAATTATGAGAATCAATCCTGGAATTTTTTAATTTTATGTGATAACGTGTCACTATACCATATCCATTCTCTGCCAATTTAAATTGACATATCATATCTCAGTAAGGAAAAAAAATTGACGGACCATATCACTTTTTTTTAGCTGAATAAAAAGAGAGGGGGTGGGGTTGGGGGATGGAGGGGATGACTAGCATAGCGATCCCTATAGGACATAATAATATGGACCCGTGGAATGTCCGATTTGAGCCACAACTATACCAAGACCTGAGAACCTGGGCTCATCACCACAATTTCAATGATGTATCAGATGAGTACTAGCCATCCATAACTCTGTCGTCAAAAAACTATTACCGCAAACGGATTCGACAATAAATATGAGATCTTTTCTCCCTTATTTGCTTGAACCCCAGACCCAAGACTTAAAATACTAGTGCATTATCTACTGAGCTACACCTCATCAGTTACGAACCATATCATTTACCCGCAATTATTAGCTAAAACAAGAACTGAATTTCATATGAAAATAATGTCCTTAGAATGATGACATTTTTCAAGTGGGGGAGAGAGAGTAAATTTAAGTTCATCCAATAATCACCTCCTAGAGCGTACATCATTCATTTTGTTCCTTAAAATTCTGATAGCTAGATGAAAGGTTTCGATAATATGTCCCAGGTGATGATCATGAAGTCGCTACAATTGGGCTTTCGGAGTGGGATGATGCGTTACGACACTTATTTAACAATCTAGTTCATCTTTCGGGCAGAACTTGAATTACGTGGTATGTGTAATAACATAAATGAGTATTAATTATATGTCACGGTTCAGTTGCTTTAGGGTAAATTACAAAAAAAACCCAAATTTTGTAAAATGTCTCAATTTTGTCCTAAATTTTGTTTTGTAACAGAAAAAACCATAAGTTTTGTAAAATGTCTCAAAAATGACATCCGTTATAACTTCTGTCAATTTTTGCTGCTGATGGTGGGTCCCTTTAACAGTCCACGTAGGTCACACGTAGGCTGGTGGGTCCCTTTAACAGTCCACGTAGGTCACACGTAGGCAAAAATTGACGGAAGTTATAACGGATGTCATTTTTGAAACATTTTAGAAAACTTATGGTTTTTTTTGTTACAAAACAAAATTTATGATAAAACTGAGATTTTTTACAAAATTTGGATTTTTTTTTGTAATTTGCCCGTTACTTTATTACTACCCGATGGGTCTCGCGAGCATTATCTATCAAATAAGATTTCTACAAAATTGTATTTCACATCCATCGGCTACAAGTAGAGGTATTCTGACCATGATCAATGATGTGTGAATAGCCTCAATGACGAGGAATGTTGAGGTGGTTTGGCGCCTAATTCGTCTTAAATAAGTTCTTCCTTTTCAGATATTGTAAATAGAGATTATCTACAATTGGAAGGAGGTTTAGCTCTTAATGAACTGATTAGCTTGTATCTGAATTAGTTAAGACTCACGTGACTTTTGATTATCACCTAAAGGAAATAATTGGTGGGAAAAATGAAAATAAAAAAGGTAATTCAAGGACCGCAACTTGTCCTTTTCAATTCAATTTTACAGGCTGAGTCTGTATAAATTTTGTTTGTTCGTTCTTCCTTCTCGCTGTATTGCATGCTCTCTACTGGATTAGTGTACCTGATAAACACAAAATTTTGGCGCATAATGAAATCATCACCTATAAAAAGAAAATTCCATTTTAATGGATATATATCCTAAAAAGTGGAAGAGTGGCAAATAGTTCAACTGTAGTTATTTTGTATTTACCTTATATTTAGAATTTCAATTAAAGTTGAATCCTCTTGGGTCTACTTCTAATTTAAAATTCCACTCACATTTATTGAATAATATTTTGATATTATATTTTATATCATTGGAGCAAGATTTCAAATTAAGTGATTTTTTATGTTGATTATCATAAAGATATACCAACACTTTTATCTCGGAATCTCTCAAAACAAAAAAACAAAATTAATTATTTACTACTTTCCAAATTTATGGCGTGATACGTTTCTCCAAATGAGGTCGAAAAAAGTCAAAGTAGCAGCATAATGCACACATTAGAGCCAGATCATTCGCTGAATCGTACATCCGGATCATATAAGAAGAGATATTAGTTGCTTTTTATTTCTTAAACAAATTAGGGCAAATTACAAAAAAAAACCCAAATTTTATAAAATGTCTCAGTTTTGTCATAAATTTTGTTTTGTAACAAAAAAAAACCATAAATTTTTTAAAATGTCTCAAAAATGACCTCCGTTATAACTTCCGTCAATTTTTGCCTACGTGTGACTTACGTGGACTGTTAAATGAACCCACTATCAGCAGCAAAAATTGACGGAAGTTATAACGGAGGTCATTTTTGAGACATTTTAGAAAACTTATGGTTTTTTTGTTACAAAACAAAATTTATGACAAAATTGAGACATTTTACAAAATTTGGATTTTTTTTTTGTAATTTACCCAAAAAATTAATGATACTTTCATATTAGATAAAACAAAATATCTCTTCTTCTTTTTTTTTTAGACCCTGCTAGTCGCAATATTTTTGTGCTTTTTAATTGATTAAAAATTACTTTGCACCTTTCTAGTTTTATTGGAATTTTAAATGGGTTAGTTACAGTTAACATTATAAAAATAAATGAGAACATACAGTTACAGAGAGCAATTGATATGTCTCCAACTTTCAAAAAAAAATTGATATGTCTCCAAAAGTACAAAATGATAGAATACTTTTAAAATTAGTGTAGGTGATTTAAGATCTCAAGTTTGGAATTAGGGTAAAAGCTTACTTTGATTCATTCAGTCAAGCCATATGTATACAATATTCCGGAGAAAATAAAGGAAATTTACCTAAGGTACGAAACATAAATCTACGGCTAATTATACGGCTAATCTATGTAAGGAATACAAAGATAATATACATAATACACAATAGGAAGAAAATACTTCCATAAATACTCCCCCTCAAGTTGGAGAATAAGGGTTTCAGATTCCCAACTTACTGAGGAGAAAATGATACCGGTCAAGCCCAAGTGCTTAGTAAAAATATTAGCCAATTGCAAATGCGTGGACACATGAGACGTAAAAACAGCTCCAGAGCGCAAATGTTGCCTAATGAAATGACAATTTGATCTCAATATGCTTTGTGCATTTATGAAATACTAGACTGAGAAGCAATGTGAAGGGCCGCCGGGTTGTCGCAGAAGAGACACATGGGACCCATGCGAGACACACCAAGGGAAGTAAGAAGACTGTGAAGCCATAAAAGTTCACTAACTACAGCGGCCATAGCACGATACTCGGCCTCAACAGATGACTTGGAGACGGTCGTCTACGTCTTAGTCTTCCAAGAGATGGGACTACCCCCCAAGGTGACAAAATAACTTGTCAAAGAGTGACGAGTCATGGGACAAGCAGCCCGGTCTGCATCGAAGTAAGCTATAAGGGATAGAGACGACGAGTTAAGGAAGATGCCTCGCCCTGGGGATTGCTTAATATAGCAAAGAATACATAAAGCTGCCTCCAAATGACCCTAACGAGGGTCTTGCAAGAATTGGGACATAATGTGAATGGAGTAACAAAGCTCTGGTCTGGTAATGGTGAGAAACAGCAGGCGACCAATGAGACGACGATACTGACAAAGATCAGGAAGACGTTCACCACTGTCCTATGAAAGTTGGTGTTGCTACTCCATAGGAAAATATATAGGTCGAGAACCCATAATTCTAGCTTCAAATAGAATAGTCAGACCATACTTGTGTTGATTCAGAAATAGACTAGAACCAATGCGAACAACTTCAATCCCCAAGAAATATGATAAAGGACCAAGATCCTTAATATGAAAGCACTGATTGAAATAAGTCTTGAATGCACACAAAGAGTAGAATCATTAGACACAATAATCATGTCATCCACATAAACGAAAATCATGTTTGCGTTCGACACGCCCATTTTGTTGAAGGGCATCAACACGGGAAGTTTGATAAATAATACCATACTCGGAAAATATTTTTGAATAGGAATTATGATCCATTATCGCTTTGAATTGTCTTAACACTTCGGTCGAATTGATTCCTAATCAACTTACAAAAGCTAATTGGGAAATGTTGTGCTTTAGACTAGTCACGTAGGAGATAAGTCCAAATTCCTCAACTATAATCATTCACAATTGGTAGAAAACATTGAGCACCCAAAACCGAAGATACCTTGTAAGGCTACCATATATCGCAATGGATCAACTAAAAAAGGAATGCAACTTCTCGATCTGATGCGAAAAGTAGAACGTGACTATTTTGCCCGACAACAAACGTCACAAATAACATTATTATCTGAAGTGCCCAGAAAAATAGAATCATCTTTAAACTGAATGCGAAAAGATGGCTGTTCTAGACACTTATGCCAAATGTCATCACTATTGGCCTTCATTACCGGCAATGCTCAAAATGAGACACTCGATGCAGAAGCCAGACCCCCAATGAAGTTCACCACCCACTCCAATCATTATCCCCGAGGTGTGGTCCTATATCAAGTAAGTGTCAAAGATGTAGTAAACATTGCAATGAAGATCCTTGGATAATTGAGCCACAGAGAGAAGATTACAAGTAAAATCTTGCACATAAAATACATCGTGGATGACAAGACTAATGCCAAATAGAACCTTGCCAATGAAAGTGGCTCTAGTTGTTCCATTCGGAACATGGATCATCGGACCATTAGGAATAGAGACAACATCGAATAAATTATCCAAACTACCAATCATGTGTCTTGATGCCCCCAAGTCAATTATTCAATCAAGCTTTGAACTAATTGGCGCAAAATCTTTACCATGTAAACGGTCAATCTCACCATCAACTCAAGGAACCATAGACAAGAGCTGCTGGAGTTGGGCTTCATAGATGAGCCAATTGACTCAAATTAGCAGGTTGGTCTGCATGGGCTTGAGCTGCAGCCACAGTACCTGGGCCATGAAGGGTCGCCTAGTTGTCGCGGAAAGAGACACATGGGCCCCGTGTGAGGCACACTGAGGGAAGTAAGAATACTACGAAGCCATAAAAGTTCACTAACTACAACAGCCATATCACTATACTAGGCCTCAACAGATGACTTGGAGATGGTTGTGTGCTTCTTAGTCTTTTAAGAGATAGGACTAACCCCCAAGGTGACAAAATAACTTGTCAAAGAGCGTTAAATCATGGAACAAGCAGCCTAGTCCACATCACAGTAAGCTCTAAGGCAGAGGGACGACGAGTTAAGGAAGATGCCTTACCCTGGGGATTGCTTAATATAGCGAATAATACGTAAGACTGCATCCTAATGATCCTACCAAGGGTCTTGCAAGAACTGGAACAGAATGTGAATGGCGTAACAAAGCTCTAGTCTGATATTGGTGAGATATAGCAGGCGACTAACGAGATGACGATACTGACCATGATCGGTAAGATGTTCACCACTGCCCTATGAAAGTTAGTGCTGCTGCTTCATAGGAAAATACGCAGGTTGGGAACCCAGCATACTAGTGCTAGTTCCACGGGACCAACGGAAGCGAAAAAGGAACAGAAATTCAAAATTTCCTACCCGTGAAACTAATTCCAAGACCTACTAGAAGAATAAGAGTAAATAAAAGCGTACCTGGAATTTTAAAACTGTCGACCAAGCGTCCCACGCGTGACGCCTCTACCGGTATCCACACCGACTTTGTCGACGAGTCTTCGAGATCGGCGGTGCTAGCGACCAACACTCGAAAGAAATACTGATGCGACACCCGAAATTATTGAACTTAATTGATCCTAATGAGTTGAACAATTCAACTCAATAATCCCATTTATATACATACATGTATATCATATATATACGTGCATATCATCTTATCCTTTTGCATCTCAATACACAGCCATATATATAATGGCTTGGAGGGGAGAATTTCAACTCCTTGACCGATGTGGGACAAATCAATTAAATGTCCCAAATAGCATCTTATATACATACACACATATAGCCATATACATGTGCATATATATATATATATATATATTTTGCATGCGTGCACAGACACATACAAGCATATATATATTTATGTATATTATTATTATTATTATTATTTGGCTATTGAAGTTAATAAATCGAGTCTAATTAGTCGACATATTTAATCTCATTAAATATCCGATTAATCGGTCGCACCTTAAATCATCTAATCTCTATTAGACGATTTTATTTGTTTCAAAATATCTCGTCAATTTAGTCGTAGTGTGTGACCCTGTAGGTTCCCAATTACGTTGATAGTAATATCAAAATCTCTATTTTAATATTACAAACAGTGAGCGGCATCTAGCAATGCATCACTGTTACTCAAGTAATCGGAAAGTCAATTTCTCGACGAACCTCGTGACCTACATTACCGTGTAATATAATCCATTGTCCTCTATATCTCTATTGAGCCCAAGGCATGGTCGATGACATCCTTGTATGGCTCAATATCTCTCTTTCTTGGTTTACTGGGTAAGTCTATCAGAACAAATGAGCTCGATATCGCTATATCGACTCATTTGGGTATGCATACACTTTTAGACTTAACCACCAAGTGGCCGTGAGATATCGCTCCCGTTTCGTAGGAGGGACAAATCCTATCTTGGTTACTCACATTCCTCTCCATGCTCTGTGATATACCCAATAACTGTCTTTATAACCAGCCTGTTACGATAGCGTTTGAAAGTATCAAAGTATATGACATTACATGTAGGAATCAATGGTGACCTCAAGTCAAAGGACCATTACACTATAGTCACTTTGAGATATGCTAATGACAATCACGTAACAAACCATGTAGCAATCTCATGGCGGGTCAGTCCAATATACATTACTCTTAATGTATACATGTGGTGTGATTTGATATCTCTATATCCATGACCTGTGAGACTTGGTCATCAATCAACACCCACACTAGTCTAACCGTATTATCGTTGTCCTAATTAACGATAATACTTTGACTATGGACATTTGGAATAATGTTCGGTAATTATAGGATCTCACAATCAAGTCACACTTGATGCCTATTGAATATACTATTCCAAGGACATTATTATGTAAAATCATATTTAGCGCAATCTACACAATAACAGAAATGCTTTTTTTTATAATGAAATAGATATCATATTACATAACTGATTATAGATTGCCTCTAGGGCATACACCAATTCCCAACAATCTCCCACTTGCACTAGAGCCAATCTGGCATCTGTCTAATGCCAATAGATCTAGTGTGAGCCTCGTGCTTGCGCTGCACAAGAGGCTTTGTAAGTGGATCTGCGAGATTCTCATCTGTTGGTATTCTGCATATCTTCACATCTCCTCTGTCGATGATCTCGCGAATGAGATGGAAGCGCCTAAGTATATGTTTGGATCGCTGGTGAGACCTGGGTTCCTTAGCTTGCGCAATGGCTCCATTGTTGTCACAATAGAGATCCACTGGGTCTGCGATGCTAGGAACCACAACAAGTTCTGTCACGAACTTCTTGATCCAAACGGCCTCTTTTGCAGCGTTAGAGGTAGCAATATACTCGGCCTCTGTGGTAGAATCGGCTACTGTCTCCTGTTTGGAACTCTTCCAACTCACAGCACCTCCATTCAGGCAAAACACATACCCTGACCGCGATCTACTGTCGTCCTTATCGGTCTGGAAGCTAGCATCGGTGTAACCTCTTACAACGAGCTCTTCTTCGCCTCCATATACCAAAAACATCTCCTTAGTCCTTCGTAAGTACTTAAGGATGTTCTTTACTGCAATCCAGTGTCTTTCACTTGGATCTGATTGGTATCGACTCGTCATACTCAAAGCATACGAGACATCTGATCGAGTGCATAACATAGCATACATGATGGATCCAATAGCTGACGCATATGGAATCCTATTCATGCGGTCCCTCTCCTCTCGAGTAGAAGGACTCTGAGCCTTCGAAAGGCTTATGCCATGTAACATAGGCAGCGACCCTTTCTTAGAATCATGCATGCTAAAACGCCGAAGCACTTTATCTATGTATGCACTCTGACTTAGGCCAAGCAGTCTCCTGGATCTATCTCTATAGATCTTGATACCTAGCACATAGGTAGCTTCGCCTAAGTCCTTCATAGAGAAACACCTTCCCAACCAAGTCTTCACAGACTGTAAGGAAGGAATGTCATTTCCGATCAGAAGTATGTCGTCTACATACAACACCAGGAAGATCACTACGCTCCCACTAACCTTCTTGTAAACACAGGGTTCATCTTCATTCTTAATGAAACCAAACTCTTTGATTGCATCATCAAAACGAAGATTCCAGCTCCTAGAAGCTTGCTTCAGCCCATAAATAGACCGTTGTAGCTTACAAACCTTTTCGGCACTATGTGGATCGACAAAACCCTCGGTTGCGTCATATACACATCCTCGAGGAGATTCCCGTTCAGGAAAGCAGTTTTGACATCCATTTGCCAGATCTCATAATCATAATAAGCTGCAATTGCAAGCAAGATCCTTATGGATTTAAGCATAGCCACCGGGGAAAAAGTTTCGTCATAGTCAACACCATGAACTTGTCTGAAACCTTTTGCCACAAGTCGGCCCTTAAAGGTAATCACATTACCGTCCATGTCAGTCTTCTTCTTGAAGACCCACTTACACCCAATGGGTTTTGCCCCTTCAGGTGGATCAACCAAAGTCCATACTTGGTTAGTGTACATGGACTCCATCTCAGATCTCATGGCCATCAGCCATTTCTCAGAGTCAGGGCCTATTACGGCTTCCGCATAGGTTGTAGGCTCATCATCATCTATGAGCAATACGTCATTGTTTTGAGTCACGAGAAATCCATATCTCTCGGGCTCATGACGTATCCTACTAGACCTGCGAGACTTCTGTGTCACATGTGCAGAAGATTGTGCCACAACATCTTGTGGTACTTGCTCTGTAACCTCACCCGTCGATTGGTCAATGTCATTTTGTGGTAGAACTTCCCCAAGTTCTAATTTTCTCCCACTAGTTCCTTTGGAGAGAAACTCTTTCTCAAGGAATACCGCAGTTCGAGCGACAAATACTTTGCCCTCGATGGGATTATAGAAATAGTATCCTCGAGTTTCCTTAGGATACCCCACAAAGTAACATTTGTCCGATTTAGGGCCAAGCTTATCCGAAGACAATCTCTTCACATAAGCTTCGCAACCCCATATTTTTAGAAAAGACATCTTGGGACGCTCCCATACCACATCTCATATGGTGTCCTTTCAACTGATTTCGACGGAGCATTGTTTAATATGAGAGCAGCTGTCTGTAGAGCATATCCCCAGAAGGAGACAGGTAAGTTTGCATGACTCATCAAAGATCGAACCATATCTAATAAAGTTCGATTCCTCCTCTCAGCTACACCATTCCACTGTGGTGTTCCAGGTGGAGTCAGTTGAGATAAAATCCCACATGTTTAAGATAGTCAGCAAACTCATAGCTCAAATATTCACCTCCTCGATCTGATCGAAGAACTTTAATGCTCTTACCCAACTGATTCTCCACTTCATTCTTAAATTCTTTGAACTTTTCAAAGGATTCAGATTTGTGTTTCATCAAATACACATATCCAAATCTACTGAAATCATCAGTAAATGTAATGAAGTAGAGATACCCACCTCTAGCAAGCTTGTTCACTGGTCCACATACATCAGTATGTATGAGAGCCAGATGATCACTAGCTCGCTCACCTTTTCCGGTAAAAGGGGCCTTAGTCATTTTCCCCATTAAGCAAGGTTCGCATGTCTCGATCGATTCTAAATCAAACGAGTCCAGTAATCCATCCTTATGGAGTCTAGAGATGCGATTCTCGCTAATATGGCCTAAACGACAATGCCAGAGGTAAGTCGGGTTCGAATCATTAGATTTGAGCCGTTTGGTTTCCACATTATAAATAGGCGTATCTAGATCAAGAACATTCGGACCATTACTTAAATGTGCACTGCCATAATATATATCATTCATGTACATAGAACAACACTTGTTCTTGATAGTGAAACAAAATCCCTTCTTGTCCAAACAAGAAACAGATATTATGTTTCTACTAATAGCAGGTACATAATAACAGTCGTTAAGATCTAATACAAGCCCAGTAGGCAATACTAGGTGATAAGTCCCTACAGTTAATGTAGCAACTCTTGCTCCATTTCCAACTCGTAGGTCCACTTCGCCCTTTGCCAACGATCTACTGTCCTTTAGGTCCTGCATATTTCCACAAATATGAGCACCACACCCGGTATCTAATACCCAAGATGTAGAAGTAGTAGATACATTAATCTCTATAACATGGATACCTGAAGTGGAAGTCTCACTTCCCTTCTTCTTCTTCAACTCTTCCAGGTATATCTTACAATTCCGCTTCCAATGTCCAGTGTTGCCACAATGGAAGCAGTAATCATTCTTCGCCACCTTGGCTTTAGGCTTCAACGCACCCAAGTCATACTTGGATGCACCTTTAGCCCTCTGGCCTTTACTCTTGCCCTTGCCCTTTCTTTTGGTCCCCTGGACCATTAGAACAGACGTCCCCTCGCTGATATCATGCTCAGCTGTTCTCAACATGTTAAGCAGTTCAGGCAATGGTTTATTGTAGTCATTCATATTATAGCTCGTGATGAACTGACTATAACTGTTGGGCAGCGACTGTAGGACTAAATCTGTGGCCAACTCTTGACCCGGAGGAAATCCCAGTCGTCCTAGAGTCTCGATGTACCCAATCATCTTGAGTACATGAAGACCCACCGGGCTACCCTCAGTCAACCTTGCCTGAAAAAGTGCTTTAGAGATCTCGAATCTCTCATGTCGGGCCTGCTCTTGATAGAGCTGCCTGAGATGCACGATCATATCGTACGCCTTCATGTTCTCGTGTTGCTTCTGAAGCTCCGAGTCCATGGTGACTAACATGAGATATCCGACGTTTACGGCATCATCATGATGCTTACTATAAGCATCTTTCTCAGCTTGGGGGGCATCGTCAGGTGGTGGCGCAAGAAGAGGTTGCTCTAAGACATATAGTTTCTTTTCTTGGGTGAGAACAATTCTCAAGTTTCGATACCAACCAAGGAAATTATTCCCTGACAGTTTTTCCTTATCAAGGACAGATCGCAAACAGAAAGTACTAGAGGTGCTCCCTGCCATGGTAACTACCACAAAAAAATATGCAAAATAAGTATTATGACACTACAATATTTAATGAGGACTTTATTAAATATTGCTCCCACTATTTATATCAAATCAATGACCCTGAACATTGATTGAGAGAATATCATTCTCATAGTAATTCAAGATCCATATCTCACCAAGCTCTGAGTCAGCGAGGGCTGATTCACCCAAAACTGGCTATTTAGGTAGGGAACTCACTTTCCCAATTGCATCACATGCAACTCTTGATTAGTTGGGTGAATAACTCCTTATTCAAATCTATCTTGTAGATCGATGCCCAATTACATGCCTCTGAACTCCTAATCCTATTAGGCTTGCTCAGTTAAGTCCGACCCATTGGTAAACACCACGTCTTACTAGGATAGATGAGGGCATCCTGCGAAGGCAAGGTCTACACACTCATCGATCTTGGTCTTGACGAGCGTTACACGGTGGAAGAATATGGACTTAATATTTTGAGGGATTTTATTAACATTTAATCGATCTCACCATACACTATTATGTAACCATTACATAATAGTCCACACGTATAACTATTATACTAACACAACTAGGACCTAGTCCATGTCTAACAGTCATGCACCGCAAATATCAAACATAATCATACCAGTACCAAGCATAAAATCATATTTTATGCTATTATCTACTCAGATTCTAACTAGCTAGGCTCTGATACCAATTGCTAGTTCCACGGGGCCAACGGAAGCGAAAAAGGAACAGAAATTCAAAATTTCCTACCCGTGAACTAATTCCAAAACCTACTAGAAGAATAAGAGTAAATAAAAGCGTACCTGGAATTTTAAAACTGTCGACCAAGCGTCCCACGCGTGACGCCTCTACCGGTATCCACACCGACTTTGTCGACGAGTCTTCGAGATCGGCGGTACTAGCGACCAACACTCGAAAGAAATACTGATGCGACACCCGAAATTATTGAACTTAATTGATCCTAATGAGTTGAACAATTCAACTCAATAATCCCATTTATATACATACATGTATATCATATATATACGTGCATATCATCTTATCCTTTTGCATCTCAATACACAACCATATATATAATGGCTTGGAGGGGAGAATTTCAACTCCCTGACCGATGTGGGACAAATCAATTAAATGTCCCAAATAGCATCTTATATACATACACACATATAGCCATATACATGTGCATATATATATATATATATATATATATTTGCATGCGTGCACAGACACATACAAGCATATATATATTTATGTATATTATTATTATTATTATTATTTGGCTATTGAAGTTAATAAATCGAGTCTAATTAGTCGACATATTTAATCTCATTAAATATCCGATTAATCGGTCGCACCTTAAATCATCTAATCTCTATTAGACGATTTTATTTGTTTCAAAATATCTCGTCAATTTAGTCGTAGTGTGTGACCCTGTAGGTTCCCAATTACGTTGATAGTAATATCAAAATCTCTATTTTAATATTACAAACAGTGAGCGGCATCTAGCAATGCATCACTGTTACTCAAGTAATCGGAAAGTCAATTTCTCGACGAACCTCGTGACCTACATTACCGTGTAATATAATCCATTGTCCTCTATATCTCTATTGAGCCCAAGGCATGGTCGATGACATCCTTGTATGGCTCAATATCTCTCTTTCTTGGTTTACTGGGTAAGTCTATCAGAACAAATGAGCTCGATATCGCTATATCGACTCATTTGGGTATGCATACACTTTTAGACTTAACCACCAAGTGGCCGTGAGATATCGCTCCCGTTTCGTAGGAGGGACAAATCCTATCTTGGTTACTCACATTCCTCTCCATGCTCTGTGATATACCCAATAACTGTCTTTATAACCAGCCTGTTACGGTAGCGTTTGACAGTATCAAAGTCTATGACATTACATGTAGGAATCAATGGTGACCTCAAGTCAAAGGACCATTACACTATAGTCACTTTGAGATATGCTAATGACAATCACGTAACAAACCATGTAGCAATCTCATGGCGGGTCAGTCCAATATACATTACTCTTAATGTATACATGTGGTGTGATTTGATATCTCTATATCCATGACCTGTGAGACTTGGTCATCAATCAACACCCACACTAGTCTAACCGTATTATCGTTGTCCTAATTAACGATAATACTTTGACTATGGACATTTAGGAATAATGTTCGGTAATTATAGGATCTCACAATCAAGTCACACTTGATGCCTATTGAATATACTATTCCAAGGACATTATTGTGTAAAATCATATTTAGCGCAATCTACACAATGACAGAAATGCCTCGTTTTATAATGAAATAGATATCATATTACATAACTGATTATAGATTGCCTCTAGGGCATACACCAATTCCCAACAACTAGCTTCATCTAAGTCCCGGTGGAGGAATGCATTATTGACATCAAGCTAATGCATGTCCCATCCTCGAGCAACAGCTGCGGTAAAAAGATAGCACACCGTGACAAGCTTGGAGACTGGAGCAAAAGTCGCGTGAAAATCGACAATAGTAATCTAAGTAAAACATTTTGCCACAAGTCGAGCCTTGTAGCGCTCAACAATACCATCTACGTAACTTTTAACCTTGAAGACCCACTTGCAAGCAGTGGGTCATTTCCCTGGAGGCAATGATTCAACGGTTCAATGGTCTAAGTTCCATTATCCTCGAGGGCCCGAATTTCTTCTGCCATATCAAGACACCATCGATGATCCTTGTTAACTTGAGAGTCAGTTTTGGGTTCTGAATTCGAATATAGAACTACAAGAAAAGACAATTGAGTGGAATATAAATCGAAATATGTGAGATAGTATTTTATGGGATGAACTGTACCTAAAGAGCTCGAAGGGTAGGTGAGATGAGAGCCGGGGGGGAAGGGGGTGTTGGAGCAATGAGCAGTGTGAGAGACGTCGAAGTCATTGAGCCATCCAGGTGGTCTACTACTTCAAGGAGCCTTGGTCTTAGCAATGCATTCAACAACATTGTCAGAAGATGAAGACAGCAAAGCTGGAGATGAAGCAGGCGATTCGAGTGCAGAATCGGGTGTAGGATCAGACACAACAATTGTAGGTGAAATTGGGTCAGAGACAGACTCGGGTGGCATATCCATGCCGAACACATGAGCCAAATTAGAGCTAGAAACGAACGAGCCCACTGGGCTTAGCTCCGCGGTGCAAAATAGAGCGAGAGAATCAGGTCCAGAGGTGACGTGAGTTGTGCCCAGTTGAAAATGCTCCCCCTAAAGACTAATACCAGAGGTGTCTGAGAGTGGAAAATCACCAAAATTCAAGTCCGAGGGTTGAAGCTCCTGAAACAACAAGATGTCTTCACAGAAGCGGACATCTCGAGAAACAAAAATTTTTCAAGTTTCAATGTTGTTGACACGCCAACCCTTTTTCCCAAAAGGATATCCAAGAAAAACACAATTCCTCGATCGTTACCCAAATTTATCCGTATGCGCGGTTGATTATGTGCATAGCAAAGGCATCCGAAGACTGGAAGATACTAATAGTCTGGTTTCTTCCAATAAAGTAATTCCAATGGTGTTTTAATTGATAATACACTCGAAGGGGTGTGATTGATTAAATGTGTTGCATTTAAAATACCGCGATGTTTGCGTTCGACACGCCCATTCTCGGAAAATATTCTTGAATAGCCCGACTCATGAATTATGATCCATTATCGCTTCGAACTGTTTTATTACTCTAGTCGAATTGATTCCTAATCAACTTGTAAAAGCTAATCAGAAAATGTTGTGCATTAGACTTGTTGCACAAGAGATAAGTCCAAACTCTTCAGTTATCATCCACAATCAATAGAAAAATTGAACACTTGAAACCAAAGAGACCTTGTAAGGCCTCCATAAATCGCAATGGATCAACTGAAAAGCGAATGTAACTTTATTCGAACTGATGTGAAAAGTAGAACGTGACTGTTATGCCTGACAACAAACGTCACAAATGACATTATTATATGAAGTACCTAGAAAAACGAAATCATCTTTACACTGAATATGAAAAGATAGATGTCACAAACGCTTGTGCTAAATGTCATCGCCATGGGCCTTCATTGCCTCATGATGTAGACACTCGATGCATAAGCCAGATCCTTCATGAAGTTCACCTACTCCAATCATTCTCCCCGAAATGTGGTATTGTATCAAGTAAGTATCAGAGATGTAGTGAACATTGCAATGAAGATCCTTGGATAATTGAGCCATAGAGAGAAAATTGTAGGTAAAATCTGGCACATAAAGAACATCACAGATGACAAGACTATCGTCAAATAGAACCTTGCCAATGAAGTGGCTCTAGTTGTTCCATTTGGAACATAGATCATCGGACCATTAGAAATAGAGACGACATCAAATAGATTATCCAAACTACAAGTCATGTGTCGTGATGCCCCCAAGTCAATTATCCAATCAATGTTTGAACTAATTGGGCTCAAAATCCTTACCATGTAAATGGTCAATCTCACTATCAACTCGAGGAACCACAGACAAGAGCTGCTGGAGTTGGGCTTCACAGAGATGAGCAAATTGACTCAAATCAGCAGGTTGGTTCACACGAGCTTGAGTTGTAGCCACAATACCCGGGCCACAAAAACATTGCTGATTGGGCTCGTTGTTGGGCTACTACTGCCCATGTTGTGGGCTTGCAGGCTGCGGCTGGGATGAACTACCAAGGAAGAATGATGTTGGATAGGGCAGGAATTGATTTGGGCTTAGAGCAAAATGAGTTGGGCCACCATATTGCTAGTAGGTTCGACAGAGTACTGACTCGAGCCTCTGCTTGCTCCTCCTGATCGTGGTTGGCCAGAAAAACCGCTCTTCTAGCCTAGTTGGTTCGACTGATATGAGGAGGGGAAGCCGTGCAATTGATAGCACGTGGCCATGTAATGACCATTTCTTCCACAAAAATCACAGTAAGGATATCCCTGAGGTTTGGAGTCATTCTTGTTGGGATTGAAGTTCAAGCTTCCACCAAGATCATGGTGAGATTTTGCCACAAAGCCAAAAACATCTATTTTTGTTTCTCTCCCTTGAAGGACGAGGTGCGTCTCATCATGCGCAACCATCACATGAGCTTTATTGACATTAAGCAAAGGCTCCATACTGAGGATTGTTGAACGGATACCAGCAAACTCGGGATTAAAACCGATTAAGAACTAATGGACCTTTTCCTTCTCCCTCTGAGCATTAATCTAGAATCCTGCCTCACAAGTACAAGCAGGAACTCGAGAAACACATCCAATTCATCCCATTGAGTCTTTAGCTTAGAATAATAGTCAGAAACCGATCTCTTTTCCTGATGTAGCAAACAAATGTCTCTCTTGAATTGATGGATTCTCGTTTCATTGCCTTGAAAAAATCGCTCCTTGAGGTCATCCCAAATAGCCTTTGCATTCTTTGCACTAGCAACTGAGGTCTGCAGATCTTCATTGAGATGATTGAAGAGGCATGTAACGAGCATTGACTTGCACCTTTCCCATTGCTCGTGAAATAGCACTACTTCTGCTAGTTACACCACTTTCCCTTTGATAAATCTGAGTTCGTTTTTCGCTCGTAGTGCAATTTGCATAGCTTGGGACCAAGTGATGTAATTCCTGCCGTTGAGTTTGCGGGAGATGAGTCGTGTGTCGGTGTTGTCGGAAGGAGTGAAAACATAAGTCAGCGGCATGGTAGTCGAGGCATTAGGATTTGTGGTCTTTGTCGTCATGACAATAGGTTGTGACACAACAAGACTTGATGTGAGGAAGAAAATAAAAAAGATGATGAAAAGAGAAATGCCCGATCGACACTCAGTCGTGATGGACTAGCAAGAGAGACGCTCGGCTATTAATGCCGGTGACGACACAAGTCGGCTGACCTCATAACTAAAGCTCTGATACCATCTCAAGTTTGGAATTAGCGCAAAAGCTTATTTTGATTCATTCAATCAAACCATAAGTATACAATACATTCCGGAGAAAATAAAGGAAATTAGCCTAAGGTAGGAAACATAAATCTATGGCTCATTCTACCGCTAATCTACATAAGGAATATAAAAGTATTATACACAATACACAATAGGAAGAAAATACTTCCATAATAATAGACAGCAAAGAAAAATGTACTACATAAAAGTATTGGTAAATTTATATACAAGAGGGATGTTAGAGGTTTCTTTCCTGTTTAACTAAAATTACAGGCGCCTTAGTATAAGAAATGAGAAGATGAGGGGTCAAAAGTAAATCCAAGTGATATATTAAAATATGTATATTTTACATGCATATATAAAACACTTTTTCGTAGCCTTGCATGCGTTTATGCTTTTAATTTTTTTTTATTTTATATTATATTCAATTTTTAATTATTAAAAGTAAGATATTTTACAATTAATTATTTTTTATTAAATCATATAAAATAGAAAAGTAATGGGGTTAATAAAAAATAAAAGACAAAAAGAAAACATCCCAATCAATAATCATATCTCTTATGTTTTAATAAATAATTGAAGTGCAAAAATCACCTTTCTCCCTCAGTGTTACATCACATTTTCACTTTCATCTTTATTCTTTTTTTTTATGTTGAATTTTGTCTTTAACGTTGCACAGTTATTCACTCTAGCCCTATCACCCATTTTTACATTAAAAAATCAATTTCCTTTGGAACTAATTCCAAAAATAATAAATAATTTTGAACATTGGAAAAAAGTAGAATGACTAGAATGAAAAAGGATGGCGGGATTCTGAGGAAGGAAAGCTCGCAAGCGACCTCTCGAGTCTGTTGTTTCTTTTTTATTAAATTTTGAAAATTATTATTATTTTTTAAAATATTTTGGATAGAAAAAGAAATTTTTTGATGGAAAAATTGGTAGGACTGAGGTGAATAAAGTATGCAACGTGAAGGACGGAGCTGAATGAAAAGAAAAAAAATAAGTGGTTTATTTTTTCCATAACGTAAATTGGAGAAATGTCGCAAGTTCAATCCGTAAAGGAGCATTGATATCACCATGCATTATTCATAATATTCTTTTCTTTTTCTTTTTTATATTATGGTCTTTCTGGAGTTAATTTTTTATGTTTTGGAAAATAGTTTTTTTTTGGTAAATGGTTAATATCTTCTTATCCCATCCTATCCTATCCTATAAAATGCGGTGTAGCTCAGTTGGTAACGAGCTAATATTTCAAGCATTAGGTGACTAATTATTATCTATTTTCTACTAAAAGGAATATTCAATGGGCTTTTCAGGAAACGCTGAATCTATGCAGGAAATGACCTATTTTTTGGGCAGCTAAGGCGATATGTAATTAACTATCAGTAGGACATTGGCATGAGTGCAACAACAGAGCCTAGGACGCCCTTTTGAATTTATCCCAAAATGGTGTCCAAGTTCACAATTGAGAGGACAAATGTCCATATAAATATATATATGTATGTATAAGATCTGTGGGATATAGTTGGTTTTATCAATCAATTATAATATATATAGAAGCAAAGGCGTAAGTCCGAACAAAAAAATAAAAAAGAAGCCAAGGAATACGACGAGATCACGCCACTTAAGTCGAATTTTTAGGTCATGTTTGGATTCCTAAATAAAAAACTTTAACTTTAACTCAATACACTACATAATAAAAATACACATTTTTCCAGTCAAAAATTTTAACTTTAACTTTAACTCAACACACTACACAATAAAACACACGTTTTCCAAGTTAAATTTATAATCCCATCTCACTTGTCCTTTTCCACAATCAAAATTAAAATCAAAATCAAAGTTATTTTAACTCTGAAACTAAACGCACCATTAAATCCTTAGCTCAACATAAATTAACCTTCTAATTTCAATTGGATGAATCTTTCTATATTTTTTTATGGTTGTATTCAACGAAATTTAGATACATATGTCCACGTTAATGAATTAATATATAATTAAAAAATTTTGAAAAATTAAAAATTTTCTTGATAATTGAAAGAACTTCTCAAGACAAGATATTTTTTCTTTAAGTTCAATGTGTTAGATATTCCATATATAGAAGATGTAAACATTCATTTTGTGCATCATCATTATAAATTTTTCTATATTTCAATACTAATGTGATATCTTCCACTCTTCGTATGCAACTGATAACTCTTCATATTAGAGTTATTTTATCCTTAAATGAGCATGAAGTCGTGCTAAGTCTTCAATTGTTGTTTAGAGTTTTCAATGGATTTTAGGTCAAGGTTAGTGTCGTAGGAAATGTTTAATCTTTAGCTCGTATTTTGAAGGTTTCGGTACTCACATTGATGTGCTTTCGTGTTTGATAGGAGTACCGGAAAGATGAATTGTGGCTGCACTTGATGGAGTTGCAACTGCAACAATTTGGAGTCGCGACTCAAGTTTGAAAAGCATGTGTGGAAGGTTTGGAGCGGCTACTTTCGCAGAATCACAATCGCGACTCTGACTAATTTGTCACCTCCCCCTCTTAAATTGACCTAACTTTTTGGAAGTCAAGAATCAAGGCTATCTTTTTGTGTTCAATTGGCCAACTTGCAAAGGTGATTATCCCTTCATTAATGATGGAAGAGACAAGTAAATTAATGGTATGTAGTACGAAGTATGAGAGGAGTAGAGAGGTAGAGACATCTAGATCTCTCTTTTCGCTCTTCTTCTTAGAGTTCAATGGGAGGTAAGGGAGAAGAAGAGCTGCAAAAACAGAGCAAGAACTGGAACCTCTCCTTTTACTTCTTTATCTTTTCCTCTTGTTCAATCATGATGTATGCATATGAGATGATATACTTTGTGAACATGAACTAAGCTCTTACTCTAGGGAATCGATGGAATTTGATATGGAATTTGATATTTGTTTGACTACATGAATCTCTTTTAAGTTGATTGTTGAATGAATATGAGTACTTATTTCATTCCGTTCTTCATGCGTGTGGTTGTTTGGCCATCAATTACATTGATAAAATAATCTTAGCAAACTCGACAGAGTAAGCTACGGTTTAGATAGGGAATGGAATAACATTTGTTCGATCTTGACTAGTTCTTAGTGAGGTTATTTCGTGGGTATCGATAGAAATATACGTGCTCGCTTTAGGTACTCTTGATCGGGATTGGCACTTAATACAACTATTTGTATCATGATCCCATATAAATATAGGGAAATGGTGAGAATAGATAAATCTTCCACGCAACTCGGAAGATACTAAGGAGTGGACATCGAATCTCGGGGTAGTGTTTGTTATCATTTGAGAGCAACAAGAAAGAGTATGAGTGTAGTTACGAAAACATCAGGGGAAATCGAGACCCTAAACTTCATCATCATTGATTACTGACATTTGAACTAGATAGTATCTTGTTAGTTAGATCATTATCTTGAATTGTACATCTCATACCATCAATTGGCTTGACTATCATGGGGGGTGATAATTTTAGTGATTAGCAAAATTATTAGATCAATTCCTCATGGGAACGATACCTTATTCAATTCTATCTTACTTGCACAACCCGTATACTTACGGGAGACAACAACAACTACACATATTAAATGATTATTGTCTCTAAACATACATGTTACCAGTTGTATGCCCGTGTTTTGCACGAGTTCTTGACTAGAGTGGTTACTGCTTGTGGAATTTTTAAAAATTTGACATCATATTTAAATTAAACAATTCAAATATTAGTGAGTACAATAGCAAATTACTAATAATTCAAATTAAATTATGACACCAAATATGGATGAAAAAAATAATATTACCCAGAAAACATATTGCATTTTCTTGAATATCGAACTCTAAGAATTTATAATTGATAATTTTCATGTATCTTGCAATAAAAAAATATATATAATCTGTTATCATAAATTCTTTTTGTAAATTCGTACTTTTAAAATTTTTAAATAAATTTATCTTTTAATATTTCAAACCTAGTCAATATTTGAACATGCTTATTGCATATCAATATATTTTTCTTTTGCATAAAAAGGTTTTTCTATAGATATGTAACTTTTACAATTGAATTTGTTTCTAAATCAATTTTGAGAAATTCTTTTTTTTTTCAAAATCAAGAATGTGCTTTCATATTAAAATTATTAAGCATGTAATAATTTGTTCACATTTAATAATTTAATCTTAATGGAATAGATATTTACAATATGCCACTATTTGTCATATCGTATTCAACTTTATATATATATACATTAGCTTTATGCTCGTGCGATGCACGTGTTTTAGTTAGAGTGCTTATTTTTAATGATAATTTTAAAAATTTGACATACCGATTAAAATGTTTAATATGAGATATCCTTCTAAAGTAAAACTTTTCAAATGCTAATAAAAACAAATTAAAGACGGTTCAAAGTAACAATTATAATATCAAATATTATTTTCTTTAATACTATATATATGTATATCGATTAAAATTATTAAATATTTTGAGAAATAAACTCTTAATCAATATAAATTTGCCATTTTAATCTAATTAAATAGAGTGAGAGTGAAGTACATATATAAATATATGTTATTTATAAATATGTAGATTTATAGACGATAATTTATTTTTTGATAATTATTTAATTAAAATGAATTAATATATATATTTATTACTGCAAATCTATTTATTTGCATTTAATTCACGTACGGATATTGTTAAGATAGTATTTATTTTCTTTTAAATAGCATTTTTAATCTTGAATATTATTTAAATATTTACATTTATGACTTTATTACTCCGTTTGTTTTCAGGATCTTCTGCTTCGTTTGTTTTCAAGATCTGATTTTAAAATTTTAACTCTAATTTTAACTCTACTCACTACACAATAAAAATCAACTCTTCAAAGTCAAAAAGGTGGGTCCCATATATAAATCCACATATAACTCCATTATACTCAATTTAATTTTTAATATTAAATTCTCCTAACTATTCATTACTTTTTCACACTTTTTCTCATAATTCAACACCACAATCATTACAACCCAATTAAAATCAAAATCAACCAATTAAAATCAAAATTCAACTCTCAAACCAAACGCAACCTAAGATTTTAACTCTAACTTTAACTTTACTCGCTACACAACAAAAATCAATTCTTCAAAGTAAAAAAGGTGGGCCATATACATAACTCCACATACAACTCTATTATACTTAATTCAATTTTTAATATTAAATCCTCTTAACCATTCATTACTTTTTCACATTTTTTCTCATAATTCAACACCACAATTATTACAACCCAATTAAAATCAAAATCAACCAATTAAAATCAAAATCCAACTCTCAAACTAAACGCAACCTATACTATTTAGAAAGTTGTCTTTCTATCCCTATTTATTATTGGAATACAACTTTATATATATATATATATATACACACACATTATAGTGTTTGTTACGTCCAATCGGTAAAATATATAAAATGATATACCTTTTTTACGATCGATATTCATTCACATGCATATAATGTGTTGATTACCTAATTTTTGTCATATAAAAAATTATTACCAAAATTGCATAACATGCGGTTATAACCCTATGAGACCGAATTTCGCCGTGAAATTTTCGATTTGAGTTAAATTTATTCTAGAATCCAAGGGGCTGGGCTCACCACTACGACTCCGATGAAGTATCAGAGGAACACCACCTGATGAGGTATTAGAGAAATATCACTCATCCACAAGTTTATAGTCACAGTGCTACTACCGCAAGCGAATTTCACAACAAATAAGGAAACTTTCTCCCTTATTTGCTTCCAAGTCTTTAAGAAGACTTGAACCCCTGACCTGATGCTCATATAGCGAAAATTGGCTGAACCATAAATGAGACAACCAAAAAGTATTAGTTAAATTTTAGAGTTCAACCTTAGATATACATACATTTATATATCTATATATCTATTTTTTCACTTTTTTTCTGTCCCAGTTCTTAGTTAAATTTAGAAAAATATGAGTTTGCCGAATTAAAAATATAGAGTTACATTTTTCTGTTAAATTTTAAAAATATATATTTTTGGAAATAGGAATGGCGCCGAGACGACGAGGTTTTGATAGGAAATGGGGACTAGTGTGGCCAACAGAACCTAGGACGCCCTTTTGAATTTATCCAAAATGATGTCCAAGTTCAAAGTGGAAACGTCGAATGTCTGTGCATACAGATCTCTTGAATATAGTTAGTTTTATTTTTTAAGTGTGCATTATCTGATATTTTAAAGTCTAATAAATCTCAATTAATTCAAGATCGAGTTGGATTGATTCTTTAAAGAGTAAAACATTCACAGCGTAAATATTTTTCATTCACAATATTCGAATTTGAAATCTCATTAAAAAAAAAAGTAACAGTTGAACCAACGCACTTTAATTATATAGTTTTATTTATTTATTTATTTATATCGTACCACAATTTTGTATAAAAATCGTCCAACATGTCCGTGAACACAGACCAGGTACATTCATCAAGGAGCACCTTCTCCGCGAAAAAATAACAAGGGAAAACAGTTCATCATTGGATAAGGCATAGCTTTTCTTTGGCTGTTTTCGTACTTGTGTTGATTAAGGGGTGCACGTGTCCGTGTCCAGTCCATTTAGCAGTAGAATGAGCATTTTCCACTCCCTTATCCATCTCCTTTTTTTTTTTTTTCCAATTATGGATACACCCCGTAAATCTAATACAATAAAATTAAAATTTTAATAACTAATATAGGAACATAAGTAGTCTAACAATGAGAATTGAACACGCACCTCTAAATCGATATGCGAGGACGTGTGCCACTGAACTAACGACCTCTTTCTCTTGGTCATGTCTTTTTATCTCCTATTCTTTCAATATTGTCCATAAATATAGGGGAATATTTTATTATGTTATTTAAACGAAAGTTTCTTATTATAATTACTTTTAATTTTTTCTATATTTTGATCTAACTCCTACTTATTCTCCTATTTTTATGGAACAAAGAACAAGAAATAAATTGCCTATAAATTTAGCCACTTTCTTTTGAAAAACTAAACTTTCACAAAAAATAAATAGCAATTCTCATAAATCTAACAAATCAAGTATAATATATGAAAGTTGAGCGATGCATATGAGACTTTACATTTTCAAAACCTTCAGCTCTTGGCTAATCGTTTTTTGAACTATTAGGATAATTTAATTTTTAATTGGAAGATTCATATATTTGACTTTTCAATTTTTATTAAATGAATTATATTCAACGAATTTCGGATATATATCCATATTTTTTGTATGTATTATATATAATGATGAGCCTTCTTCGAAAATTAAATTTTTTTTTGGATAATTACAGTAACTCATCGAGACACGATAATTTTTTCACATTCAAAGTACTAAATATCCTATAAATGGTGGACATAGAAAATTCAATTTACATATTTATTTTATTTGCTTTAGTTTTTCCTACAACTTGATCTCTCTAAAGTTGATTTATATATACTATAATATTATCATATTTCACTTGCTATTCATAGAGATAAATCCACTTGGTATATACATTTTTTGGTCTTTTTGATTCACATCATATATGTTGATTATTTTAGTTAATTATAAATGAATTAATAAAATGTTATCGCGTGCAGGTATCACGTGTTTTTTATAAGAACCAAAACTGAGATTGGATAATGGCGTCGCTTTTGTGTGAAGTTGGTACTTTTGAAAATTGAAACCTTTTCTATTCCTTTTTATCCACTTATTACTCACTAAATAACATATTAATTTCCTAAAATAAAATAATATTTCCTCTTCCTGTAGCTCCGCCTCGAATTAACATATCAATGAAATGACAAACCAAACAATTTAAATTCATTTCTTATTATGGTAAATTACGAAGAAAATCACCATATTTAGCATTCTGGACCTTGTCACCATCTCTTATTCGTTTCATTCTCATCTCAAATCTGTAATGTGGTGAGATACTTGTGACGTTACTGTCTGAGTGTTGAACGTGTAGTCTATCACTTTCGAATTTTTATATGCTTTGGGTAGATGTTTTTATTCCATCTGCACACCTCACTATTCGAATTTAAAATTGATCAGGCTTGATTAAATGGTTTTATAAAACAAAAGTTGCGTTTGATAATTCAAGTTAAGTGTTGAAATTACATTTTCAGTACTTAAATTGAATTCAATTTGTTTGGTAAATAAAAAATGACTTAATCTAATAGATTTAATCAAAAAATTGAGTAAATGCAAACTTAGGTTGTGTTTGATTACTTCAATTAAGTGCATAAATTAAAATTTTCAGCACTTAATTGAATTAATCTTATTTGATAATCACAAAATAAAAGTGCCTTAACTTAACGAGTAAATAAAAAAAATGCTGAATGAATACGTAAATTAGAACCCACTTAGTCATTCAGCTACTTTTCTGCTTAATCGCTCTGATGAGGCCTTTTCATCATTTTTCCACCAATGCCCCTAAACTTTTACAAGGTTAAAATGATATCACTAAATAATAGTGTCATAGACCGTTGGGGGATGAGGTTAAAATGAGAACCAAAGGGCAAAAGCAGTGAATTGTGCATCAACCAGTCAGCACATGGACCACCTTAAGCAATCACTCCCGGTTAATTAACTCCTTAATCGCCTCGACTAAGGGAGAAATGTGTAGTCCACTCCTACTCATATTAAGGGCGAGCCTACAAACAGTTTCTGAATCAACTTCCAAGGCTACTCTCCTGTATCCACGATCCCAAACGAGCTGCAAGCCAGTGAGAGATCCCCATAATTCTGCCCCAACTTCTGAAGCCATCAAGCAAAGTCAGCGAGCCACCAGCCCCTCTCGTGTCGAATAAGGCCACCTGCACCTGCAACACTCGGGTTGCTTAACTATCTGAATTTTGGATAGCCTTCCCGGGTAAAATGGAATTTGGATTCCTTTTCTTGAGTAGATCAAAGCAAGCATATATATATATATATATACACACACACATACTAGACGTGTGCCTCCACTAGGTGCGGGATTAAGTTAGAAAAATTCTTAAAGAAAGTGACGGGAGTGGGGTGAGAGTGGAGAACAAATAAGAAAATTCTCAAAAAAAAGAAAAAGAAAAGAAAAAAAGTGATGAATAGAGAAGTAGATGATAGTGGAGAGAAAATGATAAGCTCACAAATCAGAACTTGATAAGAAAGAATGATGGAGGGTAGAACCAACAAAACTCACTCGATAAGATGACTCACCACGAGTAAGAAAAGTCGGGTTGATTCACCACGCTCAAGGATAAACTATAAGAATCGGGATTTTTGCCACTAAACAAGGGATTTGTTCAGATAAGAAAATAGAGGAAATGCTCTAGGCAATTTCATTCAAATATTCATCAAAGTCTGTGTTCCTCTCTTACAATAAGGTGCATATTTATATAGAGGGAAGACACCCCCTTGACTCTAGAATAAGAAACTGATATCTAATCTCCTCTAGATTACTTTCCTAAAATAGGATAAGGTAATAAGCTAAAATAAGAAATATAGAACTGCTGACTCAAGCTAATATAAGAAATAATATTTAATTAAGAGAAACTATATTATAGAAATATTATATTCTCGTAATAGCTGAAGTCTTTTAAAATATGGGCCATCAATTTGGGCTGGACTCCTCGTCTCTTATTTCCAAGCACTTAAGTAAGGTAAAGGGTCCGGGGAGAGTTGCAGCAAGCTTCTTGGCCATGGAACGCGTGATAGGACCCGAACTAGATCTAACCTCGTCTTGGACTACATTCTTGGGCACATCATCTCTTCCCGGTTTGGAAGAATTTGCCCATATCTTCTATATCTTCAAAATACGGAGATAGGTCCCTCACATTGAAGGTCGTTGAAACATTATAATCATCAGGCAAATGGACCCTTAGCCCGCGGCATCAGCTTACTCTTTCTCTTACTTGGAAATCTCTCCTTACGAAGGTGAATCCAAACAAGATCACTTGGATTGAAATGAACTTGCTTCCTTCCTTTGTTTGCGCCCTGAGCATATGCTGCATTCTTCTTCTCAATCTGCTTCTTCACTTGCTCATGCAAAGCTTTGATCTGCTCGACCCGTTTCTTGCCATCGAAACACACTCTTGAACTGGCTGGTAAGGGTGCCAAATCAAGGGGTGTGATAGGATTGAAGCCATAAACCACTTCGAAATGAGTCTTCCTAGTAGTGTTAATGATGCTCCGATTATAAGAGAATTCAACCAGTGCAAGGCAAGTATCCCAACTCTTCAGGTTTTTATTCGCAACATCTCGAATCAAAGAGGAGAGAGTACGATTTACCACTTCTGTTTGACCATTAGTTTGCGGATGACATGCCGTACTGAATAGCAATTTGGTGCCAAGCTTCGCCCATAAGGTCTTCCAAAAGTAACTTAGGAACTTAGGGTCCCGATCAGACACAATGCTCATAGGAATACCATGCATCCTCACCACTTCTTTGAAGAACAAATTAGCAACATGGGTAGCATCATCGGACTTGTAACATGGAATGAAATGAGTCATCTTAGAGAAGCGATCAACAACTACCAGAATCGAGTCTTTGCCACTCTGAGTCCTCGATAAGCCAAGTACGAAATTCATACTCAGATCAATCCATGGCTGGTCCGGTACTGGCAGAGGCCTATATAGGCCATGGGGAGCCTCCTTGCCTTTTGCCCTCTTGCAAGTAATACATCGTTCAATAATCCAGTGCACGTCCCGAATCATTTTTGGCCAGTAGAAATGCTCCTTGACCATCTCAAGATTCTTCTTCTCTCCAAAATGGCCGGCTAAACCCCCAGCATGAGCCTCTCGCACTAATAACTCACGAACGGATCCACTCGGAATACAAAGCTTGCCAAGCTTATACAAGTATCCATCATGCAGATAATACCCATCAACAACGCCCTTATCGCAAGCCAAACGAATTGGAGAAAAATGGGGATCTTCCACATACTGACTCTTAATCTGCTCAAACCCCAGCAGCTTAGCATTCATGAGTGAAATCAATGCATACCTTCGAGATAGGGCATCAGCCATGACATTAATATTTCATTGTTTGTACTTGATGACATAAGGAAATATCTCCAAGTATTCCACCCATTTGGCATGCCTTCGATTCAGCTTATTTTGTCCCTTCAAATACTTCAAGGACTCGTGATCGGTGTGAATGACAGACTCCTTGGGGAGTAAGTAGTGTTCCCACATTTCAAGAGCCCGGATCAGAGCATAAAACTCTTTATCGTACGTCGAGTAGTTTAGACTCGCACCGCTTAGCTTCTCACTGAAATATGCTATTGGGCATTTGTCTTGCATAAGAACAGCTCCAACCCCAACTCCCGAAGCATCACATTCGATTTCAAATGTCTTGGAGAAGTCAAGTAGGGCTAAGATAGGAGCTGCACACAGCTTCTCCTTGATGATCTAAAACTTCGTTGGGCTGATTCACTCCACTTGAACTCGATACCCTTCTTTATACATTCAGTTAATGGAGTAAGTATAGTGCTGAAATTCTTTACAAATCTCCTATAAAAGGATGCCAAGCCATGGAAACTCCTCACCTCGGATGCGGTAGTGGGAGTGGGCCATTCTCGAATGGCCTTGACTTTTTCTTCGTCCACCTCGACGCCCTGCTAAGAGATAACAAAGGCAAGAAAGACGACTTTGTCCTAGCAGAATCGACACTTCTTTATATTGCCATATAATTTCTCTCGTCTCAGAATTTCGAAAACTCTCCTAAGATGCTCAGCATGCTCCTAGAGGGTCTTGCTGTAAACCAAAATGTCATCAAAGTAGACAACGACAAAATGGCCAATGAATTCCTGTAAGACATGGTTCATCAGCCTCATAAATGTGCTAGGAGCATTGGATAGTCCGAACGGCATAACCATCCACTCATATAGACCATGCTTGGTCTTGAAGGCTGTCTTCCACTCATCTCCCTCCTTCATGCGGATTTGATGATATCCACTTTTCATATCGATCTTTGAAAACACCATCGAACCATTCAACTCGTCAAGCATATCATCTAGTTGAGGAATGGGATAACGATATTTTACCGTAATCTTGTTGATGGCCCGACTATCGACACACATTCTCATGGATCCATCCTTCTTGGGAACCAAAAGAGCTGGTACAGAACATGGGCTCATGGACTCCCGTACATAACCCTTCTCAAGCAATTCATTCATTTGCCGTTGTAGCTCCTTCGCCTCATCCGGATTGCAACGATATGCCAGTCGATTAGGTAAAGCAGCTCCCGGAACAAGATCAATTTGATGCTCGATCCCCCTAATCGGAGGCAACCCTTCCGGCAACTCCTCAGGAAATACATCAACGAACTCCTTTAAGAGAGCCATGAACCGAGGCAGAAGAGAAGCCTTCTATTCAGTTGTGGCTTCCTTCATGAACAGAATGAGAACTAAGTTGAAGTTCAACAAAGTCCTCTCAAGCTCTCCAAGAGTCATCACCAAGCTTTCTTTCTTCTAGCCATTGGCACTCGGACTCTGGTCCTTCTCCACTTGCTGTGGACTGAGCGGTGCTAGGAAAATGCTCTTCCCATCTTTGGTGAATGAATAAATGTTCTTGCATCCATCGTGCAAAGCCCTCCTATCGTATTGCCACGGTCTTCCCAACAGAAAATGGCTTGCACTCATTACATAATATTTCATCTTTATAGGTCTTCCCAATTGAGAATGGAATACAAACTTACTGAGTGACTCGTACCTCGCCTTGGTCATTCAACCATCTCAACTTATAGGGGCATGGATGCTTTGTAGTAGCCAAATTCAGTTTTTCCACCAAGGTAGTAGAAGCAACATTAGTGCAACTCCCACTATCAATAATAATCCCGCACACCTTATTTTGGATGGTGCACCGAGTTCGGAAGAGATTCTCCCCCTGTTCTTCTTCCAGCTTTTCTTCATAACTCAAGACTCAACGAATCATGAGCATCTCGCCCTCATCGGCAAACTCTACATTCTCTCCTTGCGCACCTCCAGAAACTTCCTCATCCACCCCTTCATCTTCACTCTCAATCTCTTGAGTGCTTTGGATGGTCATCACTTACCGATTTGGACATTCGGAAGCTATGTGTCTGAATCCAAGACATTTGAAGCACTTGATGTCTCGGCTCTGAACTGGGCGTTGCGGATCAGTGTGCTTCTCCTTTCCCTTTGTCGCCTCAGCTTGAGGCCTATGAACGCCTACTTCATTCTGTTGGGCAATCCACTTCGAAGTAGACCCTTTGTTGACTGAAGTAACAACCATTAGTTTAGAGTTAAACACCCGCGATGCATTGAGTTTGCCGCATTTTCACTATTTTTCCACATTACTAGCCAGCTTAATCACATCTTCTAAAAATACATAGGGTTGCAACTCCACAACATCCGTAATTTCCTTATTCAAACCACCAATAAAGCGAGCAATGGTCTGTTCCCGTGGCTCATTCAGCTCGCATCTCATTGACAAAATTTCGAACTCCATAACATAATCTTCAACGGACATACCTCCTTGACGAATACTCTGCAGTTTAAGGAACAGATCTTGCTTGTAGTACTCAGGGACAAATCTTCTATGCATGAGGCGCTTCATCTCCCGCCAACTACAAATCATATCTTCCTGATCTCTTCTTCGCTGCGCCTTTATGTTATCCCACCACAGATTCGCATAATTAGTGAACTCAAGGGCAGCAAGCTGACACTTCTGAGCTTTGGAGTACTCGGAGTATTCGAACACCTTATCGACGCGCTGGACCCACTCGAGGTAATTTTCAGGGGCACTCGTGCCTTTGAATTGCGGAATCTTCAGCTTGAGGTTGTTACTGACGCCCTTTTGCTCCCGTCGTGGAATCGGCAATGCTTCTTCTTCAAGAAGTTCATCCTCCTGGTCAGCTTCATCTCCCACTTGGACATTCCGTCTAGGAACTTGATGTACACGTCGTGGAGGAGCACGTGCCACAGCCAATTGCTCAACCAATTGGGTCAGTTGATCGAACCGTGCAGAAAGCTCGTCTTTGCTTCTGCTGGAGCCCAAGGAACTGGGCTTGGTCGAGTGTGAGTCCCCTCGAAACCTGATGGACGTTTTCCTCAGTCATTACGTTTCTCAGAAGGATTCCTCACTAAACACTCGTGTATACACTCCCTCACGTGTTTCACTCGGCCAATAAGAATAGAACCTTTGCTCTGTACCAAATGATAAGCTCACGAACCAGAACTTGATAAGAAAGAAGGGTGGAGGGTAGAACCAACATCATTCACTCGATGAGATGACTCGCCACGAGTAAGAAAAGTCGGGTTGATTCGCCACGCTCAATGATGAACGATAAGAATCGGGATTTTCGCTACTAAACAAGGGACTTGTTCAGATAAGAAAATAGAGAAAACGCTCTAGGTAATTTCATTCAAATATTCATCAAATTTTGTGTTCCTCTCTTATAATAAGGTGCATATTTATATAGAGGTGATGCAAACCCCACGAGACCTGCCGCAAGACCTGACAACAAAGACTGGAAATCGAACCCGGATCGCCAATAGAGGTTAAGAGGGATGGAATACTGACCCGATGATTATAGAAAACCAATAACCAATATTATAAAGAAATGGAATATTGACCCGATGGTTATAGATAACCAAGAACCAATACTATAAGTAGCCGAGAATTACAACCATCCAAGCTTACAATCTCGGAAGGTTGCCGAAGAACAACTTAGAGGAAAATTTTCACCAGCATAGTCTGAAAAGTCCCCATAATAAGCTATTCAGCCTCCTTTATATAAGCATAAGAGAATCTAGAAACTAATAAACTTGGCAACTGGAATATCTTTAGTTTCCTAAAGCCGGAATTAATAGAGGAAACTAAATAAAGGCCCCCTAGAATATTTGGCAGTCTTTTTATTCCTTTTTCAGCATCTCTTGGCTTTCCTTATGCGTTTACTCTAATTTTGGATGGGCTATCGACCAATCTCAAGACAAGTTAATTGGGTAAGGCCCTTTAGGGACCCAATCGAATTAGTCTCCTCTTGGCCCAAAAAACCCGCAAACGAGCTCTCCACAGCTTGTTGGATTTGTCTTGCCTTCGCTCGTGTCATTGGTCCACTCGGAACATGCAAGCCTCCAAGATCTTGTGCATTAGCTCCCTCTTTATGAATCCAACTTCCGAGCTTGTGTGCTTCAGCCTCATCATCGTGCCCACGATCCTCATTACGAAGTCCTTCCGACCTAAGCTTGTCGGTTTGACCCAGAGTCGTATCATTCCCCCTCTCTTCAAAAGGATTCGTCCTCGAATCTGAACTTGCATCAAAGGGAGAAAGATCATAAACATTAAAAGTCGAATTTAATTGATACTCACCTGGAAGATCAATCTTATAAGCATTGTCATTGATCTTATCCAGAATTTGAAATGGTCTATCTCCACGTGGATTCAACTTGGAATTCCTCTGATTCGGAAATCTCTCCTTCCTTAAGTGAACCCAAACCCAATCTCCAGGTTGAAAAGTGACCCGCTTCCTTCCTTTGTTGGCTTGGGTTGTTGCTTGTTCATTCTTCTTCAAAATGTTTTGCCGAGCCTCTTCATGAATCTGCTTCACTAACTCTGCCTTTTTCTTTCCATCAATATTAGAAAGCTCATTTACAGGCAAATGAATCAAGTCCAATGGAGTTAGTGGATTAAAACCATAAACAACCTCAAATGGTGAAAACTTTGTAGAAGAATGCATAGTCTTATTATATGCAAATTCAACGAATGGAATGCAATCTTCCCAAGCTTTCAAATTCTTTCCAATCACAGCACGCAACAAAGTGCCTAAGGTTCGATTGACAACCTCGGTTTGTCCATCTGTTTGTGGGTGACAGGTAGTAGAAAACAACAAAGTTGTTCCCAACTTAGCCCACAGAACTCTCCAAAAATGACTCAGAAATTTCGCATCCCTATCACTCACAATCGTCTTAGGGACTCCATGTAAACGCACCACTTCCCTAAAGAAAAGATTTGCCACATGAGTAGCATCATCGGTTTTATGACAGTAGATAAAGTGTACCATTTTTGAAAATTTGTCATCAACCACAAAGATAGAATCTCGATCATTCCTAGATCTAGGCAGACCCAAAACAAAATCCATGGAGACATCAGTCCAAGGGTGACTCGGAACAGGAAATGGCATGTAAAGTCCATGTTGATGAATTTTCGATTTAGTCTTCTTACATGTGGTGCACCTAGAACAAATTCTCTCGACATCTCTTTTCATGTGAGGCCAAAAGAAGTGCTCCTTCAAAATATCCAAGGTCTTAGCAACTCCAAAGTGCCTCATCAACCCTCCCCCATGAGACTCCCTAACAAGTAATTCACGCATGGAACTCTTTGGAATACATAACCTATTTTCACGAAACAAATATCCCTCATGCCTATGAAACTTATCAAACACTCCATTTTCAAACGCAGCAAACATAGCAACAAAATCATGGTCATGCTCATACAACTCCTTAAAATGCTCCAAGAGTTGAAACAAGGGCATACCTACGAGATAAGGCATCGGCTACCACATTCTCCTTACCTTGCTTATATCGGATTACATATGGGAACATCTCAATGAACTCAATCCAACGTGCATGTCTGCGATTCAACTTACCTTGGCCCTTCAAGTGCTTCAGTGATTCATGGTCCGTGTGAATGATGAACTCTTTAGACCACAAGTAGTGCTGCCACGTCTCTAGTGCTCTCACCAACGCATATAACTCCTTGTCGTAGGTAAAGTAGTTCAAAACAGCCCCTTTAAGCTTCTCACTGAAATAGGCAATGGGCCTCCGGTCTTGCATAAGAACATCACCTACACCAATTCCAGAAGCATTACATTCGATTTCAAAAGGTTTAGAGAAATCTGGTATAAGTAGTAATGGAGCTGAACTTAGCTTTTCTTTTAATGTATTGAAAGTCTTCTCTTGCTCTTCTCCCCACTTGAACCCAACATCCTTCTTGATGATTTCTGTCAAAGAAGCAGCAATGGTACTGAAGTTCGGCACGAACCTTCGAGAGAATCCCGTTAGGCCGTGGAAACTCCTCACTTCAGCGATAGTGGTAGGTGTAGGCCAATCCTTGATTGCCTTTACCTTCTCTTCATCGACCTCCACGCCCCTGGCACTAACAACGAAACCAAGAAAAACAACTCTATCCAAGCAAAAGCTACACTTCTTGAGATTAGCATACAGCTTCTCACGTCTTAATGACTCAAGGACACATCTCAAATGTTCAACATGGTCATCCAAACTCTTGCTATATATCAGAATGTCATCAAAATAGACAATCACAAATTTCCCAATGTAAGCATGCAAAACATGATTCATAAGACGCATAAAAGTGCTGGGTGCATTAGTTAAACCAAATGGCATTACTGTCTACTCATACAATCCCTGCTTTGTTTTAAAAGCTATTTTCCATTCATCACCTTATTTCATTCGAATCTGGTGGTACCCACTCTTCAAATTAATCTTAGAAAATATAACGGAACCGTGCAATTCATCCAACATGTCATCTAATCGAGGAATGGGATGTCGATATTTTACCGTGATCTTGTTCACAGCTCGACAATCGACACACATCCTCCAAGTCCCGTCTTTCTTTGGAACGAGCATAACAGGGACAGCGCATGGGCTCATACTTTCTCGAACATGTCCTTTGGCCAATAGCTCCTCAACTTGCCGTTGAAGTTCTTTAGCCTCTTCCGGACTACTTCGATAGGCTGGTCGGTTTGGAATAGGAGCTCCTGAAATAAGATCAATTTGATGCTCAATCCCTCTTATTGGTGGTAGTCCCGATGACATTTTTTCGGGAAAGACATCTTCGAATTCCTGCGAGAGAGAAATAGCAACACTAGGCAAAATAGAGTCAAGGTCAAAAATAGAAAGATAGACCTCCTTGTATAAGAACAAGATCATCGGTCTATTAGCCTTACAAGCACCCTTGAGCTCTCTTTCTTTTGCATAAAAACTCAATTTCCTCTCTTTTTTTTTCTGAACTCTCCATCTTTTCACTCTTGTTTTTCACATTCTCTCCACTTTCTTTTCTCTCAAGATCACTCTCTTTCTCTTTTTGTTTTTTAGCCACTTTCTCACTCTTCTCACTAAGAGACCTTTTAATTCGAATCTGATCCTCAAACACCTGAGTCGGTGTCAAGCATGCAAGTGTTACTTTCTTCCCGTCATTTACAAATGAATATCGGTTCCTATACCCATCATGTATCACTCTCCTGTCGAACTGCCATGGTCTCCCAAGCAACATATGGCTAGCACTCATTGGTACAATATCACAAAGAACCTCATCCCAGTACTTTCCAATACAGAAAGACACAAGAACCTGTTATTTTACCTTCACTTCACCGCATTCAGCTACTGGAGTTTGTACGGCTTGGGATGTTTTTGGGTATGCAAACCGAGCTTGTCTACCATCAACTTGCTGGCCACATTCACACAACTTCCTCCTTCAACAATCAACCCACACACACGATCCTTCACATGGCAACGAGTGTAGAAGATATTCTCCCTTTGCACCTCATCACCATCCTCTCTAACTTGAACATGTAGGGCTCGCATGATAACCAAGGCTTGACCTTCAACCGCATGCTCGACGTCACTAGCATCTTCGAGTGGATGCATGGAATCACTATCTTCTTCTTCTTCAGTCTCAATATCCCTATTCTCCATCATAATTATGGTCCGCTTGTTCGGACATTGGGAAGCAATGTGACCCGAGCCCAAACAACGAAAACATTTGATATCACGATTTCTTTGAGGTTCAGAAGAAGTTTTACCTTTATCCTTGCTGTTGGCTTGGGTCTTGGAGGTGTCTCCCTTTGGCTTATAATCAGTCTTCTCGTCCGGTTTCGAAGAAGAACCCCACTTTGATCTCCAAGACGCTGAACTAGAAGCTTCTACCATTTGAAGATGTTCGACCCCCTCTCTTGAGCTGCCTCTCAACCTTCATGGCCATGTGTACCACGTTGTCAATCTCCACGTAATGTTGCAGCTCAACTATATTCGCAATCTCCCGATTAAAGCCACAGATGAATCGAGCCATGGTTGCTTCTCGGTCCTCCTCAACATTAGCACGTATCATGACTATTTCCATCTCCTTGTAATAATCCTCCACCGACTTGGAACCTTGCTTCAGACTTTGCAACTTCAAGTGCAAGTCCTGATAATAATGGTCAGGAACAAACCTTCTTCTCATTACTGCTTTCATTTCCTCCCAAGTATCAATACGAGGCTCACGATTCCTGCGTCTACTCACAGTTAATTGGTCCCACCAAACAATGGCATAATCGGTGAAAACAACTGCAGCCAATTTAACTTTCGTTTCCTCTGAATAATTATGACAATCAAACACAAGCTCAACCTTCCTCTCCCATTCAATGTAAACATCATGATCGTTTTTACCTTTGAATGGATGTATGATCAGCTTTATCGAACCTGTGTTATGGTCCACGGCGTCTCTTCTCCGGTGCTCCCTACGAACGAAATGCCTTGGTCTGACTCCTCTTCCTCTACCTATCCCCCAAGTAGCATCGGAGGCCACTTCTCTTCTTCATCATATGCCTCTTCATCAAAGGTATCAACGAATGGTTGTCGGTGGGGTTTCTTAGCCCGTGGCACGGGCGCAGGTTGCAACCGTTCCAACCGTTCCAACCATTCGTCTTGCCTATCCAACCTTTCTCGGAATTCATCGAAAACCATGTTCATGCGCTCAAACTGTTGTTGCATGGCTCGTAACGTCATGTTCAGATCAGGCCCTCTGTTGTCTCCACTATTTTCCTGTGACATGATGAAATATGCAATTAAAGGATCCTCACGCGGTCCCTCACGCGTTTTACACTCAGCAAGATGCCGCTCAAAACACTCATGTTTTCACTCAAAATAGGCTTTTATCCTCTGATGTTCTCACACACTCTTGCCTTTTTCCTCTCTTAATTTCCTCTTCAAAGTTCTAGGGCAACTAATCAATTCGATCATAGGGCGGAAAACGAGTTCAACCCGAACAACTTATAATATCAGATCCCAAAAAACTATATTTTGATCCAAAGAAAATGATATGACACAATCTGACCCAATGACGTAGTTTATGGATACGATAGAAGATACTGAGTACGGAAGATGATCAAAATATATGTGAAGGAATGAGACTGAACGCATAAAGATAGGATGGACACAAATACGATCAAAGAAAAAAACAGAATGAGAGTAACTATGACAGGTCAACTTAAGGCCAAGGCGATTACAACACAAAGACAACAAATTGTGCAATAAATTCTTCGCCCATGAAGACAGCAAATGGTGCTACGAACAACATGCAATGATACCTCCTTTTTTTCTCGCTTTTTCTTTCTTTTTTCTTTTTTCTTTTTTTTTTGTTTTTTTCCGCCCTTTTTGACGATTTAGATAGCTAAGAACAGATCAGACAAGATTAATGGAAAGGATAGAAATGGAAGCTATATCTAAAAATTCTAGAATGAAGAACAAGGAAAGAACAAGGATAGATGAAACCTCGATTTGGAGCTTAAGCTCTGATACCAAATGATGCGATCCCCACGAGACCTGCCGCAAGACTCGACAACAAAGACTGGAAATCGAACCTGGATCGCCAATAGAGGTTAAGAGGGATGAAATACTGACCCGATGGTTATAGAAAACCAAGAACCAATATTAGAAGTAGCCAAGAATTACAAGCATCCAAGTTTACAATCTCGGAAGGTTGCCGAAGAACAACTTAGAGGAAAATTCTCACCAGCATAGTCTGAAAAGTCCCCCTAATCGGCTATTCAGCCTCCTTTATATAAGCCTAGGAGAATCTGGAAACTAATAAACTTGGCAACTGGAATATCTTTAGTTTCATAAAGCCGGAATTAATAGAGGAAACTAAATAAAGGCCCCCCTAGAACATTTGGCAGTCTTTTTATTCCTTTTTCAGCATCTCTTGGCTTTCCTTATGCATCTACTCTAATTTTGGATGGGCTATCGACTAATCTCAAGACAAGTTAATTGGGTAAGGCCCTTTAGGGACCCAATCAAATTAGTCTCCTCTTGGTCCAAAAAACCCGCAAACGAGCTCTCCACAGCTTTCTGGATTTGTCTTGCCTTCGCTCGTGTGATTGGTCTACTCGGAACTTGCAAGCCTCCAAGATCTTGTGCATCAGCTCCCTCTTCACGAATTCAACTTCTGAGCTCGTGTGCTTGAGCTTCATCATCGTGCCCACGATCCTCATCACGAAGTCCTTCCGACCTAAGCTTGTTGGTTTGACCCGGAGTTGTATCAAGAGAGAAGACACCCCCTTGACTCTAGAATAGGAAACTGATATCTAATCTCCTCTAGATTACTTTCCTAAAATAGGATAAGGTAATAAGCTAAAATAAGAAATATAAGACAGCTGACTCAAGCTAATATAAGAAATAATATCTAATTAAGAGAAACTATATTATAGAAATATTATCTTATCGTAACAGCTAAAGTCTTTTAAAATATGGGCTATCACTTTGGGCTGGACTCCTCGTCTCTTATTTCCAAGCACTTAAGTAAGGTAAAGGGCTCGGTGAGAGTTGCAGCAAGTTTCTTGGCCATGAAATGCGTGATAGTACCTGAGCTAGATCCGGCCTCGTCCTGGACTGCATTCTTGGGCACATCAGAAAATATGAGACGTGAGATGAGTGGAGGAGAGGTAGTGAGTAGTTATTTTTGTGATTTTACCATTTTATTCTTTATCGTATGGTTATTGTAAATCCAAACATATGCAACATGGGTAAAATCAGAAAGAAAAAGTTAGATGAAAAACTTCCCCTGACGTATAGTAATAACAGATATATGCATCTACTGGAAATATATATATTTGTGTGTGTATATATATATAATGCTGAAAGAGAAGGTACGTATTCTCAATGTAGTCGACTCAGAATCAAAAAGTCTTGGATTGTATCTTTCCAGTGAGATTTACGTGTCTCTTTATTTTGCTATAATTCTTATTGTTTTTTGTACTAGGCTTATCTGTCTTCCTTGTGATCCAAAAAGGCGTTCTCGACCTATGCATTGCCTTGAAACTAATCTGCGCTGGACCAGGATAGTCTATCATGCAATTGTGAAAATTGAGGAATTGAGGATATATCACTCCGATCTATATGATTCAATATTTGAAACATATGCGCAAGTACTTTTGTGATAATTCAACAAATTACTCGATTAGGCAATTTACTTAAGGTTAACTAATATTTTATTTAGAATTTGCTGAAATTCATGTAAATTTTACTTGATTTATAGGTGTCATACCATCATATTTGCTCCGACCGTATTGTAAAATTCAAATTTTACATGTACATCTTTTATTTATCGGTTGATTGTTTGGGAGTTTTCTCAGTTGTTTGATGTTAGATAGAGTAGAGTTCTTTTACTCATCATATTTCGGGTTCCTTATCTGATTGTCAGCTTCCATTTATTTTTTTATGAATAACTGTGTGAGCTTCCATGCACGTGCAACATAAGCGATTAAAATTTTATTATGTAACTTTTTTTTATAAGAATGCTCGTGAATTTATTATAAAGAAATAAAAATTTTAATAATTAATAAATGAGTACGGATAATTTTTTTACGAATAGATAAATATGGATCTCATAATTATCAGATGAATACATATGCCATCATAATTGATGGTGATTGGATAGGAATCTGCATCGATTGTTTGAGAAGGATTGTAATCCGCATTCGTCGTGGATAAGAATAGGAATGGCAAATGCAATTTCTAGCTACTAATTACACTCGGAATGTATTAGGTCCGATTAGGATAACACTTGACTCAAATGATGAAAATGCCCTTATTCTCCTCTTGAATTTACAAAATCCGCCATTAAAGGTAGTGATCCAACACCGCCGACCTTGATGGCGGGGGGTGGCAATTGCCTTGGGCTACCACAGCCCCTCTCTCCATTCCCGTCGTCGCTTCTACGCGTACTTTTTTTTTATTTTATTCTTTTCAACAATTTCAAATTTTAGTTTATTTTTATAAAATTAGGAAACGCATTTATTTTTCAACAAAAAAATAGTCATTTCACTTTAAAATCTCAATCCTAAACATCAGCCTACAATAAACACATGTTGGATTAATATTCAACATCATTATGATTTAAATCTCATCTTCTTCCTCTTCTCTATCCCATAAATCCAACTACGAAACATTATAGACACAAGAAGACTGCGGGTCCTCAGAGTCTAAATGAAAATTTACATAGCATATTGCATGTATTTGTATATATCTGACTATTATGAAAAAGGAAAAAAGAAAAAAAACTTCTCATCTAACTTTTAATTTTCGGAATTACTTTTATATTTTATTTTTCTACTAACTCCACTTTTTCTCTCCTTCTATATCTCCACTTATCTCTTTTTTCACTCTCAAATCAACATATAAAACAAAAAAAATCTCAGAATTTAATCAGGTTGAATTTACTACTCTCATCATCATTAACTTTCTATTTCATTCAATCAAAATTTTATATGTTCTCATTTTGTGATTAGTTAGTCTTTTTCCGTACATCAATTTATTTTAATTAAAAATTTCAAAACAATTATTGCAATCATGTATGCATTTAGTATCCATGAGTAACGCACATAGGCCTCTAGTAATATTCAACGTGAAACGAACGGTCAGCTCATCTTTTATATAAAAGTTTAAACTAATAGAATGATTCATGACTTCAATTAGCAAACGTACCCTTTTTTTTCTTTTTATTCTTCGTATGATGTGAGACATAATTCTAGGTAGATATCTTCTCAAACGTGGATGTAGCTGTCCAAAGAGATATAATTGATTGAATGAACAAAAGATTAAAAAAAAAAATTGATGATCCTAGAAACAGTCGAAAACCTTCGCCGCTGAAAAGGAAAGGGCACAGATGAGGATCGGGGCCAAGTGGTAGGGGAATTGAAAGGGAAAGGGGAGAAAAGAAAGCAAATTAAAGCAAAGGGGACAATGACAAAACGGAGGCGGAGGATAGACACGGCGACGGTGCGCGGCATGCAAGTTGGAAGCAATGCTGTGGAGACACATGTCCCCACTTGCATGCATCCGACAAAAATCCCATCCCATTTGATAATTAAAAAAATCAATGCTGTCCATATCTATTTTTGTTTGTCAAATTCATCCCTCTTCCATTCAATTTCAGCTCCATGTTTATCCCCTTCCTCGTGTACATGTATGCATTTCTCAATCTGGGATTATTAATTTAAATCAAATTATTACCGAATTATTGGTTAATTGATTTCGTCTCAGCCTCAGCCTTTCTTTCTGCTCGACAAAGGCATGAATGAGTATTCTGGATCAAATCTTATTATAAGTCCTAATACGAACAAGAATAACGAGGGGGAAACTACCAAAAAGTCACTGTATTCTGGAGTTTTTTTAAAAAGAAACCTCATAAATTTAGAACAAGAATCATAAATAAAGTGAAATAATCGATACTTACATTTCACTAATGAGAATCGAATTTAGGAGACTAGAACCTCTTGATTCCAAGCTGATGACGCCTTATTCCACTGCACTCTGGAGTTTTCTTCTTTAACCGTATATAGCATTTCTTATTTTATGAATAAAGCCATTACATTGCATGAAATTTTGAAAATACTTTATTTGTAATTATTATCTTAATTATACAAATTAAAATAATATTGAAAATTATTTAAAAAGAAAAAGAAAACAATATTAATTGTCCGAGAGAGAAGGAAAATAGGAGGGGCGGAGGTGGGTCGTCGCAAGATCACCTCCGCCCCCTCTCTTCAAAGGGCTTGTCCATGGCGTCTCGATCATCAGAGGAGTCGTTGAAGGTATGCCCAATACATCTATCTGAATTCTACGGATGGCGTTTATGGAAGTACGAATTTTCGTGTTTTATTTTGCAACTAGAGCACGCGTTATTTCCCAATCGAAGTTCGGTTCTAATCTGAGATTTCTTTTCTATTTTCCGCAAAATTACCTTTTCGCTCTACATTTCTCTCTGCAGAGTCATCTAACTTTGGAAGGTAGAGTCTGACTCCAACCGTCGATTCGACGTTATTTTGGTGAAGTTAGGACGGGTGATCTCGTCATGGTCGAAGGCCTAAAGGAGCGACTGACAGCCGAGTTATTCAACCTATAGACACCACGGACCTCTAACCCCACAACTTAATTTATTTTTATTTTCAATTAACAATAAATATAATAATAATAATAATTAAAGAAGATAATTCTATTCTTATTAAGTGAACTGAATGTTTTCTTAAAAATCCTTCAGCTGTTCCGAAGGTTTTGATCCGTCCTACAAATTCCAGTAAACTGAATTAGTGGGCCTCGGCCCATGTTTGAAGCCCAAATTGGAAGGCGACTTGCATTCATCTCGTAGGTCACGGACTACGGCAGCTGGCATATGGGTATCTAATTCAAATGCCCAGAATCAAGGGAGAATATTTACTCTCTAAAATTGGATTACGGATTCTTTTTTTCTTTTCGATATATACTAATGATTTTTCATTCTCTCTGTGACTCTCCTCTCTTTAATCTTAATACTTCCCTCTCCATTCTTATCTTTTGCAGGTCATCAGAGTTAGGTCAAGGAGATCACGCTGGTGAGCTTCATAAAATCCTCGTCAAGTTATGCGACACCATCAGTCACCTTCGTCAATTGAAGTTTCCGGTAAAACGTAATCACCTTCGTGAAAATATTTCCCCTATTGATTTTCCTTTTCTCATCTCCTCAAATTCTATAATAGATACAGGAAAAAGATGAGACAACTTCCTTGATTGACGTAATAATCACCTTAGGTGTTCTTATCATCAAAGGGACGAACCATTAGACTTTTTAAAGGCAATTTTCCCTTCTCTGTGCGACGATTAAATAATAAATATTACTTTTTAATTCTCTTATGTAACCAGTAAAATTATTTTATATATATATATATATATATCAGCAAATGGCGAGCTTGGGTTCAGGTAAACGAATGGCACTGGCGAAATTATCGAGCATATTCTCCAGTTCTCAGGTAAAAGCCAGCGGGTATTCCTGCACATCTCCGTCATCGACAAACCAGTCCAACCAGGGTTCAGCACCCGCCACGATCACTGGCTTGATAAGTTCGAAGAGGAGTTCATATCGGATTCCCGTATTGCTCATCTGCAATACTGATTTGCTAGCCTCATGCACCCGAGAGCGTCCGCCCAATGTCTCAACACGTGGATCATTACCGGACAAAAAAGTATGGAGAACTCCAGACTATGCCTGCAACTTTCCATTAGTAAGATGTCCACTTTTTCATAGTTTTCATCCTCACTATGTAAATTGCAGGGTTTTTGAAAATCATTTTGGAAAAAGTTTTTTCTTTCCCATGACCAGTACCACCCGTCAGTCCCTTTTGGTGTGCTAGCACAGAACTGGAGTATCTTGGTAAAAAAGGAAATTATGGTTGAAGAAAAATCCTGGAGACTTACCTCGGAGATTTTCGAGACTATGTCATCAGGAAGTTTTGAAAGAAACAGGATTTCTCCTGCTTGAGGGAAAATGCCACTGAGAGTTACTTCAATGGGTTTTTTGGAAAACAAATTTTCAATCACATTTTCGATGGGGGAAACATGTGACCGAATTATCGGTGGAGTTGATGATGACTCCAAATCCTGCTTGAATTTTACATTTTCTTTTTCAAGAGCACCTTTTTCTCTGAGGCAGGTCTCAGAACACTCTAAGACTTCTATTCTTTCCGCACAGAGGCTTTCGATTTCTTTTTTGAAGCCTTCATTTTCTTTTTCTAGAATACCTCTCCTTTTTTCACTCTTTTTTAATTTCGTTTTTAGAGCATGGTTTTCTCTTTGCATTTATGCAAAGTGCTCTGTGAAATTATCGAACTCAACTAACCTGTTCTGGAGGAAATCTTGAGTCTGAGCTTTTTGGAGGGATAGCTCATGTTGCAGTGAATCGATTTTCAAGCAAAGTTCCTGCTGCAAGGATGCTTTGCTGTTGCTTTGTTCCTCCATATGGAATACCAATGCATTTATGGATTCCTCACCCTTTTGAGAATTCTTTATGGAAGCCCATAAATCATCCAAGATGAGTTGTTGCCTGGGGTCAGGCCGCCAAGCCGTGAGGCTAGACTTTATGCAGAACCGCTTCTTTGGAGGTAGAGGCGGATTCTGATGTTTATGTGTTTTGCTCCTAGAAGAGGAGCCTTCGCAAGCCTGGTCAAACCAGGGGAGTTCCATGTTCCTGTATGTAGACATGAACAAGGGTTATGGCAAGTTTATGTTTAAATCAACTACCACTGGTTCTTGGTAGAGATAATGGCCAATAACTAGCTCATAATCTTCCCGGGTTTTCAAAGTGGAATTGATATGCAAAAAACAGGGTTTTTTATTGCAATGAGGAAGACTCTTGCAATGCCTGTCAAAATAGGCACACAGAACATCATATACAGGATGATCGATGAGGGCACAAATGTTATGGATATATGAGGTATATATACGATCCATAGAGTCTGTTTCCCCGTCTTGTATATCATTTTGTATTTTCTCAAGACTGTCGTCTTGCAACAGTTCAAACAGTCATTGGTGTAACCACTCTTGAGCGGATTCCACGGCCATTTCCTGCACAAAATGAATTAGTCTATTTTGTAAATACATTTATCAGAGATGAAATGGAATTTTATTTTGTTTCCAAGCTTATGCGTTTCTATGCCAGATGAGGTGACAAGGAACGGTTTTAAAAGCTGGATGAATGGGGTGCCTAGTATAACCTTATGGTTAAGGTTTTTTACTAGCAAAAATGATGTTTTGTACCGGACTCTATTCTGTTCAACTTCTACCTCACTCAACTTATATTGGATGTCAAGTTTGGTACCACTAACCGAAGAAAGTGATTCTGTTGTTTTTTCATAGAATCTGGCAGGAATGAGTTGTTCGTTAATGCAGTTTTCATCTGCGCCTATGTCAAACAGAGCAGTTGCATCAACAAGCAGATTATGGTTTATGACTAGCGTGATTTTGATCAACCATCTGTTAGGAGAAGGTTCCCCTATCATGGTTAGAGTTTCATGCTGGTCCTTTTTGGTTTGGTCCAGGGCCAGACTTTCATCTGGGTTTTTATCCTGGTTCATGAGGACTTTGTCAGAGCTGTCTGAGGGTTTTGATGCCTCAATAATGAGCTCTTCCAAACGACCAATTATCGTGGAATGTTGTTGTGTCTCAAACTTGAGACAATCAATTTCACTCCTGAGAATTTCGACTTCCTTTTGGGCATCAAACGAGGTTTTATGAGCTCGTTTCTTGTCGTGCCTTTTAAGGATTTCAGGGAGGTTGTAATTAGGGGTTTTGATCTCGCCTTCGAGAGTGCCCTGTTTCAACTTCTCAAGATAATGTTTTCTTAACAAGGGGTTCTGGATTTGATCTGCTATTTCTAGCAGGAATTTATGATATTTTGTTAAGACATTTATCGATTTTTCATCGGATGACCAGTCAAGTTCATCCATTTGCAGGCCATCTTCATCCTCTGTTGAGGATCCTGTGTCAGAGTTAGAAGACTCTATCAACAGGTTGCAGACCTGGTTTTTGATTTCTTCATCAATTTCCAGTTGATGAATCTTTTTGTTAAGGTAACAATACCTCTGGGTATGGCCAGTTTTCCCACATTTGAAGCATTTGAAAGAGGAGCTAAATTTCTTTTCGCTCTTTTCATTGGATGGTGCTTTTGGGGGAAACCTAGGTTTTTTATGGAATGGTTTGGGCTTATGTTTTCTGCTGCAATCTCCACTGCAGGTTTTGGTTTTTTCGACCTTTTTGTCGACTTGAAAAGAGGGATTGAATTGCTGGCAGAAATTGCCAAGCTCTTTCCTGGTCTGGGCCTTTTCTTTCTTCAATTGTTTTTGGAGTTTGTGCTGAGTACACATTCGGATACCTTCTTTATGGATGAAGCTGATGAGCTCTCCATAACTCAGTTCTTTGTAAGGTATCCGGCCATGATTTATGGATTTGATTTCGTTTCGGACTTGTTCTCCTAACAAGGTTGGCAGACTTGCTAAGAATTTTTTTTTCCAAAACGGCTGGTTGCAATCCTCTCTAGACATGACCCTAGTGAGGAAGGTATCTTTGTACTGTCTAAAATCAGACAGTCTTTTACATTTTAGGTTTGAGAGCAACTCTAGGTTTTTGTCTTTGAGGTGAGAGGGGTCTCCTACGAAATGTTGGGAGATGGCAAAGACTAGGGTTGCTATGGCATCAGGGATATCTTCATTGTTTGAATCCCATATGATCTCACCTGTTTCATCTGTCTTGACGCTGGTCATGATTTCATTTTGTTGAAAGGGTGATAGGTAGTTATCCCACCATCCCTTCAGTTGACCAGTAAACCCTGCTATTAGCAAGTGTGCTATGGCTGGGTCAGACAATCGGGTCTGGGTCTTGTAGGCAGTTGACACCATAGTCATTTGCTGCAGGATGCTCAGAATGTTATATTCGGACTGCCCGTCTATGTTCCACTCATAGATGGCATTGGCACTATACCTATTTTAGACAATGCTAGGTTTTTCTTCTAGCACTAGGTCTGGTGCACTTATGGTAGTGTAGTAGGGTTTTTGGGGTTCCTGCCACACTATTTTGTTCAAATCTCCAGATTTATCGATGGCGTTGACATTCGAGCCCTCAGACTATTGTGTCTTATGTTTGGCTGCTTTTAATGGTGTTCCAGGCTCTATTCCTGACAAGGGAGTGCCTAGGACGATCATTTTAGGCAGACTCGTGGATGTGGAATCTTCCTGGAGATTTATATTTTTTATTTTTCTCTCGAGCTCCTGATTAAACTCTTTCTTCCTAGAGACTGGGATCTCATGGGGTTTAAAAGGAGGTTTTCTGAGAGACTCTATGGGTACAGGTTTTGGTTGGTTCGGACGACTAGAGGTCCCTACCTGGTTGGCTACAGGTTTGGTGACTTCTTGTTCTATCCTATCCAATTGGGAACCTATGGTGGACAGATACTGGTTTGTGAAATTATTTTGTTCAAAGATGTTTTTAATATATTTGGGGGCCAATGAATCATCCACTTTCTTTTTGAAAGGAGAAGCTTTGATCTCCTCTTTTTGATAGGTTATTTTGAGGGTACCTAAGGGCGGATGTGTTGACTCAACCGGGTCTGCGTTAGCAAGATCCACTTTATGGTTTTCTGAGTTACACATACCATTCTTTCAGGTACAAAATGGTTTTTGAACCAATCCCAAAACAGGATGTTTGTGGAGTTTTTTAGCATGAATGCTGTCCAACTATCCTAAATGTGATGATTGATTAATTCTTCAGAGAAGGACTCGAAGAGCCAATTTCTCTTGTCATCATTATGGGTTCCTAGGAAATCCTTCCTAAGGTTATCGAAATCTATCTTAAATCCCCTGATTATCCTAATCAGAGTGGATCTCCCTGATTCAGAGGATGTTTTCTGGGCATTTAATTCAGATTTTAAATTATCGAGTCTTTTATGGAGAGAAGCAAACTTATCGGTTTTTTGGCTATAAGAGCCACATGCATGAGAGGGAATCATCTTGAACAAACCCATATATCAAAAACAATAAATCTTCCAGTCTCTCAAATATTTATCAAGATATTCAAACAGCATATCAGTTTCTTACCTTTTCAGTATTCCAATCTAATCCTAGACGAAATCTCTAGAGCTCTATAGAACCATTAGCTTAGTGGTTTGAAGATGCTAAGCCGTATCTAATTCTTCTACCCAGCTTCTCTCAAGATCAAGATCTAAGACATACCTGGACGAACGGTAGAAGCCTCACACAGTGTTTCCCTGCAAGATCTAGCACATACCTTACCCAACTGCTATACCTGGATTTAACAATAATAGTAGGCAGACAAACTCAGTACGACTCTCTTCGGATCTAAACCCTACCCCAACTGCTGTACCTAGACGAACGATAATGCACGAGGATAACTCTACTCCAGTCGATAACCTCCATCTACTTAGACGGTGTTCATAACACTATCGGGCCATTGTCCAATTTTCTCCCTGACACTACCCTAACCGTCGGGACTTACAAACGGGAATACCTTAGGACTCCCCCCAAGTTCCTATGAACGGTGAATGTGTAGGGTCCATTAGAGCGACTGGATGGACATTAGAGCCTCCTAACATTACTTCTTATGCTAGCATCAGTTCATTGTGTTACTGGATCTAGACACTTGGAGAGACTTACGCTATGGGTGCCTAATTACTATGTTTACCAGTTTCAGTTCATTGTATAGATATGTACTTTGCCACACCTGCTGAGGAACATTATATGAATTTCTACCAGCCATGAAGGCGGTCCTAGATGAAATGGCCTACGAGATCTACTGGATCTGAGAATCAAAACGGACTATACATCCTATCCCCACTTATGGCTTTGATACCATTTCTACCCAAGATCTATCGTAAGGGATAACCATAGAATACTGAAAGAACAAGAATCTGATATGCATGGAATATCAACATACATACATATATATATATATATATTAGATGTTATTTATGTGTGACATTAACACTATGCTTGGAAATCCTCGTCAAGGGGTTTGAGAGGGGAGGTATTTGCAAGGTAATGAAAGGCTTAGAGGGTAAGGTTTTGAGGGGGATATGAAGGGATTCCTACATCTTTATTTGGATAGAGCCCATTAAAGAGTTTGGAGGGGTTTGACTAGGTGTATAATTGAGTCGAGCAGAGTCAACCCCAAACACAAGAGGCTCGAAACTCAGCTCGTTCATGAAAGCTCGGGCTTGAGCTTGGCTCAAGTTTGATAAAGCTTGGAGAGGTGAGCTTCAGCTTGGCTCGTGGACTAGCCGAGTGGCTTGAGCTCGAGCTCGAGCTCGTCAGGCTTAGTTCAGTTTTCAAGCTTGAGTACCTCAGGCTCGATAAGATCGATAAGGCTCGAGCTCGACTTGGGCTTTGCTCGGTTGAGCTCAACAGAATTCTAAATTTGACAAAAACAAGGATAAAACACATCCAAAATCCATATTAGAACATAAAATTTTTAATCCATAACACAGTAATCTTTATCTAAACCAAAATGCATAATAACATTGCCACCTAAGGCTAAATCCATAACACAATTAAAGTGGTTGTGTACAGTGACGTCCGCCCTCGTCAGGTGACCAATAGGTCCCATATTCAATACTCATGCGGAACTATACATGCTTCTTTATTAGATATTTGGAATTTTTATTTCATAGTACTAGGCTCATGGCCTCCCTTATAACTGAAAAAAAAAATTCATGACACAAAACATAATTCACAATAGAAATCCATAATACACTACAAGAATTTCACATCATTGGAATGGCAAAATTCACCTCTATACCACCTATAGAGTCGAAATAGAGACAATTTTGACATCGTCCCTATTTTTAGCGTTGCTATTTATTTAGACGAAAAAATTCCTTAACTCAACAACAGAAATGTCCATGTATGGATAGTCTTCAGGAGATGAACTAGGGACGGATAGTTTTGTCCTTAAGAGACGAACATTCACGTCCCTATTCCGTCTCTATTGACACACTAATGGAATATGGATGAACTTTTCCTTCTATAAGTGACAAAGTTTTGCATTTTCAAGACCGTCTCAAGTCTGCTATAGAGACAAAATTTCCAATCTCATAGAGTCGGAAACTCTATCTCTAAGTCCGTTCATATGTTAGAGACGAAAATATACACAATTTATTTCCGTCTCTATTGGACGAAATCGTTCTTCCCATTTTCCGTCTATAATTTTGAGATGAAATTACACACGAAATGATTCATCTCACTATAGGAAAACTATCGTCCCACTTTCCGTCCATACACTGAGATGCACTTATGGACATAAATTTTTGTCTAGCAAAGACGGGAATTTTTCCGTCCATAATCCTTTTCTATGATCCATTCAGGATGAATGTTTAAATGGTGTTAAGATCAATCCATTTCGTTCAATTTCCATCTCTTTAAAACGAATAAACTTAATCAAGAGAGGGAATAGCACAGTGGTGTACCTTTCGCCTAGTGACAAAGAGGTCTCAGGTTCGATACCCAACCCATGCCTCTTTATTAGATATTTAAGATTTCTATTTCAACGTATTAGGCCCATGGGCCTCCATTGTAACCGAAAAAAAAAGGAATAAATTTTTTTTTTAAAAAGGGGGGCAATACATCCTACATAAAATCACACGATTATCCGAAAACCTACATATATCCACATCAGTCCACGCAGTCATTCCCAAAAATACCCAATTAAAATTCATATATCAATAATAAGTTAAAAATAAAACATAAAAACGAAACAAGTCATTATCAGAATTTGATTCATCATCATCGTCACCGGAATCATCATTTTCAGGATCATCATCTTCATCAATATCATCGGTATCATCCTCATCTTCCTCGTCCTCTATGGACTAGGAAAACTTATCAATGCTATCGCTTGTCTTCTTCTTTTTCTTCTTCTTCTTCACCAACATCATTATCGTGGATAAAGTTTTGTTCATCTTTTAACCCACTTTGTTGATTTGTTTCTCGATTCCTTTCTCGCATTTCTTCGGCTTCTTGTCATGTCCGGCAAGCTCTTCTTGCACCATCTTCAGGATCTTGGAACGCAGCTCTTCCTTGAACCTGGAACTGTGACACTCGAATTGCACTCTCATCTCTGCATCAAATAAACATACGCGCGTCCTTATCTCGTGCAAAGAGATGCATTGAAGTATTCCATCTCGTACACTTGTACCTTTTTTGCTTGCGCCTCCCACAGCTTTCACCCGTTATTCAGCTTCAGTCACTTTGCTTATACACTGGCCATCCTCTCCTTGGGACCGTTGTGTAGATTTTAGTAGATAGAATTATGCCTAAACATATCTCCAATTTATCAAATAGCTGGACAAAATAGAACATAAATAGAAGAAAAAGAGCAAACATTATAGAAGAACAACACGTAACAGAACATAACATTCCTCTAAAATCCCATTTCAATAATAAGGGAAGACGTAATATAACAGAATGTTACAGAAGAATAGAACAAAATAGAACATAACATAACAGAACAATAAAGAAGAACAAAGAACATAATAATATAGAATAGAATAGAACATTGCTCTAAAAACCTATTTCAATTATAGAACATAATAGTATAGAACATAACATGACAGAACATTGCTTTAAAAATCAATTTCAACCTAAATGTGTAGATAGTATACTGTTCTAAACAAAACAACCAAACTCCATAGATCTAGCAAACAAAGAAGTATGGCTCTAAATACATATTTCAATATTATGGTAATATGTTTAAAGAAGGTAACAATAACATTTTAGCTTAGCATCAACTGTCCTGACCGTACCGTGGCTCTACTCAGGTTCCATAAGCTTTTCTTGTGGAGCTTGATGAACAAATCTATATCCCCAATTGGCCGATTCCATAACTTTTCTTACATAGCACCATTCGATTAGAAAAGAAACATCATAATATTGTGAATTGTCCATACAATATTTTCCTTTCTTACCAATCTTTTTTGGGATGTCTCAACAGAAATGCACCCTCTTGTACATAGTGATCCTCCCTCGCCTGAATTTCGGTTTCCCTTATTCTTCTCACACTTCTCTTTGTATTTTGGATCTTGCCACTTTTGCTGCATTGTTTGCCAATTTTCCGTAGAAATATGATCCGGTTGTTGTCTAGACCGACTTAAGCTTGCCATTAATTGCTTAAAACACTTTCCAGCTCTGCAATTGAATGCTATCTTCATGTAGTCTTTAGATGTGGCTCCCAAAATACATAATTTTGTAAAACATTAAAGAAAATTCTCATGATAAAGATAAAATGATATATCTACAAATTAATTACAACACTTCAAAAAAATTCAAAGTTGTAAGTAGCATGAATATGTTATACCTTTCACATTTCGAACCACAATTTCTTCATCGCGTTCGGAACTTCTATCCATTAGATCCAAGCCCTGAAATCTTGTGTGATAATATCTATGACTGGGGCAATGCCTTTGCGAGACGGCCAAAATTTGAGTGTAGCATTCAATAATTATAAAAGAAATTTATTTCAATTTTAATGACTTTTACAAATGCATTCGAGAACAATACGAAATTGATAAGGCTCACTCTTTAGAGGGAGGTTTTGAATGCAAATACACTTTGATCCCATTATGTTGGGGCCCGCTTGATCCTACATAAGATTGTTGGGTTGTACCGCGATGTTTCGAAGTAGAGCCCGATGATGGTTCCTAACGGTTTTGCGTCTCCCGTTAGACCCCACTTTGCGATTCGGGAGCCACGGCAGGTGGCGATCCCTCAGGGCCTGGTGGAGATTGCTAAGGTCATCGACCTAAACGCGGATTAGATTCAATCCCAGCGAGGAGGGATTACATCGGGGGATAGGATGAAAGGAATGTGAGTGGTTCTTGGGTAAGGAAATGGTCTCTAATCCCAAATTAAGGGTCGTGGGTATCTCTGCAAGTGTAGGGGTATTTCATCACCGCTTCTAATGTGCAACTTCGTGCCCCTAACTTTAGTCCTCCTATCCAATTTTTGTTTCTTTTTTTTTTATGACGATCCTTAATTATGACAACACTCTACAGCGTGCCACTGACCTCAGCCAAAACGTATGAACCTATCTAGCACAACTCTCATCTACCATCATAACAAGAAGTCATAGAATAACATAAGCTATATTTATACCCCATTTCAAGTTCGAAACAACAAGCGGACAATCAAAAATTAAAATCAGACCACACCAGCTCACACAACAAATAGACACCACACTACACCACAAACCACCCCAGCTCACACATGAAGAAGCAGAAGTTTGAATCGAACCTCAAAGCGAAGCAACAGCCGGGCGCCACACCACACCATAGCACATTAGACCACACCACTCTAGCCGACAATTAGTCGAAGCTCGAAAGCCAGCGAAGAAGCAAAAAGAGAAGAGTGACAGTGCAATTAGGGTCATTGCCATCGATTGGAACGGAAGGGGAGAAGGAGAAAGCAAGAAGAGTCATACTCGTCGAAATGGGAGGCAACAGAGGAGTTGTACTCGTCCGAATCGATTGAAACGGGAGGGGAAATAGGGATGGAGAGTCGTAAGGGATAGAGAGCAAAGAATGGGAGTGGAGTGGAGAGCTAGGCACGGTTGTTCGAAATTGGGGATGAGAATCAGTCAATTTGACTATTTTTTTTAAACTAATAATGTATGCGTGTGAAATCGGTAGGATTGCATCGATCCTATGATCCTACCATTTGTATTAGGATCCTACCTAGATCCTGTAATTTCGATCCACAAGGCAAGATCGGGATCAGGAGCCTGCCTCTGGATTATAAGATCCTACAATCTGAATCGGGATCCTAACAACCATGTTGGCATTAAGTATGCTGCATATTTTATTTAATATTTATTTAATTTCCCCAACTTGACATAAAAGCTTATGTTGGCTTACAGGTATGGTTCCCCTCTTTATTCAAGTTGTTGGTCAAGGTCTCAAACCTTTCGAAAGACCATTATTTTAATTTATGTTTTCAATTTTCACTCTTTTTATTTTTCATCTCTATTGGTCATGGGTTCAAACTCTTTTTATTTTTCACCTCTGTTGGTCATGGGTTCAAACCTTTTGAAGACCAATTTAATATATATAATTTTCTTTTTTTTCTTTACCGAATTGTATTTGTAAGTTTTAATGTTAGAAGGACTTTTTCTTTAAGAGAAATTAGAAAGCATGTTTATTGAATTATGTTGAAATTATAATTTTGATAAATACTAATATTAACACAAATAAATAAAATATAATTAAATATGCACAAGAATAAGTAACCTAAATTCATTGCATAAACGGAACATAAGCAGATAATACAATCAGAACTAGAATTCATTGCATTAAAACAAGAACCAAAATACTCTCAGCACCTGGAAAAAAAAGTTAATTAAAGAATTAGTAATTCATTCCTAATCAATCTTCTCATTGCTCTCATTTTCTTGTTCGTCGGGTTCACATTCACCAAGATCATCTTCTTCAACATCTTCATATACATCATTTTTGTTTACATCGTCACACTCCATTGCTTAGTGATAGTTGCCAGAGCTGGTACCAGCTCCATCTTCTCTCGTTATGCTAAGAACATCAAAAATTTCGAAAGCACCCTGCTCATCAATCAATGGAACCTCGGTATCATCGAAAGTTATGCCATGAACCCTTGAGGGCTCATCATTCTGAAATGCCAGCTCTAGTGAGTTTGGTACTTCTACTCAGCCAGTTGCCTTCGTGTCCGCCAGTCTTCTTTGGCTTTGATATTCTTGGGATAAGGCACATAGTAAACTTGTCAACAGTCGTACACAATGATGAAGGGATCATAATTACGTAACCTTTCTTGTGGAACAATCCTAAGGCATCTAAGCACGAAGGTGACTCATCATATGATTCAGATGACCGTCGAAACATGACCCTTAGCCATCAAATCGATTAGACCGACTCACTCAGCTAACATTTCCACCACTTTGTCAAACCATCGGACTTAAGCAAATCGTCTCCAAATCGATCGTAGAATACCCATACATCTCAATTGAACACATGTAGCCACATTCAAGGGTTCGAGAAGCTCACGTAGCATTCTCCATGGCTCGAGCTGAACTGGGCGTGAGGAGGAACTCGGGATCAAGCTTCTACTGGTCTAGAGGAGTCAAAGGAGGGAGCAGCCGTGAGGGAGTTGCTGCCTGGGTTGCATCCTTTTGAGGTGTTGAGAGGGAGCACAACTGCGGACGTCGGGGAAATGAGTTCGAAGCTGAGGTGCAAAGTTTGTCGAGGAAGACTCGGACTTGCGAGGAGGAAGCTAAATAGCAAAACAAGTCGAGACAGAGAGAAGACAGTGGAATCAAGAGAGAGAGAGAGAGAGGAGCTTAGCTCGGCCTGGATTTGCTCCAAGAGGAGGAGTCGTGATTGAAGAAGACGAGGGGGGAGGCTGATGTTGTAGTTCGCCGAGACTTGGATAAGCTATATCTATATCTATATAATGTTTGAGGCGGTGAAACTTACTTGAAAAGGGGGATAAGTTTAACGCTTTAAGAGCAATAAGGACCTAAGGTCAAACTATTAGTCAATGAAATTCTTCTCTTCTCTTAATTTATTTTGCCTTCATTAACATTCATATAGATGGATACTTTTAGCGGCATGTATTCACATTTTCAAAATTATCCTCCCTCTCTTAGAAGATAATATATATATATATATATATATATAATCATCAATAACAAAACTGAAATGAGGATTATGGAATCTCAATAACACTTTTCTATAAAATCTAACTTAAATATTGATGCTACCAAATGAATGTCCTTAAAACTCTAAGCTAATTTTTCTCTTACAACAGTAAGAATGATTTAATCATGCATATTGTCCTAATAAAGGTTTGAGATGTTACATCCTTCCCTCCTTGATGGGAATTTCGTACATCCTTAAATTTCAAAATATATATGCCATGTACTTACTAATGAAGAGGTAACCATAGCTGAAAAGACTCCCATTTATCACTTCTAATACCATCACCTGCCTCTAATCAATTCATTTGTCGTGAACAAAGTCACTTATCTCTGACAAAATCACGTTTTCCATCAGCTTCTCAGGTGAACCGATTTCAAGGTGTACTGAATTCCTGGAATGCAAACTTATGCTTGGATGAGGATGATATGCATGAATGCTTGTGTATGAATGCAATGCATGGATGTTATGCGTGGGATGTGGTCAACCTAATGATGCATGGATGGAAAATGCAAATACTACATGGCTAATCTCATCAGTATACACTTCCGGCTAGAGCACTGCGAACAATGATAGGTGAGCACCCCATTTTGGTCCACCGGCTACAGCAAAGTCTTGAACCAATTAGGCCATAATTTGAGCTCCAACAGAAAATAATCAGACAAAGTCGGTTCACTATTCAAGGTAAGATCGATAGGGCCGAGCAGGCGACTCAAGAAAGATTATGACAAAGGAAGGTTTCAGGGCCTCCCAAAAAGTTTACGAAAGGATGACAGATCTTGCCCAGACAAGCAGTACAATGCACAAACATGCAAACAGGCAATTGAATCAATTAGTGTTGCTCCGATCACCCGAACCGAGCAAAATCGGCTTCCAAGCTCGCAGTGCATCAAGTCATGATAAACCAATATCAAGCTTGTCGGGGTCACCCTTCTGCACATATCAACAGTACCTTGTCCTTTGTGTTACGAAATTTGAATGTGCAATTGATTGAGATCCAGACTCCTCCAACATGCCTTGAATCCATGCGGGACCCACGGCCACTTTTCCATTTTTATTTATTTGTAAACCAGCTCCATTCTCTTTCTTTATTTGCAATCTAGCATTTTTTTATTATTTTGCAAACTAGCACGTTACTTTTATTTATTTACAAAACTAGCATCAACTTTTTATTATTCACAAATTGGCCCTAATCTTTAGTTTTTCATAAAGCTAGCCCCATTCTTTATTTCATTTGCAAAATTAGTCTCATTCTTTCCTAATCTAGCACATTCCATCCATATTTCTCTTAAACTCACATCCAAGTCTTTTCTTTCCTATTTTATTCTACATTTGGCCATTTTTTCTCCATTTATTCCCCCATTAACTTTTCTTCCATTTTTAATCTCATTATTCCATTCTTGAACCCCACTTCCAACTCTACTTTTTCCTTTTTCAACTTCGCCATTTTCCTTCTTGTTTCGTTCCCTCTCTATGGCCGAAATCCCTCTCCTCCCTAATCAGTTTTCATTAGCTTTCAATCCCATTCAATACTTGCCCATCTAAAAATCCTTCCAATCTTGCTCTTTCATTAATATTATCACATTGATTTCAGCAAAGGGAGAGGATGAATTCGACCAGCATTGGAGGAAAAGAGGGGCAACTGCTGAAAGAAAAAAGAGAGGAAGAAAGAGTACATTTAACAACTTTCCCGTCTCGCGACAACTTTCCGGTCTTACACTTCCCTTCCAAGTTTACATTCCCCCATTCATTACATAACAGAAAACACACTCAAAGAATGTCAAAATTCGTCCAAATTCAGCTATGCAGAAGAAAGAAAGAAAAAAAGCTTATAAACAGCTTTCCCGTCTTGCATCGCTTTCCGATCTTGGACCACTTTCTGTATTGCCACTCCCCCTCATTCATTACACTTCCATTCAGCAGAAAATAGGGGAGAGGAGGGAAAATTCGGCCAGGTACACTGCAGAAAAAGAAGGAAAAAGAGTTCATAAAAACTGGTTTCCCGTTTTGCACAATCTTCCTATCTAAACCCTTCCTTCCTTTCTTGCCGGAAATCTCATTCATTCCTCATTAATGCTACAAGCTATCAGCAGATTTCGATCAGCATTTCCAAGGGAAGACACGGCAAGGTTCATAGGGAGAGGAGAAAGAAAATTCATTAAACCGTTTTCTTGATTTTGGGCAACATTCCTATCTAGACCTTTCTTCCCTTTTTGCCTCTCTCCCTCATTCATTACACATTCATTATTCAGCAAAAAATATTCAAGAGAGGGCCAAGAATTGGGCCAAATACAGCTGCAGAGGAGAAAAAGGAAGTTTATTAACGGTTTTCCCGTTTCGGCGCAATTTTCCAATCTTGCACCATCCTTTCCTTCTTGCCTCTCTCCCTCATTCATTATTCATCGATTTTCAAAACATTCAGCAATTTTTGGTAGGGAGAGTGAGTAGAGAACAAAGAGAATTTCGAGGAAAAGAGGGCTATAGAGGAGAGAACAAAAAAAAAACGTTATTAAAAAAAAAACATCGTTTTTGGGGCAAAACATCCATCCACCCTCACCCAAACTTCGAAAAAATACATACCCCACCTATTTTCGACCTCTTAAATCCATTTTCCGAGCTTAGTTTTAGCATTCGAGGCCTCCAACCCCGCGTTTCAGTAGATAACAGAAACAGCACAGAATCGGATTTCCATAGCCCTTCCTGGGTACTAGGTGTGCCATTTGTTAGAAAACTTTAATTACGGTAAAAATCAAATTTTTTTATCGCGTGCTCGTTTAGTCAAAACTTCAAGATCACATCTTGACATAAGAATCGCCTTCTAAACAAATAGATAACATCACATAATGAATCCACAAGAAAAGTTACGAACTTTTCACTAACCTTATCGATTCGGGTCGATCAAATTAGCCATCCAAGTGTCCGGCCTCTAGCTCGTCCACATGAGGACATCTCCACCGAGATTAGACTCATCTCAACCCGTACACTCCGATCTAGGTCATCGATCTCGAACGGAATCGTCACGGAATGAAAGGATATCTTCAAGGACGTCAAGGACAATACCGAAACATCGAATTGGAGCCGAGGAAGACTCCGAGTTGCCTCAGAAATAATGTGGCTGAGCTGCTATAATTTTTTAGCTGAAGCCTCCTCTCTTTCTCTCTAATATATCGGGTCTTATTGATAGATCGCGCTCTAGGGTTTTCTGTAAGAATATATCTATATATATCTTTACCCGATGTACTAAAATGTAATTATTAATTAATCCACATTAATTAATTAATCATAAATGAGTCCTCACAAGTTAAGTCATGCAATGACTTGCCCTTATAGTTAGAAAGAAAGATCAAACAAGTCCTTGACACGAGTTTCTATTAATAGACAATCTATTTATAGAACCTCTCCAAATAAGGAAACTATCGTATTTCCTTAATTAGATTTATCCTTGATATTGAACTCGGCTTCAGGATGTGCTAGCACCCTTGCAACCACATTGCAAGCCTCGTTCAATAATTAATTTCTAATTAACTTCCTTAATTAGAATTAATTCTTTTCTCGGTTTAGACACGCTCAATGTGTGTGACTAACTAAGTTCATCATCAAATGGTAATGAGATTATAGTATCAACTCATTTGACACTACCAGAAACTCTTTATGTAACCAAAAGCATAATTCCCAAAATACCCTTGGTTCCCAAAGTTCACGAGTGACACCTAACAGCATATCGTGGCAATCCAAATGATAACGAATGTATAATTGAAACATTTTGATGAACCTCTGATCGTATATACCATGCATTGACTCCCTTTACTACAAAATCCCGATCTAGCCAAAGCTACGGTAAATGCCAAACTCTATAGCCGATTACATGGACTCTCTAATTTCATTCTTAGATCTGTAGTACTTGAACAGAAACTCTTTTCTATTGGAGTCTATCTACTCCGGCCGAGGATTTCTCGATCCAAAACAAAACTCATATCCATAGGACCTTTTCCCTGTTTACTCAAGTTAGCGAATCACATCTTGATCGGACAGCTAACTCCAAGTATAACTAACTAGGACCACTATCTGCTGAGTAATCATGCTAAGCACAAATATATTAGCAGTAGCAAATCCTAATCACCTATACTTGAGATAGCGTTCCATCTCAGGTTTAAGGACTATATGCACTAATACGATCCAGATAACATTCATTGATATTAGTAAATTACCGTATGAATATTATCTGCACGTCACGTTCGACTACTTATCATATAAGTATCCACATATCTGTCATGATAACAATTATCAAATAGAATAAGACTCACTACTCCATCTTCATTAGTATCTGTATACTAATCATGGAAACAGACAGAGGTGACGATCTATCTGGAGAAATAATGTCCAGTTAAGTCTCCTACGATCGTTAACAGTTTAAAGATATTCTTACCAAATTGCTTCGTCACTCATATTCTTAACTCTTAAGAATGAAGCATTCAAAATATCTTAAGGACTTTATTTTAATAAACATAGACAATATACGAATAATAAAATAAACTTTATTTCCATAAAAGGAATTATTCAAATACATAAATCAAGTTCTAGGGCATATCACTAACAATCTCCTACTTGCACTAGAACCACTCAGTACAATATCTAAGACCCATCTTCTCAATATGTTTCTCTAGCTGCTGCTGTGTCATGGCCTTCGTGAGTGGATCAGCGACATTATCTGCTGAAGCTACTTTCTGCACAGCTACATCGCCTCTCCTGATAATCTCCCTGATAATATGATATCTCCTCTCAATGTGTTTGGACTTCTGATGTGACCTCGGTTCCTTTGCTTGAGCAATCGCTCCAATATTATCACAGTACAGCTCTACTAGTGAAGATATGGAGGGAACAATACCGAGTTCAGTCACAAACTTCCGAATCCAAACTGCCTCCTTTGCTGCATCAGATGCAGCAATATACTCAGCCTCTGTAGTAGAATCTGCAGTCGTCTCTTGCTTAGAACTCTTCCAGCTAACTGCACATCCATAACAGGTGAATATGTAACCGGAGATAGACTTTCTATCATCCATATCTGATTGAAAATCAGAATCTATAAACCCGTCTAGTCTCAACTCACATTCTCCATATACCATAACCATATCGTTAGTTCTTCTCAAGTACTTAAGGATATTCTTGACAGCAGTCCAATGATCAGGTCCTGGGTTAGATTGATACCTGCTAGTCACACTAACAGCATATGCAATATCCGGCCTTGTACACAGTATAGCGTACATCAGGCTACCTATAGCCGAAGCATAAGGCACATGTGCCATCTTTTCTCTCTCCTCAGGAGTCTTGGGAGACATCGCTTTAGAGAGATGGATACCGTCTCACAGGGAGCAATCCTTTTCTAGAATCTTGCATATTGAACCTCTTCAACATCTTATCTAGATACAGGGCTTAGGATAGACCTATTAATCTTTTCGGTCTATCTCTATAGATCCGAATACCCATAATGTAGGTCGCCTATCCCAAATCTTTCATGGAGAAAGTATTAGACAATCAGACCTTTACAGAAGTGAGCATACCAACATCATTACCCATCAGCAGAATGCCATCCACGTATAATACAAGAAAGGCGATCATGCTCCCACTAGCCTTCTTATACACACATGGTTCATCTTCGTTCTTGATGAAGCCAAAGGACTTTATGGCCTCATCAAAACGTCGATTCCAGCTCCTCGAAGCCTGTTTAAGACCATAGATGGATCTCTTAAGCTTGCACACTTTGGACTTATCCTTGGATTCAAAACCCTTGGGTTGGTCCATGAATATGTCTTCCTCAATGTATCCGTTGAGGAAGGCGGTCTTGACATCCATTTGCCAAACCCCATAATCATAGTGCGCAGCAACTGCTAGCATTATTCTGATAGACTTTAGCATGGCTACAGGCGAGAAAGTCTCCTCATAGTCGACTCCCTACTTCTGGCGATAACCCTTCGCCACTAGCCTAGCTTAATAGGTCTCTACCTTTCCATCAACACCAATTTTCCTCTTGAAAATCCATTTGTTCCCTATAGGTACTATACCTTCACGAGGGTCAACAAGATCCCAGACTTGGTTCTTGCTCATGGAGTCCATCTCGGACTTCATGGCCTCTAGCCATTTAGAAGAATCTATATCTGATATAACTTCCTCATAAGTGGTAGGATCATTCCTATGATCATTATCTCCATGAACGAACAACTCTGGTACGTTCTCATGGAGATTAAGGTATCTCGCGGGAGTACGAGTTACCCTACCAAACCTTTGAGGTTCTGTGACATTCTCAATCTGAATAGGTGTCTCAACTGGTTTATCAGTGTCTATCGAAATGGCACCTGATCGGTCTGTGGCACTGATGACTCCTCATCAAGTACTATCTGCCTTCCCATGCCACCTTCCTGGACAAACTGTTTCTCCAAAAAGATCGCATCTCTACTAATAATAACCCTTTGCTCAGTAGGGAAATAAAAATAATATCCAAGGCTGTCACTTGGATAACCAACAAACCTGCCTTTCTCGGACCGAGTTTCCAACTTATTGGTCTTCTGCTTCTTAATGAATGCAAGATAACCCCAAATCTTAACGTGCTTAAAACTAGGTGTCCTACGATTCCATATCTCATATGGAGTGGTAGAGACCGACTTGCTTGGAATTCTGTTAAGCAAGTAAGACGCGGTTTGCAGCGCATATCCCCATATCGAAATGGGGAGAGCTGTATAGCTCATCATCGACCGAACCATGTCCAACAGGGTACGGTTCCTCCTTTCAGAAACTTCATTCAACTGTGGTGTTCCTGGTGGAGTAAATTGAGAAACAATACCATGTTCCTTTAGGAAATCACCAAACTCAGTACTCATGTACTCTCCTCCTCGATCTGATCGAAAAGTCTTGATGCTTTTTCCTTTCTGTTTTTCTACTTCAGCTTTGAATTCCTTGAACTTTTCAAAGGATTCGTGTTTATACTTCAAAAAATAAACATACCCAAAACGAGAATAATCATCGGTAAAGGTGATGAAGTAGGAATATCCACCCTTAGCCACTTCACTAAATGGACCACACACATCACTATGTATGAGTTCTAAAATTTTCTTAGCCCTCTCCATTTGTCCCACAAATGGAGTCCTAGTCATCTTGCCTTGAAGACAAGACTCGCAAGTTGAATTGGGTTCAGAACCCAATGGAACTATAAGTCTCATATTCTCCAACTTACTTATCCTATCATCTGCAACATGCCCTAGTCTAAGGTGCCAAAGTGCTTTAAACTTGGAATAGATTCGGATACGGTGTTAATCTTAATCGTGTTCGGAATCGTTTCATTTCTAGCTCTAAGATAATAAAGGCCACCGTGTAAATAACCAACGCCAATAACTTTATTACCATAATAAATGTTGCAAACATCATGTCTAAAATCAAACAAGTATCCACTCCTAGTCAAACGAGGAATAAAAATAATGTTCCGATAGGCGTTTGGTAAAACTAAAACACGATCTAGAAATAAAACATGTCCATCCAGATGTAATGAAATCGACCCCACAGCTTTGGCCGCAACACTTGCTCCATTGCCGATCTTTAGGCAGACCTCATTCCTTCCGAGGACCCTACTGCTTGCTAGCCCCTACATAGAGGTACAAACGTGTGAGTTTGCACCAGTATCAAGAACCCAAGCTGTAGATGAGATATATGAACCATTGGAACTAACATAACAAGAGAAAGACATACCTTCTACAGGTTTCTTTCCCTTATTTACCTTCAACGAGGCGAGGTACTGCTGACAGTTCTTCTTCCAATGTCCATCCTTGCCGCAGTGGAAACAAGTTCCCTTATCCGCAGCAACCTTCGCCTTGCCCTTATTCTTGGACACCCCTGCTAACTGCTGAGGAACATAGCCTTTCTTGGACTTCTTATTCTTCTTCCCAGTCTTACTGGAAGAAGTACCAGCCACAAGAACAACTTCCTTATCCTTCCTTTTGTTCATAGCATTCTGTGCAGTGACCAACATGTTCAACAGCTCAGACAACGAACATGATAACTTGTTCATGTGAAAGTTCACAATGAACCTTGAGAAAGAATCTGGGAGAGACTGAAGAACTAAATCCACATGGAGTTCTTTGTCCATCTGGAACTCAAGCTTCTCAAGCTGTTGAATCAGCCTGATCATCTTCTGCACATGAGCTGCGACTTCAGTTCCCTTCTGCATTTTTGCACGGAACAATTCCTTCGATATCTCATATCGTGCGGTCCTGCTATTCTCCCCATATAGCTCCCTGAGATTCTTCAAGATCTCACGAGAACTCTTCATGTTCTCATGCTGCTTCTGCAACTCATTGCTCATGGAAGCAAGCATATAGCAGCAGACCTTTGTGTCATCAACAGACCACTGATCATATGTGTCCTGCTAATCACTCGTAGTATCCCCGCCAGGGAGTTCAATCTCCTGAGTCTCCAGGATATATCCCAGAGCCAGTCCGAAAAGTTAGGCCCAGTGAGCCTATTATCATTCAGTATGCACGAGAGAGGATTCATAGATTTCATACTTATCATGACTGCAGAAAATAACAAGATTAAATTAATGAATTTATGTATATATATAACCATAATGATAATGGACTTTCAATCAAAATGGTCTCCCACTATCTTTTCGAATCCTACACTTCCAAAATGGGAAACGGGAATCCTAATCGGGAAAGATTCCTAGCGGGTGATTGAATTATCATAGAATACTAATTTCCTCAGGTACCTGCCATTATTGAAAACAAGCATTATATAAGTGAACAACTCTTTGTTCAGTACATCTCTATGTACGGCTTAATCAATTCGGCTCTTAGTGCTCTGGACCTCAGGTGTCTGTCGTTATTGGTCCATCATACATAGTTAAGTCTGACCCACCAAACCCTAGATATCAGCTACCTCAGGTGCCTGCCGTTATTGGCAACGACAATCTAAAACATCACTTGTTTTAACATTCATGCAAAAAGATCTCTTAGTATGTCTCATGCCCCCGTGTGTCCACGACCAACAACGAAACAAATTAAAACTTTCTGGAGAATGCTTTGGTGGAGAGCCATGACAGAGGTTCCCAACCTCATGCCATTCTCGACTTAATATTTTAATTTGGAATATTTTCTTTTAGGTGACCTAATTACTATTCGGTTTTATTTTGCACATTATCCGTATTCACACATCACATACATAAATATGTACTCGGAATCGATAAAAGCAAGATCATGGACTTACTATTAGCCTAATCCTAGAGCCGTAAGAATTAAGCAAAATTTTCCTAAAGTCCATGATCACACACCATGCTTGGAATTTATAAAAGGAAACTAATAGCATAAAAGGAAATAAATTTCTTGCCAATTTTGTAACTCTTTATAAAATATCCAAATATCTCATATTAGGAAATTTCCAATTTTGAAAAATATACAAGATATCATATATCTAGTGTATCTTCAAAATTCCTTTTTGATATCAAATATCAAATTTCTAATCTCATTAGAATAGGATATCAAATATCCAATTTCCATAAATTCAAATTTTACGAAAACAATTTTGGTAATTAATTGTTTCAAAAATCTAATTTTTGAAAATATCGAAATTGCCTACTACGCGACGATCACTGGGTCGGGACAACCATATCTAGCCGCACACCCAGTTGCGTCCAGCAGCGATTAGTCGCGCGTCTAGTCGCGACCAGCCGCAACCAACAGCAGTAGCAATTTGCGACCAACGGCTACCTGGGCGTTCAGCAACCAAGAGAATCAACCGGTTTGAATTCTCTAGGGCCGATTACAAGAAACAATTTCTCGTGCCCAATTCGATACCGATTCATTAAACACTTTAACAAATCACAATCAACACCAAAATTAGGCACAAATCATGTATCTAATCATATAGAAGGGAGGCTTTTATACTACTGTTAGAAAACCGAGCACGTTCGCAGCGGAAAGTTTCATTACGGTAAAAATCAAATTTTTTTATCGCGTGCTCGTTTAGTCAAAACTTCAAGATCACATCTTGACATAAAAATCGCCTCCTAAACAAATAGATAACATCACATAATGAATTCACAAGAAAAGTTACGAACTTTTCACTAACCTTATCGATTCGAGTTGATCAAATTAGCCGTCCAAGTGTCCGGCCTATAGCTCGTCCACACGAGCACGTCTCCACCGAGATTAGACTCCTCTCGACCCGTACACTCCGATCTAGGTCACCAATCTCGAACAGAATCGTCACGGAATGAAAGGATCTCTTCAAGGACGTAAAGGACAATACCGAAACATTGAATTGGAGCCGAGGAAGACTACGAATTGCCTCGGAAATAATGTGGCTGAGCTGCTGTAATTTTTTAGCTGAAGCCTCCTCTCTTTCTCTCTAATATATCGGGTCTTATTGATAGATCGTGCTCTAGGGTTTTCTGTAAGAATATATCTATATATATCTTTACCCGATGTACTAAAATGTAATTATTAATTAATGCACATTAATTAATTAATCATAAATGAGTCCTCACAAGTTAAGTCATCCAATGACTTGCCCTTATAGTTAGAAAGAAAGATCAAGCAAGTCATTGACACGAGTTTCTATCAATAGACAATTTATTTATAGAAACTCTCCAAATAAGGAAACTATCATATTTCCTTAATTAGATTTATCCTTGATATTGAACTCGGCTTTAGGATGTGCTAGCTCCCTTGCAACCACATTGCAAGCCTCGTTCGATAATTAATTTCTAATTAACTTCCTTAATTAGAATTAATTTTTTTCTCGGTTTAGACACGCTCAATGTGTGTGATTAATTAGGTTCATCATCAAATGGCAATGGGATTATAGTATCAACTCACTTGACACTACCAGAAACTCTTTATGTAACCAAAAGCATAATTCCCAAAATACCCTTGGTTCCCAAAATTCACGAGTGACACCTAGCAGCATATCATGGCAATCCAAATGATGACGAATGTATAATTGAAACATTCTGATGAACCTCTGATCGTATATACCATGCATTGACTCCTTTTACTACAAGATCCCGATCTAGCCAGAGTACGGTAAATGCCAAACTCTATAGCCGATTACATGGACTCTCTAATTTCATTATTAGATTTGTAGTACTTGAACAGAAACTCTTTTCTATTGGAGTCTATCTACCCCGGCCGAGGATTTCTCGATCCAGAACAAAACTCATATCCATAGGACCTTTTCCCTGTTTACTCAGGTTAGCGAATCTCATCTTGATCGGACACCTAACTCCAAGTATAATTAACTAGGACCACTATCTGCTGAGTAATCATGCTAAGCACAAATATATTAGCAGTAGCAAATCCTAATCACCTATACTTGAGATAGCGTTCCATCTCGGGTCTAAGGACTATATACACTAATACGATCCAGATAATATTCATTGACATTGGTAAATTACCGTATGAATATTATCTGCACGTCACGTTCGACTACTTATCATATAAGTATCCACATATCTATCATGATAACAGTTATCAAATAACATGATACTCACTACTCCATCTTCATTAGTATCTGTATACTAATCATGGAAACAGACAGAGGTGACGATCTATCTGAAGAAATAATGTCCAGTGAAATCTCCTACGATCGTGAACAGTTTAAAGATATTCTTACCGAATTACTTCGTCACTCATATTCTTAACTCTTAAGAATGAAGCATTCAAAATATCTTAAGGACTTTATTCTAATAAACATAGACAATATATGAATAATAGAATAAACTTTATTACCATAAAAAGAATTATTCAAATACATAAATCAAGCTCTAGGGCATATCACTAGCACTTTATTACCATAAAAAGAATTATTCAAATACATAAATCAAGCTCTAGGGCATATCACTAGCACCATTTCCTCTCACGATCATAGCGAGTCGTGCCTACACCTCCTAAGGGTTCCTCACGACCCTCACTCTCCCTCGTGAAAAGGTGGTCGCGTGCCGAGAGCCGATCAACCGTGCACAACCTCCATTTCCCTCTTTCTTTCTCCCCGGGTTATCACAATTTTTACCGGTTTTCTTTTGCCATTTTCTAGTTTGTTCAGGCCCTTGCACGCCCAAAGCTTGTCACGACCACCTTAAGCAGTCCCTTGGGAGTCAAGAGGGTTCGTGCCTACACCGTGCAACCACCTCGAACCATCTGAATCATCATCTTTCTTCTCAGGAGCCGCTGCTATTTTTCTGGACTGCTTCTGTGCAACCGAGTCTTCCGACTCTCTTGCCACTTCTCCGACTCTTTCCTCGCATTCCGAGGCTAGGTATAACTTCTCTACAACTTAGAGAAGTAGGTCTCTTAGTTATCTAGGCTTGTGGGCAGGGGCGGAGCCAATGTGATCCCAGGGGGGGCAATTGCCCCCCCTAAGATTCTCCCAAATCCTCCACCACACGTTAAAATATTTTCCTCACCAATACATTTCTTTTCTTTTGCCCTCCTGACCAACTCAGTTCTTTTCTTTTGCCCCCCCTAGATTCTCCCAAATCCCCCACCACATATTAAAATATTCCCTTTACCAACTCATTTCTTTTCTTTTCTTTTTCCTTCCCGTCCCTTTCGGTTTCAGTTTCTTCTGTAGGTAGAAGTAGCACCGTAGCAAGTTGAAGATGGCCATGCTTTGCAGTCCTACAAACACAACGTCAACTCATCCACCTTCTCCTCTCTGCTTTCGATCTTTGCTTGTTTCGGATCCTTACGCCAACACACGCAATCAGAGGTCCATGCCCTACAAACTGCTCTCCCTCTCTCTCGATATCTCTTGCACCCTCTGCAGTAACCTCTCACTGAGTACTTCTTTTGTGTTTTTTGTGGAGGTACGGCTTCATGTTTGGAAGAGAATCAGCTCACAAGTCGCAAGGAGCTTGGGGACTTGATCGAAGACCTTCGCCAATCGCCGGAGGGTAACCAATCTACTGATCCATTTTCTGGTTTTTTAGTTCATTGTTTTGATCAGCATTTCTTCTGCAATCGATGCTACACATGCCTGAATCCTTAACCTCCTGTGGTGCAAATTGATCATGCATGCGGAAATATCCTTTTGACAGTTTTGGATTGTAATGGTTTTTTAGTTCATTGTTTTGATCAGCATTTCTTCTGCAATCGATGCTAATCATGCTACACATGCCTGAATCCTTAACCTCCCGTGGTGCAAATTGATCATGCATGCGGAAATATCCTTTTGACAGTTTTGGATTGTTTAGCACTACCTCCGACACGGTCTGTGTCGCACTTGATTTATTATGTCTATGCATTAGCATGTATGGTCAGATCAGAGACTCAGCGTCATGCCTTTCAATCAATAATACTTCCATTGTTTGCCCCATTGATGCACAGTTAATATACTTATTGTATATAGTCTTTTGCTTTATAGTGGACAAGGCTTAGATTCTGTTTATTATCTCGAAGATTAATTGAAAATTGTTTGTCGAATTTCGCGGCTGAGATACACGAGTCATCATTCTTATCAGCATACCTAGACTGTGGAATCCTATTTTCAACATGGAGTGAATTTTTCAACACAAGTATAAACTATTCTTCTTGGCAGAATGTTCGCAATTTCAGCTACAAATTTTGCCTCGTGATAAGCGGTGTCTAAGTGTCTTGAATCATTGAGTCATTACATAAGTATTGAGAGCTATGATTTGGTTATAAAATGTGATTCAAATTGCACTACTTTACTTTATTACTATTTTGTATTGGTATGTTTGATATCGCTTAATTCATGTTTGAAATTTTAGAGTTCAGACGTGGAGCATAATTATCTTCGCTTCTCTCAATTCTCATACCGTATAAGAGTAAAGATTGAACTTTTTTGGGATGCCTCATATTTAGATTGATTTTTTTTTCTTGTGTAGGATATGGATAAGTACCTCATAAAGCAAGATAGAAGAAATAATATGGAGGTGCAATTTGGCTAAAGTGGTGATAGTAGATTCAAGTGTCGGGAAGGATATACAAATTGGAAGAAAAAAGAAAAATTCAATGAGCATGTTGGAGGTCCAGATAGTGCCCATAACAAATCTTGGAGAAGATGCGAAGATTTGATGAATCAACAACAACATATACAATTTGCTTTTGAGAAGCAATCAGAGCAAGCACGTACAGATTATCAGCTTCGTCTGACTGCTTCATTTGACTGCATTCGTTTTTTTCTATCTCAAGGCTTGGCATTTCGTGGCCACAATGAAACAGAAGAATCGCATAATCAAGGCAACTTTCTTCAGCTCCTCTATTTTCTTGCTAATCACAACGATGCTATAAAAAATGTTGTCTTAAATAATGCTCCAGGAAATATGAAAATGATATCCCCAGATATTTAGAAGGATCTTATCCGTGCTTGCGCTATGGAGACCACTAATGCTATTCTCCATGAGCTAGGGGATGAATTCTTTGCTATTTTACTCGATGAATCTCGTGATGTTTCGGTCAAGGAACAAATGGCAGTTGCTCTAAGATTTGTCAATTCGGAAGGGTGTGTTGTTGAGCGTTTTTCTTGGCATTGTTCATGTTAGTGACACCACCGCTTCCTCACTAAAAGCGTCTATTCAGCTTCTTTTTTTGAATCATAAGTTGAGCTTGTCTAAAGTGCAGGGGCAAGGCTATGATGGGGCAAGTAACATGCGAGGGGAATTTAATGGACTCAAAACTTTGATCATGCAAGAGAATTCTTCTGCTTATTATGTTCATTGTTTTGCTCATCAACTTCAACTAGCTCTTGTTGCCGTGGCAAAAAAAAAATCACAAGTTGCTGCATTTTTCAACTCAGTGGCTAGTATAACTACTCTTGTTGGAGCTTCATGCAAGCGTAGAGATCTTCTTCGAGAGAGGCAACAAAACAGAGTCTTGGAAGCATTTGAAATTGGTGAATTCTCAATGGGCAAGGGTTCAAATCAAGAGAGAAATCTTCAAAGAGGAGGTGATACACGTTGGGGATCTCATTATAGGTCATTGATAAGTTTGACTGTCATGTTCTCATCGGTTATTGAAGTTCTCCAAATCATTGAGAAAGATGGCTCAACTGCAGATCAAAGAGGTGAAGCATTTTCCTTATTGAGTGTTATACCAACTTTTGAATTTGTGTTCATCTTGCACATGATGAAAACTATTTTGGGAATCACAAATGAGTTGTCTCTAGCATTGCAAAGGAAAGATCAAGATATTGTGAATGCTATGGTTTTGATTGAGGTGGCAAAGTAACGTTTGCAAGATATGCGGGATGAAGGATGGGACTCTTCGATGAGCGAAGTATCTATATTTTCTGACAGAAATGACATTGGTATCATAAATATGAATGAAATGTATGTGGCTCCAAGACGATCGCGGCGAAAAGGTGAAGCCTTGACAAACTTGAGTTATTTCCGGTGTGAGCTTTTTAACAGTGTGATCGATTGGCAACTTCAAGAACTCAACAGTCGCTTCAATGAGGTGAACACAAATTTGCTTCTTTGTGTGGCTTGCTTAAGCCCAAATGATTCTTTTGCCTCTTTTGATAAGTCAAAATTGATTCAACTTGCTCGCTTTTATCCTTCAGAGTTCTCTGAGGTTGATATTCAGTTGCTTGACAATCAACTTGAGACTTACATTCTTAATATGAGATCTCATGAAGAGTTCTTAAACCTAGAAAATATCGGAGATCTTTCTCAGAAGTTGGTTGCCACAAGAAGGCATATTGTCTATCAACTGGTTTACTCACTTATGAAGTTGGCGTTGATATTACCAGTTGCTACCGCATCGGTGGAAAGAATTTTTTCAGCGATGAAAATTGTGAAGAACCGCCTCCGTCATAAGATGGGAGACTCTTGGATGAACGATTGTTTAATAACTTATATTGAGAAAGAAATTTTTTGTAACATTGACAATGAAAGAATCTCGAATAGCTTTCAAGTTATGAGACCTCGAAAGGGACATTTGTAATTATTTAGTTTTTAATTCAATGGATTTTGTATATCTCTATCGTTAATATAGATTTGATACAGTTTCATATATACGTCTATTTTCGTTTTATATTTTGCCCCCCCCCCCGGAAATAATTTCCTGGCTTCGCCTCTGCTTGTGGGGTGATAAGGCGGACCCAATTTGACTTAACTTCCATATTCTAAGTTTATTTATTTATTTAATTATTTTTGTTTTGCATGTAAATATTGACTTATTGTATGTGTGTTTACTACTGGAGTGTTGGACGGGTGTCAAGGACTCATTTCATATGCTTTTCCTTAGATCTCGGGTTTGGCCCTTGAGCAATTTCGTCAACCATCCGACTTCAAAATGAGCTGAAATTTTCACCACAAGTTCTTGATGTTATTTTAAGTCCTCATACAAAATTTCAGATTTTTTTGGGGCACCGGATCTCCAGATAAAAAATGTTTACCCGTCATTTCGGTGTTTTCAGTCTAATTTTGATAGGTCTCGTGAACCATCCGACTTCAAAATGAGCTGAAATTTTTACCACAGGTTCTTGATGTTATTTTAAAGTCGTACACAAAATTTCATATTTTTCTCGGTGCTGTAACTCCGAATAAAAATTATTTACACTGATTTTTGGGTCCAATGCAGCCTTCTCCAGACTGAATCTAGATCCAAACTAGACCCCTTGACCCAGATTCAACTCTGTTTTCGTCTTTATTGCATTTACGATTTACCTCATTTTCTGTGCTGATGTCGTTTTATTGATTCCTTTAAATATCGTGTTTGCGTTTGTATTGTGTGTTTGTGTGCGTCTCCAAGAACATGGCGGCATCGGATTTGTAAAATGTGCGTTATTATCGTGTTTGATGTCTTATGCATGCAAGAAACGGTCAAAAAGATATGGGAGACCATCCGTGACCTATGCCGGGTCAATGAGGTTTTCAGCTTCCTCCTTGAAGGGTGGCCAAATGCCCCTTGACCTCCCTTAGGTCGATGATGGCCTCCTCGATCGCTTTAACATTTCGCAAACCAAAGGGCATAATTGTTGTTTCGTGATTTACCGACATTCTAGGAGTTAAGGAGGTCGAAACACCTTGATCTATGGATAGGAAAGGGCAGCCCATTCGGGTGCGAGTCTTATTCGCATGGCCCGTTTCATCCACTTTCGGTGTTTCTGTCATCTTATCGTATATTCGATAGTTAGCGTTGTTATTTCTATCACAAAACGTGTAAAACCTGACTAATCATTCACTCGGCTTATATAAATATTAGATAATGGCTAGGCGAAACTCTAGATTCCAAATCTAGAGTCAAAATATGAGTTTGACGTATTTAGTGAAATCTCAGTGTCATTTGTAGAGTAAAGTCTTAAAACAAACTCACACAAATAGTTGACTTAAGAATTGCATTCTAGCACATTCATCTGCTTGCCTAGGGTAGGGAGATTGTTTGCCAAATAACCCCGGTTAATAACTAACTAAGTCACGTAAATTCGGTCTAATACACAACTTGTCTACACTTGTCTGTTTATCCGTTATTTGTCTGTTTTTATATGTTTATATCAGTTTTTATCAGTTTTCTTATGTTTTCCACTTTTATTTGTTGATTTGTTGCGGTTCGGATCCAAACCCTTAAGATACGATTTACACGGGTCCAACGGCCCTAACCGTCGATCACGAGGTTCAATGCCCATACACTGAGTGCGCATCTTAATTTAATTTTCAGTCTTTTTCAAACCACACGGTGAGCACGAGTAGAATAATGACCGAACGCAAACCGATCAGGATTCAGTCGTTATAATTTGTATTTTTATTTATTTGAGAGAACAATGTAAGGGTTTATGTTGTACATTCATTCATGTAAAAATTTCGGTCGGAGAGTGGACAGTCGGAGTGTTTCCTCAAATTTACGGTGTCAAAACGGGCGAGTCAAGTGCAACCCTAAATCATGCGGTGTCAGCACCCCATTTTGGCTCACCTTTCCCAAACGACAATATTAGCAATGATCCAAGCCACAGCCTGAGCAAAATACAGAAAAACGACTTAACAGAGTAGAAAATCACTATTCATCCTCAAGTCGGCAAAATCGGGCAAATGACACATGCATATGACAGAAGGACTCCAGGGGTCACCAAAGGGTAATAGAGTGACTAGAGAGCTCAGCAATATCAAAAACCGGCATTTTCAGTATATCACGCGGATAGTTCTATTTTCCGATAGTTCGCTCGATCATCGGAAGATAGCCAATATTGGACTCCAAAAATCCATTCCAATGCCAAATAGATGAAAAGTGTCCCCAAAGGCATTTTGCAAATCATCTGCTCTATACAAAACAACTTTCTGTATACAGACAACTTTTCAGTGGAAGTCCAAAAATGCCGATTTCTCGGAGAAAAGTTAATTCCAAATATCAGATGCGGCCATGCCCCTCAATCATACAGAGCACGAGCAATGCTTCATATTGTCTTTTAGAAGCCATACAGACACTCTGAATGACTTCCGAACGACAAAACGGGCATACCCTTCTTCGGAAGAGCGTAACCGGAGACTGGTCTGATGGAATTACGGCAAATGAAGTTCACACTACATTGCCCTGAAAACTCCAGCGGACATTCGCAATTGGGCAAAACAGACAGCAAAACCCTTTACGGTTTCCCGAGTAACCTCCGAGGGGCACAAAAGGCCATTTTCAGTGAAAATCCATATCCGGAGGTCCTCTTTAGGGAAACTTGACGCCGGATGCTTACCTTACACAATGCTAGCCTTCTCAAGGCTCAATGTGGAATTGTCGGAATGAATCACACAACTCATCTAGACCCCTCGAGCAGTGCTTTAAGGGTCTCAGATGCCTTTTCATATCCTTAGAGGCCCAATCTCAGCAAACAGAGATCGCAGTAATCTCCGGATCGCCCAAGAAACTCAGAAAGCAATCTGAGAAATCCAGTTTCGGCCTCCTAGGACATCTCCGGCTCTATATTTGTATTTACCGGCTTAAGGGACAAGGGCCCACGTAATTTGACAATTTATGTCAAAATGACCGACGTGGGATGCAGATACAAGATATGCTGTCAGAAGTGGGTAACCTAGCTTTGAATGCATAAAAGGAGCAAAACCGGCTTCCAAGCCTCATACAAACATTTGGCAATTTCTCACGGAAAATGCCAATCTCGGACTCATTAAATCCATTTCCTCGCATATATCGATAATTCGACGTTCAATTCAAACCACGAACTTCGAATGCGCGATCAATCGAGATCCGAGCTTTTTCCCGATTTCTCCTCTTCGGTCGTGGGACCCACGGGCTACTCAAGATGAGTCACCCTTTACTCTAGAAGCTTCTTCTTCTTCTTCAATGCAAGAAGCCAACTTGCACTCTTGCTTGAAAATATCCAAGAGTTTGAAGACAACACTCAAGCCTCCATCAATGCTCATCAATGCTCATCAATGTCTTATCTCTTCTTCATTAATGCAATGGAAGAGGATGAGGCTTGATATTTTCTAAGCATGGGGGTTAAGAACACTTGCTTTTGCTAATTGTGTCATTAGCTTTGCCTATAAATGGCCCAAAAGTGATTAACATAATCACTTCTCCTCTTACACACTCTCTCCAACCTTTCTCCTTCAAGAAATCCTCTCAAACTCCATAGCCAAGAACACTCAAGAACCAGAAAACTTCAGCACTTAGAAGGAAGAGAAAAGAAAACCGAAAAGATCAAAAGAGAGCCTTGAGTTCTTAAGTCGGAAGCCGATGTTCATCATCCCGACTTAAGCTCAAAATTTCTCAAACTTCATATCCCACTCATTTTGGACCCATGGAGTTCATTGGTGAAATTGGTTTTTCCATTTGAAGTCTTTAAATTATTATTTCAGGTCAAATAGTGCATTTCGGGTGAAATCGCTACTCTCGGGTGAATAGTGACCCGCCAGCGCCAGCCGCATGCACGCCTGCACGCCCGCGCACGCCCGCGCCCCCGCGCGCACTCTACGCGCCCCGCGCACGCCGCGCGCCTCCCGTGCATTCCAGCCGCACTCCCCATGCACTTAGCTCCCCGAACGTGCATCCTTTGCACCCGAGCATCCTTCCAAGCGTTCAACCGAGTCACCCGACTCTCGAACACTTCCCCGACTCTTTCCTCGTATCCCGAGGCTAGGTAAATCACTCTTGACTTAGAGGAGTTAGGGCTTTTTATATTTTGCATGGCTATGGAGTATTATGGTATTTTATGCATACTTAACTTGCAAGACTTAACTTTTATGCAATTTTATGTTATATTATGCATGTGTATTACCTTATAACTTGCTAGCATGTCGGAAAAAGGTTTGGATTGTTGTTTGGAAGACCATCCCGACCCGAAATGGCAAGTGAGCTCACGGCCAAGTCTCTAAATGGGATGGCCGAGACTTGAGTTGCTCTTTTCGGGTTAAGATTGGTCTCCTTAGCCCGATCCAAGTTATTTTCCGAGTTTATTTTGTTATTCTTGCATGCATGAAGCCGGTATTATTTTATCGATTCCTTAAATAATATGTTTGTGTATGTTTGCATGTTTAAATGAGTTAATCAAATCATGGTAATACCGGCTTTTGTCAAAAACGTGTTATTCATGATGTTTGATGTTTGAGGATGCGAAAAATGATTAAACCAAGACAAGGAAATTATTTGTAATTTGAATCGAGCCATGAGAGTATTCGGCCATCTTTGACAAGGTGAAGCCGAGGGCTTCTTGGCCTTTTTGGATCAAGAATGATTTCCTTATTTCGAGTTTAATTCATTTCTCGGATTGTATGAAATCATAGTTTCGATATTTCCACGATTCCCATGTTAAAACATCGATTACATGTCTTTTCAAAACAAAACATGCATGGATTCGGGTATCGTTGACTCATTCGGGTCCATTCGGTTACGAGGGTAGTTTCGGTCATTGGACCAAATATCCTCGATCCTTACGGATTCGTGTTGGTCGTCGAATCACGAATCGTTTTCACAATTAAAGTATTCGGCAATAACCTTAAGCATTAATTCCACGAACGGGTTAATCGGGACGTTCACACGGTTAATTCATTCAATTTAAACAACTTTGCACGAATTGGACATTAATTTGTAACTCGCGTCGACGAATTACAAAACGGTGTTAATGCCCTTTTCAAAACCCTCATACTTTCAAATCCTTATTGTGTTGTTCTCCTTTTCTGAAAACAAAATTTCAAATCAAGGGCAAGAACATCATTTCGTGATTCGCCGACATCCTAGCGCAGTTTAAGATGTCAGTTGGGTATTCTGTATCAAAATACAGTTATCGGACTAATCATTTCACTCGACTTAACCAAATCCTAGAAAATGGTTAGGCGGAACTCTGGGTTCCAAATCTAGAGTCAAAATACAAGTTTGGATCAATTCAGTGGTAATTCAGTGTCACAACACCGAATCACAATAAAAGCAATCCACACACATGATATTCGATTCTCTTTTCCAAATTTCCAACAAAAGCAGAATACTAAAACATTGGCACGTGTTTGATTGCTTAGCATATGGCATTTGCTTGCAAAAACACTTTTGGATTAATAAACTTGTTAATCCACGTACATTCGGTAAATACAAAACACCTTATCTGTTATTAACATGTTGCGTGTTATCTTTCCGCACTTGTTTGCCATACGGGTCGAGCTTGATCCCTAGGCCGAATAATATTAGGGTTCAACACCCTAATCATCGAGCACAGGGTTCAACGCCCTAATCAACACTCACAGGGTCCAACGTCCCATTCAGTGAGAGTGTCCATTGAATTTCAGTTCTTCGGTCTTTTTCCCTAAACTCACGGTGAGTTAGAGTGGAATAATAACCGAACGCGAGTCGACTGGAATTCGGCCATTTGTAATTTGTATTTATTGTTTTCGAGAGCATTGTAAGGACTTTTATTTTGTACATTCTGTTCTGTAAGAATTTCAGTCGGTGAGCGAACGGTCCGAGAGTCGAATTAATCGAATCGGTTTAATGCTTGCCTAAAGGAAAGTAAGCCCAAGAACTCGCGGTTTTGGTTCACGCAGGGATTCAACCTCCATGGTTAGATGAACTGTAACGCAAGATTGTGAACCAACTCCCTGACATAAGGGTTTAATTCTCTCTCGGCTTCTCAACCGATCTCATTTAGTTCACCGAATTTTCGGTGTCAAAACGTGTGAGCCGAGTGCAGCTTAATTCATGCGGTAAATCATAAAACATGCAAGCCTAGCAAACCAGAGTACCGAAAGGGCGTGCGGGATATAGGCCCGCACGTAACATGAACCCCCGAACACGGATTTTCCGGTTCCGCACAGACCAATGCCTTAACAATCACTAGGTGTTCCATACCCCTAGACCCGGGTAACTTATCCGCTCTCGACCTACGGGTCGTAAAATGATAAGTGGCGACTCCTTCTCTCACGCGTGTCCGTCACGCGTCCCCACGGGAAGGTGGACACTCCCAAGCCGCGCGATCCAAAAGCGCGCAATGCGGGCCCCGACGAGAGTCCACATTCGGGTCCGTACAGCTTGGCGACTCCACTGGGGACATACTTAGTAGGTTCAGGCTCGATCCGTTTGCTTTGCTTGCATGTTTATTTATCGCTTTTCGCACATTTTATTTTTCGCACATTTATTTTCCTGCACTTGCATTGCATCATTCTAGTGGATTTAGGTACCAAATGCCTGAAATCCCACGGGCACCAATCTAGGAAGCTAGGTTAGTCAGAGGTTCCGAGTAAGGGAACGGATCGAGTTGGCTCCGCCACCGAACTGGCCCCCAAAGATCCTCGCTCGATTTCAAGGAATTGATCCCCTTGAATCGGGAGCCCCCATCCCTAGTTAGTGGTTTTCCCAGTAGAACACTGAAACCATGCATAAACAGGGACCGTCATGCTGGACCAAAACAAACCTCATGCCGTCAACCGACCCAAAGTCCGATCTTTGAGTCGGCCCCTAGTTTTCTTTTAGGCGGGCCTTTTGTTGTTTTTTTACAATAAGCGATGTACATTGTAATAGATACAGATATACTTTACTTTTCTGCACTGCATGCATGTTTTCAAAACAACCTAGGACATTACATCAGTTTGTTTATAAACATTAAACCAACATCTCTCCATTAGGTAAGGATGGATCGCTCGCATCCCTGTCTTAGGCTCGATGTCATCATCATGCCATCTGCGGACATTACTCGCCTTTGGAACACATTCCGCCCAGTTGACCGTGCATTCCTCCGGCTCATCATAGGAGACTTGCCATTACTCGCTGATTCCCCCATTGACTGGACCCTACTCAGAACTGCTATTAGTTTTTGGGACACTCAGCGGGCCGTATTCAGTTTTCAGGGGTCAGAGCTAGCTCCCACAGTAGAGGAGTACGCGGCACTCATTCAGCGCCCATGCCGACCCTCGACATCGTGGCGCCCAACCAGTTCGCCACGATACAGAGTAGACTCGCCATCCTCTTAGATCTCCGCGACGAAGAAATTCGTCTTGAGCTTCAGCATGGATGGGAGCATAGCGTTAGGACCGCATGGCTCATAGACTTCATACATGTTTGTTCTCTCAATGCCAGGGGAGAATCGTACCAGCGTGACGCCTGTCACGGGTTCCTCTTGCTCATCTTTGGGACCATCCTATTCCCCCACTCGTCGAACCTCATAGACGGGGCACTTGCCCAAGTCATCCTCCAAGTGGTAGGAGGCCGTAGTTATGTAGAAGCCGTCTTGGCTGAGACCATTCGGTCTCTTGACTATGTACGAGAGGTTCGACGTGGTAGAATGAGAGGAGCTCCACATCTTCTTCAGAGTTGGCTCCTCGCACACATCAGGCCGTTCTGCTCATCACATCCCTTTTCCTACATCACTGACGAGCGTTCGCTCATCGCTCGCCTACTTCAAGTGTTTCGGCCCTCCGATCGCGACTACACCGATTGGATCCAGTTCTTCAAGAGACTCACCCCGGCACAGTTTTTGTGGGCTGCTCGCTGGAATCCCGGTGGTCCCATGACCATTGGATGTCCTTCAGTCATAGGACTTCCTCTGATCAGTCACTTAGGGAGTACACTTGTTTTCCCAGCCCGAGTCATCAGACAACTTGGCGGCTTACAGGATATTCCTAGAGAGGCAGATCGCACTCCACACCGCTTCATGTGGACGGATATTATAACTTTACTTCCAGATAGGGTTCTGCGGATTAGAGAAGTTCAACGTTTATGGAACACGCGCACCGTTCAAGAGCTCTATTTCCCGGAGCACCCTACCGACGACGAACGAGCTTTCTCAGCTACCGTAGCATATGTGGCGCGATTCCATCCGCAGGGACTCACACCCGTTCGTCGACAACATTTGCCGCGGATTCCTCACGCACCGCATGCAGACGTTCCAGACGCGGAGAGCTCAGTCCAAGGAGTCATGCGCACAGAATTGCAGTCCATCAGAGAAGAGCGAGATCGACTCCGTTGTGAGCTTGTGGATATTCGCGCAGAACTCACTGATCACAGAGAGCTTCAGAGCGAGTTGGCTCAGATTCGCGTACGCATAGCGAACCAAGACAGGGAGATAGCGCGTTTGAGCGCTATGCTGGACTGGGTGCGGGCAAAAGCTCGCAAGGTCTTTCATCCTTAGGTTTAGTTTGTTAACGCTTTTGCCCCGCACCGGACCCACGCAGCGTTCACTCAGCTACGGGTTGTAATAGTTGGCCGTTTAATGTTTATGTTTCCTTTTCAAACAGACTGTCTTTATAAATTATAGAATATGAATCAAACTGATGTAATGGCATTAGTATTTTCAAACTTATGCACCTCATGCATTCATATACTGTCATTTATATTTTGAAGATAGTCAAAGCACAATAAGTACACTCATACACTTACGCATACAGGTACTAACAACTGGCATCCCATCGATATCCGACTCGTGCACGAGTAAGGATGGCAGAAGACCAACAACCCGCCATTCATGAACAGGATACTCCGCCAATGCCGATACATTCTCAAACACCACTGACGTAAGTTACATCACCTGTAATGCTCACGGACATATCTACAGCGCATTCAGGCGTCCCTATCGGACATCCTCCACCAACAGTACAGACGGCGTCCAACCTTGTGGAGTCCGCACGTTTTACTGCGTTAGAAGGAATGGTGAACCACTTGGCGGCCAACATGGCCACCAACATGACTGAGCTCATGGCCATGCTCAGGAATCAGAATCACGCCTCATCGAGCTTTACTCCGCCTCTGGAGCATAGACCAATTGTCGATCCAAATCCAATGGTCACTCCAACCTTTGCTTCGGAGGCTGAAGACGCATCTTTTTCAGCAATGGCGTTTGCACCAACGGTGCATCCGATCAATGATCCTTTACCGCCACCACCTGCTCCAACAGCAGTTCCGTTGCCACCAGCAGCTTTCTTATCCACGGACTCTACTATGCATGCGCTGCCACCGCTAACCATGTCAATGCATCCTCCAATCTATACTGTGCCACCACCGACAGTTCCTCCGGTCACGATCGCACAGGCTCCTGTTTCCACTGCAGACCAATTTCCTTTCCAAACTCCACAACCCCAAATAAGCTTTTCTTACCCTGCTCCACCGCCCCTAAACATTCCTCCCACTGAACCGGGCACGCCTACTCAGGCTGCCCCTCCAACTCTACCGACAAACGTTCCTCCCGAAGCGGAGAATGAACAGGAGAGGAGAATAAAGAGAATGGAGGAAACCATTCGAGCCCTCCAAGTAGGCAACCCCCGTTTCGATTTCAGTGACAGTGACTGGAATCTCTTTCCAGGCATGCGGCTGCCCCCTAAGATCAAAATTCTAGAGTTCAAAAGATATGACGGGACCAGAGACCCTCGGCATCATCTCCGTCATTATCAGAGCAAAATGCTCTCATACTGGGATTATGAGGAATTCGTCATTCAGACTTTCCAAGATAGTCTTATGGGATCGGCGCTAGATTGGTTTATGACCCTGAAAGCCGGCGATGTCCCTACATGGACAGATCTTTCTCAGAAGTTCCTCGACCAGTATCGATTTTGTGCGGAAACACCTCCTACCCTTCTCGATCTCAGCATGACAGAGATGAAGGAGGGTCAAGCTTTCGAAGCATACGCAACGGAATGGAGAGGAAGAGCAGCAAAGCACATTCCTCCAATCACTGAGCGACAACAAGTTCAGCTGTTCTACTCCACACTCAGAGGCGCGTATTACTCACATCTCCTGGCTCATACTTCCTCCTTCTCGGACTTGATCGAGGCAGGAAAGAAGCTTGACATGGGTGTTGAGTTAGGAAGAATCGAAGGCCCATCAAAGAAGAAGGATGGAGAGACGTCAAAGAAGCAGACTGCTGGAACCTCCAGGAGAAGCAAAGACATGACTATTGGCGCCGTCAACTCCGGATATCAGGCTTCACAGCCGATTTCGATGGACTATACTCTTGCATTACAGACTCCCCAGGCATATGCACATCCCGTGCATTATGTGCAGCTCTACCAAACATCGAAGGCTTATTTCCCAACCCCGCCAACTGTTATCCAGTCGCAACTTCCGCAACAGCATATTCCTGTTCAGGCTCAACAAGGTAGACCCCTGGCTTCGAGATCTCCTCAGTCGGTTCAACGTGCTCCAGCCCCCAGAACTTATCAGGACAAAGCTGCACAACCGCGTCCACGCAAGCAGTACACCACTTTACCAGCCCCTCTCTCTCACATATTCAGGCAGCTTCTTGCAGGCAACAAGATCAGAACAGAAGCGCCTGGTCCCAACTTTGACCTCGCAGTGCAGAATCAGAACTTACACTGTGAATTCCATCGAGGTGCTCCTGGTCATACCCTCGACAATTGCTGGACACTCCGGAATAAAATTCAGGAGTTGATCGACACAAGGCAAATCTCCTTTAATGAAGTGAAGCCACCGAATGTCCGCGCAAACCCTCTCCCCGATCATGGATTAGGTTCAGGACCTTCTATCAACATGATCAGCATCGCTTCTATCGAAGAGGAAGAAGACGCGTAGAAGACCTCAATTCCCTTTATCGTCAACTATGCTCCGACAAATGATGCATTTACATCTGACGTCCCATTCGTTATCGAGGTTCTTGCGAAGGAGCCATACCAAGACCGTCGAGTTCCCTGGGATTATGGGAATGAGGTTGCCAACATGGAGCAGGAGATGAGTGCGATGGGCATCACGCGCTCAGGACGAGTTTATCAGGGTCCAGAGTCTACAGACAAAGGGAAAGCCCCTGTTATTACATCCTCAGCCGTTCCAGAAGCCGTGCCAGTCTTTACAAAGAAGGTCACCGATCAAGAAGCGGAAGCTTTCATGAAAGTGATCAAGGCAAGTGAGTACAAAGTGGTGGAGCAAATGGGCAAGTCACCCGCCCATATCTCGCTCCTCGCATTGCTTTTGAGCTCCGAACCGCATCGGAATGCTTTGTTGAAAGTCCTCACCGCGGCACAAGTCCCAAAAGACACGGCACCGGATAATATCGAGCAGACTGTTAGTTCAATCTTCTCGAATCAGATATCCTTTGCAGATGATGAGCTTCCATCCGAAGGTCAGGAACACTTACGGGCATTGCACATAGTCTGTAAGTGCAACAATCACATTGTTGGTCGAGTCATGATCGACAACGGCTCTGCTCTCAACGTTTGCCCCGTCTCCACACTAAAACAGATGAACGTGGACATGAGCCGCATCCGTGCAAGCAAGACCACTGTTCGAGCCTTTGATGGCTCTAGAAGAGAAGTGAATGGAGAAATCGATCTCCTGATCAATGTGGGTCCTTGCTCATTCTCTGTCACCTTTCAGATCCTCGAGATACCCAATGCTTTCAGTCTCTTGCTCGGGAGACCGTGGATTCACGCCGCCGGCGCTGTTCCTTCGTCGCTGCACCAGAAACTGAAGTTCTTCGTCGAAGGTAAGCTCATCACTGTCAACGGTGAGGAAGATTACGCAGTCTACAAGGAGACAGCCGTTCCTTACATCAGCATTGGAGAAGATCAGAATCTTCCCTTTCACTCTTTCGACACGATTTCCGTAATCCGAGACTACGGAGAAGTCGGTCTATCACGAACCGATCGTATGATTGGAAAGGTTCTGTTGAAGAACGAATACGTCCCCGGGACTGGACTTGGGGCACGTGCACAGGGAATCCTTCGACCGATTGAAATGGAGGAATACCGCAATAGGAGGGGACTTGGCTTTCGCCCCTCCTGTCATGAGATCGTGCAGTCTCGCCGTGGAAAGCATCTACACCGCCTTGCTGTACATTACGAAAAGCTCTTCAGGGGCATTTTGGTTCCACCACTCTCACAGTTTTTTGCAGCACCACCGCAGATCATGGGAGGCACCTCCGATAGCCCAATCACTAAAACAGATGACTTCTCTTCGGATGCAGTTGAAGCGTTTTTGGCTTTGCCAGCCATATATGCCGTCACTGAGGAGACATCTTCCGGGGTTCATATCCGCCCTGTACGGGAGGATGAGGAGCTTACCAACTGGACTTCAGTTCCGCTCTACTCGGCCATAGTTGCCGATGTGTAAGACGGTCTTTATATATAATGCTACCTGTGTGTTGGCAACGCCATAAGCCACATAACAGAAGAGGGGTTTTTGTTATGGCTTGTTAATAAAATCCCTACATACTTTTTGAATTTTTGTGTCTAGATTCTCTCTCTCGTGCTTACTTCTAGCATCTTTAATTTCTAAAACAATTCGCTTTCGTGTCCAGGCTCCAATCGAATCCAAATCACCGATGCAACGATTCGAATTCATCCGAAACACACCTCAGAAAGTCCCTACCCATATACTTCGGGGAAGGACTTGACGAGGACGGTCGCGTGCCCGAGATAGAAGAGAGTTTGCATCGTCTTGAAAACCATCAACTCACTTCGATCGAGCCAACCGAAGAGATCAACATAGGCACCACAGAAGAACAACGCACCCTAAAGATCGGGACGGGTCTCGAACCCGCACAGAGAGCCCGAATGATCGATTTCTTGGCAGAGTATCAAGAGGTCTTCGCTTGGTCTTATACCGATATGCCAGGTTTGGACCCCTCGATCGTAAAGCATTTCCTCCCACTCGACACTGAAAGATTTCCGCCCAAACGTCAACACTTACGGTGTCAATGAGCTGATCTTCTTCTCCGCATTAAAGAGGAGGTCGTCAAGCAGGTGGATGCGGGATTCTTAGAGGTATGCAATCACTCTGAATGGGTAGCCAATGTGGTGCCAGTGGAAAAGAAGAATGGGAAGGTCAGAGTCTGCATCGACTACCGAGACCTTAACAAGGCCAGTCCTAAGGATAACTTCCCGCTGCCCCATATCGACGTCTTGGTGGACAATACAACACGCCACACACAATTCTCCTTCATGGACGGTTTCTCTGGATACAATCAGATTCAGATGGCCGAGGAGGATAAGATCAAAATGACGTTCATCACGATGTGGGGTACGTTTTGTTACAAGGTCATGCCTTTTGGTCTCAAAAACGCCGGGGCAACCTATCAGCGGGCAATGGTCACTCTATTTCATGACATGATGCATAAAGAGATAGAGGTTTACGTCGACGACATGATTGCAAAGTCCAAAGCAGGTGAAGATCATCTTGTCAACCTCAGGCAGCTATTCGATCGTCTCAGGAAGTACAAGCTCCGACTCAACCCAACGAAATGCACTTTCGGCGTCAAGTCAGGAAAATTGCTAGGGTTTGTAGTCAGCGAAAAGGGCATCGAGGTTGATCCCGACAAAGTCAAGGCGATCATGGAACTGCCCCCTCCATCGACAGTGCGCGGAGTAAGGAGTTTCCTAGGACGGCTGAATTACATCGCACGTTTCATTGCAAATTTAACAGACAAGTGCCAACCACTCTTCCGTTTGCTTCGCAAAAATGCAGCGGTTGAATGGGATGACGAGTGTCAGAAAGCTTTTGATACCGTCAAGGCATACCTAGTTCAGCCACCGGTGTTGGTTCCACCTTCACCGGATCGCCCTCTCATTCTGTACCTGACAGTACGCCGACAATCCATCGGATGCATGTTAGGGCAAAAGGACGATTCCTCTCATGCAGAGCGAGCAATTTATTATTTAAGCAAAAAGTTCACTGAAGGAGAGTCCAACTACCCTGAGATAAAGAAGATGTGTTGCGCACTCGTTTGGGTCATGTAAAGGCTTCGGCAATACACTCTCTACCATACTGTTCGCCTGCTGTCAAAGACAGATCCTTTGAAGTATCTACTCAGCAGTCCGTCCTCCATGAGGAACATAGCAAAATGGCGTTGCCAACTGACGGAGTATGACATCGAATACGTATCACGCACGTCAGTGAAGGGCCAAGCAATTGCAGATCATCTAGCGGAGTTTCCGATCGAGGACGACACACCGATCAACCCTAACTTTCCAGATGAAAGGATCCTCCAAGTGAGTGATGAGGAAGAGACTCTAGGATGGAAGATGTACTTTGACGGTGCAGTCAATTCCACTGGGTCTGGTATCGGCGCGGTGCTGATATCCCCTGAGGGGCGTCATTTCCCTGTTGCAGCGAAGATTGATTTCCCCTGCACCAACAACATAGCCGAATATGAAGCTTGTATCCTCGGTTTGCAGGCCGCAATCTACCTCAAAGTCAAGGAGTTAAAAGTGTTTGGCGATTCTATGCTCACAATCTTCCAGACGCTTAAACAATGGAAGACGAAAGATCCAAAGTTGGTGCCATATCATGAGTACCTCGAAGAGTTGACAGAGAACTTCGAAGATATCTCATTTACGTACACCCCACGCATGAAGAACCAGTTCGCAGATGCACTTGCAACGCTCGCATCCATGGTGAGCATTACGAAGGAGAATCTCATAAAACCTCTCGAGTTTGAGATTGCTCAGGGCCCTGCCCATTGCGATGTAATTGATGCTGTTGACGGCAAACCGTGGTACGCAGACATCAAGCACTTGCTGCAAACAGGTCAATTCCCAGCGTTCACCGATCGTCATGATCGGAGGACTCTACGCCATATTGCGGCACACTTTTTCCTGAGTGGCGAGACTCTCTACCGCCGTTCATTCGATGCTACACTACTTCGGTGTGTCGACGAGAATGAGGCACAACGCCTCATGGAAGAAGTGCACGAAGGAAATTGCGGACCTCATATGAACGGACTCATGCTAGCAAAGAAGCTCATGCGACTCGGGTACTTCTGGTCTACCATGGAGACCGACTGCGTCAAGCATGTCAGACACCGTCACTTGTGTCAAGTCTACGCGAATCAGATCAGAGCACCACCCAACGAGCTCCATCCAATGGCTGCTCCGTGGCCATTTTCAGTGTGGGGCATGGACGTGATTGGTCCAGTCAACCCTAAAGCATCCAATGGACATTTGTTCATACTGGTAGCTATCGATTACTTCACCAAGTGGATCGAAGCTATCACCCTTGCGTCAGTCACTGCAAAGGCCGTGGCTCGCTTTCTCAAACGCGACATCATTGCGCGATACGGGGTCCCTGCGACTCTCATCACCGACAATGCCAAGAATCTGAATAATAAGCTCATTGACGAGCTCTGTGCACAGTTCAGAATCCAACATCGTAATTCCTCTCCATATCGTCCACAAATGAATGGTGCGGTAGAGGCAGCGAATAAGAATATAAAGAAAATCATCGAAAAATGACGGTGAATTACAAGGACTAGCATGAGATGCTCCCGTTTGCACTCTTGGCATATCAGACTTCTATCCGCTCATCCACCGGGGCAACCCCGTATTCTTTGGTCTACGGCATGGAAGCGGTTCTTCCAATCGAAGTGGAGATTCCCTCCATGAGGGTTCTTGCCGAGTCCAAACTCGAGGAAGCAGAATGGGCGAAGCAACGCTATGAACAGCTTAATCTCATCGACGAGAAGCGGCTAATTGCACTTTGCCACGGTCAGTGCTATCAGCAAAGAATGGCTCGAACATTCAACAAAAAAGTTCGTCCTCGCGAGTTCAGCCCCGGCGACCTCGTCTTGCGAAAAGTTTTACACATCGCCCCAGATTCCAGGGGCAAGTTCGCTTACAAGTACGACGGTCCATTCATCTTTAAAGAAGTCTTTGACGGAGGGGCAATCATTCTCAACGATATGGACGGAAACGAGAACGCTCTTCCGGTCAATGCTGATGCTCTTAAGAAATACTATCCGTGATGGTGTTTCTCTTATCCCACTGCGGGTGTTTTCTCAAATGCACATTACATTTTATCTTTCTTTGCATGTACAGTTCCCAACACTTTTAATTTCGTTAACTCATGTACTCCCATCTTCTGCTCTTTCCCTTTTCTTTGAATTTTTCCTGAGAGAAAAAGAATGGATTTCCCGCTAGGTTGAAAACCTCTTTGAGGCGGCCTAGGCAAAAATTAGGGAATGAGAGGCACGGTTTAAAATCCCGCAAAGGGGAACCGTGGCAAAAGGAGAGCATGAAACAAAATCCTCGCTAGGCTAAAAACCCGAAAAGGGCGGTCTAGGCAAAAGTTAGAGGAATCGAGAGGTGCAATCATACCCAATACGGGTGATCGTAGCAAAAGGTGAGATCTAAATGAGAGAAATGTCAAACAAAACACCCCGTTAGGTCGTCACGCGTCTTGCGACCTAGGCAAAAATTAGGGGATCTTTGGCAGCTCGACCATGAAATGACAGCTACACTCAGCATGCAGCGACAACAAATAGTGGTTTGACAGTCTTCGATGCAAGCAAACTCTCTTTTACTCTCAGAGCATGAGACACGTTTCGACATACAGTCGAATCTTTGTATCCTTGATTTGGAGGATCCCAAAGAATCCCCCTATACCCTTATGCAAATTCTACAGGTCATGCCTGTTCTGTAAAAAGCCTTTCTTGTCAAATCACAAGTCTAGCGGGATACGACCACCCCTTTAAATGGTCATCAAGTTCAAATCCCCAAAGCATTATTATTCAGACTTCTTTCCACATCTTCATTATGGCTGTAGAGTAGAACTGACAACTACTGTTAGCTCCCATGGTTCTATATGCAGGAACGAAGATGTGAACCTCGGAAGAAGTCTTTCTTTGATGAATGCATGTCTGCCTTATGCCAAGGACCACAGCCAAAATCCAAGGAGAAGTCTTCAGGATAATACTCCGTGCATTCAATCGCATCACAATCAGTTGGCAAACAATGAAATATTCTGCCACTACATCGATTGCAACACGGACAAGCTCAGTGACGGAGGAAGCACAATGATTCCTTCCACACCTCACGCAACTCCCTAGCGTTTGCATTTACTTTCTGCAATGCATCCCATGCAATTTACTTTTCTGCATTTCGGGTACGTCCCGACTACTTTCTTGCATTTCGGGTACCTCCCGACTACTTTTCTGCATTTCGGGTACGTCCCGACTACTTTCCTGCATTTCGGGTACGTCCCGACTACTTTTCCCGCATTTCGGGTACGTCCCGACTACTTTTCCCCATTTCGGGTACGTCCCGACTACTTTTCTGCACCATGCAAACCGCCGGGCAAAACACCCCGCACCTTACAAACCCGCCGGGCAACACGCCCCGCACCCCGCAAGTTCATTGGGTAGGCGCCTTTGAACCGTGTTGTTCATTCGGTATGCACCCCGTGCATATTGCAAACCCTTCGGGTACGTCCCGACTACTTTTCTGCACCATGCAAACCGCCGGGCAAAACACCCCGCATCTTGCAAACCCGCCGGGCAACACGCCCCGCACCCCGCAAGTTCATTGGATAGGCGCCTTTGAACCATGTTGTTAATTCGTTATGCGCCCCGTGCATATTGCAAACCCTTCGGGTACGTCCCGACTACTTTCCTGCATTCGGGTACGTCCCGACTACTCCTGCATTTCGGGTACGTCCCGACTACTTTCCTGCACTTCGGGTACGTCCCTACTACTTTCCTACACTTCGGGTACGTCCCAATTACTTTTCTGTTTAGGGGTCCATCCCTTCAGGTTCATCCTGACTTTTACATTTCTGCATCAGGTATAACATCCCCACATATCCAAAGTAAGAGGGAGAAGACTGTTATCGGAAATTCCATGTCAATCATTGCTATCAAATTGGGACGCTTCTGAAGTCTTTGGCTGCATCCTCTACTCGAGCATGCAGTCAAAGAGGGGCAAGCTGTCAGCACCCCATTTTGGCTCACCTTTCCCAAACGACAATATCAGCAATGATCCAAGCCACAGCCTGAGCAGAATACAGAAAAACGACTTAACAGAGCAGAAAATCACTATTCATCCTCAAGTCGGCAAAATCGGGCAAATGACACATGCATATGACAGAAGGACTCCAGGGGTCACCAAAGGGTAATAGAGTGACTAGAGAGCCCAGCAATATCCAAAACCGGCATTTTCAGTATATCACACGGACAGTTCTATTTTCCGATAGTTCGCTCGATCATTGGAAGATAGCCAATATTGGACTCCAAAAATCCATTCCAATGCCAAATAGATGAAAAGTGTCCCCAAAGGCATTTTGCAAATCATCTGCTCTATACAAAAAACTTTCTGTATACAGACAACTTTTCAGTGGAAGTCCAAAAATGCCGGTTTCTCGGAGAAAAGTTAATTCCAAATATCAGATGCGGCCATGCCCCTCAATCATACAGAGCACGAGCAATGCTTCATATTGTCTTTTAGAAGCCATACAGACACTCTGAATGACTTCCGAACGACAAAACGGGCATACCCTTCTTCGGAAGAGCGTAACCGGAGACTGGTCTGATGGAATTACGGCAAACGAAGTTCACACTACATTGCCCTGAAAACTCCAGCGGACATTCGCAATTGGGCAAAACAGACAGCAAAACCCTTCACGGTTTCCCGAGTAACCTCCGAGGGGCACAAAAGGCCATTTTCAGTGAAAATCCATATCCGGAGGTCCTCTTTGGGGAAACTTGACGCCGGATGCTTACCTTACACAATGCTAGCCTTCTCAAGGCTCAATGTGGAATTGTCGGAATGAATCACACAACTCATCTAGACCCCTCGAGCAGTGCTTTAAGGGTCTCAGATGCACTTTTCATATCCTTAGAGGCCCAATCTCAGCAAACAGAGATCGCAGTAATCTCCGGATCGCCCAAGAAACTCAGAAAGCAATATGAGAAATCCAGTTTCGGCCTCCTAGGACATCTCCGGCTCCATATTTGTATTTACCGGCTTAAGGGACAAGGGCCCACGTAATTTGACAATTTATGTCAAAATGACCGACGTGGGATGCAGATACAAGATATGCTGTCAGAAGTGGGTAACCTCGCTCTGAATGCATAAAAGGAGCAAAACCGGCTTCCAAGCCTCATACAGACATTTGGCAATTTCTCACGGAAAATGCCAATCTCGGACTCATTAAATCCATTTCCTCGCGTATATCGATAATTCGACGTTCAATTCAAACCACGAACTTCGAATGCGCGATCAATCGAGATCCGAGCTTTTTCCCGGTTTCTCCTCTCCGGTCGTGGGACCCACGGGCTACTCAAGATGAGTCACCCTTTACTCTAGAAGCTTCTTCTTCTTCTTCAATGCAAGAAGCCAACTTGCACTCTTGCTTGAAAATATCCAAGAGTTTGAAGACAACACTCAAGCCTCCATCAATGCTCATCAATGCTCATCAATGTCTTATCTCTTCTTCATTAATGCAATGGAAGAGGATGAGGCTTGATATTTTCTAAGCATGGGGGTTAAGAGCACTTGCTTTTGCTAATTGTGTCATTAGCTTTGCCTATAAATGGCCCAAAAGTGATTAAGATAATCACTTCTCCTCTTACACACTCTCTCCAACCTTTCTCCTTCAAGAAATCCTCTCAAACTCCATAGCCAAGAACACTCAAGAACCAGAAAACTTCAGCACTTAGAAGGAAGAGAAAAGAAAACCGAAAAGATCAAAAGAGAGCCTTGAGTTCTTAAGTCGGAAGCCGATGTTCATCATCCCGACTTAAGCTCAAAATTTCTCAAACTTCATATCCCACTCATTTTGGACCCATGGAGTTCATTGGTGAAATTGGTTTTTCCATTTGAAGTCTCTAAATTATTGTTTCAGATCAAATAGTGTATTTCGGGTGAAATCGCTACTCTCGGGTGAATAGTGACCCGCCAGCGCCAGCCGCGCGCGCGCACGCCTGCTTGCCCGGAACGCACTCTACGCGCCCCGCGCACGCCGCGCGCCTCCCGTGCATTCCAGCCGCACTCCCCGTGCACTTAGCTCCCCGAACATGCATCCTTTGCACCCAAGCATCCTTCCAAGCGTTCAACCGAGTCACCCGACTCTCGAACACTTCCCCGACTCTTTCCTCGTATCCCGAGGCTAGGTAAATCACTCTTGACTTAGAGGAGTTAGGGCTTTTTATATTTTGCATGGCTATGGAGTATTATGGTATTTTATGCATACTTAACTTGCAAGACTTAACTTTTATGCAATTTTATGTTATATTATGCATGTGTATTACCTTATAACTTGCTAGCATGTCGGAAAAAGGTTTGGATTGTTGTTTGGAAGACCATCCCGACTCGGAAATGGCAAGTGAGCTCACGGCCAAGTCTCTAAATGGGATGGCCGAGACTTGAGTTGCTCTTTTCGGGTTAAGATTGGTCTCCTTAGCCCGATCCAAGTTATTTTCCGAGTTTATTTTGTTATTCTTGCATGCATGAAGCCGGTATTATTTTATCGATTCCTTAAATAATATGTTTGTGTATGTTTGCATGTTTAAATGAGTTAATCAAATCATGGTAATACCGGCTTTTGTCAAAAACGTGTTATTCATGATGTTTGATGTTTGAGGATGCGAAAAATGATTAAACCAAGACAAGGAAATTATTTGTAATTTGAATCGAGCCATGAGAGTATTCGGCCATCTTTGACAAGGTGAAGCCGAGGGCTTCTTGGCCTTTTTGGATCAAGAATGATTTCCTTATTTCGAGTTTAATTCATTTCTCGGATTGTATGAAATCATAGTTTCGATATTTCCACAATTCCCATGTTAAAACATCGATTACATGTCTTTTCAAAACAAAACATGCATGGATTCGGGTATCGTTGACTCATTCGGGTCCATTCGGTTACGAGGGTAGTTTCGGTCATTGGACCAAATATCCTCGATCCTTACGGATTCGTGTTGGTCGTCGAATCACGAATCGTTTTCACAATTAAAGTATTCGGCAATAACCTTAAGCATTAATTCCACGAACGGGTTAATCGGGATGTTCACACGGTTAATTCATTCAATTTAAACAACTTTGCACGAATTGGACATTAATTTGTAACTCGCGTCGATGAATTACAAAACGGTGTTAATGCCCTTTTCAAAACCCTCATACTTTCATATCCTTATTGTGTTGTTCTCCTTTTTTGAAAACAAAATTTCAAATCAAGGGCAAGAACATCATTTCGTGATTCGTCGACATCCTAGTGCAGTTTAAGATGTCAGTTGGGTATTCTGTATCAAAATACAGTTATCGGACTAATCATTTCACTCAACTTAACCAAATCCTAGAAAATGGTTAGGCGGAACTCTAGGTTCCAAATCTAGAGTCAAAATACAAGTTTGGATCAATTCAGTGGTAATTCAGTGTCACAACGCCGAATCACTATAAAAGCAATCCACACACATGATATTCGATTCTCTTTTCCAAATTTCCAACAAAAGCAGAATACTAAAACATTGGCATGCTTTTGATTGCTTAGCATATGGCATTTGCTTGCAAAAACACTTTTGGATTAATAAACTTGTTAATCCACGTACATTCGGTAAATACAAAACACCTTATCTGTTATTAACATGTTGCGTGTTATCTTTCCGCACTTGTTTGTCATACGGGTCGAGCTTGATCCCTAGGCCGAATAATATTAGGGTTCAACACCCTAATCATCGAGCACATGGTTCAACGCCCTAATCAACACTCACAGGGTCCAACGCCCTATTCAGTGAGAGCGTCCATTGAATTTCAGCTCTTCGGTCTTTTTCCCTAAACTCACGGTTAGTTAGAGTGGAATAATAACCGAACGCGAGTCGACTGGAATTCGGCCATTTGTAATTTGTATTTTTTGTTTTCGAGAGCATTGTAAGGACTTTTATTTTGTACATTCTGTTCTGTAAGAATTCCAGTCGGTGAGCGAACGGTCCGAGAGTCGAATTAATCGAATCGGTTTAATGCTTGCCCAAAGGAAAGTAAGCCCAAGAACTCGCGGTTTTGTTTCACGCAGGGATTCAACCTCCATGGTTAGATGAACTGTAACGCAAGATTGTGAACCAACTCCCTGACATAAGGGTTTAATTCTCTCTTGGCTTCTCAACCGATCTCGTTTAGTTCACCGAATTTTCAGTGTCAAAACGTGCGAGCCGAGTACAGCTTAATTCATGCAGTAAATCATAAAACATGCAAGCCTAGCAAACCAGAGTACCAAAAGGGCGTGCGGGATATAGGCCCGCACGTAACATGAACCCTCGAACACGGATTTTCCGGTTCCGCACAGACCAATGCCTTAATAATCACTAGGTGTTCCATACCCCTAGACCCGGGTAACTTATCCGCCCTCGACCTACGGGTTGTAAAATGATAAGTGGCGACTCCTTCTCTCACGCCTGTCCGTCACGCATCCCCACGGGAAGGTGGACACTCCCAAGTCGCGCGATTCAAAAGCGCGCAATGCGGGCCCCGACGAGAGTCCACATTCGGGTCCGTACATGCGGTAAATAAATAAAATGGCAAGCCTAGTAAGCTAGAGTACAGAAAGGGCGTGTGGGATATAGACCCACATGTAATAGAACCCCCGAATTCGGAATTTTCGATTCCGTACAGACCATTGCCTTAGCATACTAGGTGTATCTCATACCTCTAGACCCGGGCAACTCACCGGCCCTCGACTTTCAGGTCGTAAATAGGTAGTGGCGACTCATTCTCATGTGCGTCCGTCGCGCGTCCCTAGGAAGATGGACACCCCCAAGCCGCGTTGCATAGGCGAGCATATGCATGCCTCGATGAGACGAAATTCGAGTGCGCACACCCACAATATAATTAAGCTGAAACATCACGGCAATAACGTCAGCCTCCACCATTCGCATCAGGTGGATCCTTTATAACTTAGATGGCGTCCTATAAGATGGCCTTAAAGGCCTTCCGAAATCATAAGCGATATCAAGGACCAATATCTTCTTACTCTTATAATAGATCCTACTCCATGTGATAGTGAATATCATGAATCGTCCTGTTAACAAAAGAAAGACCAATCACATTAGCAGCATTCACGAGTAACTAAAGATACCATTTTGGATTCAATAGTAAGGCCAAGATCACATTTTTGCTCTGATACTATAATACGTGACACCCTAGACAAATCCCACACCAACAAAACACGGGAGAAATGATGGATATATGCTTAGAATTTAGAATTTTATAAAATTATAAACGTAAATTTTCATATTTATTATTATTTTAATAGGTTTTGTTAATTGATTTGCATTTAATTGTTAACGCCGTAGATGGTTATGATGAAGCTTCTGGTTAGTCCTCTTGTAAATTGAAGTGGGGTTCTTTTTCGAACGAAGAAGAGAAAGTAGCCTTGAAGTCAAAAGAAGAGAAACCCATGGCCAAAATTTCAACCAGACATTAAAGATAATGTTCACATTGCTTCTCAATGCCCGAACAACGATGGTCGGAATGTAACGCTTGTGCCACTTCCACCTCACCAAGTGTATAAGGAGTAACTTCAGATCATGTCCGTTACTTCCAATTCAAAGGAAAGTGAGAGTATGGCTGAAACAGAAAGAGAAAAAGTGTGTGAACTTGAGGGAAAAGAAAGTGAAGTGAAAACTAAAAAAGAGAGTAGTGAAAAGGAAAAGATTGAGAGTTCAATCATAGTAAGGAAAGAGGAAGATAAAATGAGTTTTCATTGCGAACGAGAGAGATCAAGAGTGTGTTTAAGAAAAATAGGCCAATGATCTTGTTATTTAACAAAGAGGCATATCTTTTTACTATTGACCTTGATTATTCGTTGCCCCATATTACTACATCTCTTGCAGGAATTCAAGAATGTTTTTTCTCAAGCATATGCCCTCGAAACAACCACCAATCAAAAGGATTGAGTATCAAATTAACAATAATCCATGCAATTTGGTTCTCATAGGAGAGTACCAAGTGTGTTCTACTCTAAACATTTCTTACCTTTCTCCATTTGATGTGTGTGCAGATTCATGGACGAATCCCTTTGAGGAGACGAGGAATGATATGAGCCAGCTAGAAGACCCTATGCACGAGCATGAGGAAGGATCCCCGGATATGCATGAAGGCAAGCCTAGTGATATGCATGTACGAGCTGGACCAATTACGAGAGCACAAGCCAAACGAATCCAATAAGCCATACAAGGGTTAGTATTGCTTGTCCTCGGAGGAGAAGTCATGTTCTTGGGCGAGATACGTGTGGACCAAGAAGCCATGACCATTAATAACCTACAAGTCTATCTAGAAGATGATCCAAGTTAAAAGTACTAAATTTGGGCTACTTGTCCCAAGACAAAATTACTAGCTTTCGATAAGTTAGATCTATTCCATTTTGAGTTTGTTAAACTAATGACTTATTTTAGCAAAGCCCATTGGCCCATTTAAGTTTATTGCTAGTATTTCTCTATAAATAGGCAAATGACCTTCATAGAGTGGAAAAGATCAGTTTTTGTTCAATTTTGTCAGAGGTTTTCTCCGAGCTTATCTTCAGCAACTTTGCGGATATTGCAAGTGCGATAACTTGTGATTCCCGACATTTATAATATTGGTTTCTAGCTCCTTATAACTAGCAGGTCAATATTTCATTTTATAATACTGGTTTGTGGCTCTTTATAGTAGTCATCAGGTCAATATTCCCTATCCTTAAAACTTTTATTGGACGATCTCGGGTTTGATTTCATTCTATAGTAGTAAGGCCTCGATCCCGGCCAATACCCCCACGATTGGGGTCGTCGGCAACCTCTGTAGTCACCAGTGACTTTAGTCGGGGGTGGGAGGTGGTTGACACCACCGCCCCCTCCCAAATTTTTAAATTTTTTTATATTTTCCTATTTTTAAAATTTTCGACCAATAGAAAATTGCCACGTGGACTTGTTATTTTAATTTCTGAATTTCTTTTTATGATTTTCTAACATTTTAATTTTCAGCCAGTAAAAAATTGCCATGTGGACCATTGACAGCCACCTGAGATAGATTTGACGGGATAAAGTCCAAGTTAGTAGATCCCTAACGGCGATTAGCAGATATGACCAAAAGTGTTTTACAGAGCAAATATATAAGACTGAAAATTCCAAAATGAAATTCATAGGACTGAAGTCTAAAAAAGTCCAAGTTTATAAGACTTTTTTGCACTTCTCCCTTTTAAGTACATCCAATAAATTATATGCCCATTTATCTTGAAACAATATGTCGTTTCTCAAGCAACTCTTAAAATCATTAAACCAACCTATTTCCAGTATAGCTTAAAGAAAAATGAATCTAAATGATTCAAATATGGTTTTCCAAATAAATTCATTTGTACTAGGGAAAGTTTCCACCGGTTGCCGCAGGGTAAATGTTTATTCAGTATATAACTGTGTGATTGTAATTTATACAATACTTGATATAACGCAAAATCTCAACATATAGTGATTGTCTTAATTGTTAAAAGGATCTTAGATTTCTTATATGGTATTTTGATTAGTATATGTTATATGATGTAGAAGCTAATATCTCTTTATTTTTTGTCTAAATTTTATTTTTAATAGTTATCAAGCTATGTTCAATTTTATTCTGATACTTATTACACCCAAGATATCGACTAAGGGATAACCATAGAGTACTGAAAGAACAAGAATCTAATATAAGGGAATATCAACATAAATAGATGATCAACATGGAAGATTTATTCAGAAACTTAGCCCATGATGGGCTGAAGGGAGTACATGAGGATTATGAAAACAAAAGAAAACATTGAAGAAGAAAAGAAAAGGGGAAGAGTCTGAAAGAACTCAACCCATGTTTACACTGGAACTTACACACAGTATGGAAGGTAGGGGATCCGGGTTTTACATGCCGGATGATTACATATGAGAAGAAGAAGAGAGAAACAGATTATTGTGGTGAATGAGAGATGCCTCCTGATGCTGAAGGAAGCCTCCTCTTATAGGCGATGGAAGATGCCTTGTCAATGTGCAGTTTTGGACTGTGCACTCACATGCGGGGTACTGTCGAGCCCAGTGGGAGTACTGTAGCTACAATGCCTTTTTTTTCGCAAAAGGTGACAGCTTGCTACTTTATGTCGGCACGCTCGCCGAAAGGTTTTTTGTCCGTTATAGTACCACTGGAGTAGTGGTGGGACGCTTCCAGAGATTGCGCTGAATGGGGCATAGCGTGTGAGCCGAAAGGTTTTTTGTCCGGTAATGATCCACTTGATGAGGAAGTGGGCGGACGCTCTCTGATGTTAAGGCTAGCAATTAGATCAGGATTGCTCGTAAGCAATATCGGGTCCCATTCTAATCTCATCCTCGAACTTTTGTAGCCACTGATCATGACGGGTGCTGAACCCTGGTTGTAATGGCTTGTCGTTGAGAGATATGTCAAGGAAAACCCTTTGGCATTTACCTGAGAACTGGAGAATATGCTCTGGATATTTGCGCCAATGTCATTCGTTGACTTGAACCCAAGCACACCATTTGCTGATCTGAGTTATGATTTGACCTCCACTAGTCCAGTATCTTGCTTCCGGAGGTAGGATGACCTTGGAATCTACTGGAGAAATGAAGATGTAATGAATTGCAAGCTGAACCTGTATTGGTGAGATCCACTCCGGTGGAGAGGACTCAATATGGATGGAGAGGCTGGATGAGCGCCTCAATGATTTGGTGATCAGATTCTAGGCATTGTTCCTAAAAAGGGATTGGAGCTCCGACCTGTGTGCATCTTCTGGTTTAAGGATCATTGATTTGAGAATCCCATATTTGAGAAGATCACAGAAATCGAAATGGTGTTTATTAAAATGGTTTTTTAAAGGAAAAACATAAAAACTAAATCTGGGTATTGAGAACTCCAAATTATGCCTGCAACCGTCCATCATTAAGATATCAGCTCTTTCGTAAGCTTCATCTTCATCATGTAAGTCGCAAGGTTTTTGAAAGTCATTTTGAAAACAATTTTTTCTTTCCCAATTCCAGAACCATCTGTTAGTCCCTTTTGGTGTGCTAGCACAAAACTAGAGGATCCTGGTAAAAAAGGAAATTATGTTTGCAGAAAATTCTTAGAGACTTATCTCAGAGATTTTTGAGACAAGGTCATCAGGAAGTTTTGACAAGAACAGGATTTCTCCTACCTGTGGGAAAATGCCACTGAGAGTAACCTCAATGGGTTTTTTGAAAAATATTTTTTCAGTCACAGGTCTTGAGAGATCCCGAGACCAAATTATCGATGGAGTTGATGACTCCAATTCCTGCCTGAATTTTATGTTTTTTTTTCGAGAGCGTCTTTTTCTCTGAGGCAGGACTAAGAAAGCTCTAAGACTTCTATTCTTTCTGAAACGAGGTTTTTGATTTCTTTTTTGAAACCCTCATTTTCTTTTTTCAAAATATCTCTCCTTTTTTTCACTCTTTTTGATTTTTTCTTTCAGAGCATTGTTTTCTCTCTGCATTGCTGCAAAGTGCTCTGTGAAATTATCGAACTCAGCTAACATGTTCTGGAGGAAGTCCTGAGTCTGAGCTTTTTGGAGGGATAGCTCTTGTTGCAGCGAATCGATTTTGAGGCAAAGTTCCTGCTGCATGGATACTCTGCTGTTGCAAAGTTCCTCCATGTGAAGGACCAGTGCATTTATGGTTTCCTCACCCTTTTGAGGATCTTTTATGGATGACCATAAATTATCCAAGATGAGTTGTTGCCTGAGATCAGGCTTCCAGGCCGTGAGGCTGGATTTTATCCGGAACCGCTTTTTTGGAGGCATATTCCTTCTTTTTTGTTTCTCCGAAGAGGAGTTACCAGAGTCCTTGTCGAACCAGGGGAAATCCATTTTCCTGCAAGGTATGAAAGAGATTATTGCGGGTTTATGTTTAAATTTATTCTTATAGGAGCCTGTAAGATGAGATGACCAATGACCAACTCATAGTCCTCTCGGGTTTTTAAAGTGGAGTTATTGTGCAAAGCACAGGGTTTTGAATCACAAGGAGGGAAATCCTTGCAATGCCTGTCAAAGAAGGCACATAACACTTGGGATACAGGATGATCGATGAGGCACAGATATTGTGGATGTATGCAGTGAAGATACGATCCATGGATCCTGTTTCCCCGTCCTCTATGTCATTTTGTATTTTCTCAAGACTGTTGTCTTGCAACAGTTCAAATAGCCATTGGTGTAACCACTCTTGAGCAGATTTCACGGCCATTTCCCGCGCAAAATGTATTAGTCTGTTTTGTAAATACATTTATCAGAGATGAAATGGAATTTTATTTTGTTTCCAAACTTCTGCGTCTCTATGCTAGATGAGGTGACAAGAAACGGTTTTAAAAGCTGGATGAATGGGGTTCCTAGTATGACCTTTTGGTTAAGGTTTCTAACTAGGAGGAATGATGTTTTGTACCGGACTCTATTTTGTTCAACTTCTACCTCACTCAACTTGTATTTGATGTCGAGTTTGGTACAACTAACCGAAGATAGTGATTCAGTCGTTTTTTCATAGAATCTGGCAGGGATGAATTGTTCATTAATGCAGTTTTTCATCCGCACCTATATCAAACAGAGCAGTTGCATCAATTAACATATTATGGTTTATGACGAGCGTGATTTTGATTAACCATCTGTTAGGAGAGGGTTCCCCTATCATGGTTAGGGTTTCATGCTGGTCATTTTCTTTTTGGTCAATGGCCAGAGTTTCTTCTGGGTTTTTATCCTAGTTCATGAGGTTTTGTTCAGAGCTGGTTGAGGGTTTTGCAGCCTCAGTGAGTAGCTCTTCCAATCGACCAATTATCGAGGAATGTTGTTGCTGCTCAAGTTTGATGCAATCAACCTCATTCCTTAGGATTTCAAATTCCTTTTGGGCATCAAACGAGGTTTTATGAGCTCGTCTTTTGTCATGCCTTTTAAGGATTTCAGAGATGTTGTAATTAGGGGTTTTGATCTCGTTTTCGAGAGTGCCCTGTTCCAGCTTCTCAAGATATTGTTTTCTTAACAAAGGGTTCTAGATTTGATCCACTATTTCTAGCAAGAATTCCTGATCTTTTGTTAAGACATTTATCGATTTTTCATCGGATGACCAATTAAGCTCATCCATTTGCAGGCCCTCATCACTTGCAGTTGAGGATTCCGTATCAGAGTCAGAGGACTCTATCACCAAGTTGCAGACCTGGTTTTTGGTTCCTTCATCAATTTCCAGTTGATGAATCCTTTTATTGAGGTAGCAATACCTCTGGGTATGGCCAATTTTCCCGCATTTGAAGCATTTGTAAGAGAAGTTAAATTTTTTCTCACTCTTATCTGTGGATTGGGCATTTGGGGGAAACCTAGATTTTCGGCCGAACTGTTTGGGCTTATGTTTTCTGCTGTAGTCCTCATTGTAGGTTTTGGTTATTTCGACCTTTTTGTCAACCTGAAAAGAGGGATCGAATTGTTGGCAAAAATTGCCAAGCTCTTTCCTGGTCTGGGCCTTTTCCCTTTTCAATTGTTTTTGAAGTTTGTGCTGAGTACCCATTCGGATACCTTCTTTATGGATGAAGCTGATGGCTCTCCATAACTCAGATCTTTGTAAGGTATCTTGCCATGATTTGTGGATTTGATTTCGTTTCGGACTTGTTCTCCTAACAAGGTTGGCAGACCTGCTAAGAATTTTTCTTTCCAAAACGGCTGGTTACAATCCTCCCTAGACATGACCCTAGTGAGGAAGGTATCTTTGTATTGTCTGAAATCAGACAATCTTTTGCATTTTAAGTTTGACAGCAACTCTAGGTTTTTGTCTTTGAGGTGAGAGGGATCTCCTACGAAGTGTTGGGAGATGGCAAAGACTAGGGTTGCTACGGCATCAGGGATATCTTCATTGTTTCCATCCCATATGATCTCACCAGTTTCATCTGTCTTGACGATGGTCAGGATTTCATTTTGTTGAAAGGGCGACAGGTAGTTATCCCACCATCCTTTCAGTTGACCAGTGAACCCTGCTATAAGCATGTGTGCTATGGTTGGGTCAACAATCGCGTCTGGGTCTTGTAAGCATTTGACACCATCGTCATTTGCTGCAAGACGCTCAGTATGTTGTATTCTGATTGGCCATCTATGTTCCATTCATAGATCGCATTTGCACTATACCTATTTTGGACAATGCTAGGTTTTTCTTCTAGCACTAGGTCTGGTGCAAATATGGTTGTGTAGTAGGGTTTTTGGGGTTCCTGCCACACTAGTTTGTTCAATTCTCCAGTTTTATCGATGGTGTTGACATTCGAGTCTTGCGACTCTTGTATCTTCAGTTTTGTTGCTTTTAAAGGGGTTCCAGGCTCTATTCCTGACAGAGGAGTGTCTGGGACAACCATTTTGAGCAGACTCATTGAGGTGGATTCTTCCTGGAGATTTATGTTTTTTATTTTTCTCCCAAGCTCCTGATTAAACTCTTTTTTCCTAAAGATTGGGATCTCATGGGGTCTAAAAGGAGGTTTTCTGAGAGACTCTATGGGTACAGGTCTTGACTGGTTTGGATGACTAGAGGTCCCTACCCGAGTGACTACAGGCTTGGTGACTTCTTGTTCTATCCTAGTCAGCTGGGAACCTATGGTGGAGAGACACTGATTTGTGAAATTATTTTGTTCAAAGATGTTTTTAATATCTTTGGGGGCTAACGAATCGTCCACTTTCTTTTTGAAAGGAGAAGCTTTGATCTCCTCATTTTGATGAGCTATTTTGAGGGTACCTAAGGGTGGATGTGTTGACTCAATCGGGTCTGCGTTAGCAAGATCCCACTTTATGGTTTTCTGAGTTACACAGACCATTCTTTGAGGTACGAAATGGTTTTCAAACCAATCCCAAAATAGGATGTTTGTGGAGTTTTTTAGCATGAATGTTGTCCAACTATCCTGAATGTGAGACTTGGTATATTTTTCAGAGAAAGACTCGTAGAGCCATCTCCTTTTGGCTTCATTATGGGGTCCTAAGAAATCATTCCTAAGTTTATCGGAATCTAACTTAAATTCCTTGACTACCTTATTCAGAATGGGTCGTTCTGAAACAGATAATGTTTTTTAGGAATTTAATTCAGATATTTTTTTTTCTGAAATCCTTTGATGAAAGGACTTCTTATCGATTTTTTAGCTAAAAGAGCCACGTGCATATGAAGGATTCATTTTGAATAAACCCATATTCAAAAACAATAAACCTTCCAGTTTCACAAATATTTATCAAGATATTCAAACAGCATATCAGTTCCTTACTTTTCAGTACACTAATCTATACCTAGACAAAGTTTCTAGAGATCTATAGACCAATAGCTAAGTGGTTTGAAGATGCTAAGACGAACTTACTCTATCACTCAAGCTTCTCTCAAGATCAAGATCTAAGACATACCTGGACGCTGGAAGAAGCCTCACACAGTGTTTCCCTTGCGGATCTAGTACATACCTTACCCAACTGCTGTACCTGGATTTAACAATAATAGCACACAGACAAACTCAGTATGACTCTCGCATGTTCTATCTCCTACCCCAACTGCTGTACCTAGATCGAACGATAGCGTACGAGGATAACTCTACTCCGAGTTACGCAGATAACTCCATCTACTTAGACCGTATCCTTACACCATTACTCCTCCTGGTTATACCCAAAAACTACCCTAACCGTCGGGACTTACAACTGGATTCAGTAGGCTTGGAGTACCGCACTTAAGGATTAGAATGTGTAGGGTCCATTAGAGAAAATACTTTAAGATTAAGAATATGAAAAAAAAAAATAAAAATAATGATTAAAAATTATAGATAAATCATGAATTATGCAAAATGAATACTCCCTACCAGGCACCTTAACGGATTATAATATGGCCCGTGAACTTGTAGGGTATTCATTAGAGTCGTGGGCAATAACTGACCGAAACATGGACATCCTTTGTTATTCAAAGAAAAAAGAAGCGTGTGGTTGAATTATGATTGTTTTATAAATTTATAGTTTATTCATGAGAGTCGTGGAAAATAGTCGGTTGAAATTTGAATACCTTTTGTTTTTTTTAAAAAAAATATATATAAATAGTCAATCGACACTTGGACATCCTTTGTTATTAAGAAAAGAAAAAGCGTGTCGTCAAATTATAATTATCTCATGAACTTACAGGTTGTTTCATGAGAGTCGTGGAAGATATTCGGTCGAAAATCGAATACCTTTCATTATTAAAAAAATAAAACACATATAATATATAAAATGGAAAACATTACAAAATACATATTTGATATTATAATTTCAAAAAAGAATAAAAAAGAAACGTGCTTAAAATGAAAAAAGAATAATCTTATTCCACACTTTCGATTAAAAAAAATAAAAAAAGGAAAACTATGCGAGTGACACATGGCATAATAATGTTTCCTTCTTTTTAGCTAATGCCCTGTCATTTTCTCGATCTCCTATTTTCGTCTTCCAATATAATTTTAGAAAGACTATTTCCTATTTATATATATTGTATTATAATAATTTTTAGTCATTTATATTTTGTATTGCATTGCAATCTCTAAATAAACTAAGTTTGCATTGGTAACGAAGTTTAAGTTTGAATTAATTTGTTTTAGTTTGATTCAAAAAGACAAAGACAAAGGTAGTTGGAAAAAGTATGTTAGATAATTTGAAAATGAAGATAAAAAAGTAATGATTGTGTTGTTGAATTAAGAAAAAAGTGTTGAAATTGAGGAAAAAAGTGTTGAATAGTTGAAAGAATTTAGTGTTAAAAATTAATTTATATGAAAGATAAGAAAATGTATAAAAGAGAATTTGAAAAAAAAAATGATTGTGTTGTTGAATTGAGACAAAAGTTAAGTTGAGTTAAGTTAAGTTAAATTATTGACTTTGTTACCAAACAAAGCAAACTCTTGTCCTATATTGAGACAAGAGCGCGAGTGGCGTACTTTTCCCCACTCGCAATTTTCTTTTCTTTTTCTTTAGTCAATTTCAAATTTTTCTTTTTTCTTTTAAATTTTTACAATTTTCTTAAAATTATGTTATCCCATTTTCTCAATTATTGTAAACCTGATACAAATAAAGTAGCAGGTAATATGGTTAATCTATCAAGGTAAATAATATGATCGTCATGGTCGGATCTGTGTTTTTAGGAAAATATTCTTTTCCCTAACTTTCATCTAGAAAAGTCAAAAAATTTTCAAAAAGAAAATGCTAGATATACAAATTAGGATATTTGCAATGTTCAATTTCCCCAAATTTGGGTTGTAGGTGCAGAGCATTTTCTCGCTCTCAAGTGTTTAATTATTTTTTCTTTTTATTTTTTCTAATTTTCACGTTTTATAAAACTTTTTGGCCCCGAAATTTTGAGTATCCTATTTTCATGTAATTCACAGAGTTTAAGAAGCAATTGATATTTCATGATCAAATGATGGGGTCCGGTTATTTCGAAAAATAGCTCTTGTCTCCAATTTTTGTCTACATTTATCCCTATGTATACAAGCTTTTCCCTTTTTCTTTTTAAATACTATATGCATATAATAATGTCTACATATTTTTTAATCCCAAATATTATAGGATTGATAATTTCCGTATCCTCTCTCCATATATTAGCTCTTTCTAAAAAATTATACATGTATCCTATATTTTATTTTTCTTTGTAAATATCAATTAGATTTTCCTTTCAATTAATATTATTTATTTTTATCCATAGACTTTCCTCTTCTATTGTATCATTTTATGGATTATATACTTATACGCTTACCTCTTGAAAGGATTATACTTTTTCTCCCTTTAACCATATAAGAAGACCCAATCATGAAAAATTAATTTTATTGTTAATTTATTTTTCATAAAATTATAAAGTGAAAATATTTTTATTTTCTTAAAATAGATTATATTCTCCTTTACTTAATGTTATTTGTAAATTTTCAAATCATTTAATGCAATTTTAGAACCCACAGAATCGCGGGTAAAATACCTAGTATATTTCATTTCATATGTATATATGTTTACAAATATGAATTTTTAGGGTGGTTAATTAAATTTATAGAATTTTACGATTCTATGATTCAATTTTATGATCCATTCCCCGTTTCTACTTGGAAACTTCATTTTGACAACGCTGCCCATGATCACGCTCAATTGCAACTTGGGAGCTCAACTCTCGTGTAGGTGTTAGGGGCTTAGGCTCGCATATAGAATACTTAAGTGCAATTCATCTTGACTCGTATTAGACCCATTAGGAGTATTTGGTCGTTTAGGCCCATAAAAGGTTTGAGCCCGCATATTCGCTTATTAGGGGCATTAGTTGCAAATTGCCTCTCATTTAGCCCTGCTAGAATAAGTCCATCTTGACCCGCATTAACCTGTTAGTGTATTAGGCCTTTTTAAGCCCGTTAAGGGTTTAGGGACATTAGACTCATCTTGAGCCCATCTTAGGCCCATGTCCATGCATTCTATATCACCTCTCGAACAGAACATCCCGAATCATGCCCCAACAACGAAATTGATCACTCGAGCAATGTGAAGATGACTTAGTTGTAGTTAATCCACTTAGAAAAAATATAAAATCATAAATCCCCAGGCAGTGAGTGCCGATTTAGGGCGCACTAGGTGGCTGTAGCCTTCTAGGTGTAATAAAATCTTCAAATTCGATCTCCGATTTCAAGGTCTAAACTAGGAAAAAGACTCGCACACCCTACTCACTTAGGCTACTAACCGGCCTTAGGTTTGCAAGACTTGGAATAAGTTGTGGCGACTCTGTATCCCTTCCCATGCGATATACATCCCACACCGAGCTATTGGGATCTTTTGTGTGGATCCGACTTTTCATAGTAGTAATGTATATTGAGCCTTGATATTAGCTCGATAGGTTCACATATATAGGCATAAAACGTATTTTGTAATCGCTAATTTCGTTTTGTACAGAATATATATATAGTCACGATTGTGCGACTTAATTCGACCTTTTAACTTTGTGGACCCTCTTTCGTTTCCACCTAAAAATACGGTTCTGACTACCTTGCCCTATTCATACTCTTCCCTCTCATTGATAAACTAAAACTCTCTTTTATTTTTGCAGTTATTTTCATCATCAATTGAAATTGTTAATTACAATATTATTTTAGTTTTCCCTATAATAAACGATGCTATCACAGTTTAGACATTGATAATACTTTATTTGATATTTAAAAATATATATCTAAATAGCGTCACACGTAAAGTAGATAGGGGTGTGAATCTCCAAGATTGCATTTGGTGGATTACCATTTAGATTACCCAACAATCTAGATAACTACCCAGCTAGATTACTACTTCTTAAATAGCTGGTAACATTACATTGCAGTGTTTGGCAAGTACAAGTAATTTGTTGGTAATTTGCATTATTTTATTTGTTATAACAAAAGGATTATAATACCGTCAAAAGAAATTTGAGATTATAATCACATGACCGCAAAATATCCCATGCACGAAACCCATGACGTTCAAGTCAATCATCGGGCCAGTCACGACAATAACGGTGTTCCCTCATCAACAATCGATTATGTGAAACAAAGCGAAAGTAACGAGAGGCAATGTTCCCTCATCGGGCTGCCATTCAAAATTCCAAGAGCAACATTATTGCTCAGGTAGATGGAAATAAAGAGAGGCAAGCACCAAATGACAAAGTAGACCGATAAAGTCATTAAAAACAAAAAAATTAAAAAAAGACAGAGAGAAAGTAGCTTTAGAAGTTGAAATTGGGAGGTGACGATCAACGTCAAACTCGACAACACAAGCTCAAATGAATACTGATATGGAGAAAAAGTTTGAGTCGAAACCATCCTCCTAGTAAGAAGAATCTTCCTTCGATACGGGTATGTCGATCTAGTCTTCAAGTCCGTGCATATTGTCTTCAAATTCCTGAACCACAGAACAACGGCCAGCAGGGGGCTCCGGAGTTGTTCCCGAGAAACACTCTCCGATATTCAAGTTAGAGTTGTGGGGGAGATATATAGAGAGAGAAAGGAGCAATAATGCTTGAGAGAGTATATAGGGAGAATCAGGCTACTTTTTATCTATCATGTATTGACATTTATCAGGGGTGTGTTATACTTGAGAGACTACTAATGGGTTCGGGATGTTTTGCTTTGAGGCCCACTAAGCTTAGGCGTATAACGTAGGATAAGTCGCTCGGATCTCTCGAGAAGCTTTGTTGGGTCTATCACGCACGCTGAGTCCCCAAGGTTCGTTAGGTCTCCTAGGTCCGCTGGATCTCCTAGGTTCGCCGGGTTCGGGAGGTTTGTCGCGTGTGGGTTGGGCTAGGCCCTTGAGGCTTGCTAGTTTCGAGAGGCTCGCCATGTAAGACTTGGGCCAAGCCTAGGTTTTGAGAGTCCATTCAATGGGTTCTATGGGATGTAAGGGGAGGTTCACCAGATCTCCTAGGTCCGATGGGCGAGGTGGTTTGGCCCAAGCTCGATGGGTTGCTTCGCCGGATCTGCTAGGCTCACCAGGTCTCCCAAATCCACTGAGTCTCGTAGGTCCGCCTGATCTCCTAGGTTCGCTGAGCTCCTCGAGGCATTTCGTTGTCGTCTACACCTTTCGCGTAGTCATTTATATTATCCAAGTAGTCATATATACCTTCCAAGTAGTTATCTATGCTTGAAGTGTAGTCATCTATACTCTCCAAGTAGTCGCCTATACTTAGAATGCATTCTTTTATATCCTCTAAGTAGACATATATCCTCTAAGTAGCCCGTTATGAACACTTATTCAACATACTGCAGGAACATATAGAGGCTCGTCTAGCCTTCCACAGTAGAAGGCTCGTCGAGTCCTTTGGGAGAAGCTCGACGAGCCCCTCGAGCGTGGTGCGAGATGACGGCGAGTTCCTGGGTGGTCGGGACGTGCGATTCTGCGTTGCTTCAGCAAGTGTGGAGTTCAATTTCTTCCTTGGAGGCTCGTGAGTTTAGGGTCATGTGGTTTGAACCGACCCGATAATGGTATACTCTATCAAACACCTTGATGGAAATTGATTGGGGTATTTTTATTAGAAAAATAAAAAAAAAATTCCCACTTATCTAGTAATCCAAATAGACACCGTTCATAGGGGCATATGGATAGCCACCTTGATGATAATATGGATTACCACATTAATTCGGATTTCCAATGATTTTTTCCTGCCAAACATGGTATAATGGGCTCGGGGAATTTTAAAAAAGATGGCCGGTAATCCAAATAGATTACCAGCTACCAAAAGCAACCTAATAGTATTTGGATGGAAAGGAAATTTTTCGTCCATTTAGCATGTAATAATAGTGAGAAAATTATAAATAATTATATCTCATAATGATGCATTGAAGAAAAACTAATAAGAGTATTTCAATTAAAAAAATTTACCATAATTAATCGAGTGATTAGTACTTATTATTTAGTTTATTACAATTTATTTGGTACTTCCTCAGGCCATGTGGCAAGATAGGATCACTGAAAATTTTCACATTAATAACAGCCCCCCCAAAGAAGAAATGAATAAAGTTCGAGGTAGCATTTCCCATTTCTCAAAGTTAGAGGGCTATTTCGTAAATAATAGTATGGAGAAGTAATATTGCCAAATTTCGTGTTTTTTATTGAAAATATACAAAAAAACCCCATTACAATTTGAATTTGAAATAAATTAGACCTTGTTATTTTTTTAGGGGCAATTAACACCTCGTGGTTTTTATGAGATATAATGGATCTCATCGTTAATTTTTTTTGTAACTTTTGGTTCTCAAACTTTTTCTTTTACCATTAGTACCCTCAGACTTTCAATTTTTTTCAATTTGATCCTAAAATTCGAAAAAAAAAAAGAAAAAAAAGGGGGCTTAGGCCTTCGATAGGCGACACCGACCCCACCATCGAGATCACCAATACCCACAGTCGATTCGGGGGCGGGATGCCAATCTGTGACCCGACCCTGTCTCCATGGTCATTGGCATCCTTTGTGGGTGCAGGTGATCTTGGTGGTGGGGCTGCCCAGCTACTCTCATTTTTTCTTTTTTGAGAATTTTAGGATTAAATTGTAAAAAATGAAAAGTTTGATGCTAATAATTGCAAATAGAAAAGTTTAAAAATCAAAAGTTACAAAAAAAAAATTTAACTACGAGGTCTATTATATTTGACGAAGTCATTAATTATCCTTAACAAAAAAAAAACTACAAAATCAAATTCGTCCAAATAAGAGGTTTTTGTACTTTTCCGTTTCCAATTTGACAGATGGGGTATCTTCGGACCGTCAATGGCGGATATTCCTGAAACTCCCATTGGCTTCACCTTCCCTCTCCTAGTTGTTTTCCCAGTCGAGCGAAGGAGGGGCAGACCGAAATGGGACTGAGAGAAGCTGCTGCGGCAGCTGCCATGGCCGCCGCTTCATCATCTATGGCGGATTTGGGATCCGCCAGCGGGGCACGGGCCTTGTTTCAGTGGGGTGGAACCATCTCTGCTCTGTGAGTATTCTATCTGTCAAAGCTTCATTTTTTCGATTCTGAGCTCTCTGGGTTTCGCTAATTTCTGTTGCCGGTGCTTGATTTCCCCGCATTGGTTGGTTGGGATCGGAGAAATTCGAGCCACGAAGGGCGTGGGATTGATGGGAGAGGGGAAGAGAGTTGATTCTTTTTGTCATGAAAATGGGATTTGATGAAGGTCTGTTTGAAAGTGAAGTGATGATAGGATTTAAATGTGGAGCTGAAATGGGCTTGCTGTAGAATCTGTAATTTTGCTTATTTTGTTCTTTCTTGCACTTCTAGTGAGTTAAAATTTTGACAGTCGTATAATTAGTGCGGCATAGAATCCCGACATCCCGATCGAAAGCCTTGATAGTATCTACTCAATTGGAATTGGCTGTAAGTTGTATCGTTGTGATGGTGGATTCCGTTAAGCTTGTGGTCTTGATTTTCAAATTAACGAATCAGGCGTCATTAAAAGATCCAATATGCGTAGAAATGATTGTAGGGATTAATGTTAAGACTCAGCTTGATGAAGTTACACCCATATTGGGTTGGTTATTTTCGATGATTGGTTGGTGTGATTTTGAGGCCTAGTGACATCTTGTTGCTATATCTACTGCATCAAATGTAATGTAGATTGATACATAATTTTGTGACAAGAGACCAGCTTTTCCAAATTTTAACAAGGTTGGAGATCATTTCAGGGACTTGTCAATGCTCATGAAATACATTTTTTGCTATTTGATTCAACTGCCTATCTTTCTTGCATTGAGCCTTGTGAACCTGTGTAGTAGGCAAAGCTAAACCATACATAGATATATTCTTACTTCTCATGTATAAGTCATAAATCTGATCACCTCAGTTTATTTGGTTTCTTTGTTCCCGTTTGGTGGCAAAAAGAAGAAGAAAAATAATATAGTTTCTTTCTCCTGCAGATTTTTGTTGATCATGAATCGGACAGGGAGGAAATCACCGACACAAACTACTCTTCTTGTACTGTATTTGTTCACAAGCTTCCCAACAGCACTCTTCAAAATTTTAAGGTGGTCTAAACTTCTCAAGTACATCGTACCATTTTAATTATGATTCTTCCACCTTCAGTTTCAGCTAATTAACTAGACCTCCAACATGATCCAGAGGACAATTTGGTTCTTGGGTTGCTTTTCTCGCAGTCGCAGCAAACCTCTTCTTCCCTCGAACTTTTCCAGGTAAAATTCATTTCTTATCTTTCTATTAGGATAATTATACACTGCCTTGAAAGTATGGGGTCGACGACAATTTTGTTTTGAGAGACAATCGCCTACCACAACTAGAAAGGAAATATCAGAAAATCAGCCATAATCTCCATGTCCTACCATTCAAAAAAAAAAGAAAAAAGAAAAAAGAGAAGGATAAATGGGAGAACGGAGCATCTCAGCCATGCTGAAGGACCTTAAAGACATTCTTATCATTGTTAGTAATGTCATAGGTATAGTGAGGCCGTGGCTTGGTTCCCACGACTATGAAGAGAATCGATTTTACAAGACCAAATTTGGTCTCATGTGCTGAGGTCGGTCACTAGGAGGTGCTCTGAAATGAGCTCCCCCATCTTGTAAAGGTTCAATGTGCTATGGCTGAAGTAAGGATAGGTGATTAAGGGAAAGAGAGCTGAAACTCCCGGGTGCAGGATCAAGATGCCTTTTTCTAGCCCTACTGTCTGTTTTCCGAATTTGTTGGATATTTCAAGTTCTGATATTCTGGAGATTTATCCCTGCAGTAGCTCGCTTCATATTATTTGTCATTACACCGGACTGGGTAGCTTATGGACTGCGAGGTAGCATAGTGGGCGGCGTGTTTTGTCTCATCCTTGGCATCATACTTGCCGTAGCTGAGATTCGGGGTCTCGGAGGATTCATCAACTGTAGGTGTAGTTGTCATTGCTCTTTTTATTGGGTTGGTATGGGTTTGCTCTTCTTGTTTACTATATTTTACCTGTCTTGGGAAACATGGTGAAGTGCAATGTGAAGGGAAGTTGATTCCTTCCCTATTTGTAGATTATTACTTGTTATTGTTAATTTGTTATAGGCTTTCTAGATTTTCTTGGGGTCGCATTCAACCAACTGGTCAATTACCAGCTTCCTTAGTTGCAGAACATATTGATTCTTGGAAGCAGTGGAAGCATGTGTCGGTTTTTGGAGAAATTCTTGAATTTTACTGCTGCCTGCTCAAGGTGGCTAGAGAGAGCAACGAACTATGGTAGGAGATGCAGTCGAGACTATGTTTATAAGTAATTTCCATTTCATTCTGTTTCCATCGTTTGAAACCCAGAATCGGCCCATATCTTATTGAATCATCAAGGGAGAGTTCTGTCGATCAAGAGTAAAGAGAAGATACAAGCAACAACTTCTTGAATCAACTTCTGAATAGGTTATCGGGCTGTGACTGGATTGACGACTTCAACCTCCTCTTCTACTTCCATTGTGGAAGTCCAAGATCGTACCAACCTTCCGGAACTCGAGCGTGTCTGAGTCAATACACATAGAGCGAAGACAATTTCGGCCATGGTCGGTCTTGCAGTAGACTTTTCCACTGTGCAGGCTCTTGCCAGGCTGGCTAGGCCGAGTGCGCCATCGGTCGGGTAAGCTCCCTCTAAGGTCGGGTCCATCCATTTTCTCAGCCTCTCTTCCCTGTTCTCTACCTCTTCCAGTATCTCCTTCACGTCATTCCATGCTGTGGCAAGCTCACCGTTCTCTTTCCTTCCTAGAGCCTTCCGACCAGAGAGCAACTCCAATAGGATTGCCCCGAATGAGAATATGTCGACTTTCAGATTCACGGAGTGGGACGTGGGCCTTGCCTTAGAGAAGTTTGAAAGTTTCGCCTTGAATCTCGAGTCCAAGAGTATGTTGCTCGATCTCAAGTCCCCATGGAGGATACTAGGCTGAGTGTGCTCGTGCAAGTACTGCAAGCCCTTTGCAACATCGAGGGCGATTTGGAGCCTTTGGCTCCAAGTAAGGTAGGATATACAGGCCGTCAAAGCGGATGAATTCTTCCGGTACAACCACTTGTCAAGTGATCCATTTTCCGCATATTCATACAACAAGAATCGATCTCCCTCTGGATCTGATGATACTCCCATCAACTTCACGAGATTGGCATGGTTCAACCTCTGAAGAATCTTCAGCTCGTCCATGATCCTGTCCTTGATTTTCTTGACTGCCAAGATCTTCCCGTCGATCATGGCCCTGTACACGGACCCCCCAACCCTGAAAGTTTGGTCGAAGTTGAAGGTCGCTTCCATGATCTCTTGGGTCTCGTACACAATAGGCTTGCTCAGGTAGTCCGACACGCTAGGAAGCAGCTTGTCCTGCACAATTTTGCTATGCTCCGGGATGACTTTTTCATCCCTCCTGAAATCTCTGAATCGGATTGAATCAGTTGTCTCCATTGAACATGAACCTTTACATCCTAAGGACATCATATATGGAATGCTGTGATCCATAGATGTTGTATGCAACTTGTCGGGCTCTAATGTCCTCGTATCTTTTCTCCCACCGGAACGATAAACATATACAAGCAAACCTACCAATGATAAAATGAACGAGCTACCTCCGACAGCACAGACGATAAGAATAATCCGCTTAATCTTATCATTTGGCTCATTTCTTTTGGGTTTAGAGCGGATCGGCTGAGAGAGTGCTGACAGTTTTGACACGGGAACTAAGATTGGATTCCCGACGAGACTGTCAAAGGTCTGCTGGTTATTTTCTTCCATTATATCGCTCAGTTCAGCCCCAAACTTGGATGCCACAGTCCAGACCTCATCACCGCTCTCCCAAACATAAGTAATGAGGTACTTGATCCCTTGCTCAACATGGTAATTTGTCGGGCACTTGCAGTACAGAGGAACTGTAACTCTGGTTTCAATCTGGAGGAGGTTCGGGTTCAGCTGCGGGTTCATTTCTCCATGACATGCCAGTTCGTGAGGTTCTCGAAAGTACTGGCCGAAACAAGATAGTAGCTGTCACCACTCTTGATCTCGTAAGATACATTGGCAAAGTAACTGTCGCCGGAACAACCGCAGGTGATGGGAACAAGTACCAGCTGGTCCGGAAGTAGCTTCTCGTTCTCGGAGGCTAAGTTGTTCGCCTGCACAATTGAGAGACGACTAACACCAAAGAGATCAGAGATGTTGCCAAGGTCCAAGTACTCAGGCGCCTTGGCGAGGTAAGCGATGTAAGTCTCGCATCGGGAAAGTGATGAATTTGCAGGGCATGAGAAGTCGGGTCCTGCAGCAAGAAGTACTCGGGCTTCAACAAGTATGAGTACGAGCAAGAAGAAAGTTGGAGAGATCTCCATTGCTACGAATTCGAATGGTTAAAGGCCTTGGTGTCGTAGAAGAGTTCAATATGGTACTAATAATAAAAGTAGGAAGTCTGGTGACAAAGATTTGGTAGAAAAGCCAAAGGCTACTGTCGAATTTGGAGCTTTTCCATTGGAATAGTTTAGAGCAGGAACAGCAGTTGGGCCGGCAAAATTTACGTTTTATATATGTGTGTGTATACAAATATATATTTTTCTATGTATGCTTCGTCAATGAAACATTATGGGTCATTTTCCAATTTAGAGACTTAAAAATGAAAACAGAAAGATTTTAAACACTAGAATCAGGGACTAAAAATCGAAGGCATTAAAAAATGCACACACCCGTTTGTCCTTTAGAAAGGAGGAGTTTGCTCTTTCGCTGCATCACATCGAACTACTAATTACGATACAGAAAGATAATATCCAAAAGCAGAGCTTAACCTTGAATGAGTTTAATTATAGCATCCCCAAGTAAAGTGGAATCGGTCGTTTATACCATGACAAATCGAAGTGGATCAGTAGGCAGAGGGAGAGGTATTTAAGCTGAGATAGTTTCTGAGTAATGCAAGTACAATTAAATGATGACTTCACTAGACTCCTTTTAGATTTACTCCATGGCTACAAAGCGAAAAACATCATTTTGCTTTCCAAGCCGATGATTTGCTAAGCGCAAGAGCTGGATCGTAGCTAACAATAAATAAACATCTAGCAGTGATTGCATTTATGACATAAACATGTATTGAAATATGGTAGGCTCACCGAAGAGATTGTCCACTGCAGAGAACCGCTGAATTTGATCCTCGAAATGGTGGCACCTATCAGGGATGAGGTGAAAGTTTGATTTCCATAGGTGCCCAGCCCCTCGTCTCTTTCCGATATGGGATAGTGGGCCCCATAACAGGACATGAGAGCAAGCCAAGGTATGGCTGGGTAGTGAGAGGGGCAAAATGGGATAGTTGGGCTCCCAACAGGACATGAGAGCAAGCCAAGGTATGGCGGATAGTGAGAGGAGCGAAAACCCAAGGGAGATGGAGGAGAGGTTTATCAGTGTAGAATGGGAGTTTAAAATTTTATAGATCCTAACTACACTGATAAACTTTATGTGACTAGGCCCTCTGGCAAAACTTTGCATCTAACGCAAGATTTCTGCAACGAGGGAATCCAATCCATCAAAACACAGCTCCTCCATATAAAGATAAGTGACACATAGTTCAATCTTCAGAGATGTTTGAGGACAGAAGTATTTCAATCTTCAGAGATGATCGAGGATAGAAGTATTCCGCTTCAATTATCTCCATCAAGCACACTTCCTGGTCTCACGTCTTGGATCCATCACATGACATGAAACTACTTGCATAAATATCATAGACTCGATCAAGATCAGCAGAGCTCACAGTCCAAACATGCCCGCGTAAAGCGAGAGGAAGCGAACCACTTACACGATCGCAGCTTTCCTCCACGGCTGCAGCCTCTTTCCTCTTCCCTTCCTTCCAAAGACTCTTCACGAGCAGGTCCTTTGTGGGGGCATCAGGCATAAGACCTGAATACCTCATATCTTCAAAAATCCTCCACGCAAGGGCTGCCCTGTTGCACTTGCAATAGCCACATATCAGAACTTTGAACATGTAGCCATTAGGCTCCAACCCACTCTGTTTGACCATCGTGAACAACTTCTGCACTATCTTGATGTCGCCCTCGAGAGCAAAATGGTCCATCAAGCCCGAAAATGTTTGGGCATCTGGGCAATCCCATTCAGTATCATCTCATCGAGCAAACTGAGGGCGTCAGACTCCCTTGAGCACTTGGTCAGCGTCCTTAACAGGGTTGAGTACAGTACCATCAGGTTGAAATTAGATATGGTCCCACAGAGAGCCTTACCATGACGGAAAACCTTCAGTGCAGCATCAGGATTTTTAGACAAGCCATAGAACTCGATGATCAACTTGATGGTGCTATAGGGAAGCTTTATACCCTCCCTCGCAATTTTCAGCATGAGTTGGTCGACTAATTGAACCCGCCCATGCCGTGCTAACAGAGTCATCATCCTCTGGACTGTGTAGACATCGTGGGTGAATCCCGGCTGACAAGCAACCCAACAGAAGAAATTCCAGGCTGATTCGGGTGATTTGAAGTTCCTGAGGATCTTACAGACCAACCGAGTCGTCCACACGAATTTAGCATTCTCCAATGCCAAGACCTCGTCTGGGTTCCAGCTATTTAAGGCGCCTGCCAAAGCTCCAGGATCGAACCAAGGTTTTAATCTGAGCTCCTTAGCCACTATGCCATTAGAAAGCTCATTAACATCCTCAACCTTATTCTCGCCATCATTCTCATCCTCATCAGAATCACCATCGTCAGTATTACTTGCATAATATTCTACACTCCTTATTCTCCCGTCCGGTAACATCTCACAAAGAAGATCATCAGTCTCACGAATATGTCCTGAATCCCTCATGGTCTGCAAAGAGGAGAAGAGAGCTCGCCCAGGTAGTATGCCCTCAGCCCGCATCTCATTGAGCAAAGTCCCCGCCTCGTTGAACCTCTCGACCCTGATAAACTCTTCGACAAGAATCGAGTACTGCTTCAATGTCCGTTTGATTCTCATCCGCGGCAGGATCTGGAAAACCTCAAATGCAGAGTCCAGTCTCCCTGACTTCACGAGGTGTTCGATCATAATTGTAAAAGTTCTACAGTTAGGAATAGCCCCTTCATTGGTCATCCTATAGAAAACATCCACGGCCTCAGAGTCCAAACCTTTATGGGCATAAAGTCGCATCATGATGTTGTAAGATTCCGCGCAAACACGTTTATCAGACTCCTTTCTATACTTATCCCACGCATCAAGTACCGAGTCAAGGTCCTCCATCTCTGCATACCATTTCATAAGGTTCATATAGCTAACACATACATTCTTAAAGCTCCTCGAATTAATGGAGTCGACCAGGGCATCGAGTTCCACCCTTCGACCGAACTTTGCCAACATAGAGGCTAGAGCATGGACTGTAGACTGAGTGTGGGTGAAGTTTGAGTTCGATTTGAGGGTCTCTATGATCGAAAGAGAGCAATCGGCTGAAGGAGAGGAGCGGATAGCTTGCGCGACGATGAAGGAATCCAAAAGGCGGTCATTTAAGGAGGCGGACAGGGAACTGGCGGAGTTGGATCTGAGAGCAAGACGAATGGCGTCTATTACTTTCGCACGATAGAGGTAGTGGGACACTTTGCTGGGGAACGGGTCACGGGCCGATGTGCGGATTGATCGACTCAAGGGATTCCACGACCGGACTGTAGCGGGAAAGAAGCGCCTCAGCAACATTGAAACTCCATCCGTATCAGACAATCAAACAACAGGTGGCAGAGTCAAATGTTTTGGTCAGCTGGGACAAACATCGAACATCTTGAATGCAAATGGCTGCGGGACAAGCTTCCAGTTTGCATTACTGAGCATGAATGAAAAGAATTCTAACCTGAGTATAGGTGAGGAGTCGATGCAGTGAGGTGGAGAAGACGAAGACAGTGATAAGAGGAGGCCGGCGAGAAGGGAAACAAGCGCTGGCTTGCTGGCCGGCTGGAGGATGTTGAGGGCTGTGAGGCGTGAGTACCCGGCAAGGTGGAGAGTAGAGACGATGACGAATGAGCAGGAACGACGAAAGTCTCTGAGAAGCAATAGGAACAGAAGAAGGGTTCGCTGGCAAGGCTGACGATGTTGAGGGGGTCGTGAGGGCGTGAGGACGCCGGCTTGGTGGAATAGTTGAGACGCCGAGGGCGAGGAGTACGACCGAGGAAGAGACTATAAAGGAACGCTGTCAAGTTGGAGCTCGCGAGCCGTCTTGGCGCAATTAATCAACCATTTCGAAATAGGTTTTCCTTTTTTTCTTTATTTTCTTTTATTTTTTTAAAAAAAGTCCGTTTCTTGCTCTTTTCAGTTTTACTTTCCCAGCTTCCCTCCGGTCATTTAAGCCACGGTGACACATTTGATATTTCTTTTTCGGTATAAACTATGACATTTGAAATCTCGATGAGTCATAATTAATCTAGTTTGAGTTGAGTGCATATTTGACACTTTCATATCGTTTTTGTTTTTTTTGGGTAAACATAAGTCTTTCATTTAATCTAAGATTAACAAGAGTAGATTACAACCACACGAGGGGAAGCAACTCCGATAACATCTCGAGATAAAGACTGAGATATAGCAGTAGGAGGAGAATCAAAGATAACAAGAGAGTGCGGTTGTTCGCTGCCAGTATGGGCTAGGACAAAATAGCTTCACAGAAGGAAATGGAATGTTGCGGGATAACTCAATCAAACATCAGTGTCCTACAAGCGGAAATTAACCAATCCAGATAAACATTAGAAGCATCACCCCAAATCCAATCCAATCAAATGTTGTCTGGGCATCTATCTGAACTATCAAGCTAGTAATATTCAGATCGACTGCAAGGAGCAGCCCTTGCCTAAGTTCGCACACTACGTTAGCGGTGATTTCTAAATTCATCGGCCAACATGGTAGAGATGATTCCTAAATTCATAGTAACTCCCAACCCCCCAAACCGCCAACACCCCCTCTCCCTTCGTTACCCCAACGACTTCTGGTGAATCCCACACCCCCTGTAATGCCCGGGTTTCCCTTAGAGGACCCATCACTGCTTACTTTATTTGATCCTTTATTCCATCCAACCATTTGGTATTGCAAATATGCCAGCTAATTTGATGTATGTACTTGCTTAGAGCATGAAAACTTCGCTAATAAAACTAGACACGTATAATAGATACTATTATACAAGCTAGAAACATGTTCCTAACAATATTGCCATGGAAAACAAAGAGATTCGAAGCCCTAGTATATAAAAGCACTTATAACGGACAAACAGCCCAACCCTTTATAAACTCAAAAAAGGAGATTTTTCATTAGTATGAATGGGAAGGAATAATGTGAGTTGTTATGCTAATTCCTCATCCTCAAATTTATCCAGTTGTCATTTCAATCTTCGAATAATGTCTATTTCTCTGAAAGTCAAACACCAATTTGAAAAGGGCACAGCCACCCTTCAAGTTGGCTACAAAGACCTTGAAATCCCGAACATCTCTTTTAAGTACTTTATTTATAACAGGCAAGAATCACTTTAAAGGGGACATCTCACTCAACTTGGTAGAAATATTATCCCTTTTGCAAGTTGTCATGGCAAAGAAGATTTGGGGTACCTCTTAAGATGGACTTTAAAGATGACTCCACATAGAACAGGGCGGTAAAACTAGTGGAATCGTCATTGACGTTAGGCCAGCTAGTATGAGGCGACCAAGGAAGGACGCAACAGGACACCACTTTCCGGATTAAAGGCACGCCAAATGGGCAGCGCATCTTCCGGATCCCCAAAGTAGACAATACCTTTCAAAGTTCCACGCATGGGATGACTCCTTTACTTTCCTGCACAAAGCCCTCGTACTAGAGGCACTCTTTACTTTCCTGCACAAAGTCCTCGTACTAAGGTCAAAAGTCCTCGTGCTGTAGGCACCATTTACTTTCTTACATAAAGCCCTCGTACTAGAGGCACAAAGCTCTCGCGTTGGAGGCATCCCAGCACGAAAAAACCTTGCTCACTGAGGTTCCTTTACTTTTTCAACAATATGCCCTTGAGTGGCAAAAAGACTCTTGCATAACAAGATGACAGTTGGGAATTATAATCCCACATGGAAAAGATAAACGAATATCTATTGGTTTATATGAGAGTTGGGTACCATTACTTATCAGCTTGAGCTTATAAATGGAAATGGGTCTGAACCCGTACAAGCCCAATGAAAATTTAATATGGTATCAGAGCTCAGACTTACAAGTGATCAGGATCGTAAGGATGGTGGCGAGAGCTGATAGGGCATAGCACAGAGGATGATGCTCGGGCTTTAGCACCAGCTTTGATCACCTCTTTTAGAGTCCAACTTTGCAAGCTTCCATGCACTGATTCGAACCTGTTGCTGGGACAGCCTTTTCCCTTTGTCAGAGAGTTGAGCAGTGTCAGGATCTACTGTTGAGGGCAGGCGTCCTGGCACTAAATTTGGGATAATCTCATCCTGATGGTCCATAAGGATTCTGGGAGGAGTGCACCAAGCACCTTTATATTGCAAACTCTTCCCAAGGGAGCTCCTTCCACTAGTGGCTGTGACAGCAGAGCCAGTTGGTGAAGAAGGCACGCTCAGCTGCTCATCGCCACCACCTATGGATTGTCCTGGTGGCTCACTTTGGGTTCTCATTGCGACGACATATTCATAAGTCGTAATACCCTTTCTAATGAGAATCATATGGAAGAAGAATAACTCTCCCAGAGGCACAGTCGCTAGACAAGAAACCACTATGCAGATTGCCACCACAATGATAAAAGGAACTCAGGTGAACCCGACTCCAAGCCTATCCATTATTCGATTCTCCGTACCTCTCTTATCAACAAAGCACCAGACAAGGAAAGCTACTCCGATGCCAAATTCAACTATAGCTTGAACTTTTAAGTGGAAATAAGTCCGAGCCCGTATAAATCCGATGAAAATTTAATATGGTATCAGAGTTCGGTTATATGTATGAGTGTTCACACGCGTGTACGCACCCACATCCCAGGCCCAATATGTTGAGTGCAGCAAAAGTGCGCCTCGTGTTAGTCCCCCCTCGCTCGAGCATAGAAGAAGAGCCCAGCTCGAGGTCAATTATAGAAGGCGGGTGTTTAAGGGCAGGTGACAACGTGTAGACAGAAATAGACCACGCGTTACACGTAAGGGCGAGTGTTGGGAATTATAACCCCATATGAAAAAGATAAACGAATATCCATTGGTTTATATGAGAGTTGGGTACTGTCACTTATTAGCTTGAGCTTTTAAATGGAAATGGATCTGAGTTCGTATAAGCCCAATGAAAATTTAATGCGGGTCACTTTTATCTTTCCAGCACAAAGCCCTCGTATTGGAGGCACTTTACTTTCATGCACAAAGTCCTCGTACTAGAGGCACAAAGTCCTCGCACTGAAGGCATCCCTAACATAGAAACCTCACACATGGGGGTTTCATTATTTTTCAGCATCATGCCCCTCTCACGGGAGTACATGCTTTACGAACATAAAATTATCGTGTTACAATTCTCCTTTTCTCTTTCTTTTCCAGCATGAAGCCCAAAGAACAAAAGAAAAGGAGGATGTGAAAGGAGAAACAAAACCAAAGGCAAAGGACGTGCTAAGAAAAATCTCGATGAGCAGACTAAGTCGGGCCTCCATGTGGGCATTTTTTGTCTTTGACATGCAACCTTATGCGTGCCGGTTTGAAGAGTGGCAGCTGTATGTACCCCTTTCCGGCCCAAGCTCGGTCACCACCAAGAACAAGCCCCAGAAGCATTATCTGTCAAAGAGCGAACCTAAAACGGGAAGAAAACATGGGAAGATAATGTTAGAAGACGGCTAGCAAGATGCATCATACAAATCCTCAAGCATTCGGTGCCTTTTTCAATACGATGGTTGACAACATTTTTTCCTGAGTCCACACATAGGAAAAACAGTTTCACAAAATAGCATGTACTTCTCGGATATTTTATTTTGAAACCCAACCATTCGCATTTCCTTAAAATTTTGGCACCATAATTATTCTTGACTGATAAAAATGCAAGTACCTTTGATTTCCATATTTTATCTAATAGGGAAAAGTTCGAAACCGAGAAGTCAATATTCTCGCATAGTGAAAAACGTTTATCACGGGGCATTTTCTGGAAAACGAATTTTTCCTTATTTTTGTGCCACTTTTCAAGGAAGAGTGGCGTGGAAGAAAATTAATTTCTTATGTTCAAAAAATATTTTTCGGGATTTATAAAATATTTTCAGATCAAATTATCTTAGCAAATACACTGAAAAGAGTCGAAAATAGTTTCCAATTTATTTTAGGGGCAAAAGCGTATTTTTAGACAAGAAACTTAAGTTAGATTAAGAAAACTTGCAAATTCTATGACCGAAGGAAAATGACCTATCGGGAGACTAGGCGCGATTTCTACTCGCACCTCTCATCATGGACGTGGTTGGTAACTGTACCCATGACGTCATCACTTACGCAAGCCGGTCCATAGACCAACTGGCATCGAGTCACGCTCCCAAGCAGTGAAAAGTTATTTTCAACTCTCGAAACTTTTAAAACGCTTGCAAAATTACCCCACCTATCTTCCTCTATAAATAGACGATGAATTTTCAACATGGACTTTTTGGCTCCCTTCATGTGTTGAGAAAGAGCTCAAATTCATCTACATCTCCTCCCACACGCCAATCACTCGGTTTCCTAAATAATTGTCTTGTGGGTTCCCAATCAAAGAGAAGTCAAGAACTCAAGAAGGTGGCCCATTCCCGATCCTTGGAGGCTCCCATTCAAGCCCGATTGCCCCTTCTTAGGCGCCATACTCATCAATTCCTTGGAGGATTCCCCAAATTCCCACATTTCCGATTTAAGGTTTAGGCATAATTTCTTGAAACTAGGACGGGATATGTGTAACACGGTTTAATCAGATTTCATGTTAAACACCTAAAATAAAATCATGTGGCTAATAATGGGGTCTAGGATGTTAGATTATGGGTAGCTAGGCCTCAATGAGGTGTTTGTGCATGTTATATATGCGTGTGTTATATTCGATTCTTTTTTACGTAGAAAAGCTGAGAGATGGGAGAAAGAGTAGGTTATCTTGCATAATTGCTAGAACCAACTCTTAGAACCTATAAAAGTTCATACCTCTCGTGCTCGAGTGTTTCGGTGCCTAGAAACTCATTTTTCTCGAACTTTTTCTGGATTTCTGTTTTGCCCCAAGCCGGTTTTCGAATCCCTATCCGATTTCCAACTCAGCCCCAAATCATTTTCACGGTTCCCCACAAGGTTTCGGAATTACACACTCAGTTTCGAACTTTTCTGGGCTTTACAAATCAGTCCAGCCCCCTTTTACGAACTTTTCAGATAGTTACAAATCAGTCCAGAGACCTTTACGAACTTCAAAGTCCCCAAAATCGGTCCAAACATTTTCCTAAGGTTTAAAATGTGTCTTTCCATCCCAAAAATCCAATTCCCACTCGAGTTCAACTCATCCTGTGTCATTTCCAAACTTTATAGAATGGGCCCTGAAGTTTACAGAACTGCAGAACGATTGCAGAATGATTGGGACGTCCTCTGGACACTCCCTGGGTCCTGATCTGCATGTTTGGGACCTCTTGGATAAGTCTCGGGGACTTTGCGGGTGTTTTTACGAACTTTTCCAGTTTTACAGATTGACCCCCAAATTTCTTCGAGCTGTAAATCGGACCGAAAGTCTCTAGAGGCACTCCCAGAATGATCCTAGGGCCATAAACGTTGAGGTTGGGCTTTTCGAGTGATTCTTAGGCATTTTGGAAGTGGTGTTACCCACTTTTCCAATTTTTACAAATTGACCCCCGAACTTTACAGAGCTGTTAGTTGTGAAACAGCCCCGGGACATGTTCCCTTTTGCAAAACTTATGTTAACGATTCTTACTAAAGAAGATGCATAAAAGGAAATTTCGGAGTGTTTGCCCATTCTCAAAATAAAATTTGTTCATTACAGGTTAATTTCCTCGAAGAATCTACTATAATCTCTAATTTGCATGGCTCGTTGAATCTCATCCCATTTAAGTTAATTAATGAAGATTATGATCAATCATAAAATTTCCCTTTTGAAGATTCATGAGAATAATAATTTTTTTAAAAAAAATTTCGACCTTGTAAAAGGTGAGCTATATAAGTGATTATTTAATATAAGTTTATACAACAGACATAGAAAAAAATATGTTGGTAAGAAATTTTTTATGCAATAAGTTACTTCAACATTGTATTAGTAATTCAAATTCTTCATGGCTCTCTTAGCGTATAATGTTTTAAGACTGTACTGTAGGGGGAATTATTTTATTCTTTGTATATCATGACCGATGAAGAAAACAATAATAGCAACTGTTGTCTTATACTTGGATGTACTAGCTCATTTGGGTTATCATAATTGTATGGACCCGAATGTGGACTCTCGTCAAAGCCCGTATCGCGCGGTTTTGGATCGCGCGATTTGGGAGTGTCCACCTTCCCGTGGGGACTCGTGACGGACACGCGTGAGAAGGAGTTGCCACTTATCATTTTACGACCCGAAGGTCGAGGGCCGATAAGTTACCCGAGTCTAGGGGTATGGAACACCTCGTTGTTGTTAAGGCATTGATCTGTGCGGAACAAGAAAGTTCGAGTTCGGGGGTTCATGTTATGTGCGGGCCTATAATCCGCACGCCCTTTCGGTATTCTGGTTTGCTAGGCTTGCATGTTTTATTATTTACCGCATGAATTAAGTTGCGCTCGGCTCGCACGTTTTGACACCGAAAATTCGGTGAATTAAACGATGTCGGTGGAGAAGCCAAGAAAGAAGTAAACCCATGTATCGGGGAATTGGTTCACAATCTTGCGTTACAGTTCATCAAACCATGGAGGTTGAATCCCTGTGTGAACCGAAATCGCGAGATCTTGGATTTACTTGTGTTTGGTCAAGCATTAGACTGATTCAATTAATTCGACTCTCGGACCGTTCGCTCACCGACTGGAATTCTTACAGAATGAATGTATAAAATAAAATCCTTACAATGCCCTCGAAAACAATAAATACAAATTACAAATATGGTCGAATTCCAATCGATTCACGTTCGGTTATTATTCCGTTCTAACTCACCGTGAGTTTAGGGAAAAGACCTAAGAACTGAAATTCAATGCACGCTCTCACTGAATAGGGTGTTGGACCCTATGAGTGATGATTATGGCGTTGGGCCCTGTTGTACGATGATTAGGGCGTTGAACCCTAATATTATTCGGCCTAGGGATCAGGCTCAACCCGTATGGCAAACAGGTGCAGAAAGGTAACACGCAACATGTTAATAACAGACAAAGTGTTTGTTACTGTCAAATGTACGTGTCTTAGCAAATTGTTAATCCGGAATATTTTGGTATGCAAATCCTACCATAGACAAACAAACGCGTGCTAATGTTTTAGCATTCGGTTTTGGTTTGAGAACCTGACATATCGGATGTCCGTAGTCAAGTTTCCTGTGTGTGAATTGCTTTTACAGTAATTCGGTGTGGTGACACTAAAGTTACACTGAATTCATCCAAAATTGTGTTTTGACTCTAGATTTGGAACCTAGAGTATCACCTAACCATTTTCTAGGATTTGGTTAGATCAAGTGAAATGATTAGTTAAGTAATTATATTTTGATATAGAATACCCGACTAACACCCTGAACTATGCTAGGATGACAGAAACTCATCAGTGGGAATAAGAAAGGCTATGCAGATGAACTTGCGCCTAAACAGGTAGTCCGTTTCTATTCCGATTCCATCGTGTTTCAATCAAACTAATCCCTGGGGTGTCGCCAAATCACAAAATGATGTTCTTGCCCTTGACTTGAAAATGTATTTTCAGAAAAGGGAAACAACGTAATACGGGCCACCTCGGCCTGTAACCGGTATTGACCAATTCCTTGGATCTTTTAAGGTTACGCGAGAACCCCATAAAAGCTAAAGATTTGGTCGATCTATCCGAAAGTGGTCTAAAAGAAACTTCTGTATTCCAACCTGAATTACCTGAAGTCAGGTGAAACTCAAGTCAAAACACACAAGTTTTTCCTAGATGTCCATGTTACTTCGTATTGCATATCTCGGGTTTGGAAGTATGCGTATTTTGAAAAGGGCATTAACACCGTTTTGTAATTTGTCGATGCGAGTTACAGATTAATGTCCAATTCGTGCAAAGTTGTTTAAAGTTGAATGAATTAACCGTGTGAGCGTCCCGATTAACCCGTTCGTGACATTAATGCTTAAGGTTATTACCGAATGCATTAATTATGAAAACAACTCCTGACTCGGTGACTAAGACGGGTCAAGAAAGATCGAGGATGATTCGGCCAATGAAGGCCGAAACACCCTTTGGTCTTAATATGCCCGAAAGGGTCTCCGAATTGCGAGTCCATGCATATTTTGTTTTGGAAAGATATTTCATGTGAGATTTTCGATGTAAATGAACTTGCAAATTACACGAAATCCGAGAACGGATTTAAAACGGGAAGAGGAAACCTCATGGAACCCGAATAACTCCATGAGACTTTCGGCCAATTCTCCTTAGAGAAAGCCGAGAGATCTCATTGCCACGAGTTTTCCCCGTCTTGTTTTGAATCGTTTCTCGCATGCTCAAACATCAAACATGTTAAATAACACAATTAAATGAAAGTCAGTATTGCTATGATTTAAATAACACATTCAAATATGTAAACATGCACAAACATATTATTTAAGGAATCGATAAAATAATACCGGCTTCATGCACGTAGGAAAACACGAGGAAACTCGGGAATCGAATTTGGATCGAGCCAAGAAGACCGTTCCTTGCCCGAAAGGAGCAAGAGAGCATTCGGCCACCTCTCATGGTGGGTAACCCGTGAGCTCTTTGCCTTTCCCGGGCCAGGATGTTCTTCCCAACTACGATCCAAGTGTTTTCCGACATATTAACATGTTAATCAAGGATAAACATGCATAATATAATAAGGAAATTGCATAATATTAAAGTTTGGAAGTGAAACTTGCATAAAAACGCCTTATGACTCCGTAAACACAACCAAAATGTAAAAGTCCTAGCTCCTCTAAGTCGGGAATGGTCATACCTAATCCTAAGATACGGGATGGGACTGCAAAAAGTCAGGTTGGACCTTTGTTAGGTCGTGTTTGGGCTGTTTTGGCCTTGCACATACCCAATAGCCTTAACAGACCCGGCAGGAAATTGAACAGACCCGACTGGCACAAGTCGGGTCGGATGTCGCCATGGAGGCTCCCAATGGAATTTTGAGGCAAGGTCAGCGGCTCCTGACTCCTAACTGACCCCTGGAGGTGACTGTGGTGGTCATTTGGTCCTAGAGTTATCGGGTCGACCCGTACAGCCCTGCAAAGATCACGGAAAACAGAGCACGTTTGGAATTTCGACCCGTCTGGCACTGGTCGGGTCGAACATTGCCACAGTGTCTCTCGATGGAATTTTGAGGCAAGGTCAACGGCTTTTAACTCTTAACTGACCCCGGAGGTGACTGTTGTGGTCGTTTTTCGAAAAGAGTCTCAGATCGACCTGATCTACAAGAAAACCGCACAAACAGTCAGAAATTTCGATCCCACTGGGCAGTCGGGCTGTTTCTTTTTCCTGGGATTAAACTGACGGATTTTTCTTGGATTTCTTGACTCTTTGACACCTTAGGGTTGTGTGGGGAGGTGTTTGATGGGTTTTGGTAGCTCAAACCAACTTGGAAGGGCTTGGAATCCGGGTTGACATTTTTGACCCGAGAAGGACCAAATCTGTCGAGATAATGTGGTTGCTTGTTCCGATGGGTTGGAGGCTCCAAAACTAAAATCTAAGCCCAGAAATGGATAGAGGAGGTCGAAAACATGTGAGATATGAAGTTTGGTAAAGTTTGGATTTAAGCCGGGATGGATTCTGACTTAAGACTTTGCTCGGTTTTTGCTTGGTTTGCTTCAGCTGAAGCTTCTTGCTTGTTGCAGTTCCTTCAAGTCTTGGAGAGCATTTGAAGAGTGAGAAAGCTAGTGAGATGATGTGTGATGAGTTGTCATTAAGTTAATGACTTAGAAAGTATATATAGGCTATGCTTAATGATAATTAAGTGAAGAAAAGCTTGATTAAGGGCATGCTTATGGGATCCGAATTTTGCTAAGTAAGATAAGGATGAATGTCATCCATGCATTCTTCATGAACATGAGCCAAGAATCATTGATGAAGCTTGAGTGTTGTCTTCAAACTCTTATTGATATTTTGGGCTAAGAGTGAGCAAGTTGGCTTCTTGCATTGAAGAAGAAGAAGTCGAAATTTCTAGGGCAAGGGGCGACTCATCTTGGGCAGCCCGTGGGTCCCACGGCATTGACGGAAGTTCGGGACAAAGTTCAAGTTTCGATTGATCGCGTGTTCGAGGCTCGTTGCTAAAATGAACGTCGAATTGTCAATGTACGCACGAAAACGGTTCAAATGAGCACGAAATCACCTATTTTGCCCAAAAGAATGTTCGTGTGATTTTTTGGCTCGAAAGCCGATTTTGCTCGTTTCAAGCAATTAGAGCAAAGTTAGCCGTTTCTAAATGCGCATCTCGTATCTGCATTCTGCATCGATCGTTTTAACATGCATTGTCAATCAGACTGAATTATTGACCAATAAGCCGGTATTGTCAATGTGAAGCTGAAGACGTCCTAAGAGTCCAAAGCCGAATTTCTCAGAAAGCTTTCTGAGTTGCTTGGGCGAGCTGGAGATCACTGTAATCTCTGTTCGTTGAGAACTGGGCTCGAAGAACTGAAAAATTGCATTTGAAACCCTAAAACAGTGTTATGAGGGTTTAGATGGATTGTGAGATTCTGTCTGAGGATTTCACATTGAGCGTTGAGATGAGTAGCATTGGGTTTGCCAACTATCCGGCGTCAAGTTTCCACGAAAAGGACCTCCGTTTATGAATTTCCGTTGAAAATAGACTTTCTTGCTCTTTGGAGGTCGCTTGGGAAACTGAAAGAGATATTGCTGTCTGATTTGCCCAATTGCATATGTCTGCTGCAGTTTTCTGGGTAATGCATGGCTAACTTGGTTTGCCGATGTTCTATCAGACCAGTATTCAGATAAGGTTTTCCGTTGAAAGGTATGCTTGTTCTGTCGTTCGGGAGTCATTAGAGGAGTCTGTATGACTTTTGAAAGACAGTTTGAAGCAATGATCATGCTTTGCATAATTGTTGGACATGACTGTATCTGACATCGAGCATTAACTTTTCTTGGATGAACCGACATTTTTGAACTTCCACTAAAAAGTTGTCTGTATTCTGAAATTGCTCTGTATGGAGCAGTTGATCTGCAAAATGTGTTCGGAGACACTTTTCATATGTTTGATGTTGTGAGGAATTTTTGAAGCTCAATATTGACTATCTTCTGATGGTCGAGCGGACCAGTGGAAAATAGCACTATCGGTGATGTATTCTGAAAATGCCGGTTTGGATGTTGTCTAAGCTATTTGTTTGTTCTGTATGTTGCTGGATGATTCTGTATGTTCTTCTGTCATATGCTTGAATCATCTGCCTATCTCTGTTGAATTGAGAATGAATAGCAATTTGTTGCTCTGTCGAGCCCTCTTCTGTATCGATACTCAAGTCGTAATATGAATTGTTATTGATAGGCGTTGCTTGAACTGGTGAGCCAAAATGGGGTGCAGACAATAATAGATCGACTAAATGTTATCATTACATGGCATGAGAGATTCTACTATGGTTTGTTACAAAAAAAAAACAACCATCGTGATTATTTTTTCTTCAACCGTTGGATTAGATTAGGTAACATCCAGGTCATATATGTGTTCAAGTTGATTCACACCTTAATCTTTGACTTTTAATATTTCCGATCACGTATCTTCTTGACGATGCGCCCGTGAACCAATCGAAACTAATTTGCTATTCAACCGAACTAAAATCTACTAGTTCAATCAAATAAATAATAATTTCATTTTTTAAAAGAAGAAAACAAATAATTAATGAAACACACAATTTTGACAATATCTAGGAATGAAAAAAAGAGGAGATCTTCGACCCAATTGAGTGCATCCAGGCGTGCGCCAAAATCTCTATTTGATCCACAGGGAATTGGTCTGAATGATGCTTGGATGGGGATTCGACATCTAAGACCTCGAGAAGCAGAAGCATATCGCCCCGAAGACTACATACTCCAAGTGACTGCCCCCGCTCATCGCTTCCGGCGTCACAATGCACCGAGACTTTGGAGACCAACCTTGCAATCGGAAATCCTGTCAGACATACACAACAATCGTCGACCGAGAAGCTCAGCCACATTGCAACAAGTGTCTACCCAAGATCACCGAGTGCAACTAACTCCAACTTTCAGGAGGATCATCAACGTTCCAGTATTGACTGCAACAACAAACACAGAGATGAACTTGATGATGATACTCCCATGTTATCTGGTCCGCAAGTTAGAAATCTCCATAGTAACATGGCCGATGCTACAGGGGGAGGTGGAAACCTCCCTTCAAGTGACTCCTATTACTGACCCCATGCATGCCTTTCCCTACGCACCAATGGATATGAATAACGACCAAACAACAAACATGACGGACCCAAGTCGTTACCATATGAATACACTTGTGTGGAATTACAAGGGTGCTGGTAATGCGAATTTCAGGTGTTCCCTAAGAGATCTGATAAGCACTAACCATCCGGACATCGTTGTACTAATAGAGACTCGCCTAGCAGGGGAACGAGCGTCTCAAGCTGCAAGCACTTTTCCTTTCGATGGCTTCTTTTGTACTGAGACCAGAGGGCTTTTCAGTGGCATTTGGATCATGTGGAGAACAGATCGAGTCAACTTGGACATCACAGGTTCCACTGAGCAGGAAGTCCACGCTGTTGCACAGGTGACTCATCCTTAGTTTCTTTCTGCCATTTATGCTAGCCCTCGCCCAAGGGAACGGAAAATTCTCTGGTAAAATCTCACTAATGTTACTGAGTCGATGAATATGCCTTGGGTAGTCCTTGGAGATTTCAATGAAATTGCAAGTAGTGTAGAGAAATTTGGAGGTCAAGTTTTGAACTTAAACAGAGTGACAGCCTTCACATCAATGCTCGATCGCTGCAATCTTAAAGACCTTGGTTACATTGGACCGAGATTCACATGGACCAACATGCGCTCCTCTTCCAACCTCATTATGGAAAGACTGGATAAAGTGGTCGCTAACCCTTCTTGGCATATACTTTTCCCAGAAGCCTTGGTCCTACACCTCCCTCGAATACACTCAGATCATTGCCCACTCTTGTTGAAGCTCAACTCCACTAGGGCGCCTAAGCTAAGCCACCCTTTTCGTTTTGAATCCATTTGGCTCTCACACAATGAGTTCAAAACTCTGGTCATTAATACGTGGGAGCAAGTTGAGTTTGATTACAGCAAAGCCATACCTCTCTTTAAAATGAATGCTCAACGCGGGAACAAGGAGGTTTTCGACAATGTATTTCATAGAAAATCTGCTTAGCACGACTTGAAGGTATTCAACGCTCTCTTGCCCGCCGACCTAGTCAATTCTTGGTAGAGCTTGAACAAAACCTCTGGCAAGAGTACCCCACAATTCTTCTACAAGAGGAGGAACTCTGGGCTCTAAAGGCATGGACAAATTGGATCATGGAAGGCGACCGCAACACTAGATTCTTCCATATGTCAACTATCATCCATTGTCGTCGCAATAGAATAACTTCTCTCCGCAACTCAGTTGGAGAATGAATTTCAGATCATGACTCTCTCACATCCTTAATCCAATCTCACTTTCAGACTCTATTTTGTATTGAAAAAACCTCCTGTCCTCAAACTCCTTCTCATCTTCTGAATTGGAGAAGACCCTTAAACCCCTCCACAACATCGGCACTTCTCCGTCCAGTCCTTGAAAGGGAAATTACAGACGCCCTCTTCTCCATTCAACCATATAAATCTCCAGGGCCGGACGGTCTACATGCTTGTTTCTACCAGAAATGTTGGGATGCTATTGGTTCCTCAGTCCAGTAGGTGGTCTACCAATTCTTCAGCACATCTCTGATGCCCACAGGAGTCAATGACACCCTAGTCTCGCTTATTCCGAAGACCAGCTCCCAAGAAACTATCATCCAATACCGTCCGATCAGCCTTTGGAACACTATCTTGAGGATCATCTCTAAAATACTGGTTCGCAGGCTGCGCCCTCACTTTGGTACTCTTGTTTCCCCCTTCCAATGCAACTTCATACCAGGAAGAAGATCTTCGGATAATGTCATCCTCCTCCGTGAAGTCATCCACTCCTTCAGGAAACGTAAAGGGAAAATGGGAAACTTTGTTCTAAAGCTAGACCTAGAGAAAGCTTTTGATCGTCTTGAATGGTGTTTTATTCGAAAAGTCCTCAAACACTATGATTTCCCGAGTACTTGGATTGACTGGATCATGGCATGTGTCTCCTCCACTACGACTTCTATTCTCTTCAATTGTGGCTATCTTGCGTATTTTTCTTCCTCTCGGGGCATCCGCCAAGGCGACCCTATTTCTCCATACATCTTTATCTTATGTATGGAGTATTTAGTGCACCTGATCGAAGAAAAAGTTGATTCCGGATCTTGGAAAGGTGTTAAGCCAGCACGTAGCAGCCTGTCTTTATCCTATCTTCTCTTTGCTGATGACATAATCTTGATGGGCTCCACCTCTTCCTCAACCCTCAGTTCTGTTGCGATTGTTCTTGAAACATTCTGCATGGAATCCGGGATGAAAATAAACTTAGCGAAGTCCAAACTTTTTTTCTCCAAGAACACATCAGTAGCCCATCGCCATTAGACATGCTCAGCTCTCCACATCAGCGAAACAAAAGATCTTGGGATGTACCTAGGCTTCCCCATCAGCATATCCCTTCGTAAGGAAAAGGATTTCTCCTTCATAGTTGAGAAATGTCAAGCTAAACTAGCAGGTTGGAAAGCTAACTTTTTGTCCATGGCGGGTCGAGCTGTTCTCATCAAAGCAACCACTGCTGCCATACCCTCTTACTATATGCAATGTTCTCGCCTCCTGCAATCAATTATCTCCAGCCTTGACAAAATAAATAGAGATTTCCTTTGGGGTTCCACTTCGGACAAAAAGAAACTTCATTTAGTTTCTTGGGAAATTGTTGCGAAACCAAAGGCCATGGGAGGATTGGGCATTCCTCGCCTGGATATCCGTAATAGAGCGCTACTTGGCGATCTCGTCTCCAGAACATCAACTTCTAAGGCTCTATGGGCTTGCCTGTTGTGACATCAATTCACCTCGCAAAGTCCAGCTCGACTTCAATAAGGCTCCAGTAATTGGAAAGCACTGAGGGTTGGTATGGAAGTTTGGGAAAAAGGTGCAAAGTGGTCGATCGGTAATGGTTCCTCAACCCGCTTTTGGACGGATAGATGGGCAGATACAACTATTCTTAGAAGTCTCATTCATGGTTCATTGCCTGTTCAAGAACATAACAGACTGGTTAACTTTGTCATATCAACCAGTCGATCTTGGGACTTCTCCTCCCTGGCCTTCGTACTGCCCAAAAATATCCAAGAATCCATTCGAGGACTCCCAGCGGGACTTAAGGATGACGTTCCAGACTCTGTCATTTGGGGACTCACTCAAGACAGCCAATTCACCTCAAAATCAGCCTATCTCCTCTACCTTGATCACTATAATAGCCTAGATACTCAGTGGGAGTGGCTTTGAAAATGTCCGACTCTCCCCCGCATCCTTCATTTCATGTGGCTTTGTTGCATGAATAAACTCCTTACGGCTAGCCACCTTGCTCACCGCGGGCTGTCTATGCCACCGTATTATCCCCACTGTCCCTCAGAATTGGAAACCACAGATCATATTCTTCGGAGCTGCTCCAATGCGCGATCCTTTTGGCAACACTTCAGGGTCACAGCACCTGCGTTGGCCACCTTCACGGAGCCTCTCACAGAAAAGGTGCGGCAAAACCTCACCAGTAACCTTGCATCTCACTTGCATATTCCTTGGCGGGTTCTCTTCCCCTTTACCATCTGGTACCTCCGGAAAAACAGGAACAACCTCATCTTCTCTTCGAAACCTCTCCATAGTAACCTAGCCGAGTACACCATTCAGAAGGCTGCGGAGTTCTATGCAACTATGCCAAATAACCCTCCATCGTCCAGCTCTACCATTCATGTCTCCTGGGAACCCCCCACAGATGGATTTCACAAACTCAACACTGATGGGTGCTCGAAAGGCAATCTCGGCATAGCTGGCGCGGGTGGCCTCATCCGAGACTCACTTGGTAGATGGATTGTTTGGTTCTCGATGAACCTTGGGTGCACTACTAGCCCAGTTGCCGAACTCAAAGCACTAAGACAAGGATTGACAACTGCTCGTGCTTGCGGAATCAACCGCCTTGTGGTTGAACTTGATGCGAAGTTGATTTTAAACTGGGTATGGGGGAACACTCCCAATATGGTACTAATAAATTTGATCGATGACTGCAGGACCCTTTGCCAACAATTTGAAGTTATTATCCCGAAGCATACATACAGGGAAGCCAATCAATGTACTGATCATCTTGCTAACATTGGAGCAAAATCTTCGGATAGCCTCGATATTTTATCTCAACCCCCTCCTTCTCTTAGGGAGTTCTTATTTCAAGATAATATGGGACTTTTGTTATCGATATCTGTAAGCGCTTTGTGCATAGACGATTAATTTCTAATGCATTTCATTTTTCTACCAAAAAAAAATCTCTAATTGATAGGAAAATTTTGATTTTGCAAATCATATGCTGATAATTCTATAACCTAGACCAGGATTCCGCACATGAATAGTGAAAACAGGTGATTCAGAGGCTGGATAGTCGAAGATCTTGCATGTTTGATTGCGTCCTGAGCGGCGTTTTCCCTTCCCTCCCCCATCTCTCTGACGATCTTCTGAGTTTGTTTTTTATTTTAATTTTAATTTTTAAATTTTGAAAAAATAAAGAAAAATTGTGTTTTACTATTTGTTTTATATTGAACCAGTTTCGGCTCGTCCACGGGCACATCATCGAGAAGATACGTTGTTGAAAATATCGAAAGTTAAAAATTGAGTGATGAATCTTTAAGTAAAAAAAAAAATTGAACACGTATACGATCATCCGATCCAATGGTTGAAGAAAAAAAACAACCACCGTGATAGTTTTTTGCACCCAACCGTGGTAGTATCACTCTACATGGCATATCGTTTATGAACACTTGCGCGCCAGTTCGTATAACCAATTGTGCACACCATACAGTATTCATAATATATATATACCGTATAGTAGGGGTGATCGGTTCCGGGTACCCTGTATTTTTCACGATACCCGGACCCTACCTTGTAAGGTACAAGTTTCAAGATTTTGGAACTGGACCTTACCCTACCCGGAACTTGTATTATACCACAGGTTCTGGGTACCCTATTAGAACCTGTAAATTTTTTTATCTTGCTAAATAAAACCGAAAATGTCACATACATAATCAGTAATCACGCCAAATAGAATATCAATAAAGATTTAGATTAATCCACAACAAAAAAAAATGTCTCATCAATCCATCGACAAAATTAAACATTCATAACACGATTCCACACAATAAAGTATTAGAGGAGACAATAATTTTACTCTTTCATCTTTTTTATTATTATTATTATAAATAATCAGATCCTGGTACCCTGTAGGCAGAAACCGGAACTGAAATCGATTTTTACCAATTCCTGATTTTTGTACCCAGAACCTATCCTATTTTCAGTATGAGCTACCCGGACCTTACCTTAATGGGTAGATTCTGACCGATTCCGGATATACGCAGTACCCATGCACACCCCTACCTTATAGTATTTGTATTGAATAATACCAAAAAGAAATCTCCCAATATATAAAAAGTATAAAAGTACGGGGTGTTTCTAATATTTTTTAATTTTCCATTTTACCCCTGCGTTTAATGCATGTTCCTTCGTGCCCATCCAACTTCTGAACGCCTCCTCCCGCCCCCATCGCTTCCATCTACGTTCGCCTTCTCCCCGCCAGACCACTCTGTCTCCGCCTACCGCGCTCGACCCTGGCGATGCTGGCCCGCAACCCCATCGCTCCCCTTCTACTTTCGCCTTCTTCCCGCAAGGCACTCTGTTTACAGACTCAACGCTCGCCCTCACCTTGCGGCCCCGTTGGCCATTGGAACCAACGCCTGAGACCCACGAACAACAGAACGTCGCCGATGAATTCGTACTACAGTCACCAGCCTCACCCTCCCCTATCCGACTCTCTCTATACAAGTTGCGGATGAATCGCTCAGTTTCGGTGCCCTTGCTCTCCTGGTTAGTTTTGCACTTTGTTTCGCCCTCATATATTGTTTCTATCAAGTTAAACCTTCACTCCTATGACATTTCTACCCCTATTCTCTCTAGTTTTAAGTTTTATCAATACGCATTTCTACATCATGTTCTTGTTGCTACACTGCACATCAAGTGTTTGTTGATTTGCCCATATGATTTTTCACCAAAAATGTTGTAGGAGTCCTCTTAGATGCCTTCGAAAGGAAGAAATAAATGTTCTTAAAACCAACTCATCAAAATTTGATAGTGCAGGGATAACTAAAAGCCAAGGATGAACCATCCTAATCTATACAGGACAATGCCTGTGGTATCTTGTAGAGAACTTGACGGGCTGGTACAAGTTGTCTTACTGAGACTGGAAGAACCGATAGAAGTTTTAGCTCTTTTTTCACCTAACATGGAATAAAAGGTAAATACGACATTGCGTATGTGATTGGCACCATGATATCGTGAGCAATGGCATTCCTTAGATATCTAATGATATGGTAATCACTCTCTCCATATGTCTCATCTGTTTTCTGATTGGCACTAACTCTTGTTTGAATTGATTTTTCTGTTTCATGTTTCCAGAAGTGTAAAAGAGTTGTCTTTTTTCCTGTCCTTAATTCGGAGTTGAGCATGTTGAAACATCAATGGGTTTATATGCCAATGCTCGAGCCGTTTGTTCCCCAAGCTCTCCCATGATTCCTCCTCAAATGTGGACACTGTTGTGGATCATGACCAAATCAGGTTTCATATATTTTATGATATACGTAGTCGTTAAAATATCTTTCTTGTGATTACTATAGATTAGAAATTCGTTTGGTTGGGTTTTGATCTGAAAGATGATTTTTACAAGTGGGCTGGATTTGATTTCTGGTTCTGCGTGTATTCTAACCTGTGAACTTCTACAAATTTCTGTTGGACGGTTTTCACTGTCTATCCCTCTATTTCCTAGGAAAGAAAATAAAAAAACCCCAGAAAAATCAGAGGAAAGGTTGTCTTCTGTGAAACACTGTTTTTACTGTTGTTGGTGTTAGTGCTAAGATAGATCTGATCTGGGTTTTCTTTCTAATTCCGATTCTCAGTGGTCTCTCTCGATAGAGACTATGACCTTTTTATCTAACGGTCTTAATGAGAAGTTTGTCGGTCTATTTTACTTTTATGATATTGCTTGTATTAATCTTTACGAAAGAAGATCCTGATTAAGTTTCTGTATTCCTACGACAGCTTAAGAAAATGGATGATATCAACCTTAAAGGGTCATTATGCTGGCGAAGCTGGGACTTGGAAGTCGACAGAAGCTGTTCCAGTGATGACTATGATGACTTCTCGGACCCCTTTGACAGCAGTAGCACCAAGAATGCTATCATGGACTGGTACATTCGCATAGACTGGTTTAGGTGGTGAAGGGTAAGTTCCTCATCTCTTCTGCGTCTCTCTCTCTCTTCCCCTCGTTAATCTTTCATTAGGTTCCCTTTTTGAAAGGATGAAGCATTGAATGATCAGATAACAAAAGACATAACGCGTTGGAGAATCTAAAGTTCATATAATTAATGAGTATACGAATCTCTTGGACTACATGCAATTAGCTTGTAGATTTTTTTTCTTAAAATAGTGCCTAAGTATGTTAAAAGAGAAAATTCACGCTGGAAGAGTTTTTTTTCCTTAGTGGACCGATCTGACTTGAATTAGATTACTTAAGGCCAGTTGAGCTTCCAGATACTAAGGTGCAATCGAAAATAAAAATGGCAAGACACAAAAACAGCCGTCGGATGCTTTCTTGCTCCACTGTGGATCATCTGCGGCACCGACAGAATTACCAAGTAGACTCTTGAATTTAACTTCTCTTCACAAGCAATTCCTATTGTATTATGCACCTAATTTTCCGCAGATATAAAATTCAGGGACACTTTTCAGAAGTGCAAGAAAACCAAGAAGTTGCTACATAATCATTTAGCAATAGAGAGGCAGTAATATTGAGTTCGATCATTCCGAGTCATCACAAGAATTGAACAAGAGATGATCCATCTTATGTTTATGCATGGAATAGTGAAATCAAGGCAACTATGTTACTATCTACACACACACACACACACACACACACACACACACACATATTTGTATCCTGGGAGGCTCTTTATTCCCGGTTGTAGGCTAATGTTATTTTGGCATCCCAATTGCGACTTTTCAGCCACAATCCTCTAATTACTTATTAAAAGAAAATAAAAACAAGAATCCTCCAACCAATCTCCCTATATCCAACCGGTATATCTTTCACTGCCCTCATTTCTTAAATGCAATGATTATTCACCCTTAACACCCTTAAACAACTCACTTTTTAATTCCTGAGACTATCCACTTCGTGCCCTTCCTCCCCCTTCAGATAGACAATGCATCTTTTCCTATTGTGCTATACAATTAATTCTTCCTTTGTTCAAGGGCGCACTTTGATGATTGAAGGAAAGTTTCAATTATTTTATCTGTACATTTCAATTGCTCTCTCCATTACACCATGTTTCTATAATTGATGGTTACTTCTTGCTTACTTCATGAATGGGCCATGTTCTATATCCTGGACTTCGACAATCAGACGAACTTTTGGTGAATCGTCTCTTGCATCCTTTCCCCTCTATCTCATGTAATGCTATCTGATTTCCTTTAATTTCTCTACAGTGCCCTTTGTTATTTGTCACCTCCTCTTAGATGATATTCATTTCATATTTATTTCCTTTACGAGTGATGAAAATTCATAAAGATATTCAATAGATAACGACATCTTGTTAGATAATATTCATTTGAAAAATTAAAACTTAAAAGATTTTATAGATTGTCACGTTTTCTCCACTGTGTTTATTTGCACAAATGAAATTTCAAATAAATATGAAATGTAGAAAAAAAAATGTAAAAGATCGCTATTTATTAAAATTTATTATAAAAATGATTTTTTTTTTGGAAAATAGTAGAGATTCTGATTAGCTATCTGAGTATTTTGAAGCCATTAAGTTGAGTCCAACTCAGCTCTGCTCGCACTCGTATTCCTGCAGTATATCTAAAAATATGTATACATTTTCACAAAAAAAAATGTATAAATTGAATTCTTAATAAAAAAGTTCATCTTTTTTTAATTCATTCAAACTTTCAAGGTTAACTAAGGAAAATATTATTTTTCTATTAGTAAAGTTATATTTCACATTATAAAACCATTTTGTTCCGTCTCATTCCATTCTGGCGTACCAAATGTGTTAGACGACTTTACACAGTTTTCTCCCATGAATGGAGAGCTCACACCTGAAAACATGACCGAATATTGAAAATGACAGAGTTGATATGCCCGGAATACGGGGCATAGTCAAAAGCATGATAATATCATGGATAGAAAGGGGAAATTCCAGTCATGGTATGGCATTATGGGGCATGGAAATTTGGAATCGTCTCGGGGAAGTTGCCAGTCATTCGTACATAGTTGAGAGTTCCTTTAAGGCCATACTTGTCCACCACGCGACGTGCAAATCTGAAACCATCTCCGTACTCGGGACTATCACTGGTTTCAATACTATGCTTGATATGCTCTGCGAGTTTTCTCTCAAACTGAAGCCCTGGAGATGAGCCCGATTCATTTCTAGACATATCATGAATCTTAGATTTTATCCATATATGAGCCATAACTTGGCACATTCCTTCTTCAATATTGTATGGCAAGGGGCCACAAAAGCCCTGTACATGCTTCTTTTGGCTTTGCTGATATCCTGTAACAAGCGACCATATGACAATATGAATTACACAATGAACAAAGCAGAATGTCATCTTAAAAAGAAATCTGTTACAAAAACAGTGTGAACAAACAAACCTTCAAGACAAAGCCAAGCGTGCATCATCTCATGGGCGAGGGTTCGACCGATGTACAACCTAATTTTCATTTGTTAAAATCGTGTATCATCTCATATTTTTAAAACTTAACTGGATCGTCATGGTACTTTCCAAAAAACCATTACCTGGGGCAACCATTTAGTAGTTCAATGCACTCTACGTTCTTGTAACTCACTAGCTTGAATGGCTCCTCCTTAACTCCAGTTATATTATTTTTCGGTCCATACTTTGGTGTCTGAATCATCTGTTGTGGTCGAAAGAAAAACAGATTACTTCGTCACATATACTTCTGATATTGATATTGAAGTTAATACTTTTCAATCGAATGAAATAAGAATCATATATATATATATATATATATATACACGGAAGAAGGTTATGCTGTCAAACCGTAAGCATAGAATTTTCTTTTGATATGGTTCTTCCTCTAGTGATTCCTCCACGTTCTTTCTGCAAAAATAAGGGAAACCACCAGCCTTGATAAAGCTACCGAGTAAGAGAAGACCGCCTAATTATTTAGTTTTATTGTTCATCTTATGGAGAAAAATCAATACATTTACATATATATGCTTTGTAACACTTACATTCATTTTCTTCTTGTCAAGCACGAATATAGGAATAAATTCCTGCCTAACTTTCATGTCCAAATCCTCATAAAATTTAAGGATTTCATCAACAAGAGGTTGACAGTCACGCTCATTCATGATTGCAGATTTCTTGCAATCACTACATATCTTCCGACCATCATCGTATGACGAGTATCGGGTTCCTCTTACCTGTGCATGGCATGTTAATGTTATGTTCATACATTCTTCATAACTAATGATACATTAAAAGGTAATAAATGAACAATCTAACCTCGAGCCTTTCACAGAAGAAACATATAGCAGTGCCGTCATGGAGGTGCTTGGTGCAGTACTTTTGGTGAAAGACAGGTACTTCTCCATATTGAGGAACACCACTGGAATCTACAGGAACCTATGCAAAAAACAGAAGAGATTTACTAGATTATCAGATAATGCCAATGTAGCCAACTTCTTATATGAGTCTATATACACCAGTGTTATCAGAACCGGTCGAGTTATGGATTCACGGGTTCGATGGGTCCAACTGGGGTTTGATGGGTGGACCGCACATTTAATTAAAGATTATATAATACATAATTATTCTAAAAAAGCATGATGAATAAAATAAATACACAATAATTTAAATAACTATTCTTAATTAATAAAAGAAAATTTTCACCAAAACTCTTCTCTTCTTTGTTACTGTGTAAATCGCATTTCTACTTCTCGTTGAGTGTCAGAAAGAAAATTTTTGAACAAAAACAGACAAAAAGTGGCTCTAGCTTAAATGGTTATGGCTTCAAGCATTGAAGGAGATAGGAATTTGAGGTCTTGTGTTCGAATTCCTTCCCGCACATTTCATTTTTCTTAATAAATAGGAATCCATAGAACCGATCCAGTTCATTTGGGTTTAGTGGGTTCACATTAAAATTGGTCGGTTCCATGGGTTGGCTGGCCCAAATATGCAGATTGGATCCTCAAGCAGACATTTGGCGACATATTTTAGGAATGCTTTGAAAAGCATTGTTGAAAGCTATACAAGTAGGGTTTATGTGACGCTTTGAAAAAGATTGCCACAAGCAAATCTAAGCTGTCATTTTCAAAAGCATCACCAAAAATCATTGGCAAAGGGACACTTTTGCCAATGCTTATAAAATGCATCGGCAGATGGAGATCTTAGCTAACGCTTTTTTAAGCATTGGCCAAGGGTTACCATAGTCGACGCTTAAAAGTAAAGGAGCCCTTTTGCGAACGTTTAAATAAGCGTCGGCAAAGATAGATTTTAGCCGACAATTTTCTATGTGTCGCCAAAGGGGAACCTTATTCGACATTTAAAAAGCGTCGACAAAGGGTCCTTTTGTTGACACTTGAGAAAGTGTGAGGAAATGGACCCTTTTGTCGACACTTATGCATCGGCAAATGAACCTTTTATATATCGACAAATTTTACTGACACTGAGAAACATCATAAAATGTCAAAATTTATAGTTCTCTCATTCTCAACTGCTTTGCCGTCACCAACTTCTCTTGGCCTCTAGGAGTCCTCAACCATCGCTCTCTGGTACAATATCCTTCACCTCCTCCCTCTCCTTTGGATGCTCAACACTCCCCGCCAAAGAGAAGCTCAATGAGATCTTCCATAACATTGAGGAGAAGGCCAACAAGATCTCTGCCTCCGCCAAAGAGGTTTGGCATCTCTTTATCCCTCAATTGGTGTGAAACACTTGCTATTGTCTCTTGATAGTGTTGGATTTTCAATGGAAATCCAAATAAAAAATATGCAAGGTGAAGGAGGCAATGGGTCGATGAGGAGCAGTACTTCGATGAGGAGTTGCAAATCGATGAGCAGCAAGTTGAAGGAGGCAACGGTCAACGAAGAGTAGTTCAGTGAGGTGCAGTAGAGATAAACTAAAAGCATGTTGTTGGTGCAGCATATTGATCCAGGTGAAGGATGGTGGTGGGAGGACGAGGTTGTGGATGAGGAGGCATAGATGGAGCAGGATGTTGTTATTGCCTTCTGCCTCTTCTTTCCTTCTCCTCTTTTACGTTATATTTGTCTTAGTTTTTTTGAATGCTAATTCGTTTTTCCTTTAGAATTTCTCAGGCAATGGTATGAGTTGTTCTATATTAATTTGATTTCATTATTTTATGGTTGCTTTCATTTCTTCTTATTCAGTCATGTCAACATGTTATCAATTGTAAAATGGGATCGATTTACCTCACAACATATTGTCGAATTTTGATAATATGTTTTTCAGTATTTTTGAAGCGTCGAACTAGGCCTTTTTTTTAAAAAAAAAGCCTATACCGACACTTTTATAGTATCGGACTAGACTTGGTTTTGGCCGAAGCTTTCAAGGTCGGGCAAGTGCGAGACTCCTATATACGTCGGCAAGGCAAGGGTTTAGTGACGCAAATGAGGCGTTGCCATTGATCCAACATCTACCAATGCTTTCAAAGCACTGCATTAGGGGGGTTTATCGCGACACTTGTAGTAAGCGTCGGCATACTTGTGCCGACTGTACTTTTGACACCGCTTTTGAAAGTGTCATAAATAACATCAATAGGCTTTAGGCGACACTAGAAGCATCACCAAGCCACAAAAAGCATCGCGAAATGGTGTTTTAGTTGTAATGATACACATTTCTTATGACGGGGGACAACTTTAAATTCTTTTGTTTCATCTCTACTATTATAAAAGCGGAAGGGACCATTTCATCTCACTTTCATCTTCCATGAATGCCCTGACTACACATATTTCGATTTATAAGAACCTTTTGATCAAGGATATAATTGTAAATTCAACAGAATGATTACCTTCTCTTCCAGCCTTTTTTCTCACCTTCCACTTTTCTCCCTTTCTCTTCCTACCTTTCCTAAATCCAAGTACTTGGAATACCTTTTCTAAAAAAATCTTTAATGTTAAAATTATACTATTATTTATGACGATATTTATTAATTTTATGGTAAACGAGTAATTATGACTTCGAAAAACTAAAATAAAAGGTCACAATGAGCCATCTATGGGATTTAATATGAACCAATGCATAGCGCTGGCATTCATCTAGTTTTCTTTATTTCTCTTGTTTAAATTTGTTTAGAGAAAGGCGTCAAAGGGTTGAAATACCTAATCCCTTGATTTGAAGACGCTGTTCAAGAGCATAATCACTTAATCCCAGAAACTAATTAGGAATGTGCCTTTAACTTTATTTGTCCACTTCTTAACTTTAGTGTGATAGGGGATTCTAATTGAAAATGGTCCGTGACCAAATTGATCTAAAAAAATGATAAAATAAAAAAGAGTGTACTATAGTGATGCAGACCTTCACTTGTAACCAAGATATTTCAAGTTCGATACTCGTTGTGAGATTACACATGTTCATTTATTAGCTATCAGGATTAAGCCCGTGGTTCTCTCTTATAACTAAAAAATGCAAAAAAGGTAAAAGGCCTAATTGATGTACATTCGAAGGTCATAGACCAAATGGGTGTAAAAAATAAGTTAAAGGACCAAATTGATATACTTTAAGGAGTCAGGTTTTAGTTGATGTAAAGAATGGGTTAAGGACTCAATTGATGTGGAACATATCTATTAGGGATGCAATTGATAATCTACTCTAACACACCAGAGTCGACTCCAACCCATGGCAATCGGAAATTGCAGGTTGTTTGTTCCAGGGGCTACCCATGAGCTCAAATTGGTTGGAATTATTTGGAAACCCATCGAGGATCCCATCTTGGACATTAGGGCTAAAGGAGAGAGTTTGTCGCACCTCGATTACCAATTTGGCTGTGCAAGGGAAAAATCCACAGTATGTTTATGAGTCATGATCGATGAACCCAAATATTATGCCCCTTGGCACATATGAGTGATGAGTTCGTAACGTTACTCAGTATTTGAACGAAAATATATTAAAGAAAAAAGAAAGAGAAGATTTTAAAAGTTGAGAACTTAGAATGGCTTTTTCACTATTATTTATACTATATATTTCTCAATTGTCCTACCGCTTTTGCTTCGGACAGTTGCCGAGATCATTCCATTTATCCTTTGTCGATCAATGGACTCTACAGATAAGTTTGACTGTGTTAGCGAGGATTGATCTAAAATTCAGCCATGGCTCTGACTACCAGGCCGAGCTTTCCCCTGCAAATATTGGGCTTAAGGGACTAACGAGAAGCTAACGTACTTCTGGCGAGGCTCAAACTTAGATTTGGGGTGTAATGAACCTGCACAAATCTTTCTAGTACCATGTTAAAGTTTCACTGAGTAAATTATGTCGTTGGGCCATATCCAATCTAAAAGTATAAAATAACAACATATATGCCCCATGCTTTTTCCTTTCTTGGCCTGTTGGGAGACTTCTTCAGCAGTCGAGTTAAGTTGAAGTAGCTCGTAAGCAGCATAGCTTATTTACACTCATAGGATATAAAGAAAGGTCTCTTTTATATTCTTGGTCTGAGAGGAAGTTAGAGGAAAATTTGGAGAGAAGAATTAGAGAAAGGGGGCATAGATGGGTTATGGCGTCACTCCTTTATAAAGCTATCCCAACTATGAATTTTCTCCATTCATAGGATCCAAATCTGAAATCTTGTTTAAAGAGAATAAGAGTCGAACATCTGGAACTGAATCATTTAGTACTGCATGTACCCTCTTTTGTATGGTTCAAGAACATTGTTGGTATCGGGATATTCTCCTAGGGTACTTGTCGAAAGCGGTACGTAACAGCTTTAACTACAAAAGCTAAATAGCCTCGGCAAGAAAAAAACATTCGTTCCAATTAAAGGCAACTTCGATATGAGTGACCTCAAAGTAGAGTTAGTAAGGAAAAGCATACTTACGTGGTACTTGCAAACATCACATACTATTGGGGTGTAAGACCATTTGCAACGTGGCCTGAAATACGGGTGGTGATCTTCATCAGCAACCTGTCGTTACTGGTTGAGATTAGACGGAACAAAATGCGTATCTAAAATCAACACAGAAATTCATCTTACATTGTATTAATTGAACTGCAAAAAGAGAATTTGAAGTTATAGTTACTAGACCTCATAGTCAGCAGATTGTGGATTAGATGAGTTGCATTGAAAAGATTCCTGCAGATTTGGAAGTGTGTCCGTGCAATTGATAAACTTTTCTTCATCCATTTGATTGTGCCGATATTGATACCATGTACTAGAGAAAATAAAGCATTTTCAAATTACTAATCAATATAGCATTTTCCAACTATCTATTAGCATGAAATTTTTAATCATATAATTTACCCAAAAAAAGAAAATTTCAATTATAATTTAAAAATTCCAAAATAATCTGTATCTGTGTAAAAATTTATGGAGTGCATTTAATCTAAAATTGAAAGGGAAAAAATAATTTTTTTATTACAAAAAGCTGAATTATTAATATCTTCCTATCATGTCCACCAAAAAAAAAAAGAACCTTCCATCATTTTACAGGAAAATAGGAATAAGAAAATGATTTAAGTATTTTTTTTGGGTTTTAAAGAACAAGATTATATACTTGTTTTATTTATTGTACTAGACTCATGAGTCTCCTTTATAAAACAAAAAAAAAAATATTTATGTACTTGTAGTAGCACAGATTGTATCGGATTCAAATAATTACCTCAAAAGCTCAAATTTATTCAACAAGATCGTCCTGGCTATAATACTGAGTAGATATATGAACATTCGATGCAAGGCATGAAGTGCAACTTTAAAGAATAACTAGAGTGAATTCATGAAGATATAATTTGATGACGAGAGTCAAATTCAAGATTATGAGATATAAATCCTATTTATTTGATGATTACGTAACATATAAAAGTTATAAAGGGAAAATTAGTTGAGATGCTTAAGCTCATGTATTAGGTATGCCATAATTATTCTAAAAATGATTACTGTAATTAATCTACTAGTAGAATAAAATAGATATTCACGGTTGATAGTATAATATCTTTTAAATATATTATCACGAACTAATAATTCCATGAATTTACAGTGATATAAAAAAATTAAAAGAACATATATAAAAATAAGGACATCTCAAAAGTTATATTTTATTTTATTTCTTTAGTAAAATAAATATGCAAGTCAAGTTCGCATAAGAAATTTCCGTATTCATATAATTTATTTATGATAAACTTTCATAATTATTGGTGATTAAATAAATAATGTGCGACGTATCCTAAACAAGACTAACAGTTCTTTGAGTATAATGTTTTAACATTCTTCTTAACATATCTATATTAATGTGGCAGATGACAAGTGCTTTTGTGCTTCGTGTATCAATAGATACATAAATTTCGTAGCTGTATATTACTCTACTAAGTCGCAAGAACAAGGATGAACATACAGGCATGTTCAGAAACACCATACTTATATGAAACCAAACAGTAAAAAAAAAAATCTAATAGTATGTGTCACTGAAATCAATTGAAGATACTGGAAAGGACAAGATAAATAGACTAAATTAATTATATTTCAAAAAAACCATATGCTGGAAAAATGAAAAAGACAAAGAACGATGAAAAGAAACAGTACCTATAGGCAGAAGGGAAAGAATAATAAGGTTGAAATATGTAATTTCCAATATTGCCATATTGCTGGTTTGGATTCTCTATCCTTATACTTCGTTGAAGACCCAAAGCCAGCTCTTCCTCTATAACCTCCCGGTACAATCCTCCAGTAGGAGCATCGTCATTTCCTTCATTGCCCTCGGTTTGACTCTGATCCTCAAGATGTCGACTTTCACCGTAAGGAAAATAGTAGTGCCCTTGAGTAAGCATATAGGCGTTGTATCTTAGACATAGTGATATGTGTAAGAAGTAAGTTCTACCAGGCAATTAAGTTAGCATATGACAGTTTTATTTTTTCGCTTACCCATGACTGCATTATCTTCATCATGATCCTTGTCGCTCAACGATTCATCCTAAAGAATTCAGTAATATGGTGTATTCATGAGACCAAAACTTTGACTTTCCAAGGGTAAATAGAGAAATGAAGACGTACATACCTCCGAATCTCCATAGCTGTTATGACATTCCTGTTTGAAGTTTGAGGTAGGAGACGAAGAAGCACCCTTTAGGATATTCTTCAGCCAACCCATTACTTTCCGTGATCAACCCCTATAAAGTACTACATATATATATATATATACACATATATTTTATTGTTTATGTCAATTTCTTCCCTTTCTCTTTCTCTCCTCCATTATTAACAAAATATAAAAAAGAAATCCAATGGACCACCAGCGAGTTTTAAATGTAGGATTAATTAGTATAGATAAGAAGCAAAACACAACTACCAGACAGAAGGCATAGGGCAAGTAGGAATCAGTCACATTGAAAAATCTTTATAGGAAGACATATTAGACTTTATTTCTTCTTCTTCTTTTTTAAATAGAAGAAGACATAGACTTTGACTTGTCAGTGAGTAACCACTCACAATTAAATAACTTTAGAGGAAGCGTCGGTAAGTAACCACTTGCAAATTGCAATTGAACAACCACCGACATTAGAGGAAACTTCCGATAAAATCCCGTTTGGAAACTAAAAAAAACTATGTGTATATATATGTATATATATATATATATATATAGATTTTCGAGGGGTTCTTCCGAGAACATTTTCTTTAAAAGAAAATTGAGGGAAGTTTTCTAGCAAAAATAAATTTATTCCGAGTGAAATTCCCTTGAAATGTTTTAAAAAAATAATAACAATAATTATAAAAATATATAAAAAAATGAATGATCAAAATTAATTTAAAAATAATATTATCTTTATAAAACAAATTTAAATAGAATATCATTGAATATATGACATATTAAAGTGAAAATAATTTATAAAAAAAAGGTATAATTACTGTGCGCACTCGAATTTAATCTCGTCGGGGCACGCATGCGCGAAGCCTATGCAACGCTGCTTGGGAGTTTCCACCTTCCTGGGGACGCGCGACGGATGCGCGTGAGAAGGAGTCGCTACTTACTGTTTACGACCCATAAGTCGAAGGCCGTTGAGTCGCCTGGGTCTAGGGATACGGGGTACACCTAAATGCTAAGGCAATGGTCGTACAGAACCGAAAATTCTGAATTCAGGGGTTCTATTACGTGCGGGCCTATATCCCGCACGTCCTTTCGGTACTCTAACTTGCTAGACTTGTCGTTTTGTTTATTTACCGCGTAATTTAGGGTTGCATTTGACTCGCCCGTTTTGACACCGTAAAGTCGGTGAATCAATTGATTCGAATCAGGAATCCGAAAGGAAAGTAAGTTCGCGCATCGAAGAAACGGCTCGCTATCCTAGCTACGGTTCGTCGAGCCACGGTGGTCAATTCCCCGTGCAAGCCGAAACCACGAAATATTAAATTTACTTGCCTTTCAGATAAACGAATCGATTCGATTAATTCTGCGCTCAGACCTTTCGTTCACCGATTGGGGATCCTTACAAATGAATACACAAATAAAGTTCCTTACAATGTACTCTCAAAAAAATATAAATTACAATTGAATAAATGAATCCCCGATCAGCTCGCATTGGATCAATATTCCGCTCCAGCTCGCCGTGTGTTTTGAATGACCGATAAATAAATTAAGGCAGCGCGGGCTCAAAGAGTCGGGGGCCGGGTCCGATCGAATCAACGGTCGGCAGGAGAACCGATTGATTCCCACTGTCACCGTTGGACCGATCGAGCTCCCAAGTGATATCTAAACACGTTTCACACATCCAATCCAAATCACCTTCCACATAGGCCATACTTGGAGTGTGATGGTGACTCGAGGCTAGATCTCATTCCACACTCGGGTTGCACGCGCTCAGTGAGTTAGGAGGCGTTGGACCTCGTGTTCGGTGATTTGGGGTATTGGATCCCGTGCAATACGTAACCTATGGGTTTAAACCCGAACTGCAACAAATCAGCAAAAAGCAAATGAAAAACATAAAAAAACTGATGAAAAAAGTGACAAAAACTGACAAATGCGAATAAATACAGACAAGTTGTATATTAAGCCGAATGTATGTGATTTAATCAGTTATTAATCAGGATTGATTAGCAAACAATGTATTTAACCTAGGCGAGTAAAGAAAGGGGTCAAGACATGGTTCTATGTCGATTATGTGTGTTGGTTCGTTTTAGGATTCTATTTCGTGGAGTGTCACTACGATTTCACTGAATACACCAAACTTGTGTTTTGACTCTAAATTGAAACCTAGCATTCCACCTGTCCATTATCTAATATTTAATTAAGCCAATGCATGATTAATTCGGTTTTGTGTGTTTTGTGACAGAAATAACAACATTAACTACCGAAGCTACAATAAGAAGATAGAAACACCGAAAAGTGAATGAAATGGGTCATGCGAATGCAACTCACACTCAAACGGGCCGCCTTTTTCCATCCATAGATCAAGGTGTTTCGATCTCCTTAATGCCTAGGGTATCGGCGAATCACGAAATGACGGTTATACCCTTGGACAGTAAGGTATGTGAGATGCACGCGTAAAATTGAGACTACATGACACGAAGAGGTCTAAAGAGAACTCGCGTGTTTCGACTTGAGCCGCCTCAAATTGGGCCCGGACTCGAGTCATAGCACACGAGTACTCCCTGAACACTGATTCTATTCGTGTCCCACATCTCGATGCTTTAAAATTGGGGATTTTAGAAAATGGCATTTCCACTATTTCATGATCCGTCGATGCGTTTACAAATTAATATTCAATTTGTCCAATTATTTAAGCCGAATGATTTCATTAACCAAGTAACACGTCCCATTTCCCGTTCGTGGAATGGTTTCATGATTGAGACCTCGAACCTCAATTGTTATGGATCAATGAAATGATTGTTCGATATTAACGTACCTAGCATACGAATTAACATGAAACCAACAATTAAATGAAAATTGTGATTACAATCAATTCCAAGAATCGGTTTTGACCGTTTCTTGCATGCGTAAAACATCAAACACAATGACAACGTATATTTTTACATAGCCGGTGCTGCTATGATCTTAGGAACACAATCAAACATACAAACAAGAACAAACATGATATTTAGAGGAATCGATAAAACGGTATCAACTCGTGGGAAGTGAAAAATGTAAAAACTAGGGAAATGACTTGAGTCGGGGAAAGGAGGCCATCCATGGCCCGAGGAAGTCAAGAGGGGCTCTCAGCCACCTCCCTTGGGGTGAGGCCGAGAGGCTCCTTTGGATTGCCTGAGCCAACAAGGTCTCCTCGACTCCGATTCAAGCTATTTCCCGACTTGCTAGCACTGTATACGATGAAGACATGCATAATACGATGTAAAAACACATAAAAACATAAACTTGCATGCGAATCGGTCATGGACCGCCTTATCGCCCCACAAACGCAAAGAAAACGTAAAAGTCTTAACTTATCTAAGTTGGGAATGATTATACCTAGCCCCGGGATGCGGGAAAAGTCGAGGAAAGTCGGAAAAACGGCTTCAAGAAGTCGATTCTGCCCCCTGGAACGAACAGACCCGAATCAGTGAAGTCGGGTCGGCGTCAGACCCGACTGGCAGTCCGGCTTGTCGGGGTTGTACCAGTTGATCGGGATGGAATTTTCGCGCGGGGCCAGTTGTGTTTGACTCCCAAGAGACTAAGGATCGCTTCTGCGGTGGTTTCGGGAGGAGAGCACGCGTAGATTTTCCGGAAATCAAAAACAAAGTCGGGGTCAGTAAAAAGAGACGGACCCAGTCGGGGCAAAACAGACCCGATTGACACTCGATAAAGAAAAGGCTCTATAGGAGGCTCCCGGTGGTCTTTTGGCATAAAGTCGGTGGTATTGGACTCCTAGCTGAGTGAGGATCACGGTGATGTGTGGCTCGTAGCGAGATTCAACCTGAGCTGACCTGTATGTTCCTGCAAAATTCGGGTCAGAATAGAAAACTAGAGGAACAGACCCGACTGGCACCCGATGAAGAAACGACTCTACGGGAGGCTACCGGTTGTCTTTTGATGCAAGGTTGGTGGCATTGAACTCCTAACTGAGTAAGGATCACGGTGATATGTGGCTCGTAGCAAGATTCAACCCGAGCTGACCTGTATGTTCCTGCAAATTTCGGGTCAGAATAGAAAACCAGAGGAACAGACCCGACTGGTACCCGATGAAGAAACGACTTTACGGGAGGCTTCCAGTGGTCTTTTGATGCAAGGTTGGTGGCATTGAACTCTTAACTGAGTAAAGATCACGGTGATATGTGGCTCGTAGTGAGATTCAACCCGAGCTGACCTGTATGTTCCTGCAAAGTTCGGGTCAGAATAGAAAACCAGATGAATAGACCCGACTGGCACCCGATAAAGAAACGACTCTACGGGAGGCTTCCGGTGGTCTTTTGATGCAAGATCGGTGGCATTGGACTCCTAACTGAGTGAGGATCATGGTGATATATGGCTCGTAGCGAGATTCAACTTGAGTTGACCTGTATGTTCCTGCAAAGTTCGGGTCAGAATAGAAAACCAGAGGAACAGACCCGACTGGTACCCGATGAAGAAACGACTCTACGGGAGGCTTTCGGTGGTCTTTTGATGCAAGATCGGTGGCATTGGACTCCTAACTGAGTGAGGATCACGGTGATATGTGGCTCGTAGCGAGATTCAACCCGAGATGACCTGTATGTTCCTGTAAAATTCGGGTCAGAATAGAAAACCAGAGGCACAGACCCGACTGGCACCCAATGAAGAAACGACTCTACGGGAGGCTTCCGGTGGTCTTTTGATGCAAATCGGTGGCATTGAACTCTTAACTGACTGAGGATCATGCCTGCAGTGGTTTTGTAAAGATTGGACATGTCTATTTTCCTGAAAGATGCAAAGAAAACCGGTAAAAACTGGAAAAAAAATCTGTGAAGGGAGAAAAGAGAGAAATGGCGGTGGTGCATGGTTGAGCGGCTCTTGGCACGCGACCACCTTGTCACAGGGGAGAGTGAGGGTCATGAGGAACCCCTAGGAAGTGATGGCACGACTCGCCATAGTCGTGAGGTAGTGGAAATGCCCAGGAAGCCCGGGAAGCCGTGAAAATGCCTACAGAACCCGGTTCTGGACAGAGCTGGTTCGGGCTGCTGGGAGCTTCAAATCGCAAAACTAATACCGTAAATGGACTCGGGAGGTCAAATACATGTGGGGTATGTAGTTTGTTTGAGGCTTGGATAAGTCGGGAAGGAAGAACTCGCCTAGAAACCGAGAAACTCCATAGGAATCCGAATCTGGATTGGGCTGAAACGGGACCTAGATGACTTCAAATAGCAAAACTAACACCGTAAATGGACTCGGAAGGTCGAATACATGTGGAATATGAAGTTTGGTCAAGTTTGGATCGGGTTGGATGGCGGTCGCCGAAAAACGATTGAGTTTTCGGGCAAACCGGCCTTGTATCCGGGCTGTTATGGGGCTGAGCGAAATCTGGAAAATGAGGGGAGTTTGGAGAGTGTTCTTGAGTGAGAAAGGTAGAGAGAGGTTGCAAGAAGAGTTGTGATTAAAGTGTCTTGCAATTAGGCACTTATAAGATGCCTTAATGAGCCAAATTAGTGAGTTTAAGTACAATTAGAGGGGGGTGCTTAGGGGTTCCGAATTTTGGAGGAAAGATTAGGGTGGGGAAGTTGTCTTGTTGAGTGTGGGCAAAGGAAGATAAGGGAAATGAGAGTTGATGGATGGGAAGTGTGTAAGAGATATTTTGAAATGTATGGTGGAGGCTCATTTGGCTCAACTCTAGAGTAGAGCCATGTCTTGAGGCTTGGCTTGGCTCGGCTGGGCTTGGCTAGCTTAAGGGTCCCACTTGACTAGGAAGAAAGCTGAAAGAAGCTCGGGGCTCGATTGATCGCGCGTTTGATTTACGTGGTTTGCTTGAACGACGAATTATCAATGTGCGCGCGAATACGGTTTTAATGATCCTAATATTGACATGCTTATTGAAAACGAATGCTCGGATGACTCGGGGACTCGAAAGCCGGTTTTGCTCCGTTTGGATGATCGGAGCGAAGTTGTCCGCTTCTGACACCTATTTACTTTTGCATGTTGTAAGGCTCGCACCGGTGCATTTTTCGCATTGAGCGAAATGGTTTACTCGCCGACTTCGGCTGGAGATCGATAACCGGAGATGACCTAAGAATCCGCGAACGGCACTTTCTCTGTGTTTCCCGAGTGTTCTGATGTGTTCGGAGACCACTGTGATCTCCGTTTGTCAAAAATGAGTCCCGAAGGCTTGTCGGGAGGCGTTCGTGTCCATTGAAACGTCACTCGGGAGATCGGTATGACTTGCTTGGTCCGATCCGAAATGATTTCCTAGCCCCTGGGGGTTGTTGAGAGTGGGTGGTGCAAAGGTCGGATGTCAACATTTTCCAAATGAGCTCCGAGCACAAGATTCCCCTTTAAAAGGGCCCTTTTGTTACTGGAATAGTGTTCGGGAAACCTAAATGGATTATGCAATGCGATCGAGGTTTACCTCCCAAGCCCTTGAGGTCCCTGGGATTGATTGGCGTAAATTTCGTGCACTGACGATTTGTTAAAAGGTCTCCAGCTATGTCTTTCTGTAGAAAATGACCCCTTGTTCCCGGGTCGGGATCCACTCGGGAGACTAAGATGAACCCCGAAACGCAGTCTAAATCCTATTACATGGTCCTGGTGGTCCTTGGGTGTGTACAGACCTGTTTTCGGGTGCCGTTTACCTGTCCGCGAATCGGGCGTCCCGGGAGTCCCTTTAGGAAGGCGTCTGCAAATGTTCAGGAGTGCCCCGACTTAAGCAGGAGGCTTCTGAAATGCGCTCGGAGGTGCCATTGGTCATTTTGGTATCAAGAGGGATTTTTAGAGACCCATATTTGATATCTTCTGACGCTCTGGCGATCTGGCAATGAATAGTGCCATAGTACCGGCTTCTGTTGTTTTGGGGTTCGCTGTTTATCTGCCCTTTTGATTGCCCTTCTAAGCCTTTTGGAGGACCCTGCTTCTCTTCTGTAGTCCGTGCCCCTATGTTCGAGCGTTCGCCCCCGATTGGTCATGAATAGTAACCCGAGCCTCAGTCCGGGCGTTCTTACGTCGAGAGTCGGTTGGCCAAAATGGGGTGCTGACAATTACCTAATAAGTCCACATGGTTCGCTGTTTTTCTCAAATATAGCATGGTTTTCGAAACTTTTTTTTGTAAAAGCACGTGGTTTAATTAGTTTTTATTTCAAATCTAGTATAAACATTTTTCTATATTTATTTTTCAAAAGGGACCCTAAATTCTTTTCACATTCTTTAAATATGCCCAATTACTATCTCCTCGCCCTCTTTATCGTGATCAACTTCTTTGTGTCTTTTGCTCTGGTCTCCAATAAAGGTGTTATACAAAGTATAACAATTTAAAATAACAGAAGTTCGATAGTCAAGGAAATGACATAAAAAACAAAGATCCAAGTTCAAAATTGATAGCAAGGGAAAAAACTTTGGATAAAGATACCTATGAAACCGTTCAATGAAAACGTACGAGTGCAGTGAAATCGTATTCAACGTTCAATAAAGATATTGTTTTTGTTAGACATTTGTCCTGCTCTTACCTATGCGACTGGTGTTCTTGAAATGTCTTGCTACTGCCTCCATGTTTTGGTCTTACTGAGAGCTTTTATCCTTGGAAGATCTATCGATGCTTGGTCGTGATTCTCTTGTTTTTTTCATGAGGTTTCATACGTTTTTCTTACTCCCTAGTACTGTAGATGCCACCGTAGCCCCAACAAACGGAGAAAAGGATGAAGTGGCCCCTACCAATGGAGGATTACTTTGTTGATCCTTCTACTTGAGAGGGTTAGAAATAACGTTGGGCAGCTTAGGGCGTCTGATTGGGAGGAAAGAAACGCGGCGACCACATTGAACTTTCACTTCACATTGGGCATCAATAGATTGACACATAAGTACACACGACTGAAGCAGAAGTATGTGGCCTTCACCAATTTACTTTTGCACACTGGTGTAGGCTGGGATCCACTCATCAGCACCGTGGTGGCTCCTGATTGATTATGTATGGGACTCTCTCATTCCGGTAATAAAAGCGTTTCTTCTGTTTTTCCTTGAAATTGTCTTCCCTTTTACCGATTTACATTAAACTTCATGTAGGCACTACTTATACATCGCGATTTTCATTTCATAATCAATTTCTGCGGCTCGATAAGGTGTACAACACTTTGAAGAATAATGGGTGCCATAACTACTACTTCCGGACCCATTTGGAAAAAACACTGCCACTGGTGCTTCCCGACATGTGTCAACCGACCTGCCACGAACATCCTCTGAGGAACGCAGGATAGAGGAAGGATTACGAGCTAGCCATCGTGTGAGGAACAAAGGAGTGGTCAATTTGGATGAGGGGACGGACTCAAGGACAGTCCTTTAGGGTCGTCGTATACTAAGCAGCCATTCACGCAAGGAACAGAGGAGTGGCCAATTTGGAGGAGCGCACGGACTCGAGGACAGTCCTTTAGGGTTGTCGTATACTGAGCAGCCATCCACTACCATTGGTCGACGTCGGAAGGCAAAGCACCTGTCCCCAAGGGATGAGGGGCTTGACACGATTGTGGACTTGATAGGTACCAGTTTACGTAACAAGACCAACCAGTCCAAATCGAAGAATTCATCGAAGAGATTCAAGTCAGTGTCTAGCCCGAGAAACCCAACAATATAGTTTGGAAGTGATGCGCTCACGGACTAAAACTGGATAAGAAAGAAGGGTGGAGAGTAGGGCCAACTAAATTCACTCGATAAGATGCGCTCGAGTAATGAAAGTTGTTTTGATTCGTCGCGTTTAAGGATGAATGATAAGAATTGGAGTTTTCGCCACTAAACAAGGAACTTGTTTAGATAAGAACAGGTAGAAAATGCTCTAGGTAATTTCATTTAAAATATTCATCTCTTTCTCATCGATTAGAATAGAGCTTATATAGCACTCTTAGAACCACTTATCAACATAATGACAACAATGGAAAGTAAAGACAACTTGTTTCCAAGCATGAGAAATATAAAGTTTAAATGAAGATATTTGAACAAGAGTATCCAGGTACTAACTGCCTATCCACCTTGCTCCAACTACCATTATTTGAAGGAAATTCATCCAAAATGTAGGTGGACAATTAATGAGCTGCGTACTCTCCTTGATCAGGTGTTTGACCACACATTTCCATGCACTTAAGTACGGTATTGAGCTCGAGGTAAGTTGCAGCAAGCTTCTGGCCTTGTAATGCCTGACAAGACCCAAATTAGACTCAGCCTCGTCCTGGACTGCATTCTGAGCCACATAATCCCCTTCGGGTTCAGAAGGATTTGCCCCCAAATCCAGATCTTTTTCATCTTCAAAATTCGAGGATAGGTTCCTTATAGTAAATGTCATTGAAACATTGTAATCATCAGATTACTCAATCTTGTATGTATTGTCATTAACATTCTTCTTGACATGAAGTGGACTCTCAGCCCGCGGCATTAGCTTGCTCTTTTTCTTACATGGAAACCTCTCCTTATGAAGGTGAATCCAAACAAAAGCCCCTGGATTGAAATGAACTTGCTTCCTTCCCTTGTTCGCACCCTAAGCATAAGTTGCATTATTATTCAAAATATGCTTCTTCACTTGCTCATGCAAAGTTTTGATCTACTTAGTCCATTCTTGCCATCCAAACACACTCTTGAACTAGCTGGTAAGAGTGTCAAATCAAGGGGTGTGATAGGATTAAAACCATAAGCCACTTCAAAAGGAGTCTTCTTGGTAGAGCTATGAATGCTCTAATTATAAAAGAATTCAATAAGGGCAAGGCATGTATCCCAACTCTTCAAGTTTTTATTTACAGCAGCTTGATTATTCTATAATCCATAATCCATAATCTAATCTAATCTAATATACATAAGTAAAAGAGAATTGGTTAGTGAGGTACACTAATAAAAATAAATATATAAATTAATTTAAATATATGAATAAACATATATCGCTTAATGATTGATATGTACAATATCATACCATAAGTTGTACAAATTATTCTTTGTGCTCGGTGTAGAAGGTTATAGTATGAAATATTATAATTGATGTCTATGGGTGATTTAAAAAAATACTTGATAATTTTCAAAGAGTTTTTTATAAATTATATATGAAATTCATTTCTTTACCAAAAAACAATTTGGTATTTTGAGTTCTTTTTTATGAAATCGAGTCGTATAAGTTTCATTTTTACTTTTTCAATCCTAAAATGCTTATCTGTTAGATATTTATAGACCAAACTGTGTCTGTCCATTAATTGATACTGATATAGATGTAAACTACATCAAATGTTTTACACAAGTCACTAACATAATTTCGCGAAGTATGTAAAAAAAAATTTAAATAGAAAATAAAAAGAAAAAAATAAATAAAAGAACCACCCACCCCCCTATCAAGCTGGGTGGTTATTGGGCTATGGGCCTCGCTTGTAGCCTCATTCCCCTTCCCCCAGGATGAGGTCATCGGCCCCATTCGAGTTCGCCATCGACCTCCTTTGAAGGTTGGGGGCCGCCGACAAGGCTCTCATCCCTGGTACCAGGAAACCCGACAAAGGACTGCATGTGATTTAATAGTCTTTTTTTTTTTTGAGTTGGTGTGGCTTGGGTTCTTCAAGGTTTTCGATTTGATTAGGGGCTAGAGGCTAGGCCGATGACCACCACCCCCATCACTGAGGTCGCCAGAGGACGCTCTGGGCGTTGACAACCATGGTGGGGGGAGGGGGTGGTGGTCTCGATGTGGTCACCAGACCCCAAGTTGAACCAAAATTAAAAAACAAAAAAAATAACCCCTAAATTCGAAGAGCCACAATGAGGATGGAGCGATGGGGCCTCGCTCGCTGTCAACACCCCCTTAACTAAGGTCTTTGGCCACCACTGAGGTCACCAGCTACTACGGATGGGGGAGTAGTGGCCACCAGCGAGTCCCCAACCTTCCAAATTGAGAAATGAGAAGGGTTTTTGTGGTTGTCGATTTCAGAGGGTGTAGGGCCTTTGGTCGATAACCACCACTCATTGACGACCCCAGCTAGGGTGGTGGTGCCCTTCGATGAACCACCATCAGCCCGATTAACCTTTCTTTCTCATTTTTCGAACCCATAAGTTTGCTCTTTTTGTATGTATACATAATTAGTTTATTTTTTTTAGAATTTACATAACTTTTGAAATTTTAAAATATTCAAAATATTCAAAATATTCAAAGGGCCTTATTTAAATATTAACAAATGTTATGTCATATTTACACAAAAAAAAAGCATTTTGGTCTGAAACAGAAAAGATTTTAAATGTTTTGACTTTTGTCGGTTTATCCTAAATGAATATTGAGAAAAAATAAAAAAATATATATATGAAATTTATACAAAAAAAAATCAGCGATAATTATTCATTATTTTGCAATTTTGACAAAGAAATAGAATTAGGCAATTAGATTATTTTTCTTATTTGGCTTTTATCTTAGTTTTCTCTAGCAATGTTGACTCTTTTTTACTCTTGATTATCATGATTTTATTCCCATTTTTGCTAGGATTTTATATTAGTTAAAGTATTGCTCATTTTGTATTTTTGTATATTTTAAAAATTATTGTATGTGCTATACAACAAGAATATTAAATTACTAATATACATAAAATGAATATCTATTATAATTTCTTTTCGATTAAACATTAGAATTGAGAATTTTTTTCCTACTTTCGCTTCGATTAACTACTTCAAAATTCCAACAAACATATAATAGTTTGGTAATGTGTATTATTAAAAGATTATACATTGACTTCTTATATTAATCTTAATTTTTTTAAGGTAAATGGACTTAATTCTAGCAAAAAACCAAATTAATTATTTATAATTTTGTATAACATCAATTATGTTTTGTTTAAATAAAAAAATTATCAATATACATTAACGTTATTAAGTAATTCCATATTTATTAATTTGGTATCTTTCAACCAACCAATAAGGTAATTGATGATGTTATATAACTAATTATATATTTGTTAAATAAAGTTAAATTTTTTTATATATTTTCAAGCATTTTATAAGTATTGCGTTTTACCACTTAATCGAAAAATCTTTCACACATAGCGCACGTGTAGATTCACTAGTAAATATAAAAGTACAAGTACATCGAAAATAGTAGGAAAGATAACACAATTGATTTTCAGTGGCACACAATATTAAAAAAAGGGCTAAATGAACATAATTGTCCTACAAATATGCGAAAAGTTAAATTAAAATCCTAAATGTATCAATTTAGCTCAAGTAGCCCTAATTGTAATCCATTAGATATTTTCAGTTCGAAACCGTAACTGAAAGTTACCACCATTAAATCAGACCACATGGCGCAGCCTGATTGGTTGATCAAAATTGACATTTATTTAAATTTTTAAAATTTTACAAAAAGAAATAATAATAAAAAAGTGAGGGAGGGGGGGAAGGGTAGTCCCATTGATGGGGGCTCCCCCGTCGGACACCTTCCACCCCTGCAAGGTCGCCGGAGGCATCAATCGCAGAGAAAAGGCGGGGGGGGGGGGGGGGGGAGAGAGAGAGAGAGAGATTCTCGCTAGTGGGCACTCTCCATCGGCCTCCTCCCCCACGACAAGATTATCGAGGGGACTCCCCTCCCCATTTTTTTTTTGTTTTTATTTTTCAAATTTTTTAAAAGTTTAAATAAATAAAATTTTTAATCAACCAATCAAGAACTAGGTGTAATGTGAACCAATTTAATAGCGTTCAGTTTCAACCACAGTTTCAAAGTGAAAATATCTAATGGACTAAACATTTAGTATTTCTTGAGCGAAACTAATATATTTAGGACTTAAATTTACTTTTCGCATAGTTTTAGAACTTCGACGCTCATTTTACCATTTTGTTTTTTGCCAGTTAACCTTTTTTTTGCCGATTTGAACCCTGATATCCGGGAGCTCAATCGGGCTCCACTAATCAAGTCGAGCTGGGTCGGCCCACTAAGAGGTAAAATTCTCTCAGCGTCGATTTTCTGCATTCACAAGGACTCAAACCCGAGATCTTGTTTAAGCAGAACAAGCACCGAACCGCTTGAATCAATCTACGTTGGTCCTCTGAAGCATTTTTAAGAGGTAGAAAAACGTGACATATATTCAGCAAATATCACTCATTCAGTCTGGATGAGTAACAATTAATTAAATTTCATGTAAGTGAGAACAAGTGAGATCAGTATGAATCGAATTTACCACTTCCATGCATTTTGGTTCGATGCTATACAATTAATAACTAAATATCCGCTTGGCATGTAGCACTGATTTGTTAGAAAACCGAGCACGTGCATAGCGAAAAGTTTAAATACTCTAAATATCAAATTTTTATCGCGTGCTCATTTAGCCAAAAACTCCAAGATTGCATATTGACATGAGAATCACCTCCTAGACGAATAGATAACATCACATATCGAATCCACAAGAAAAGTTCAGACTTTTATACTAACTTTGTCGATTCGAGTCGATTAAACTAATCATCCAAATGTCCGGCATCTAGCTCATCCACCCGTGCGCGTCTCCACCAAGAGTAAGCTCCTCTCGACCCGTACACTCCAATCTAGGTCACCGGTATCAAACGGAATTATTACGGAATGAAAGGATCTCTTCAAGGACGTCAAGGACAACACCGAACCGAAGTCGAGGACGACTCTGATCAGCCTTAGGAGACTCACGGCTAGACTGATATGCTCTTGGTCGAGCCCTCCTCTCCTTTCTCTGTAATATCGAGTCTTATTGATAGATTGCACCCCAGGGTTAACTATAAGATCATATCTATATATATCTTTACCCGAGGGACTAAAATGTAATTATTAATTAATCCACATTAATTAATAAATCACAAATGAGTCCTCACACTATATGTCATCCAATGACTTGCCCTTGTAGTAAGAAAGAAAGATCAAACAAGTCATTGACACAAGTTTCTATCAATAGATAATCTATTTATAGAAACTCTTCAAATATCAGCTCATTCGACATTATCATAAACTCTTTTTATAACAAAAAGTATAATTCCCAAAATGCCTTTGGTTCCCAAAGTTCACGAGTGACACCTAACAGTATATCGTGACAATCCAAATGATGACGAATGTATAATTAAAACATTCTAATGAACCTCTGATCGTATATGCCATGCATTGAATCCCTTCACTACAAGATCCCGATCCAGACAGAGTTACGGTAAATTTCAAACCCTATAGCTGATCATATGAACTCTCTGATTTCATTCTTAAATATGTAGAACTTGAATAGAAACTTCTTTCTATTCGAGTCTATCTACCCCGGCCGATGATTTCACAAGTTAGAACAAAACAAACATCCATAGGACTTTTTCCCTGTTTACTCAAGTTAGTGAATCTTGTCTTGATCGGACACCTACCTCCAAGTATAACTAAGTAGAACCGCTATCTGCCAAATATTCATGCTAAGCACAAATACATTAACAGTAGCAAATCCTTATCACCTATACATGAGATAGCGTTTCATATCAGGTCTAAGGACTATATGCATTAATATGATCCAAATAATATTCATTGACATTAGTAAATTACAGTATGAATATTATATACACATCACGTTCGACTACTTATCATATAAGCATTCACATGTCTGTCTTAATAACAGTTATCAGATAGCATGATACTCACTATTCCATCTTAATTAGTATCGGTATACTAATTATGGATACAAAAAAATGTGACAATCTTTCCGGAAAAATAATGTCCAGTTAAGTCTCCTATGATTGTGAACAATTTAAAGATATTCTTACCGAATTACTCTGTTGCACATATTCTATCTCTTTAAGAATGAAACATTCAAAATATCTTAAGGACTTTATTCTAATAAATATCGACAATATACGAATAATAGAATAAACTTTATTGCCATAAAAGGAATTATCCAAACACATAAATCAGACTCCATGACAGTTCACTAACAATCTCCCACTTGCACTAGAGCCACTCAATATAATATTTAAGACCTTTCTTCTCAAGATGTTTCTATAACTGTTGCTGCATCATGGCCTTCGTAAGTAGATCAGCGACATTGTTCGCTGAAGCTACTTTCTAAATGGCTACATCGCCTCTCTCGATAATCTCCTTGATAATATGATATATATTCTCAATATGTTTGGACTTCTGATGTGACCTCAATTCCTTTGTCTGAGCAATCGCCCTGGTATTGTCACAGTATAGCTCTGCTAGTGACGATATGGAGGGAATAACACCGGGCTCTGTCACAAACTTTCGAATTTAAACTGCCTCCTTCTCTGCATCAGATGCAGCAATATACTCAGCTTCTGTAGTAGAATTTGCAGTCGTCTCTTGCTTAGAACTCTTCTAGTTAACTGCACCTCCATTACATGTGAATATATAACCGGTTATAGACTTTTGATCATCCACATCTGACTGAAAATCAGAATTTGTAAACCCATCTAGTCTTAACTCACCTCCTCTATATATCAGCACCATATCCTTAGTCCTTCTTAAGTACTTAAGAATGTTATTGACAGTAGTCCAGTGATTAACTCCTGGGTTAGATTGATATCTACTAGTCACACTAACAACATATGCAATATTCAATCTAGTACACAACATAACATACATCAGGTTACCTATAACTGAAGCATGAGGCCCCTCTGCCATCTTCTCTCTTTCTCCTCAGGAGTCTTGGGAGGCATTGCTTTAGAGAGATAGATACCGTATCTCACAAAGAGCGATCCTCTTCTGGAATCTTTCATGTTGAGCCTCTTCAACAACTTATCCAGATACAGGGCTTGGGACAAACCTATCAATCTCTTCGGTCTATTTCTATAGATCCGAATACTCATAATATATGTCGCTTCTCCCAAATCCTTCATGGAGAAAGTATTAGACAACCAGACCTTTACAAAACTGAGCATACCAACATCATTACCCATCAGCAGAATGTCTCCAGTATAATATAAGAAAGGCGATCATGCTTCCACTAACCTTCTTGTAAACACATGGCTCATCTTCGTTCTTAATGAAGCCAAAGGACTTTACGGCCTCATCAAAACTTCGATTCCAGCTCCTCGAAGCTTGCTCAAGACCATAAATGGATCTCTTATGCTTGCGCATCTTGAACCTATCGTTGGATTCAAAACCCTTGGGTTAGTCCATGAATACGTCTTCCTTAATGTATCCATTATGGAAGGCGGTCTTGACGTCCACCTACCAAACCTCATAATCATAGTACGCAATAATGGCTAGCATTATCCTGATGGACTTCAGCATGGCTACAGGCGAGAAAGTCTCCTCATAGTCGACTTCCTGTCTTTAGCGATATCCCTTCGCTACTAGCTTAGCTTTATAGGTCTCTACCTTCCCATCAGCAACAATCTTCCTCTTGAAGACCCACTTGTTCCCTATAGGTACTCTACCTTTAGGAGGGTCGACAAGATCCCAAACTTGGTTCTTGCTCATGGAGTCCATCTCGGACTTCATGGCCTCTAGCCATTTAGAAGAATCTATATCTGATATAGCTTCCTCATAAGTGGTAGGGTCATCCTTATAATCATTATCTCCATGAATGAACAATTCTTGCACGTTCTCATGAAGATTTAAGTACCTCGCGAGAGTAAAAGTTACCCTACCAGACCTTCGAGGTTCTATGACATTCTCAATCTGAGTAGGTGTCTCAATTGGTTTATCAGTATCCATCGAAATAAGTGCCTAATCGATCTGTGGTACTAATGACTCCTCATGAAATGCTATCTGCCTTCCTATGCCACCTTCCTGAACAAATTGTTTCTCCAAAAAGATCACATCTCTACTAACAACAACCCTTTGCTCAGTAGGGAAGTAGAAAAGGTTGTCACTTGGATAACCAACAAACCTGCATTTCTCGGATCGGGTTTCCTACTAATCGGTCTTCTGCTTCTTAATGAATGCATGACAACCCTAAATCTTAACGTACTTGAAACTAGGTGTCCTAACATTCCACATCTCATATGGAGGGGTAAAGACAGACTTGCTTGGAATCTTGTTAAACAAGTAACATGCGGTTTGCAACGCATATCCCCACATCGAAATGGGGAGATCTCTATAGCTCATCAACAACCGAACCATGTCCAACAGAGTACGGCTCCTCCTCTCAGAAACTCCATTTAACTGTGGTGTTCCTGGTGGAGTAAATTGAGAATCAATACTATGTTTCTTCAGGAAATCACCAAACTCAGTACTCATGTACTTTCCTCCTTAATTAGATCGAAGAGTCTTAATGCTTTTCCCTTTCTGCTTCTTTACTTTAGCCTTAAATTCCTTGAATTTTTCGAAGGATTCATGTTTATACGTCATAAGATAAACATACCCAAACAGAGAATAATCATCGGTAAAGATGATGAAGTAGGAATAACCACCCCGAGCCACTTCACTAAGTGGACCACACACATCGCTATATATGAGTTCTAAAACTTCCTTAGCCCTTACCATTTGTCCCACAAATGGAGTCTTAGTCGTCTTACCTTGAAGATAAGATTTGCAAGTTGAATTGGGTTTAGAACCCAATGGAACTATAAGTCTCTTCTCCAACTTATCCTATCATCTGCAACATGCCCTAGTCTAAGGTACCAAAGTTGCTTTAGACTTGGAGCAGATTCAGATACGGTGTTAATCTCAATCGTGTTTGGAATCGTCTCATTTCTAGCTCTAAGATAATAAAGACCATTGTGTAAATAACCAATGTCAATAAATTTATTACCATAATAAATGTCGCAAACATCATGTCTAAAATCAAACAAATATCCACTCTTAGTCAAACTAGAAACAAAAATAATGTTCCGATAGGCGTTCAGTAAAACTAAAACATGGTCTAGAAATAGAGCATGTCCATCTAGATGTAACAAAGTCGACCCTACAGTTTTGACCACAACACTTGCTCTATTGCCAATCTTCACTCATTCCTTTCGAGGACCCTACTACTTGCTAGTTCATGCATAGAGGTATAAACATGTGAGCTCGCACCAATATCAAGAATCCAAGCTGTAGATAAGCTATATGAACCATTGGAACTAACATAACAAGAGATAGACATACCTTCTGAAGGTTTCTTTCCCTTGTTCGCCTTCAACGAGGCGAGGTATTGAGAACAGTTTCTCTTCCAATGTCCATACTTGCCGTAGTGGAAGCAAGTTCCCTTATTCCCACTAACTTTTGCCTTGCCCTTATTTTTGGACACCCCTGCTGACTATTGAGGAACAAAACCTTTATGGGATTTCTTCTTCTTCTTCCCAGTCTTACTAGAAGAAGCATTAGCCACAAGAACGACTTCTTTATCCTTGCTCTTGTTGGTCATGGCATTCTGTGCAGTGACCAACATGTTCAACAGCTCAGACAACGAACATGATAGCTTGTTCATGTGAAAGTTCACGATGAACCCTAGGAAAGAATCTAGGAAAGACTGAAGAACTAAGTTCACATGAAGTTCTTTATCCATCTGGAACTCAAGTTTCTCAAGCTACTAAATCAGCCTGATCATCTTCTGCACATGTGCTCCAACTTCAGTCCCTCCTGCATTCTCGCAGGGAACAATTCCTTGGATATCTCATGTCGTGCGGACTTGTCGTTCTCTCCTTAGAGCTCCTTGAGATTCTTATGTTGTCTTTGCAACTCATTGCTCATAAAAGCAAGCATGTAGCAGTAGACCTTCATGTCATCAGCAGACCACGGATCGTATGCGTCCTGCTGATCAATCGAAGCATCTCTGCCAGGGGTTTCAATCACCTGAGTCTCTAGGATGTATCCCAGAGCCTCCATATTCTGTACAATGTTCAAGTTACGGAGGCAGTCCGAAAAGTTAAGCCCAATGAACTTGTTATCATTCAGCATACTCGAGAGAGGATTCATAGATTTCATACTAATGGTGACTGTATAAAATAACAAGATTAAATTAATGAATTTATGTCTATAACCATAATGACCATGGACTTTCAATCAAAACGATCTCCCACTATCTTTTCGAATTCTATACTTCCAAAATAGGAAACATGAATCCAAATCGGGAAAGATTCTTGGCGGGTGATTGAATTCTCATAAAATGCTAATTCCCTCAGGTACCTGCCATTATTGCAAACAAGTATTCTACAAGCGAACAACTCCTTGTTCAGTACATCTCTATGTATGGCTCAATCAATTCGACTCATAATACTCCAAACCTCAGGTGCTTGCCATTATTGGTCCATCATACATAGTTAAGTCTGAACCACGAAACCCTAGTATCAGCTACCTCAGGTGCCTACCGTTATTGGCAACTGACAATCTAATACATCACATGTTTAAACAGTCATGCAAAAAGATCTCTTAGTCTATCTTGTGCCCCGTGAGTCCACGACCGACGACGAAACATATTAAAACTCTTTAGAGAATGCTTTGGTGGAGAGCCATAACAAAGGTTCGCAATCTCATGCCATTTTCAACTTAATATTTTAATTTGGAAGATTTTCTTTTTGGTGGCCTAATTACTATTTGGTTTCACTTTGCACATTATCCGTATTCACATATCACATGCATAAATATGTACTCGGAATCAATAAAAGCATGATCATGGACTTACTATAAGCCTAAACCTAGAGCCACAAGAATTAAGTAAAAATTTCCTAAAGTCCATAATCACACACCATGCTCGAAATTTATGAAAGGAAACTAATAGTATAAAAGGAAAATAAATTTCATGCCAATTTTGTAACTGTTTACAAAATATCCAAATATCACGTATTAGGAAAATTTTCAATTTTTAAAATATATAAGGCATCATATATCTATTGTATCTTCCAAAATCCTTTTTGATATCAAATATCAATAGTTCTAATCTCATTAGAATAGGATATCAAATATTCGATTTCTATAAAATCAAATTTTACGAAAACAATTTTGGTAATTAATCATTTCGAAAATCTTATTTCCGAAAATATCGAAATTGCCCGTTATGCGACTATCGCTGACCCCAAGCGGCCAACACATCTTAGCCATACCATGGTCAGCTACAACCAACTAGCAGTAACCATGGTCGGCTACCGATAAGCCGCAGCCAATCCTGACCAGCACGTAGCCATGGAAATATCCACGCACTTACCCGAGCATCCAACAGTCCGCAATAGCCGCCGAACAGCCCAGCAACCACCCAGGACCAACAGCCATCCATCAGGAGCAGGCCAGCAACATTCAGCTACTGATCTGCAACCACCCATGAGAGGCCAGCTCTGCCTAGCCACCAATTCTAGCTCAGAGCGTCTAATCACTATCTGACCAGCAACCTTCAGCAGCCGCCAAGTGACCAGCAACAAACGATCTTTCCCAACCAGGAGCGGCCACTCGTGACCACCAGCAGCCAACCGACTATCCAACAGCTCGTGAGCAACCAACAACCGCCTAGCGGTGGCCATCCTTGGCCCGTGAAGGCTATCTTGCGACTGCTCAGCGGCCACAAGCATCAACCGAGTTGATTTGTTTAAGGCCAATTACGAGAAACAATTTCTCGTGCCCAATTCGATACTAATTCATCAAACACTAATAAATCACATTCAATCACTAAAATTAGGCATAATACATGTATCTAATCGAATAGAAGTGTGGGTCAAATACCACTATTAGAAAACCGAGAACGTGCGCAGCGGAAAGTTTAAATACAGTAAAAATCAATTTTTTATCTCATGCTCGTTTAATAAAAAACTTCAAGATCACATTTTGACACGAGAATCACTTCCTAAATGAATAGATAACATCACATATCGAATCAACAAGAAAAGTTTAGACTTTTATTCTAACCTTATTAATTCGAGTCGATCAAACTAACCGTCCAAGTGTCCAGCTTCTAGCTCGTGCACATGAGCACGTCTCCACCGAGATTAAGCTCATCTCGACCCGTACACTCCAATCTAGGTCACCGGTTTCAAACGAAATAGTCACGGAATGAAAGAATCGATTCAAGGACGTTAAGGACAACACCGAACCAAAGTCAAGGACGACTCTGATCAGCCTTGGGAGACTCACAACTGGACTGATATGCTCTTGGCCGAGTCCTCCTCTCCTTTCTCTCTAATATCGGGTCTTATTGATAGATTGCACTCTAGGGTTAACTGTAAGATCATATATATATATATATATCTTTACCCTAGGGACTAAAATGTAATTATTAATTAATCCACATTAATTTATAAATCACAAATGAGTCCTCACACTCTATGTGACTTGCCCTTGCAGTAAGAAAGAAAGATCAAACAAGTCCTTGACACGAGTTTCCATCAATATATATTTTATTTATAGAAACTTTCCAAATAAGAAAATTGTTGTATTTTTATAATTAGATTTATCCTTGATATTGAACTAGGCTTCAGGATGTGCTAGCACCCTTGTAGTCACATTGGAAGCCTCATTCGCTAATTAATTCCTAATTAACTTCCCGAATTATAATTAATTCTTTTTTCGGTTTAAACACGCTCACTGTGTGTGACTAACTAGGTTCATCACCAATCGGTAATAGGATAATAACATAAGCTCATTTGACATTATCATAAACTTTTCTTGTAACCAAAAGCATAATTCTCAAAATGCTTTTGGTTCCTAAAATTCACGAGTGACACCTAGCAGCATATCGTGACAATCCAAATGATGATGAATGTATAATTGAAACATTCTATTGAACCTTTGATCGTATATGTCATGCATTGAATCCCTTCACTATAAAATCCCAATCCATACAGAGCTACGGTAAATTTCAAATCCTATAGCTGATTATATGGACTCTCCGATTTCATTCTTAGATTTATAGAACTTGAATAAAAACTCATTTCTATTCGAGTCTATCTACTCCGGCTGAGGATTTCACGAGTTAGAACAAAACAAACATCCATAGGACATTTTCAATGTTTATTCAGGTTAGTGAATCCCGCTTTGATTGGATACCTACCTCTAAGTATAACTAACTAAAACAACTATTTGCCGAATATTCATGCTAAGCACAAATACATTAGCAGTAGCAAATCCTTATCACATATACATGAGATAGCGTTCTATCTCAGGTCTAAGGACTACATGCATTAATACGATTCAGATAACATTCATTGACATTGGTAAATTACGGTATGAATATTATATGCACGTCACGTTTGACTACTTATCATATAAGCATCCATATGTCTGTCCTAATAACAGTTATCAGATAGCATGAAACTCACTATTCCTTCTTCATTAGTATATGTATACAAATCATGGATATAGACAAATTGACAATATAGCTGAAGAAATAATGTCCAATTTAGTCTTCTATGATCGTGAACAGTTTAAAGATATTCTTACCGAATTACTCTGTCACTCATATTTTTAACTCTTTAGGAATGAAGCATTCAAAATATCTTAAGTATTTTATTCTAATAAACATAGACAATATACGAATAATAAAATAAACTTTATTGTCATTTAAAAGAATTATCCAAATATATAAACCAGACTCTAGAGCATATCACTAACATGATTATGTTTACCGATCGACCAAAGCACTCCTGATAAGCATATTGTTGCCTCTAAATCCAATAGAGGCGGCAAAAGTGACATGCATATCAAGGTTAAATAATGCCACATTTTGTGCCTCCATTCATTTGGGCAGTAGCGTTAGCAATGATTGAAAAATGTGCAAAACATGACTACATAAATTACCTGGGAAAACCCCCAGTCATTCGGATATAATCAAGAGTTCCCTTGAGTCCATACTTGGAGACTGCACGGTGCACCATTCGAAATCCATCTCCATAGGTTGGATCGCGGTTTAGCTCCATCATACGCTTCAGATGGTGTGCAAGTTTCTCCTCAAAGACGTCCCGAGAAGACGAAATGTACTCACTTCGAGACATGGCATGGATCTCTGTATCCAACCATATATGGGCCATAACTTCGCAGAGACCCTCATGAATCTTACCACTTTCATTGCCCAGATAGCCAAGCTCGCAACGCCGGCGAATATTTAAATAAGAACCTGTCAAGAGAATGAAATCATTATATGATATTGAAAAGCATAGATCCATTCACAAAAAAAAAAAATTGACATAAGAATACCGTGGAGTGCAAGCCACGCATGCATCATCTCATGGGCAAGGTTCATACCCGTATATAACCTGGCATTAAAGAAGTTTTAAGTAATCGACACGTTACAAGTGAATGGTGTTTGTACTAAGGAATGACGTACGAGTTGGGAATGATTCATGTCATAGACCAAAAGATCGATATCGCCATTACCTGGGGGTGTCCCTCAAAACCTTTATGTCTACCACCTCTTTATAACTGACGAGTTTATGTGGCTCTGTTACGATTTCAGTCAGCTCGTTGCCAGGTCCAAACACTGGGGTCGAGATGATCTGATGTTTAAATTACATATTTAGTCGGAAAAAAGAGTTCACTGCAATTTCTTTTTCCTTGATATTACACACTCTAAGTATAAATTTTCGATTGCTCAAATATACGAGTACATAGAAAAGAAGTCAGACCGTTTGAAGAGGCAGTTCAAATGACCTTGTCAACCCCACACACTTTCCCGGTCCATTCTCCTATGTATGTCCCGGCAAAAGGAGGGAAAAAAAATGGTGATCGTCAATGTAAATCACAAAAATAACTTTCCGAGGAATATTTATCAAAATAAGTGCGATATAAGCACCACATGTAAGCGTTGATAAACCACATATCTAATTGCCTTATGCAAGAAATATTAAATTCAATATATATATATATGGATAATAAATAAATACATCATGCTTTATCTAAGAATGTCAATTTTTTAAATTACACGACTCTCATCATCTTAAAATCTCATGGAATCTCACCGTGTATATTTTTGCACTTACATTCAGGGCTTTGAGGTCAACCAATTTGAATGGAATCTCCTGCTCCACTTTCATGTCTAATCCCTCGTAAAAATTTTGTATTTCGACAATAAGAGGCTGGCATTCACTTAGACTCGTAATTGCCGACCTTTGACAGTCTGAACATATTCTCCTACCATCACTGAGCCAAGAATATTCAGCTCCAAATGGCTGCATCCATATGAATATTAATAAGAATATACATTATATATATACATATATGAAACATAGATTCTGCATCCATCTAGCTTAAATTTTTAGGTTGTTATATGTGTCCATCTATGGTTTCCATCGTGATATCTTATACAATAATACCAAAGTAGGTTTTGGAGCATGTGCAGAGAAGTTCGTATCACGCCAGACTCGAAATGCGTTAATGATTAGTTTGCATCTCGTGCTAGCAGTGTCCCTCTAATACGGCAGTTGAAGAACTTCATACCTTACGGTCATTTGATATGAATTGGGTGTTTAAAGGCATGTTTTACCAAAACAAAAAACCAAAATGCGTAATGAAAAATTTATTTGATCGACTATCAATTAAATTTATTTTGGGATAGGCTCATCTTCCTGAAGACATAAAGTTCTACAAATAGCTGGCATACGTCTTACCTCTAGTCGGTTACAGGTAAAACATGTAGCAGTCCCATCGCGTCGATGCTTGATGCAGTACGTTTGGCCCCATATTGGTGATACTTCATATAGAGGACTGCCCGAAGAGTCTAGGCTTACCTGAAATGAAGGAGATAATATACTCTTATATATGCTTATTAAAATGAAACTTCAGAACATAACTGGGACTTTGTACATATGATAAACCCGAAGTAAAAATTTTGCGTAATTTGGAGTAACAGATATTAAGGAAGAAATGAGTGTTATGTTGCGTGTAAAAATATTCTTTGATGAATTGGTAACTTGAGAAGTTTTATGATGAGTTTTCGCTCAAACTTTTTGAACCTACGTTTAATTAATACGCCACTCACTTTCTATTTTGATTGCCCTTTACTCGCCCTCTTAGATGGAGCCGAAGATAGGTTTTTTTTTTTTCATTATAAAGCAGGCTCTTTGACCTATTACAATAAAATATAAATCCTAAATTATATAATTTTTCAAATTAATTGATTTTTTAAAATTATTATATTTTTTATGTTTGACCTTTATTTAGAGATTTAGTGATTTATGTTCTTAATTAAATTCTATTCTTTCTTATTTCTGAGGACTTTCTATTTTATTTTATTTTATTTTGTTATTTTTTAATTGTATTTTATATTTTTTGAATTTTTCTATTTTACGCATTTTATTTTATTTTTATGACCTTTTTGAAGTTTTATAAATTTCACTTTATTGTTTGAATATTTAGAGTGCCACATTACCTGAACGTTTGCCATGTGAGCAAAGTTAACAAAGAAATTGATGGATGGTGATTAGGGCGATTCTTGTATTTTTATGCAAAAGTAAACGTTAGATGTGAAAAAGAAAACATAAAATTCATGATTACTGTACTGACAGAATTAAACCTACTATATATATATATATACACACACACACATATATGAAACTGGGACAGAATTAAACCTACTATATATATATATATATACACACATATATGAAACTGGGTTTACTTTCACGAAATAATTCTGATCAATAATTTGTTAAGGTGACCCTCACTGGTTTCTTGCAAACATCACATTTTGGACAACGATGAATGTCATAATAGGACTCGATGCGAGGACGAGGCCAACTGGAATTCTCCTGAAGTTACATGTAGAAATAGTAAATTAGTCAGGACGTTGCATATTATCAAGGAAATTGAATGATAAAAAGTTCTCATCGGAGAAATCCCAAAATAAAAGGAATTATCTGGTTTAAGAGAATATTGGACCTCATAGTTTGCAAAAGGCAAATTAATTGTCTGGCCTTGAAAGCATCCTGAAGTAGGCCAGAAAGCGTTCGTGCAACTGAAACATTGCTCTTCATTAATCTCTTCATGGCATGTCACACAACTTCTGTGATGATAAGAACAAAATGCGTATTAATAATCAGCTGCAAGTTACCATCCGAAAAGAATATTACTAATCTGGCATTAGATTCTATTTTATCTTGTTTCTTCATCTATATCTATGTACAATTATAAAAGTTGAGGTAATTCTTCGGAACCTGCCATATGGGACGAACCCAACCTCCAGTTGCGTGACCCTCTGATTCACCACCAATAAAACTGAGAAGTGGTGGAAAATCACAGTGCCATATCATAGAAGTGCAAAAGCCAAAAATTAACTATGTAATCGAAAATCTAATGTCGGCAAATAATTTCAAGACTTGAAATTCATCAATTAATAATTTTCCAGCTATGCTCAGAATTCATGAAGTTTCTTTGACACATTTTATTATATTTTTAGATTTTATAATATCATTGTTTACTAGCTTGCGCAATGCACGAGCCAATACTTAACATAGTTTGATTAAATTTTTGTCCCGATCCTCACGAACCACCTGCAGATTGACCTCAATGATGAGTTACGACTTGTTTGGGACATATATCTTGCACTAAGTCTGGTAATCTGAAAACCCGAAAATGAGGACATAGATCGATCAAAAAAAAAAAAAGGAGTCACAATTTACATGACTGTTATCTTCGGCGATCTTGTTTGAGGTGGATCAATCAAAAAAGGAAGGAGTCACATTTTACGCGATTGTTATCGTCTGAGACCTTGCTTGAGGTGGTGGTGACGGGCATATCGTCCCCACTTCCCCTAGGGCGTGCGGCGTGCATTATGTGTTCTCTCTTTCTTCTTCTTCTTCTTTCCTTTTTTCCTAATTTCAGAATTTATTTTTCTAATTTTAAATTCTGAAAATGTCCAGTAAAAAAAATAGTATTGAATGATGGATCAAAAGTTCAAAACGGAAAAGTTTAGTTGCCAATATCATAACACTTAACATTTTTTCCTCTTAAATAACTTATTATTCTACCAAACAAGATTTGACCTAATTATTTAAGCATTTATTTCAATAAACACTTAAAAATCCGCATTGAATTTTCTCCATGTGAAATTTAGTTGAAACAAAGAGCGTCATAGTTATAATACAGTATAAAATAATATATTTTTATAATTAAAATACAGATACTTTGTCGAGGCTGACATTCTCTTTTGAAATCAAAAGGTTTGATACTTGATTCTTAGTATTGAAATTTTTCATGACCTTTTAATTTATTCTTATTATAATAAGTCCATGAGTCTCCCCTATATTGTTATAAAAAAAATCACCATGATTATTGTTTTTAATGGTTTTATTCTCTTTTTTTCCCACAAATTGGTGCTGATACCATGGGCAAAAGTATTTAAACTCTAGCAAATGCAATAGTTAATGACCATTGAGCAGCAATATATGCGGAAAGCTGTATAAAATAATTATCAGGGTCTACCTTATGACTTATATTCTTTTGTTACAATTAAATATGTTGTATCTGATTACAGACAAGGTTATGATCTCACTTGAATGATTATCGGTTGTCTTTACAGCGACTTAACTGGTGATTTTCGAAGTTGTTTATATGCAGCTTTTCCATCAACTCCCTAGCTGTGAAGAGTTGTTACCTCGATTTGACCATATAATGTTTGAATGATTTCATATAAAATGTATAACTTAACATCTAAATGGGTACAGAGCTATTGCTTCTAATGCTATTTTATTGTGATAAAAGCAGTTGACAGCATCTCCGCCAAGGCAACAACCGAAATTATTGATCTTTGGGAGCCAAGTGACAACCTGGAAGATGCATGGTTAACATGGGAACGTGGGTATACACATTACACGGCATGGACCCCTTGAAATATGTAACAACTTTTCTGCAAGATATGTGACAAGTACATGTGTTTTGACTTCTTATAACAAGGGATATTCAAAGTTCGCCAACTTGTGTGGGATTAAAACTCCGTTCTATTCTGACTTTGTATATATATATATATAATTAGATTATAATAATTGTATTGTTGAATTATGAGAAAAAGCGTGAAAAAATAATGAATAATTGAGAGAAAGTAATGATTGTACTGTTGAATTGTGGAAAAAAATAATGAACAGTTGAGAGAATTTAATATTAAAAATCGAATTGAATGGTTAAAAAATTGAAAAAAAATTGAAAAAAAATGAAAAAGTAATAATTGTGTTATTGAATTAAAAATAAGTGAAACCAAGTGAAATAGAGATCAAAATAAACTCTAAAATCAAAACCAAACAATGCAAAAATCTCACAAATCTGTCTCTCCCGTAATTCTACCCACAATTGTCTTCTTTCCCATCTCTCTCTCATGTATGGTCGAACACATAAAAAGAAAGACGACTCTTTCCTTGCGTGCAATGCCCCTTGGTTACTCTCGCGCAAATTTTATGCATGTACAATGTGCTCTATAATAATCTTTATTGATTCCAATTGATTTTTTCATTAATTTTTAATCTTATGACACAATTTCTTTATTGTTACAATTAGAGCTACCACTTTGTCTCTTTGAAACGTATAAACGATTAACAAATGTGGGATTTTCATATTTTTTAAGATGTCGCATATAATCAACTAATTGATGACCCCTAATAAAATTGCAGAAGTTTCAGAGAGGACAATTCTAAGATAGTTCAACATATTCAAATTTTAATGATTGAGTTGTATTTATATTTATATTTCCAATATTCTAGCATTATTATTAATATTATATACCAAAATAAATGGTATTTCTACACCCACTAGCTCTCGGGTCCTGGATCTACTCACGAACTACGTAAACATCCTACAAACGCACTAGATAGTTAAAAAGTCCAGTCCAAGTAGTTTGTGCATGTGACCCAATAAGAAGTATATTTTTATGCGACTTTACCTTGATTCGTACTTGAATTTTGACCAGAGGAGTCGTGCCACTAGAGCCAACAGAACCAGCCCTATTGAGTCGTGCTGTCTCAACTCATTACGTTATCATTTAATTATAATCTCAATTTCAGAATAATGTTAAAATTTCTTCAAACTTTGTTTTTCTTCTTTTCGGACAAGGTTGATTGAAGGTTTCAGTAGGGAATAGTTGCAGGGGAAAAAACGGAGCATAAAATAGCAAAATGATGAGCACCCAACCCAACTACCACTGATGTGGTCGGCGACCCCGATTTGGGGTGCTGGCCGCGGGCGAGGTCACACCGCTGGCCACCTCCTATTTGTCCACATGATTTTATTGTGTCATTTAATATTTCAGATGTACTTGGTCAGCTTCCATGAGCCGCATGACACCATTGACCTTAGGGTGTAATATGCCATGGCAGGGGTATGTCATTTATCACGTCACGTGGCGATCGGCCGGAATTTCAATCAATCACAGGTTATCTATGTCCTGCACAGCATCATTTGCCGCGTCACTCCTACATACCTTAGTCGATCATTAGAAAAGTTCAAATTCGCTCCTTACTATTGTAACTTCTTCTGTTTCTATTATTTCCCATCCCCTCTATTTCCTCAGTAGCCATGGCCGTCTCTTGCAATGAAAAAAAAAAAATGGAGATGCTAAAAGCAAAGAAGAATACCTCTGATTAGGAGAGTAAAAGGAGGGAGTGGGCTGGAATATGGTTGCCATAACATGCTGAGGACGACCTTCTAGACTCAAATTCTGTTGAAGCGCCAACGCTAGTCTTTCATCTTCGGCAAATTCCTCATTTTCATCCTCTGGATCACACTCTTCACCTATAAGTCCCAAACACAACCGTATGTCAGATTATACGCAATAGAAATACTAATTGGCAATCAATTTATCTCAAAAATGAACTCATAACAACATTAATCTTTGCTACCAATACTGCTCTACCTTCCTCACTGACTGCTTCTGACTGGGATCGGGTAGTCAAGCAATCTAGTTCTGCATTCTCAGAGTTTTCGGGTGAATCGTCCTGTGTACAGGTATATCTCTAGTCAACATGTAGAGACATTTCTTGGATTTAACATACCACGTATATATGCATAGATTTGTGAATGTACCTGCTACCTACCTCGGCATAATCCGCGTCCATTGTCGAGCTTCCGGTGTGGTCATGGCAGTTGCAGCGAGATTTCCTTTTAGATTTAGGAGAAGGACAAGAAGACGAACCTTTAAGAATCTTACTCAGCCAACCCATTATCTCAAATGGCTTCCGTCTTCGTCCAGAAATGTTCTATATACATATATATATTCACATACATACATGAAATGCACATACATATTGTGCCATGAAGGAAGGGAATATTATAATTAACATAGCACATGTACGTGGATGATGTTGACCACGGAGTCAACCATAGCACATGCCGCATAGACAGGGTTATGTATCAGTACTATAGTTAGGATGGATGATGAAAAGTTATCCTCCAAAGCTCTTTCGAGGATAGATGGATTTTTTCCCAGTAACAAAAAGCCCAACTTGAATGGTATTCTTGTATAATTAAGTGTTAAATTTCCTAAAAGCTTGAGTGATCACTACAGGAATTTGGTCCTATAGAGACAGCAATATAATTGATATGGACCTCACACGTCTCAAAATTGAGACAGAAATAAGAGACCGAATTTGAGACGAATTTAGGGACGACAAATTCTGTCTCATTATAAAGAGAGACGGAAATGTCCATCTCACTTTCTGTCTCTTAAATTGGAGCGGTGGACTTTCTAAAAAAATTTTAATCAGAGTATTGGGTATTCCTCCAATATGGAAAAAGTTGGGCTCAAATCATATTAGGCTTTTATCAGACTTTAGTAGGCCCAAAGACCCATTTTGTTAGGGTTTATTTTTCAGTACAGAGGCAGCAAAACATCTGTTAATCTGTAGTACAAAGAAGCTGCAGAAACAGAGCTGAAATTCGGGTACAGAGGGCAGTGCGCAGTTGGAGATCAAACCTCGATCGGGACGTCAAACGAACTCCAATTGAGACGAAATTTTGACAGCAGTTTCACGACACGTGGGTTAAGTTTTGAACGGTCAAAATTCCTATTAGAGCTTTGTAGATGCTGTTTCAAATGATTTTGTAAATCACCGTTATGGGTGACGAATTTCGCTGTTTTGGTGATCCAAGAGAGTGTCTCTTGAGTTGGCGATCCATTGATTTATCCTTGATGAAAAACATTGTGTAATCTTCATTGATAGTGGATCATTGATTCGGAGTTGGTCCCGTAGTTTTCCCCACATCGGGGTTTTCCACTTAAAATTCTTGGTGTTCTTTTACTTCACTGCTTATTGGTTGATTTGGTTGGTTATTATCTCGATTACACTAGTAGATGAGGAAGATTAATCGTTGCGTTGTTATTTGGCTGAGCACACCCTTCCCAACAGCAAGTTAAGCACAATTCAGCTCACGAAGAATTATCCTCGCTCATTTCTCTTTCCTATCTGACAACTCTTGTCCCGCCATCCAAGACTGCGAACCACCAACCAACCCAGGAATGGAGTTCTTAAGGAGAACAGCCTTATTTGACTCGACTAAAGAAAGAGAGGGGGGAGACTCTGTACTAGTCTTTTCCTCGTCTAGCATATGGCTTGCACCCTATTTGAGACTAAGGCAGGTTTGGAACTGGAAATGCCATAAAGCGTGAACCAAGATCTATACAATGTCCGTCTCCATTTCCGCCTCTATTTTGAGACGGAAACAAAGACGAACTTTGCCATCTAATGATAAGGCGAGAGGGAAATTTCCCTCTCTATGTGCTTCTCTAATTTTAAGACGGAAAAGTCCATCTCCAATTCTGTCTCTGTCTATCTAATATTTAATGAACAGAATCGTCTTTTTGACCTTTTCATCAACTTCGGTCTTAGTGCTACTTCCTCTATTTTCAGGAGCCGAACCCGAACCTTTCTAGGGTTTCCATCATCTCCGTTTTTTGAGGCAGATCATGAGACGGAAAACTCCGTCTCTTAATATGATGAGACGGATTTTTCTATCTCAAATTCTGTCTTTCATTGATACGAGACGGATAATATTGTCTCCCTTTCAGTCTCTAGACTAAGACATAACATGAGACGGACTATTGCATCTTAAGGAAATGAGATGGAAGTTTCTGTCTCAAATATTTATCTTTATCCATATGAGACGAAAAGTTTTTGTATCAAATTTTTGTCTATATGGATCCAAGTACTATTTATAAATCCAAACCTTTATTTCTCCTTTTTTTCCCTCTTTTTCCATTATGTATTTTTTCCTCTCCTTATGTAAAACTCAAAAGTTTTCTATACAAAACGTTTCAAAAATTATCAAAATGAAATAACTAATACTAATTTTACATTAAAAGTTTGAGTAAACTAATAATTTGTCCTTCAAAAGATTGATGTTACATTAAATCAGACCTTAAAAATTTTTTACATCAAATTGGACCATGACAAATTAAATGTATATCAAATGACCCATTTCATCTGCCCACCGTCCAATAGTGAGCGGAAACATCTGATGTGACATTATTTCTTACTTTTTTTACATTAATTTTGACATTGACTTATTAAATGTACATCATATTGCCCCTTCCGTTAGAGGGTTCTGTCGAGTTTTTAATGGCGGACAGACAGAAGGGGCAATATGATGTACATTTAACAGGTCAATGTCAAAAATGATATAAAAAAAATTTTGAGATCGGATTTGATGTAACATCAATCTCTTGATGGGGTAAATTGTTACTTTATTCTAAAAGTTTTCTAGATGGAAAATAAATAAAATACAGACAATAGATAAATAGTATTACGAAAAAATATATGAACTACAATAAGGGTGTAGATATCAAATTTGATGGAGGCATTTAATACATAAGTAATAGAAAACGTCAATATTAGTTTTAAAAAATATCATATATAGAATAAATACAATAAAGTTAAAAGGTAACAAGTGGGAGCGGCTGGGGATGTAATGCGCGCGTAAGCCAAGGTAAAGCCCCCTGTTCGAGTCTCTGCCGTAGCACTCACACATAATTAATTCTAGGCAGACGAGTTAGAGAGAGAGATGGAAATTTCCATCTCAAAATGGCCGTCCCTACGCAGTGTGAGACAGACTTTTTCTTCCCATGGTTTGCAACAAGGAGTTTTGTGAGACGGACTTTTTTGTCCTATGGTTTGCAACAGGGAGTTTTGAGACGGACTTTTCCGTCTCAATTGTTGTCTCTATAGGCAGGCGAGGTGGAGAGAGACGGAAATTTTCGTCTCAAAATGGTCATCCCTACGCAGTATGAGACAGACTTTCTCATCCAATTATTTGCAACAAGGAGTTTTGTGAGATGGAATTTTTCGACCATGATTTGCAACGGGGAGTTTTGCAACGTGGTGCTTGAGAAGAAAATGTTCATCTCTATATCATATTGAGACAGAGTTTCCCATCTCAATTGTTGTCTCTATATAGTTGAATTCTTGTAGTCGATGATTACTACGTAGAACTTACATGACCCACTTCTTTTAAATATCTTTCTAATAGTTATAATGGTACTAATGCATGTTATGTTGATATAGCGATTCTAAAACCATCAATAATTGACGAACTTATGGATCCATTTGCAATTCTTTTGGACATATTACCTAAATGGTACTTCTTTTTTATATTTCAAATCTTCCTAAGGTATATTACTTCGGAGGCAAAAGTTTCTAAAGTGTAACACTTTTGGGTGAAAAGAAAAAATTGTAATAATTTGGTGCACAAGGTTTCAAAAATGTTTTAATTAAGGGTAGTCCGTCAGCTCCAATTCGAAACCGTTAGCCCGATGCTTACGTGGCTTATGATGTGTCAGTACTTATCCAACATGGCTTATAACCTTGTGCCCCATATTGTTATAACTTTTTCTTTTTGCTCCATAGTGATACACTTTAAGAACTGTTTGCCCCCGGAATAATTTACCCTCGATTTCTTATGAATTGCCTGCGAATAATCAATTGCAGGCTAAACGAACTCCGAAAACTATCAAAAAAAGCAAGTTTCACTAGTGTGCAGACCCGAATTTCATCTCATTAGGACCCGCATGTGTGCACACTAGGCACGCACTGCCGCCCACGCAACTAACGGTGGGTCGTGCCTACCTTTGCAGGTGAACTACCAGCAGCTCTCAATCTCCACCGATACTAGACGATTCACAATCCCGAGCGCTAGTCCTACCCACGACACTATCACCCTGCGGCAACATCCAGAAGCAACTGAAGCATCCTCAACGAACAGAATGATGGATCTTCCCAGCCACGCGCAACAATCCAATGTCATCCCCAATGAAGACCCAACCGTACGCCTAGTGGACCAAAATCAATCCCTTTCTGCGCTTTGCACAATTCCCAAACACCATCCGCCCCATGCACTTTAAGACAAGTGCCATCTTTAAATTCTTGTCGGGCCGAGTCTCACCTTTAAATTTCTACCGGTCGAGTTCTACCTTTATATTCCAATCGGGTTGAGTCCCACCTTTTCTTACATGTTAGGCCAAGTCCCACTTTTAAATTCCAATCAGGTCAAGTCCCATCTTTATATTCCAGTCGGGTCAAGTCCCACCTTTAAATTCCTGTCGAGCTGAGTCTCACATTTAAGTTCCTATCGGATCAAGTCCCACATTTACATTCCAATCGAGCCGAGTCTACCTCTACTTCCCTATCGGGCCGAGTACCACTTTTACATTTCTGTCAGGTTGAGTGCCACTTTACTATCCTATCGGATCGAGTTTCACCTTTACATTCCAGAGTGGATGGCCTCTAATCACAACGCACCTCGCCGTGGAGAGGAGAATACTACAGGTGGTCTACTCGCAAAGATGGGCACGAACTCGCTGTCTTGCGAAGATGTGGGGGCCAAGATGGACTCAGCCTCTAGTCACAGCGCATCTTGCTGTGGAGAGGTGAAGACCACCAGTGGTCTACCTGCGAAGGTTAGCACAACTCACCTGTCTTGCGGGAATGCGTGGTGGCTGCTGTGCAAAACAATAAATATATAATGCATGTGATGGGTGAGTTTTGAAAATAATAATACGGTCATTCATATTGACTCAATAGATTCAAATTACAATGCAAGTTTTGAAAGTAAAATCCTAAGTCGGTTTTCCATTGCGCTCGGGGCACGAGTGAGAGTCCCTTTGGAAAGCACCGGTTCTAGGCAGAGACCTCAATGAGGTATCTATCCTAGGGTGTGTGCGTGGACCTCTATGGGTCTTCTTCCTAGTCTTCTCTAAGGCGGCGTTCGCTCGAGCCAACTCTTGGTCGCGTCCTTAAAGTTCGGCTCGAGTACGAGCGTTCCCTTTGGAGTTGATGTTGGTCGGTGAGTTCTTCGTCCTTCCCAGCTATCTCCTAGTGAAGACGATCCTGCTTGATTATGGTATCGGTGAGCTTGAAGAGGAAGATGTCCTGGCAGGTGTGCCGGTCCCGGTCTGTAGAGGCTCAGTGAGATCCTCGTGCGCCGGTGGATGAGGGTGCAATACTTCTCGATGGTCGGTGTGGGTTCGGTGCTCTAAATGTTGAAGACGACATGTACTGAATCCCAAAATGTAACGGTTGGCCCCAGAAAGCTCCAGTTCACCCGGCGAGTGGCAAATAGGGGTATATTTCCGACGAAGGCGGTGATGTAGTCGTGGTCGATTGGGTGCAAACTCGTCCAAATGTGGGTGATCTCGTCTAGCAGCAGTGTGACGCAGTCGAGGGGCGACCAAGAGGTCGAACGTGACATCCCTTATCAAGATGGTAGAAAAACCGACTTAAAATTTGTCAACATGAATGACAACCAAAATTTCAAAACTGCGTGAACATGTTTGTGGAAAAATAAATGACGGCGGCTTAAAGAATAGTTGCATGTACATATGTCTCAAAACAAAAAAAGACTCAAACGCCCATAGGTCGACTCAAAGGATAGTCGTTGAAGTCGATTGGAGGATGGCATGATGGCATAGCATGATGCAGGGTTTGGTACTAAAGGGACCGTACTATTTAGGAATGGGGGCCCTTGACTCAATAGTGTGAAATCCTTGAAATCAGGTAGGGTCTTTTCAAGGCCGTAACAGCATCCTAGTTGCGCGCTGTGCCCCTACTTTGAATCCCTATATAATCTTGTGCTTCCTAATATCGGTTGTGGGACGCGACCTATAGGTACCTAGGACTAGAATGATATACAATGCATTTGCATAAAATTGCTTTGCATGAAGTAAATAAGCAGAAAATAAATAAAAACGGTAAATACATAAACACAACGAACATGCAAACGAGATCGAGCCCAAACCCTCTAATGTCCCCAGTGGAATCGCCGAGCTGTGTAGACCTGAATTTCATCTCCTCGGGAAGCGCATGCGTGTACACTAATCGCACGGTTTGGGAATGTCCACCTTCCCGAGAGACACGTGACGGACATGCTTGAGAAAGAGTCGCCAATAGCTGTTTACGTCACGGAGGTCGATGGCCAGCGAGTTGTCCGAATCTAAGGGTAATAGATACACCTAGTTTGCTAAGACACATGATCTGCGGAACCGAGAGTTTCAAGTTCGAAGATTCTGTTAACTCGATTTTTTATATATTAGTTTTATATATTTCTTATTATTTTAGAATTATTTAAAGGTAATCATTTTCATGATTCATGATTCTTATTTTTAACATGTTAAATATTACTTTTCAATATGCTTGTACTTATATATGTTTAGTTTTGATGATAAATTATACATATGTTTAATTAATTTTCGTAAGAATATCGAAACTTTTATATCAATTTCTATAAGCTAGGCTCAATTTTTATAATGTCACGTTAAGTTAATTGCTTATATACATTTATCACTTATATAAAATTAAGAAATTACAACAAAATTTTTCTCCTAATTGTATTTAGTAAGAGATATAGGTAAATTTAATTGCATTTATTAAACATTTTAAATTATTATTCTTTGTTTTTTTAATTTTTTTATATTCTTTAATTTTTTTTTAATCATTATACATAGTGAGTGGGAGATTTAGATATATAACAGCATTTATTAAAAATTATTAATTATTATATTTATTTTTAAATTTTCTTTTTTCATATTTTAAAATTTTCTTTAATGCATTTATTATGCACCCAATCTCATTTATTAAGCATGCAAGTAAATTTTAGTTATATATAGATTAGCACTAGCATTGATGGTAAAAACACTATTATGAGACCATTTAACGCAAAAATTAGTAGACTTTACCTTTTATAGCCAATTTATTAGTGTTGGGAGATAGAAATTAATAATTTTAATATCTTATTTAAGAATTTCAATTATTGATCGTAATTTATTTCTCTCCATATATGTGTATATGTCATATCTCTTCGCTGAGATATATTGACAACAAGACATTATACACTCTAATCCATTAATTGTAGCTCCAATTTGTATAGTTTTAGCTAAAACGACTCAATTTTTTTCATGTGAGATCAAAGTATATTTATTTTGATCAATTCTCATACAATTATTTGATTTTTGAGGAGTAATTTTAAAAAAAATTATTTTTTATTTTTTAATTGTATATATATTTACAATTACTTCACTCTTAATTTGCATTTAATTGATGTAAATATATCATTAATATAGTATTTATTTTCTTTGAATTAGAATATTATTTATACATTTACATTTATGACCTTATAATATTTAAAAGATTATCTTTCTAACCCTATTTAATGTTTAGGATACAACTTTATATATGTATATAGATTAGGATATCTTTAAAAAGAATCTAATAATTTTAGAGATTACACAAGGTGGAAAGACATTACCACATAAAAACATTAAGTCTTATTAATTTATGACCTTTTTTATTAAATTACTTTTTGCTAATACTTAAGTTTTTTTTTTTGTGGACATTGGTATCCGGAAGTCCAATTGGATCCCGACTAATTCAGTCGAGTTATGTCGACCCAATAAGAAGTAAAAGTCTCCCAATGGGGATTTTCTACATTCACAAGAACTCAAACTCAAAACCTTACTTAAGCGGAACAAGTATCGAATCGATTAAACTAATCCATGTTGATAATTAAGTTGTTATTCAAATAATACAAAGTATTAGAAATTTTGAAAAATACGTGAACTCTTGTAAAGGGATAACATAAAGTTCTTTTTTGGGGCAAAAAAATGAAGTTTCTTATTTGAAGTGAAAGGAAATGTGGAAAATATTTTATGGGATTTTTCCAAAAAAAATCCCAATCAGCAGTATTTGACCGTTCTCTTTAACCTTTGTACCTCTTCCACCTTCTCTTCTATCAATATTTGACACATGGCAAACTTCGGATAGTTCTTTGGAACTCTCCTTCGGCAAGTTATATATATATATATATATATATATATAGTTATCTAGTCCTTGAGTTTCATAGTAAAGGTGGTTTGTGTTTGTTAGCGAGACTTTGTTACTAAAGAATGTATCACCAGCTTAGGAGACTTGTTGAGTTAAAGAATGCAGCACTGGGGATTGGAATCCGATGGCAAATTTCCGAAATCTTCTTATTAGGTAAATAAAATGTCTGTATACAGAGTTGGAGATATATATCGTCTTGGAGCTTGACAGTAATGATTTCTATCGAATATATCCTAGGAGGGCTGAAACTTTATATAGAAAACATAGCATGAGCATTGACAAGCCTTGAGATATAATCAAAATCATAAATAAATAAACAAACTGCGTTGAACAATCTGAAAAGGAAAAGAACAGGATCAAACGTAGCATGAAATGATCAACTAAAACCCTAAATATCAGTGATCCATATTAAATTTCTATTCCATTCCAACAATTCCATTACATCGAACCAAACATGACCTAAATATCAGAAAGGGATCATCATGAAGGGCAAAAAGAAAAACTTCTGACAATGAAGTATAGTTGCTACTGTGATTTAGAAAAGTTGGGAAGGCTATTAGCATTGTTGTTGGCTCAGATATCATGCTTGTTGCTTGACTCTCTGTCTCGGTTCCAGCCAATCGCCTCAAGCATCACCTCCTTCCTCAGGCAGCGTCGACCTTCTCACGACAACTATGGCCATGTAAAGTTTCTCCGGAACTCTGAACGACCAAACCTGGATCACATCGCCTCTTCGCAAATTTTTATCCTCCACAAAATCGCTCCAAACCCTTGTCGTGAGCACATACATAATAGATGTCTTCCCATTTCCCTTATTCATGTGCCATCTCCTGAAGCTCAGCGTGTGCCTATGGCGTGATGGACCTATTACCTGAACTGGAATGCCTCTCTTTTCCGCTTTTGTGGTCGGCAACTCCATTATTTCTTTCTCCTCTTCTCTGAGGAACTCGAGGGATAGGATATGCTTCTTAGATAGCAACAGACGCTTGTGATACCTTGCCACATCAGTCTTGGTCAGCTCTTTTTGGATGACAGGAGTAATGTTGGTCCCACTTAGCTCGCCCTCTATCCAGTCCCTCCACTCTTGAGGCATGTCCTCAGGATCAAAAGGCGTAGGGCCTTCTCTCCGATTTCAGGTTTTAATCCTCCCCTAAAGTCTGCACTTCCTATATTCTTAGAGTTCTCCAATCAATAATGGACAGATGGCCCCTACATTTATAGGGGAAATAGATAGATCCTTTCGGATATTAGAAATAGATAGATCCTCTTATCTAAACTCTTATCTCCAATTTTACTGGCCGTCTTATCTTTACAGGAAAGAGATTCATAATATGTAGGAAAATAAGATCTTGTTGCAGTAGAAGATCGAAATGCTGCTAATCAATGAACCTCCAATATTACAAACTGAATATTTGTAAATCATATCTCACTCCTTCAGGTATATAATGACATAACTGAGTTTAAATTAGGATATCCTTCTAGAATGATATCGCAGTATCTCTGCACCAACCCAAAAAAAATTATGTGAGATATTTCATAATTTATACTTATCGATTAATCCAATGGATCCTAGCTCGTCGAAAATGCAGGATCGATTCGGGTCATATATTTCAATTTGCTATTGGAAAAAGGAAAAAAAGAAAAAAGATTATAGTCTTTTAAGATAAATGAAATTGTAATGTAACAGGTACCAAACTGAAATAGATAAAGAAAGAAAATATTGTAATCCATTGGTTTATTTTGATTTGTGGCGCGGATTCTGCTCCGTGATCTTGACTCTGATCTTTTGGGGAGTTTTATATATCCCCGAGAATATAAAGATGACTATCGTTCAGTATCCCTTGAATGAATTGCTTATTACCAAAAGAGATCTGCCAAAATAAAAAGGAAATTCTAGCATAGGACGCTAAATAATGTCCATGGTAGGACATATACTTTTTTCATCTTTTAAGTATTAAACTTATATTTTAACCCGCAGTTTTTTCAATCTTATTACAATATCATCGGGTCACATTAAAAAACAATCAAATATGTTGGATTGATAATGTGTCGCATGTAGACGTTGACACATGTCACAATTACTTTTAACTGTTCCTACCCGAGCCATGACAAGCCTGACCTGACTTTTTTGAACCAAACTGTTTTTCAAGAAAACCGATTTAATACGAAACTATTCATAATTAAATCGGTTAGATTTATTGGTCAGATTTGTAGACTCGGTTTAAACATTTAGTTATTCTTCTGAAACAACATCGTCGGCCATGGCATCCATCATCGCCGGAAAATAGAAAGACGGATTTAGGTTTTCATTTGAAGAATTACAATCGAATGAAATAATACATAATCAAGTGAATCAAACGAATAACTTTAGTCAACTTATGATTAAGTTTCATGAACGATTTATGTCCGACTATGCTCTTATGTGCTAAAGACGACCATTGGTGGTTGTCTTGTTGTGCAGCTGGACAAAAATCAGAGTTGGACGAACACAACATGGTAAAACACAAATTTATGAAACGAAAACGAGATTGTGAAAAGGAAACGAGATTATTGTAATAAGGCTCAACATATTTTAAAGATCATGAATGCTGTCGTCGATAGCGGCTTCTGATGAATGAACAATTGTCTTTTCTTTTCAGTTGTCTAAAAAGAAATAATATGGGAAAAAATAACTTCCTAATTTAACTTCCTAAAAATATGAAATATTAATTTTTATGGGGATCACTATCCCTAAAATTATGGAATTAAAAAAATAAATTAAATTTAGGAAAATAGGTAAAAAAAATCTAAAAACACGATTCATCCAATCGTCATTTACCTCTAATCGTGCAATAATTCGTGTCATCCTTTTAGTTAGATTTGCTTAAGCGGATTATAGAATTGTCCAAGGCCAATATATAAATAATATGAACTTGTTAGTTTTTCATCAAGGTCCTTTTCACCGATGATTTTTTTTCCCTCTCTGGCAGATATGATAATTAGCTTGAGCCAATATAAAGAAACAAAATAGAATTTAGTTTTGTTCCAAATATTTGTTTCTATCTGATAGTCATCATCATTGCTACATTCATTAACAATTGAGACTATAAAAAAGGAATAGAATATGAAGGCCGCCCTTGGCAAGTCATTCAATCAACCAAAATCAGTATGCTCAAAGTCTTTAACAATTACTAGCTATTATCCTTTAGTTAGATTTGTTTAAGCGAATTATAAAATTGGTCTAGGCCATTACATAAATATATCAACTTATTAGTTTTTCATCAGGATCCTCTTCATTGATACTTTTATTTTTTCTCCTAAAGAAATTTATATCCATAAGACTATTTATAGCACAAGTGAGCCTTGATAGACATTATAATTAGCTTGTGCCAATATAAATAAACATAATAAAAGTTAGTTATATTCCAAATACTTATTTCTATCAAATGATCGTCATCATTGCTGCATTCATTAACAACCGAGACTATAAATAAGAATAGAATATGAAGGTCCACCTTGGCAAGTCAGTCAACCGACCAAAATCATTATTGCTCGAAATCCTTAACAATTACTCCATGTTATCATTTAGTTAGATTTACTTAAACGAATTATATAATTGACTTAGGCCAATATATAAATATATAACCTTATCAGTTTTTTATCAAAGTCCTTTTTATCGATACTTTTATTTTTCTTTCTAAGGAAATTTATATTCTTAAGACTATTTATAGCACAAATCAGTTCTAGCAGACAAGACAATTACCTTGAACTAATAATACAAAACAGTTTTACAAAGAAAAATTAACTCAATTAACGAACGAAATATCCTTAAAAAATATCAACTTACCGGAAAAAAAATTGCAAAATATCCCTCAATATCAAGGAATAACATAAGAAAATTATTGTTGCCAAAAAGAAAAACTGATTGGAGGCCAAGAAAAAAAATGAGAAAAATCAAAATGGCCGACCTCTGATGAAATCTCCAAGAATACAACGGGAAGCCTTGAGCCATGGCACAGTTTGACGAAGTGAAGCAAAACATGTCGATAAGAATTGGCCATCGTAATCGAAACTACTTTCTCGTCGCAACAGCAAGATGTTCGGCATGAGACTCTTTTTATATTGAAAGCATCGAAAAATTAATAAGGGAGTTGAAGTTTCAATTCTAGTGAACAAAATTTTCAACTAAGTACAAAGAAGTGCGAAAACTAATTGTTTGTGCAAACAATTTGATGATCGAAAAGGCCAAAACCTCTGTATCAATTGTTAGATGATGATCGAACGTGGTGATCAGAATTGAAAATGACAGAATGAACCAATGAGAAACCAAAGAAACTGGTTAAAAAACGATAGAATGAACCAATGAAAAATTGAACAAACCGGTTGAATAAATAAGACCAAATCGGATTTGCAAAAAATCAGACTATTGGTTCGATATTAGTCCGATTAATTAGGGTGAAACTCGACCCTAATTTATTTATTTTTTTCAGCGAAAAATATTAGGGTCGAGTTTCACCCATTACCCGATTACATTTTGTCTCGCGTCACGTGTGACGATGTGATTGGACCATGTGTCGAATGAGTGAGAGATTAGTGCAAATTATTGTGGGTAAAAAAGCCTTTAAATGAATAGTTTAATGATTACAATTTTAGGGACAAAATATGTAAATTATGAATGGCCAAGATTTCATGTTAGAATATCTAATTGATAAGATTAGTGTCTCACCAAAGGACATTATTTAGTGTTCCATGCTAAAAGTATTCAAATAAAAACAGATTATTGCTTTTAATTAGTAGATAAAATTGTAATGTAACGTTTTATACAATTGGCAAAGATCAAGAAATAATTCGGCAAAAAAAAATTCAAGAAATATTTAGGAAGATTTCCGCAGTGTTGGTTCGTACTTCGTAGGAATGGAAATAACGGGATTAGAATTGATAAGGAATTATAATACGAGGGGGTTAGAATGAAATTTTGGATTCAAATCCTTCACTTGTTTGCACTTTAGAATTAACACAGAATGTAATTACGAAGATTCCAAAAGACAAAAAAGCCCCCATTTCAAAATAAAATATTATTAATTAAATAAAGTATTACGAATATTCATATAAAAAAATGCTCCTCAGGCTCGACGGCAGCCATTGCTACCGCCCATCATTGTTCGTGGCAGCCCATCAATTTCCATCCCGAAACTAGTGTTCGGGCTTGATCGGTTTCAGCACGACGAGGCATGTATGGCCTCACCGTTGGCCACATCTGACCGACAAGATGAGATTTGGCCACAGAGTGATTGGGTCAAACCCTTGGGAGATAGCTCCTTCATGACGAGTATTGAGAAGGCCCCCAAGGCTTGACTTGGGCCTAGGAGCTCATGTGACTTCGCTCCGTAGTTCATTTTGTGTTATGTTAGTTTTTAAAAATAAAATATCAATGATTAAATTAATAAATTTATATTTACATATTATTATATAAGACACTATATATTTTAGTTTTAAATCATAAATATATGTGATGCTAAATTATTTAATTTAACGTCTAATATGCCATTATTTAACATGATTGATATATAATTTTTAAATTACATATAAATTTCTATTTACAAAAAATTTACTTATTTTTGTGGTAGTGCAAGACTTGCCGAGTATATTGTGCCTACTTTGATTTCAATTGATAACAACACTAACGGATGTTCATGCTATATTATTTGACATAGATAATATGATTTCTTTTATTAAATTAAATAAGTATCTAATTTTTTTTAGAAAAAATGACTATTGCTTTTGGGTTTAGTATCTCCAATAGATAAATCGATTGTCACGAATAATTAAACAACTATTTAATTGGACGCCATAGCAGAAATGAGAATATTACGATTCTCAATTTTGGTTTGAAAGAACGGATAGGGAGTTGTACGATAAAAGTACGAAATTACCCCCGACAAATATAAAAGATTTACTTATTATAAAATAATATTTATTAAACAATAATACTAAAAACTAAATTTAAAAAATTATTTTTTTAAGGAACGTGTTCATCACCATCCTGGTTCGTCGAAGCCATGGGTGCCCAGCCTGGTTCAACAAGCACAGGGCTCGGTGCCTGGGCGTGGCTCAAGGCATGGCTCAAGGCTCAAGTTGCTCAGAGAGGACGGGCGTGGCTCGAGGCATGGCTCAAGGCTCAAGTTGCTCAGAGAGCACAAACCGTCCTCTAGCCGCAGCCGCAGCCCACCCCCCGGGCGGAGCAGATATGGCCTCGCCAAGGCCGAATTAGGTCTGGCTTATTGGAGGCAATTTGGAGGGTGTCATCATTTAGTCTAAGGTTGAAGGCCGACGGTGGGTAGCCGACAATGGTGGAGCGGCAGCATTGGCGGAGGAGGAGAGGCATAGGAATGACAACTTTTGAAAATTTGAAAATTAGTATAGGGTAAATTTATAATTTAAATTCTTATTGCATACACTTATTATCAATTACGTACAAGAAGGTGGAGGATGGTAATTCAGTCTTCATCGTGCATCGAAAGCCCCTTCTGCAATTAGTATTATGTGCAGTTACGGGTGTATTTAAATAAAATAATAGGAATTATTATCAATTACGTACAAGAAGGTGGAGGATGGTAATTCAGTCTTCCTCGTGCATCGAAAGCCCCTTCTGCAATTAGTATTATGTGCAGTTACGGGTGTATTTAAATAAAATAATAGGAATTATATACGAAATAGATCCCTATTACTGCTAACCGGAAGTGCTCTTAGTTTCCTTCATTCCTGCAACAGCTAATCAATCAAGACAAGGGTGAGTAATTGCAAATTAATATGCAATAATCAAACTCGCTTAATTTCATGAGAAATAAGGTTTGATTCGGTCACTACGTGTTATGGGGCCCAATGAATAGTGAGATTTGTTCAAGAGGCCACAAGGCCCAACACACGGTCTGGAGCCCCATTGGAGACCGCGACCAAATCCGGTGGCAAAGAGAGTGTGCCTGCGGCTCTTGAAGGAAGATTACGTGCAATCTTGGCCATTGTGGCAATTTCCCTATTTAAGGACCACCCCATTTTCTTATTCTGAATGATATTTACGTAGATGGTTTTCATTTTCTTCTGGTTACAATCGAGACGCCCAAAAGGAGAAAGGAAAATGGTTAAGGAAGGGATATACAAAAAGTCCGAATTATCACCGTTTGGTTCCAAATCGAGAGTGATATTACTGCACCATACTTCATTTCTCGATTTATTTTCATTTTGTTTATTTGGCCACGAGTATATTTTTTATGCATAATATTATTGGAATCAATGTATAATATGTAAAAGTAGAAACGCGAAATGTAAGAATTCCATTTGATAACCCTCGTCTCCTCCTAAGGCATCAATAATTGCTCAAATCAATCAATTTGATAACACTAAGTCTATTGTTGCATGACCTTTCAAGTGAATAACCTAATAATGGTAAAAAAAAATTATTAATCTATCTGTTAATTTAAATAAAATGAATTTAGCCAGATTTTACGTGCATAGGTTCAAGGAATTTAAATATTTGTCTACATTATTTGTATTTAGGGTTATAAATAAATATTACTTTTGAAAATCTCAGAACACTCTCCAAAACTCAAAAGTATTTCTCAAAAAATAAAATATTTTCCTAAGTTCAATGTACCATGGGTCCTACAAATAGAATATGAAAAAATTCATTTTTCTACACTATTTTCTTTCTAGTTTTATTTCTCCTTATAGCTTACCCCGAGCAGTTTCTCTCATAATCTATATACTCGTACATATTTTATATTTAAATTGAAGTGATAACTGTTTCTATTATATTTTTTATTCATGTCGTTTGCATATATATATATATATATATAAAAAATTTTTTGTTTTTTTTTATTATAATCTCATACAAATCAAGTTAGATTTTCTTAATTAGAATTTATTCTTTTAATTTTATTGAATAAATTCTCATTCATAACAAAAATATATTATATATTATATATTTTACAATATCGTTTTTGTATGATGCGATTGTTGCAATTAGTCCTTTATTCCTACATTGCTTAAACTTATTATCTATTTTAAACACATGAAAATTGTTTTAAAAAAAACCATATGTAACACGCGGGAGCTCCATTTTGATAATACTTAGTTTAAGCGTTATTTATTTTTTAATTACTTTATCTTCACAAAATTGTAATATTTAGTAGGGGTTATTACCATTATATATCTCAATCTTTACACTTTTTCTTAGTTTTATCCCAACGTCGATTTTTTCCCTGAGGTATAGATTTGAAACAAAAAAATAGCAACGTCAGGATACCTCATGAAAAAAAATCAACGTTGGGATAAAATTAAGAAAATGAGAGAATATTGGGATACATGGGAGTATTACCCCTATTTAGTAGTATACTAAGAATCGCAAATGGTAAAAAATTTTAAACCGAAGGGTTCTTTCAATTCAAGAAGCTATTAAAAATTCTTTTAAATATTAAAAATTATATATAATTGAAATAATTTTTCAAACTGTGAAATGCATAGACATGTACCTAGTTCATATTTATGGATGTGTATTACTCTCTCTAGGGAGCTAGAGACCTATAAATAATCCCTCCTACGTTAATGAACTTGAGGTCATTTCCCGACTATCTGTAATAGTACGATAAGGAAAATATTTGCGGATCATAATAGGAAACATACATTATGATAAGACTCGGCCTTCGGGTGCTTTGTCGATGGGATTTTGTGAGGCGTCCTACTCGGGAGAAAGATTTTATTGCAGCTGGTGACCTTGGCCCCATATTCAAGTTCGGCAGCTATTGAATCTATGAAAACTATTTGATAACCCTAGTATGCACGGATTTTTTTAGATATCATGGATGCAAATCGAACGAAGTTATAATAACACTTGGGAAAACGGCACAGTTAATACAAAATCTTTTATTAAAGTAACATTTTAATAATTGATAAAAAAAAAGAAACACTTTGGTCAGAAAACTAAAATTGTAACAATTTTTATAAATATATTGGGCCGGTGTCACATAAAACTATGTAGATTAAAATTCACATGAATAGTGAAGGATTTTAAACCGATAAATTCTTCTTTTATTCTTAATTTCGGGGTAGCACTAGCACCCACTGCATAAAGGATATAGCGCTCGTCCGCTTCAATTGGTTATTTTCAAAGCGGAATTGGGGCAGACCAAAATAAGGGGAGCGTGACACCACCAGTTGAAAAAGATTTCGGTAAGATGTCTATTGAGAGTGTTAACTCACCTCGTAAAATCAATCACAAAACTATAAGTTTATATATGACTTGGATACTATCACTTAACAGCTTGAGTTTTTAAATGAAAATGAACTCAAACCCATATAAACCCAACGAATATTTAATATGGTATATCAGAGCCACGGTTTCACGCGACAGTGCACCATCACGCCACGTCAAGACTAGAGTGTTCAAGAGCAACCAAAAAGTGCACCTCATGTAAGTTCCTCTCGCCCGAGCACGGAAAAGGAGCTCGACTTGAGATCAGTTGTTAATGACGGGTGTTTAAGAATATGTGATAACGTGTAGACAAAAATAAACTATATATTACACATAATTGAGAATGTTAACCCCACGATGAAAAATTAAGAAGAAAACCATGAATTTATATGTGACTTTGATACTACCGCTTAACCACTTAACTTTTTAAGTGAAAATAGATCCGAGCCTATACGAGACCAAAATATATTTAATAACATCGAAAATTAAACATGTAAAACTTTTCTCACTTATGTAGCATGCCAAGTGGAATTTTATTTTATTTTTATTATGGATGACTTGTTGCATTTAATTACTAGAAACTGTATGTACGTATAGGAGGATGTCCATAAAATCTGGAATGAACATGGTTCTTTGCACACATCCATGTCCTGATGGGGCTTTCTTATTTGGTGGAGGACTAATTTCATTCTTCTTTGCTTTCTCTGGTTTCTCCTCCGCTCCAACGGTCTAAGTCATTGTTCGATTTCTTGTTTAACTATTTGTAGACTCAAATGGATATTTTCTCAATGTGCTCTTCCTTTGCTAGGCAGTTATTACAATCCAGTATCACGAGGTCAGATAGTATAACAATGCTGGATACTCAATATTAACAATGAATGAAATTTTGATCGATAAAGTTATATGCGTATATAAAAGATCACTAAGCACCTTAATACCAACATGGTGATCATTAATTTCCTTCATCTAGTGCTTTTATTCATTTATTCTCAGAAAATTGTCATCAATTTATTCATTCGAGCACCCATTTTACTCAGGAATTCATTTCATTCTTAGAAACGCTCGACCTTCCTCAAGCTTTCCTCGAAAAGCCCTCTTGCGCGTTAAAAAAATTGAAAAAAATTATTAAAAAAAAAAAAGCAAGTTCAAGGTGATGAAGCCGCTCTAGTCTAGCCACCTCGACACCGGGCTCAGACGTCAAAGCTGGGGAGAGACACCACCCATCCAGCAAGGCAGTAACCGGGTATGGAGTCAAGGTGGTCGAGAACAAGCCGCCTCCGCACCCTCGAGAAAAAAAAAAAGGATGAAGGAGACATGACACAATAGATTAATTACATTAAATGGAAGAGAGATTCTAGCATGACGCGGGTCATGGTAAATCTCGTGAGGGAGCTGTTGATACATGTGGAACCCGCGTACGTAATTGCATCAAATGGCTTTCATGTGGGGTTATCTTGACTCGTGTCATGCTAGAAATTTTCTAAACGGATAATAGAGATTAACGGCAACATGAGGTGAAGTAACACCAAGTCCAGTACAGCTAGATTGGGCACTCGCCCTTGGGCCGGGCACTCTCGTGGGCGAGTGCCCCGCCAATGAGAGTAGGCTGCATGGCCAGCTCCCGAGCCCACGTGAAATGCCCTCTACCTTTCTTTTTCCTTTTAGGTCAATTGAAACAGCTCTTTGACCGTTGCTAAAATCAAGTTTATTAAATTAGTCGTTGATTTCTTTTTTTTTTTGGATAAATGATGAAACTTCATTGATAACAGATGAATTTACATCAGAAACCAATACCATTTTCCTCTTAAACGGAGTAAAATAAAAAATACCCAGAGCTACTCCCAAGTCAAACTAGTTGCAGTAAATCAAATGGTGAAAATATGCCTCGCAATGATAGAGTGTGCAATTTTGCATGAGAATCGAGGGAGAACAACAACTTTGCTTTCACATCCGAGAAGATCCTTCGTATTATAATTGCTGGAGGCGAGACTTGATTCCGTAGAGCCTGGCGTTCCTCTCCGTCCAGATGCAGTAAATGTAGTGAGTCCAGAGAAGTTTAAGACAAATAATATCCAGCTTCTTTCCACGGAGAGAGGAGACCCAGCAAAGTTCCGTATTCCAGTCGACATTGTGTTTGTTCATTCCAACACGGTCAATAAACTTCTCCAAATCCCTTGGTGATAGGGCATTCAAAAGAGGTGATTTCGGGTCTCCAATTCAAACTACAGAATTCGCATTCGGGTGCAGTAATCGAGATTCTCCAACTCATAAGCCTATCTTTTGTACTCAATCTATTATGAATACAAAGCCAGCTAATGAAGAGGATCGAGGAAACTGCCCCTCAAACCAGATTGCGTTCCTCCATTCCATCTTCTGGCTTCTGGGACTAAAGCATTTCCACGCACTAGCACAGAAAGAAAATGTCTCGGATTTGTGAGCCGTCCATGTGACCCTATCACGATCAGAGAGTTGAATTGCATTAGCGAGATCACGGAGCAGGCCAGCTTGCAGATCCGAGCTTCTAGGCAATGCCAGCATCCATCAACCAGAATCGAACTAACTGTTGCGTGCTCCCTAATCGACGGAAAGCACTGGAGCCCCCTGGTGCAATAGTTTATTAAAGAACCGACCGGTAACCACTTGTCATACCAGAAAGATACATTCGTACCAGGGCCAACACAATAGCGGATATAGGGAGACATCAAAGTCCTCAGCTGCAAAAGTTTTCTCCAGTTCCAAGAACAATCACCAGGTATCCTTAAAGACCAAATACTTCGGTCTTTGATTAAATATTTAGCAACCCAGGCCACCCAAAGAGACCCTGAACGCACGAGGAGAGACCAAAGGTTTTTGAGTACGCATACCTTATTCCACAGGTTAGGTCCTTGATACCGAGTCCTCCATCAGACTTTGGAAGACATAGAGTTTCCCAGCCGAGCTTTCCTCCTCCTCCTATATGCTGCTCAAGGCCTTTCCAGAGGAAGGATCTGCACTTCTGCTGCACCAACTTTATGACTTTCTTGGGAAGAATGAAGTGGATACACCAGTAGCTGGCCATGCTGAAAAGTACTGAATTGATCAACTGTACTCGTCCCGCGTAAGACAAGTGTTTCACAGACAACACTCCTTATACGCTTTAGGATTCTCTCAGTAAGAGCCTCGCAGTTCTTCGTGGAAAGCTTGCCCGAGACAAGAGGGAGCCCCAAGTATCTCACAGGAAGAGTACCTTTCTTAAAACCCGAGCTATTCACCATATAGAGATGCCTTCCTCAGTGATGCCTCCCGTGAAGATTTCAGATTTCTCAGGGTTCAGCTTGAGCCCAGGCCAGTTGTAAAAGGTGTTCAACACTTCCAGAATGGCAACAAGAGACTCTTTGGACCCGTTTGTGAACAAGAATAGATCATCAGCAAAGCAGAGATGGGTGAGCTTGATAGACTTACATCTAGGATGGAAGCCGATTCTGCCTTCGTCTGCAGCAGTGTCCAAAAGCTTTGAGAAGACCTCCATGGCAATAACAAACAAATAGGGTGATAGGGGGTCACCTTGTCGCAATCCCCTTTGGCCGGCAAAGTAACCACATAAGGAGCCATTGACAGCCACTGAAAAGTAAGGAGAGGTAATACATCCCTTGATCCATCGATTATTTTAATTTATTTATTTAACTTATTAAATCTTATAAATATAACAAATACCAAAATACTTTTCCACACAATTTCAACAATGAGGTGTAAGCGTTAAAGTCCAAACAAGCAAGTAGAAAATCTCTCTTTAGGCTACGTTTGATTCGCTGAAATGAAATTAATACAGAATAGAATAGACATGGATTAAAATAAATAGGGAATATAATAGAAATTCTGATGAACTTTTATTTGTTTGATTGGAGGGAATAACAAAATTGAGAATTATAATTCTAAAGTTTGGTTTGCTTGAATAAAAAATGGAAAAAAACAAAAATAGGACGAAAAGACAAAAATGCCCTTCATGCCAAATCTAATAATGTTTAATAGGATAAATAGATAACTTTAATGAAAATTTTTATAATTAATAAAAAATAAACATTTTAAATAATTAAAAAAAGTAAATATTTTATAAAACTAATTATTTTAATTAAAGTTAATGAAAATTGTGATTATTAATAAAAGTAATTATTTTAATAAAAAAAAAAAAAAAAATTATTCATATTTATTTTTATTAATAATGAATTAAAATATTATTTTTATTAAATGTAATTATTAGAATTACTATTTTAATAAATTAATAAGCATAATTATTTAAATAATTAATAATTTTTTTCTTAATAAAAATATATTATCTCTCTCTCTTCTATTCTGATTCTCACTCGACACAGATCGAATCGAAAATGGAGAAACCAAGAAGACGAAGCAAACGAAGAAGAAGATCATCAACGGTTGATCAATCGACTGACAAGACCATGTCGGAAAGAGACGACCTTGAAAACCCTAACGGTCTTACCACTCAGTCGTCCTCATCTTCTTCTTCTTCCTCTTCTTCCTTCGTCTTGACTCTCAAAATCCTCTTCCAGTCCATCGCCATCCTCCTCCGCCACCGGCTCCACTTCCTCTCAATCTACGCCCTCACCGCCCTCCCCATTTTCCTCCGCCTCTTCTCCTTCGCCGTCTCTGTCCACCCAGTTTCGCTATGTCGAGAGAGAAATCAAAACCGAAAATTTATAATTTATAAAAAATAAAAAATAGTTAAATCAGTGGTTGAACCGGTTGACCAGCTGACCCACAACCCGGCAAAGAGGCCGGTTCAATGTCCTGGCCGGGTTTGAAAACATTGCTCTCTCTCTCTCAAGCCCCACTGTAGCTTGGCTAGGGTTTTCATTTGGGTCACAATCAATCCATCCTCCACAGCTCGGCTTCCCGGAGACCTCCTCAGTGTGCGGCATCTTGCTGAGGTACTGCTCGTCCATTCTCATCTCCCAGCTCTTAGCTCGCTATTTTACGTGTTTGAGATGTTTCTGCTAGGGAGCTAGCTCGCTCTGGTCTGGCAATTCCGATCTGTGGCCTGATGGAGCCATTTCAGAAGCTCTGAATGTGTTCTTTGAGCTGATTTCCATACCACATGCAATCCTTATTGAAGGAATTTGCTGTCTCTGTTAATCTGTTCTCCGCTGGAGATTTCTATTTCACTTATAATTTATCGATTACTCTTTGTTTTTCACTTTTCCATAATCCTGTCGAACTGCCCGTGATTCTCTCACTGCGAAGCTGTTCACCGCAAATCAGTCCCCATTGGACTTTGAAAATCGTAGTTCTATTTGATCCAGCTCGTTCGTATTAGCAGTTTGACGACAGTAGGTGCTTGGATGGATTCAATAAAGTTGATTTTCAGTAACAGTTTCGGAAGGAACATCTCTCTGCTTCGAATACAGACTGGAAGAATGCAATGCGATAGTTCTTCTTTCATCCCGAATTTTCCAGTAACAATTTTAGAAGGAACATCTCTGTGCTTCAAATTCAAAATCGAAGATTGCAATGCGATAGTTCTTCTTTCATCTCGCCTTCAATATTGCCTTGCCTTTTTTCATATTTTGGCCACTATGTTGTGTTTGTCTAGGAAGAGCAAAAGCTAGCTCGAGAAAGCATAATGAAACATTATTTGATTTTTGTACGAGTGTATCAGAAGAATTGACAATGTTCAATTAGTTTTCACTTATGGACTTTTTCCAGTTATTAGTACCATGGAAAATGTCAACATATATATATATATATATATATGTATATATATTTTATTTCAAATTTATAGCAGCTGCTGTGGATGATCTAATTGGCAATGGATGATCATTAGTAAGCATTAATAAGCAAAGTAAGACTTTAGTTGTTACTACAAGTAACAACTGGGCTTTCTTGCTCGTGCTCTATAAAATTCAAGCTCATATCATGATGACTGCAAGGTGCAATATTAATGTTAATATGCTTGTGTTAGTAATTATAAAAAATGGCCTGTCTTCAGCTACTTCAACAGCAATGTGGACCTTGTCATGATATTATGTCAACTCATCTACCTGATCTGGTTTGGCTGAATTTTGTGGAACTTTTGTGATATCAGATTTCCAGCGGTGCATTTATAAAGAGGGGAGTGGACGAGGACGCCATCTAAAGAGTATAGAAGGAAGGGAGGACGGGAACTTGGGACCAGAATCTGTTGAAAGCAATGGTGAATGTGCTCTTGAGGCCACTCTCGGCCACTCGAGTCCATCTCCTCCGTCAAAATGCGTTCCCATCGGTGATGTTTCAGACCAGCGCCGTCAGGAGCTACTGCTTTCTTGGTTGTCTAGGTCGACGGGTGATGTTGCTGCCTGAACCCCACAAAATGGAACAATCTGCTGCTGGTTATCAACTACGTTGTCAGCGTAAGCCAGAGAATTTAGTTTCTTTAGGCCGCTCTTTTAGGTTCAGCAGCATTCGAGCAGCTCATGTTAATGACCCTGGTTCTATCGACTCCCCTCTCATGCTGTCCATGGAGCAAAAGGTGCATACTCGTCACCTTCCATTTACTGCTCTTTCATTGCTTCTAGAATCGATGCTAAGCTTTTAATTTGTCTCTTGTGAGGCATGTAAAAGTGCTGAAGCCTAATTGTTGAGCTAATAGGCGTGGAAGACAATAATTTAAAAATGTAGAAATTAAAATTGATGCTAGAATATGCTAATATAGTTTTTGTAAGTGAGAATGTTGCGTTTTCAACCGCCAAAATTAACCAAACCATGGCCAAATATTGCTTCTGCTACTTATCAATCCTCCACTGCAATCCTAGATGGATTTCAATCAAATCACATGTCCGACATTTTCCCTAAAGGATGCCTTGATAAATAAGTAAGATGAAAAATTTAAGGTTGTGTTTGGTATTAGAGTTAAGTTGAGTTGAGTTTTGGTTTTAATTGGTTTGTAATGACTGTGTTGTTGAATTATGAGAAAAAGTGCCGAAAAAGTAATGAATAGTTGAGAGAAATTAGTATTAAAAATTGAATTGAATGGTTAAAAAATTGAAGAAAAAAGGAAAAGTAATAATTGTGTTGTTGAATTGAAAGGTGGAGTTGAGTTATGTTGAGTTAAAAAAAATTTCTAAAGCCAAACAGGGCCACTCAACATGGAAATGGAATGTTGTACTAGAGGAATCAAACCAGCCCCAGGACTGATCCACAGGCCCAAATATATAATGTGCTCAGTAAATGCAACAAATGCCTCCACTCTTTTTATGCAGGAGAATTGTTCACAATAGAAGAGATGGAAGAAACATGTTGGTTGGTGAAAGGGTGCTAGCGTCTTTCGCATTCCCTGATTCATGTAATGTTAATCTCTTAGGTGCACATGCTACCAAACTAGTAAGCAGCTGCTGAGATAATCCACATGAACTTTATCTGGTTTTCACCCATCATCTGACCATTTGAGCAATGTTGAAATTCTGAAACCATCCTTGCGAATGAGTGTGATACACTCTGAATGATTATACACTCTTAAGCAACCATCCTGTGTAAACTGAGAACTTCTACCAGTCCCATTTTTTATATCAGCTTTTTCCTTTGGGATAGGTTCTATACACCTTGATGTTTTGTTTTTAGTAATATTGTTTATTTAGTACGGTTTGATTCTGGAATTAGCAGTGTTTCTGTCCGATAAAGCAAGACCATGAATTAGAAAAGAGTCTAGTGCCCTGGGAACCTAATGAATTAATGCCATTAAAACTTCGCTTCCTATTGGGAATGTGAGTCAACACTGTTGACAGCACAAGCTGAGAGCGAGAATTCCACAACATGGGGTCTTGATAAGCAAATGAGGCACATAAGATTGGGCCTCGTATAATACTTGACTGAAGGCCCTCCTGCTTTCCAAATATTATACAAGAAAAACTCCTTTCGCCATCTCCGAGTCGGTGCATAATAAAAGGCATAGCAATTTTCCCTTAGCTCTAATAATTTCCTCGAACTCCAAGAACCATTGCTGGGAACTCTTAGAGACCATATGGATATCTTAGGGACCAAGTTGCCCGAAGCAAGCCTGCATTAGTGAATATCAGTATATAAATATTCAAGCTTCGTTCTTTATTTTCGCACTGCTTTCCAGGTTGGCACCTTCAGCAGTAAAAATGACCCTGACACTTTTGTTTGCCTACCTTGCTCAGACAAAGCTGTGTTAGGAGTTATTTTGCTATGCTGATTTCAAGCATTGAATCCGAACTTTGTCTCAAAGCAGCTTCCTCCATCTTTATAACATGTACTATGTGCTTCCTCTTTTCCTCCTGAAACACAAGCAACTCCCTGCAGTATCCCCGACAGTTTCAGATTGCATTTGACATAGCTCCTCTCTCAACCTGCGAAGTTGCACCTGAGGCCTGTCACTTTTGAAACACCTCCTTCAACTTCATCTTAAGCCTCTTCAGTATACGATACAACGAGAATATAGGGTCCCCGGGAGGTCTCTTGCTTCCATTTTACCCTTCTAGTACCCTCCTTTTCCATTAGTGTCTGTTTGATATCATTATGTGTAAGGAAAACCTCATGACAGTTAAACTTTGCCTTATAAACCTGGTGGAGCTTCTATTTTTTGCTATGTATGATCGGCATCATGATGGCGCTAGGCACATATTATCTTTTCAGCTTGTGTTAGTTACCATTGCGCATATAATTTGACCGCCTGGTTTCACTTTTACTCAGAGAAGTAGTGGTTGAGACAAGGATGAAGGGACATGTATTTGTTGCCTTATGTGATGATGTAGGGTTAGAGTAGGAGGGCCACATGACACTGATCTATGATCGGCATCATGATGGCGCCAGGCACGTATCATCTTTAGCCTGTGTTAATTACCATTGCGCATATAATTTGACCTCCTGGTTTTACTTTTACTCGGAGAAGTCGTGGTTGAGCCAAGGATGATGGGACACGTAATTGTTGCCTTTTGTGATGGTGTAGGGTTAGAGTGGAGGGCCACATGACACTGACCTAGGCAGAAGAAAGTGGATGAATATACTTTCTTGATCACGGCATATACACTTATTGTGAATGTGCTCTCATGTCTGCTATAGTTTACTTACCTAGCTACAGCCATGTTGCTTCAACAGATCAAAGAACAGCTCAATGCAGAATCAGTTAGTGTAAAAGATGCTTATGGAGATGGCCGGCATGTCAGGTAAGCCTATGTTTTCTCCCTTTGTTGGTGGTGTTACGATAAGTGGGTTGAAGCAATGTTTGAGAATCGAGACATTTATTCCTTGATGTATCAGAAACTGTAGTTTCTTGTTATAATTTCCACCTAGTAGTGCAGAAAGAATGACTCTGGAATGTCATGTTGCTACTCCCTGAACACTTGAAATGCACGAAGAAAAGTTACTATTGCGAAAGTGATGAATTCTGAAAGACTTGTACACTTCATGTAGCATTGAGGTGGTGGCATCATGCTTTGATGGACAATCTGCCGTGAATAGGCAGAGGATGGTGTATAAAGCCATTTGGGAGGAGCTTCAGAGCACCGTTCATGCAGTTGACCAGATGACCACAAGAACCCCGGCCGAAGTGGCAGCAGCGGCGGACAAATAATAGTAAAACTACTATTTGTCATTCAAATATTGTAATTCTTTAACCTTTTCATTTCATTTTGATGTCTCCTTCCTCTCCCCCATCCCTCCCCCTCTCCCCACCCTGTTACTGTATAAAACAGAAAGCAAACCTTTTAGTTTCCTGCCTTTCCCTATACTGGTTCATGCTTTGCTGTTTGTACCGTTACTCGGTCTCCATTTTAGTAGTGCCTTCTCCAGTTTACTTGTCCCCATTAAAAACCCTAAACTAGACGAATAGGTCCGCACAAAAGCGTGGGTTAGAGGTATTGGTGCAAATAGATTTTTTCCTTTTTTTTTAAAAAAATATTGTTCTACAATTATAAAACATAACCATTAATATAGTTGATAGTTGAAAATGATATTTTTACATGCTAACTTATATATGAGAAAAAGCTAAGAATAGAGGAGAAATCTTTTTGCATTTTCTTGAAAAGTTCTGTACAACAGTTAAAAATTCTCTATAGAGTTAAACAATTGATGGTGGGTTTTGTGTAATGTTAGTAAATTAATGTTTTTCGTTTATTGGTAAACATAAATTAATGTTTTACTCACTCACTACGGAGCTACAACTATTATATGTATGGACGTGTATTGGGCTCTGTTAGGATATTGGTTTTCAGACCATAATCACTTGTAGACCACAAGTCTCGAGTGACATGCAAAATGGGAAAGAACGGGAGAGAATTTGATTTTTCTCTCCGATATTTAAATGAGTGTGCGCTCGGAAAGAAAAAGAAATTGAACGTAAGATTTAGGGGTACTTGGAGAGGTATTTGGAGGAGTAACGATATATTTGTATCAGAATATTATAATTTATGTAGAATATTTAATAATAAATTACAAGTAGATGTATTTGCCACATATGTGGTTAGAGATAGGAAATAATATATCGTAAATAAGATATATTGATAGAATATTCTAGAGATAGTATATGAGATATTAGGATATGTATGAGAGAAATATCATCAATAGAATTTAGTTACCCAACTTGGAGTATGAAAGTGGGCCTAGGACGATAAGTTGGGCCAAATGAGTCTGGCTAATTTTTTGGTCCGTAACATAAAAGTCCTCCACTCTCATGAGTTCGAACTTCAAGAGGTCGCGGGAGTAGATTAGCGTAGTCGTTGATGTCGCATTGTAGGCAATGGTTTTTTCATGTTGTGGCTGGGGTGACGTGCGTCGAGTCTGTTGTGCCCTTTGATGTGAGGAATCCCGTTGTTGTAGAAAGCGATGGGACCTTCGCTGTAGAAAGCGAACGTCAGTATTCCATCACTGTAATAAGCGAAGGTCATGGTCCTCGATGCCAAGATGAAGAGATCTATCGGTGTAGAAACCGATAGACCCTTAGCTTTAGAAAGTGAATGCCAAGATCCATTGTTGTAGAAAACAATGGTAGTAGTCCCCATACGGATGTGAGGAATCCCCACGCTATGAAAGCAAGGGCTCTTCGCTGTAGAAATCAGAGGCCATCGTATCCTAGGTGTAAAAAAGCAAGGAATGTGGTCCTCAACAAGGTGAGAAAACACATCGCAATAGAAAGCGAGGACTCTTTCGAGGTAGAAAGCGAAGGCCAATGGGCATCCTTCGGTGTAGAAAGTGAAGGCCCCTTAGAAACCAGAGGCCTAGGTCCTCAGAGAGTTGAGCCGCGATTGCAATAGTCACGTGACACAAGCATCTTGTCAAAGTTGGAGCTTATACTCAACCTGCAAGAAAGGTTGTGCATTGGGTGAAAGTTTTTAAATTGATGAGAATGATTGCCTCAAGTAGGGGGTCCTCGAGCGACGCGTGGGTCCTCGAGAGATGTGGGAGGTCGACGCGTGATATGTCATTGTGATTCTTTTTCTTGCACAATGGATGGAGTGATCCAAGATCAACTCGAAAGTACAATTATTTTCGCAGGGATGACCAAGATCGTCACATCTCCCTTATGTTGATAGCGAAGAGTTTGAGATCCTCAAGGAAGAGATGTTAACATCGTTTGATGGATGTCACGCAGGGGGAAAATATGGTGTAGCCCCCCAGTCCCTCAGTATTTTCCAAATCCCTAATCCTCGAGAGATAAACAATGTATTTCGTGATGAAAATTTAGGCTCACTGTTAGGATGTCGGTTTTCGAACCTTGATCATGTGCAAACCAGTGACCTGCAAAAAGGGGGAGGATTGAAGGGGAATCTCGATCTCCCTCTCCGATGCTTACATGAAAATCTATCGAAGAAATGTAGAAGAATCGAACTTAGGGTTTAGGGTTACCTGGAGAGGTATTTATAGATGTATTTGCCATATATATTGTTAGAGATAGAAAATAATATCTCGTAAATAAAATATGTACATTAGTAGAATATTCAAGAGATAATATTAAAAATATTAATAGATATATGAGAAAAATATTCTTAATAAGATTTAGTTGTCCAATTTGGAGTATCAATGTGGTCCTAGAACAATAAGTCAGGCCGAACGAGTCGGGCTAATTTTTTGATCCCTAACATAAGCCCTCCACTCTTGTGAGCTCTAGCTTTGAGAGGTCGTGGGAGTAGATCGGCGTCGTTGTTGGTGTCGCATCGTAGGTGATGGCCTTTTCATATTGTGGCTGGAGTGACGTTGTGCATTGAGTCTGTTGTGCCTTTGATGCTAGGAATCCCGTCGCTGTAGAAAGTGAGGGGACCTTTACTGTAGAAAGCGAATGCCAATATTCCATCGCTGAAAGCGAAAGTCATGGTCCTTGACGCTGAGATGAGGAGATCTAACAATGTAGAATCGATAAGACCCTTTCGCTGTGGAAAGCGAATGTCAAGATCCACCGTTGCAGAAAACGATGGTCGTGATCTCCAAACGGATGTGAGGAATCCTCACGCTGTAGAAAGCAAAGGGCCCTTCGCTGTAGAAAGTGAAGGCTACCGTATCCTTTGTGTAGAAAGCGAGGAACGTGGTTCTCAACAAGAGCTGAGAAAACCCATCGCAATAGAAAGCGAGGGCCCCTTCGCTGTAGAAAGCGAAGGCCTATCGAGATCCATCAGTGTAGAAAGCAAAGGCCCCTTAATCCACTAGTATAGAAACCAAAGTCCTAGGTCGTCAGAGAGTTGGGCCGTGATGGTAATAGTCACTTGAAGCGAGCATCTTGTCAAAGCTGGAGTTTATACTCAACCTGCAAGAAAGACTGTGCATTGGGTGAAAGCTTTTTCATTTATGAGAATGATTGCCTCAAGTAGGGGTTCTCGAGCGATGCGTGGGTCGTCGAGTTATGTGGGAGGTCGACACGTGATATGTCTTGATTGCTCTTTTTCTTGCACAATGGATGGACTGATCCATGAACAACTCGAGGGTGCAATTTTTTTCATGGGGATGATCAAGATCGTCACGTCTACCTTATATTGATGGCAAAGATTGTGAGATCCTCGAGGATGAGATGTCAGCATCATTTATGGATGTCGCGCTAGAGGAAAATATGGTGTGGCCCCCAGTCGCTTAGTATTTTCTAAATCCCTAATCCTCAAGAGATAAACAATGTATTTCGTGATAAAAATTTAGGCTCAATAAATGACTAGATGTAATGATTCGTGTAATGAATATCCATGTATCGAATTGGGAAAGCTTAATATTTTATTTCATCAAATAAAATCTTTTCTTCTCTTAATAGATATTAAATTTTGTTAAGGAAAGTCAAAAAATTGTGATGCGACGAAATTGAGGGGAATTCATTGGATTTGTGGTAAGATTAACAAACTAAACCTTGATTTAAATTTCGAATATCAAAATTTTCTTTTTGATCGATCACGAGAGCAAAAGCTGAGAAGCAGGAACTTAATTAGTGATATCCTCAAACTGATGGTTCGTATATCCTTCGCGAGAACAGTCACGGCCGTCACGAGATAGCCCTATTGCGCAACTTCGTGGTCCCTGCAACTTACTGTGAGGGGTACGCATCCCCCCAATCCTAAGTTGAGGTTTGCTTCGCTTCTTGTTGTAAGAATTATCAATTCTAAATGTGGTGGAAAACAGCCGATGTGATGACTTTTCGTGCCGTTTCCCACTGACGGCGCCAATGTTAGCATCTCGGTTTTCAAACCTTGATCACATGCAAACCACGAGCCTCGAGTGGCCTGCAAAACGGGGAGGATCAAGGGGGTTCTCGATCTCCCTCTCCAATACTTAATTGAGAATATATCGAAGAAAGTCAAAGGAATTGAACTTAGGGTTTATGGGTACCTAGAGAGGTATTTATAGGAGTCACAATATATTTATATCGGGATATCGTAATCTGCGTAAAATATTTAATAATAAATAACAAGTATATGTACTTGCCATATATGTGGTTAGAAATAAAAAATAATATCTCGTAAATAAGATATATTGACAGAGTATTCTAGTGATAATATGAGAGATATTATGATATGTATGAGATAAATATTCTCAATGGGATTTAGTTACCCAACTTTGAGGTTTTAATGTGGGCCTAGAGCGATAAGTCGGGACAAATGGGTCGGAACAATTTTACGGTCCCTAACATGCTCCTTAAGGGGTTATATTGTAGAATATATAATCCTTCCAACATGAATGAATTTGAGGTAATTTCCCCATTATCTGTAACAGTACGATAAGAAAAATATTCTTACAACAGAACAAGACACGTACATTATGACATGACTCGGCCATCGGGTGCTTTGTGGATGGGACTTTATGAGTCGTCCTAGTGAGGGGAAAGGTTATTGCAACGGGTCACCTTGGCCCCAGCTGAAGTTCGGCAGTTAGGGTATCGACCAAACTTATATACATGCATGGACATTGCATTGTTTTGGTTGTGGCCTACACTACAAAAGCTCTTGTAAGAGTAAGATTTCCAGATAGCCACCTAGCAACATTAAAAATTTAAAAAGGCCACCGTGTGCAATAATGTACAGTAACTTCATTAATTTTTTCGAATCGTCCTGATTTGGAGATGGACATTTTGATCGTGCATATCCCATCTCTTGCCCAAATGGAAATCCGCATGGACGTACCTAATCTTATTTGGTCTACCAATGTGAATGCTCTTCGAGAGCTACATGGGCATCGAATCTGGCCTTATTACGAGGTATAATTTAGGAGTTGTGGGAGAAATTTAAGGTGGCACCCGACCATCCTCGTTTATTTTTCTGCATGTTCAAGTCCCTCATATCTATCAAGGGTTTTTAAAACGATAAATTCCTTCTTTTTTCTGAAGCGCTCCCTGTATAAAGGACACTAAAAATAGATGTGAGGAGATGCTTCTATCATAGGATTTCGTGAAAGAACAAAAATAAGAGAGATCGGTCACCAGCAACGAGGAATAATGGCGTCTGTTTGATTTGGATTTTGCACATGCAATTTCGAGAAATTCAATAATCAGAGGGCCAAATACCCTTGGATCCTACTTCAAATTAGAGGAGAGCTTTTACACTTTTTGTATTAAAAGACCAACTCCTTGGGTTTCTTGCCCAGTCTCTCACGCCCATGTGGCACCAAGAGAGACGGTATCAGAGACGGCTCCCCGCTCGAGGCGTCTCTCAGCAAGAGACGCGTTTCTTTACAGAGAGACCAATCATTGGCCGTTGCGTGGTAGCCGTAAGTCCCACGTGGTAGCTGCTTCTCTTTTTTTTTTAAATAAAATTATGGGACCACAAGAGTCCCAATCAAAGACAGGTTATAGGAGTTTCGAGTGTCTTAGTGACGCAGCGCGGATCACGGTTTCTCGCGCCTAAATCTGAATTTTAGACTCGAAGGGAATAGAACACGGCTAAACCCTAACAATATGCTGAAAACAAAGAGTTATGGCAAACTCAAAATATCATTCAACAAAAGGTATTTTTCTGCCCCCTCTTACAATGAGGTGAATAGCCTATATATAGAGGGAATACACCTCCATTGACTCTAGAATAGGAAACTGACACCTATACTCCTCTAGATTACTTTCCTAAAATTGAACAAGGAAATAATCTGAAACAGGAAACTTCAGACTCCTAACTCAAGCTAATATAGGAAACAATATCTAATTAAGAGAAATTGTACTATGGCAATATTCTTCTCTAGTAGCAGCCGAAGTCTTCTAGAATATGGGCTGTCACTTTAGGCGGGACTCCTCGTCAGTCTCCCCCACTTGTGGAAAGCTCGGCCTCGAGCTTGTGCTGAACTCAGGATATAATGGCTCCTTCGAATCATAGTAGGGGTAAATGTCCGCCACATTGAATGTGCGTGAAATACCCATGGACTCGGGAAGATCTATGACATACGCATTGTCATTTATCTTTTTCAACACCTTGTATGGACCATACTTCTTCGGCTTCAGCTTGTTATAACTTCCAACTGGAAATCTTTCTTTCTGAAGAAACACCATCACCATATCCCATTCTGAAAAGAGTCGCTCTTTGCGATGTTTGTCGGCGGCCTTCTTATACTTCGCATTTGTAGCTTCCAGCTTTTGATGAACTTGTTGCTGCATTGATTGTACCTCCATTGCCATGCTTTCAGTTGCAGCATTGCCTTTGTAGGTCTTTGGTGGCTTGATCAAATCGATAGCATGCCTTGGAACCTTTTGATAAACTATAGAGAATGGAGACCTCCCAGTAGCACTATGAATGGCACTATTGTAGGCAAATTCGGCTTGAGCAAGAGCGAAATCCCATTGCTTCGGTTTTTCTCCACAAATGCGACGAACCATATTTGCCAAGGTCCTATTCATCAATTCCGTTTGACCATCTGTCTGTGGGTGAGCTGTGCTACTGAACTTTAATGAAGCATCGAACATTTTCCATAAGGTAAGCCAAAAATGGCTAAGGAACCTGGTGTCTCGATCTGAAACGATGGACTTAGGAACACCGTGCAAACGAACCACCTCTTTGAAAAACAATCGAGCCACACTTGAAGCATCTGTAGTTTTTCGGCATGGTATGAAGTGTGCCATCTTTGAGAATCTATCTACAATAACAAAGATCGAATCCATACCCCGTTGAGTACGAGGCAACCCCAATATGAAATCCATTGACAAATCCTCCCATATATCCTCAGGTACCGGCAACGGTAGATAGAGACCGGTGTTTTGCTTCTGTCCTTTAGAAGTCTGACACGTATGGCACCTCCGCACGAACTTCTCCACATCACGACGCAATTTAGGCCAATAAAACCTCTCCGAAACAGCAGCTACGGTCTTGTCACGTCCAAGATGTGCAACTAGTCCTCCACCATGTAAATCCCTAATCAGTTTCTCTCGGAGGGATGAACGAGGAATGCAAAGCTGGTTACCTCTCATCAGAAATCCCTCATGGTTGTGAAACTCTCCAGCCGCTTGGCGATTTTGCACCTTGGACCAAGCTTCGGCAAAATCCTCATCATCCGCGTACTGCTCCTTCAATTTTTCGAACCCGATAAGTTCGCTTCTCAACATTGTCAGCAGTGCTGCACGCCTGCTTAATGCATCGGCAACCTTGTTTTGCACACCTGATTTGTGCACTAGTTTAAAAGGAAACTTTTGAAGAAACGTAGTCCACCGCATGCATGATGTTACTGCCGATCCGCTTCTGACTATTCAAATACTTCAGTGCTTGGTGATCAGAGTACAAAATGAACTCCTTGCCTATAAGATAATGCTCCCAATGCTTCAACGCACGGAAAACAGCATAGAATTCCTTGTCATAGGTTGACCAGCTCCGACGGGCATCGCTAAGCTTTTCACTAAAATATGCGACTAGCCGTTTCTCTTGTGATAGAACAGCTCCAATGCCAACACCACTCGCATCGCATTCCACCTCAAATAGTTTCTCAAAACATGGCAATGCTAGAACTGGAGCTGAGCATAACTTCTCCTTGATCAATGCGAAACTAGCTTCTGCTTCTTCTCTCCAATTAAACCTCCCTTTCTTCAAGCATTCGGTGATTGGGGCCATGATCGTGCTGAAGTCACGTATAAACCGTCTATAGAATGTAGCTAGGCCATGGAAACTTCTTATTTCTCCAACCGTTTTTGGAGTAGGCCAATCTCTAATTGCACTGACCTTCTCATCATCAACCCGAATGCCTTCTGAGCTTACTATATACCCAAGGAACAGTAAGCGCGACGTCATAAAATTGCACTTCTTAAGATTGATAATCAACTTATTCTTCCGCGGCACAGTCAATACCTCACACAGATGCATGAGATGGTCATTGGTCGATCTGCTATATATCAAAATATCATTGAAGTAGACAACTATAAACCGGCCAAAAAAAGGTTTGAGTACCTGATTCATCAATCGCATAAACGCACTGGGAGCATTTGACAACCCGAATGGCATTACCAACCACTCATAAAGCCCATCTCTAGTTTTAAATGCAGTCTTCCACTCATCTCCTGGACGAATTCGAATCTGATGGTATCCACTCCGAAGGTCAATCTTGGAGAACACCACCGCCCCGTGTAATTAATCCAGCATATCATCAAGCCTTGGAATGGGAAACTTGTATCCCACTGTAATCTTGTTAATGGCCCTGCTATCGACACACATACGCCAGCTCCCATCTTTCTTCGGAGTCAATAATGCAGGCACGGCACATGGACTCAAACTCTCTCGAATATGACCTTTTCTTAACAGTTCCTCTACTTTCTCCTAGAGTATTGCACTCTCGTGTGGACTGGCAACTCCTCAGGAATGATCTCTTCAAATTCTGCAAGTAGGGGCTTCACTTCCTCTGGCACCTCCACGATTTGCTTCTGCAATGGTAAATCCTTCACAATCAGCACATGCAATTCCTTTGACTCTTAAAATCAACTTCAATCTCCCGCTCCGAATGAGTCTTTATCAAAAACGCTTTACCCTCCACTTTCGGGACAGCTTTGGGCTTAGGTTTTTCTGATAAGGGTACTAGGGTGTAGCGTACCCCTTCCTTTACGAGCCGATACACATTCTCTTTGCCATGGTGTTTTGCATCAGTGTCATACTGCCAAGGTCTCCCAAATAATAGGTGGCAAGCTTCCATATCCACAACGTCGCAGTACACCTCATCTCGATATTTGCCAATGGAGAAAGGAACCTTGCATCGTTCGGTCACTCGGATATCACCCACTGACTTTATCCAGCCAATCAAATAAGGATTTGGGTGCTTCTCAACTAGCAACTCTAGCTTCTCAACCACAGCTCTTCCTATGATATTCTCTTGACTTCCGCTGTCAATAATCAAGTTGAAAGTGCGTGAATGAATGTTGCACCTAGTGCGAAATAACTTGTTTCTCAGGGATTGGTCTTCTTGCTTAGGTGCGAGCATCAACTTCCGAACCATGTATGTTTGCTCATAATCATCATCACCGCTGTATTCTTCATCTTCATCTTCCTCTTCCTCTTCCTCAGGATCGCATAACACATCTTCAACATCTTCCTCATGCTCCACCAAAGCGATAGCCTTTCGCCGAGGACAATCACTTGATCGATGACCCGGCTGGTTGCACTTGAAGCACTTTGCTGTGAATTGCTTGACAAGAGAATTTTGGTTCCTTGAAGCTCCAGTCTCGGTGACCAACTTTTTGCCAGCTGATTTATCGAAATTTCCTTGACCTTGCTTGTTTAATCCGGGTTGTTTAGTAGCTTGGCTTCTTTCTGCAGAGGCTTGTGATGATTCTGCATAATTCCTGCGATATGAATTTCCCCTGTCTTGCGTCATCATCTCAGCCTTGAGAGCTAAGCTTCGAGCATCATCCACCGTTGCTACCATCTACACGCCAATCTTGTCCCGAATAGTTGGCTTTAAACCTTCCATATACCGGGCAACTTGTTGGCTCTCTGACTCGTTTAGTGCATTACGCTCCGCCAACCTTAGGAATTTACCAACCACTCATAAAGCCCATCTCTAGTTTTAAATGCAGTCTTCCACTCATCTCCTGGACGAATTCGAATCTGATGGTATCCACTCCGAAGGTCAATCTTGGAGAACACCACCGCCCCGTGTAATTAATCCAGCATATCATCAAGCCTTGGAATGGGAAACTTGTATCCCACTGTAATCTTGTTAATGGCCCTGCTATCGACACACATACGCCAGCTCCCATCTTTCTTCGGAGTCAATAATGCAGGCACGGCACATGGACTCAAACTCTCTCGAATATGACCTTTTCTTAACAGTTCCTCTACTTTCTCCTAGAGTATTGCACTCCGTGTGGACTCATGCGATAATGGGGCAGATTAGGTAAGCTTGCTCTGGGATCAAGTCGATTTGGTGCTGAATACTCTCATTGGAGGCAACTCATCTGGCAACTCCTAGGAATGATCTCTTCAAATTCTGCAAGTAGGGGCTTCACTTCCTCTGGCACCTCCACGATTTGCTTCTGCAATGGTAAATCCTTCACAATCAGCACATGCAATTCCTTTGACTCTTTAAAATCAACTTCAATCTCCCGCTCCGAATGAGTCTTTATCAAAAACGCTTTACCCTCCACTTTCGGGACAGCTTTGGGCTTAGGTTTTTCTGATAAGGGTACTAGGGTGTAGCGTACCCCTTCCTTTACGAGCCGATACACATTCTCTTTGCCATGGTGTTTTGCATCAGTGTCATACTGCCAAGGTCTCCCAAATAATAGGTGGCAAGCTTCCATATCCACAACGTCGCAGTACACCTCATCTCGATATTTGCCAATGGAGAAAGGAACCTTGCATCGTTCGGTCACTCGGATATCACCCACTGACTTATCCAGCCAATCAAATAAGGATTTGGGTGCTTCTCAACTAGCAACTCTAGCTTCTCAACCACAGCTCTTCCTATGATATTCTTTGACTTCCGCTGTCAATAATCAAGTTGAAAGTGCGTGAATGAATGTTGCACCTAGTGCGAAATAACTTGTTTCTCAGGGATTGGTCTTCTTGCTTAGGTGCGAGCATCAACTTCCGAACCATGTATGTTTGCTCATAATCATCATCACCGCTGTATTCTTCATCTTCATCTTCCTCTTCCTCTTCCTCAGGATCGCATAACACATCTTCAACATCTTCCTCATGCTCCACCAAAGCGATAGCCTTTCGCCGAGGACAATCACTTGATCGATGACCCGGCTGGTTGCACTTGAAGCACTTGCTGGAATTGCTTGACAAGAGAATTTTGGTTCCTTGAAGCTCCAGTCTCGGTGACCAACTTTTTGCCAGCTGATTTATCGAATTTCCTTGACCTTGCTTGTTAATCCGGGTTGTTTAGTAGCTTGGCTTCTTTCTGCAGGGCTTGTGATGATTCTGATAATTCCTGCGATATGAATTTCCCCTGTCTTGCGTCATCATCTCAGCCTTGAGAGCTAAGCTTCGAGCATCATCCACCGTTGCTACCATCTACACGCCAATCTTGTCCCGAATAGTTGGCTTTAAACCTTCCATATACCGGGCAACTTGTTGGCTCTCTGACTCGTTTAGTGCATTACGCTCCGCCAACCTTAGGAATTTCGCTGTGTAATCATGGACGGACCTCGACCCTTGCACACACCTCTGGTATTTCATGAACAAATATTGCTCATAATCTGGAGGAAGAAATCTAGCCCTCAACATTCGCCTCATGCGTTCCCATGTTTGGATGGGCTACTTCCCTACACGTCCTCGGTTCTCTTGCACACGATCCCACCAAGCAGATGCTCTTCCCTTCAATCGGTATGCCACCAGCTTCACGCGCTTCTCCTCTGGAACCTCTGCGTATTCGAAGAACCGGTCGACTTCTGAAAGCCAATCCAAGAATTCCTCGATGTTTAAGCATCCGTTGAAAACGGGAATATCGGCCTTCAAACGAAAGTCTCCAGCATCTTGGCGATTTCTTTGATTCCTTCGTGGATGAACAAATCGATCGTATGCAACTCCACTCTCCTCGTCTGAATCTTCATAATATTGGATCCTACGGGGAACACGTTGAACAACGGGTGGTTCACGAGGAAAAACTCGCTGTGCCTGACCGCCGTCTACCGCATTCTAGTCAGCACGCAAGTTTAGAGCACCAAGCATGGTACGTAGCTCCTCGAACCTCTGGTCCGGTCTTTGCTCAAACCTCGCTCGAGAGTCCGCTCCATCCTTTCGATCCTCTGCTCCAGTGCTTGAATCGCGCCCACCTCCTGCTCTTCGGCATTAGGGGTACGCAGCGCGGATCACGGTTTCTCACGCCTAAATCTGAATTTTAGACTCGAAGGGAATAGAACACGGCTAAACCCTAGCAATATGCTGAAAACAAAGAGTTATGGCAAACTCAAAATATCATTCAACAAAAGGTATTTTCCTGCCCCCGCTTACAATGAGGTGAATAGCCTATATATAGAGGGAATACACCTCCATTGACTCTAGAATAGGAAACTGACACCTATACTCCTCTAAATTACTTTCCTAAAATTGAACAAGGAAATAATCTGAAACAGAAAACTTCAGACTCCTGACTCAAGCTAATATAGGAAACAATATCTAATTAAGAGAAATTGTACTATGGCAATATTCTTCTCTAGTAGCAGCCGAAGTCTTCTAGAATATGGGCTGTCACTTTAGGCCGGACTCCTCGTCACTTAGGCTTGGCTTTATTTGGAAATATAGTGGAGTTTTGAGTATCTTAATTCCACTATATTCCAACTATAGATAATTACATTTATTTAGGGTTGTAATGATTGTGTTGTTGAATTATTGAAAAAAGTAATGAATAATTGAGAGAATTTATTATTAAAAATTGGATTGAATAGTAGTTAATATAAAAAAAATTGAAGAAAAATGAAAAAATAATAATTATGTTGTTAAATTAAAAATAAGTGAAGTTAAAGTAGAGTAGAGTAAAAAAAATTACTCATTTGCCAAACAAAGCCTTAAGGTAAGTCTCTCAATGATGTGGTGTCTATATGGCGAAAATTAGGCCCTCTTTAGAGACCCGTGGAGTCTCTTCGATTGGATATGATCTAACTATAAACAGTGGAGATTAGCGTTAGATTTCGACCTACATCTTCGGTCGTCTTTGAATCCTCTTTTGGTGATATTTCTCTAACTAAAATTTAGTTTGGTTGACTAGTGGGGAGTGTTGGGACTCTCAAGAAATTTATTGCTTGATGAGTATTTAAATTGATTGTAGCCGAGAAAACTATTATTTTGATCATGTAACTTGCACCGCCTTTCTATTTTAATCCTTTTTCTCTTTTTTATATTTTTGTCTTACATCTTTTATCAGTCTTTTATATTTATCCTTCCGTTAATTAAACGGTTAACTTAGCTTATATGGAACCAAGAAGATGCTAGTGTCACGGGCTTGCTACTTTATCTAGCGTTCCCTACCCGTGCAACCCTAAAATTGCAGTTTTAGACAGCCTTTCGCTTATCAGAACTTTTAGAAAGAGAAACTAGAGAGAAAAGCTTTGGAGGAGAATACTTGTATTGCTTTCTCAAGTGTAAGTACAAATAAGAAAATGAGATCCTTATATAGGCACTCGGCATTTTATGTACATCCAACTACTTTTACCATCTACTGGTATAAATACAATTATCCCAACTACCGACATTAATTACAGAAGACTCGAGAGACTTCTAGAAGGTTCGGGGACCGAGGCTCTCTAGAAGACTCCATCTCATGCATTCCTTGGTAAGCCTTAGCAACTTCGGGCTCACTCGATCATCTTCAAGGTTGGGAGGGTCCACCCGTAACACTAGCATCATGTACAATAAGCACACATGTTGATGGCATATGTCTATGTTAATTTTGAATTAGTACTCTAAAGAAAAACTCATTAAAAGAAAAAAAAATTAAACCATTATTCCACTGCTCATCTTCTTCGACAACATATAGGAGCACAAGTCAGCAACTAACGGCAATCGAGTGGTCGTCTCGGCCACTGTAGGCACAACACGGATTCAACGAACACTTCTTTACCCTTCCCACCCGCCTCGTCTATCTTCATATGGCAAATAATTTTTGCTTGACATTTTAAATAACAAAGAGGAAATTCTTGAAATCTATTTGATGAATCAAGTTTTCTTCATCACTTTAATGAAATTTGGGATTGGGGTTGTAACGGCCCGAAAATCCTTTGAGTTTCAATTTCGAAAGAACTGAATTACTTTAAAATCACTGCAATTGTGAGGAGAATTTTGATAAAATTGGGATGAGAAGATGAGGATAACGGCATTGAGGCATCGTTTCCTTCTTGATGTCTCAGTTCATTCTGCATTTTAATCTTCTTCCTCCATCTTCTTCTTTAAATTCCTACTGCTTTCTGCAATATCAGTTTGTCCTCTGAATTCTTCAAAGTTTCACTATTTCTTTGCAATTTCTCCATAGAAGAATGCACCTTCTGACCAAAATTAGAAGCATCGTAGTTCCAACAACAAAAAGCAAGCTCACGATCTCGATGTGAGCAAATACTCAGGTGAGTATTCCTCGTCTATTTGGACGTGTAAGACCCAATCAAGATGCTCAAAAGTGAAAAATTAGCTTCGCAACGGGTCACAAATTTTCACTTACAAGCATTTTGATTGGTTATTATGTATTAACAGTGAATGAGTAATATACTCATTGAATATTTAATCTTTGGGTGGTGCTACACTTCACCAGCTGTGTAGGGTTGGAGAGGGTGGTCATGCCACCGCTGCCTAGAGTAATTTCCTTTTTTTTTTTACTTTTTTTTTTCTTTTATATTTTTTTCTTTCTCTTGGTTTTTACTTTTATTTAGGGAAAAATATTGTTTTGGTCTTGTAGCTTTCATCACTTTTTTAGTTATTTTTCTAATTTTTTTTTATTTTCTTCCATACCTTTCATTAATTTTTTGTTTTCTAAAAAAACCATACATTTGATCATTTAAATTTGAATATTGCTCTGTTTTAGTCCTTTTTCTATTTTTTATTGTGTACATCTTATATCTTTGATTGCTTTTTTGTTTTAATCTTTTTCCTTTTTCTTGGTTTGATTTGTCCAATACATTTGACTACTTTTCTGTTTAGATTCTTTTATCAAAATAATTAGTAGGAAAATTTTAATTTTGGTTCTTAAATTTTTATTGCTATTTCTTTTGTCCTAATTCCTTTGTCTTTTGTTTAATTTTTTCCTCAACATTAAACTTATTGTTTGTCATAGTTCTATCACTCTATCTTTGTAAAGATTACCGACATTTCATATCTTGAAATAAAAATTACATTTTTTCAAAATTATAAAAATAAATTGATAACAATCAAAATAATAACATGAAGTTTGTGAACCTACTCGAAATTTGAGGTATTGGTAACCTCAACTCGAGTGGTACTAACTCTTAAAAGGAGGATGATAACTTGCGAGGGAGAGAAGCAGCAGCAGAGGACGACGACGGGCATCACCACCTTAGGGAGGTCAGTTTAGGTATAAGCCTATAGATCTGTTAACATCGCTCTTCACAATCACACCTATTATTGCACTTTACAACATCATTCCTTAAAGTAAGGTCACCCTTTCCTTCCTTAGTATCATAGCCAACTTTATAAGCATGGTTGGTGGCTATCGAGCCATAGTTGCCTCTATTTTTCCTATGTTTTGTCATTTCTTTGCTCACAAATTGGGGTATCGATACTATCTACACAAATCGCCACTGCCTTTGCCAATATTATTTATGGTCTACACAATCGGGCCCACTCATTCTCTTGAGTATGTTCATGATCTTCATTTTATTAGTTTAATTATTTTTGTTTTATTTTAGACATTTTATGGAAAATTAAGCTGCAAAATTATAAGAAACAAAACATGTAATATTAAGGAAAAATTAAACAAAAGTAGATTTAGGATGAAAAAAGTAATTATAAAAGGTTGAGGACCAAAATTAAAATTTTCTCTAATAAAAAATTTGATAAAAGGATGGAAATCGAAAAGTAACCACTAGTATTGGATGAAAACGAAGCAAAAAAAAAAAGGAAAACAACTAAAACACAAAAAGTATTTGAAGATATAGATGCAAATGACAAAAAAAAGAAAAATGACTAAAATTTAAAAGTAATCGAACCCTAAGAACTAATTGTATAGTTTTCCTTTTTCTCTATTACAGCAGTATCGAAAACTATTGAGGCAGTTAATGAAGAAAATTCATACTGAGAGAGTTTTACATCATAATGAACTGATCCGATTTGATCTGGATTAGACGGGGCCCGATGGGCTTTCAAATGCCAAAGTACACACCGACAAAAACTGTCGGGGCAGTTTAATACAAGGTAGAATTACCTGGGTCAACTAGAAGAACGTAGCTTGCTACAATCATATGAGGACAGTATATAAATTTCATGACTTCGTTCATCCTTTAATCTTATTCAATTTCATTAGCTTTCATTATTTTTCAGTTATAAAACAGGCTCATCAGTTAATCCAATGAAATAAAATATCCAAAAAAAAGACATAAGTAGTGAACATCACAAGAATGTGCGTTAGTGTAGGTGCTCCTTCTCTCCATTCGCTTCAATTGTTAACTTTATATTAATGAAGCCCCGTTTCCAACTAGGAAAAAGTCTTTATATTAAGGGTAAATTGTACTTATGGTCCAAAATATTTTACAAATGTTTCATTATAGTCCAAAAAGTTTTTTTCGCTACATGATAGTACAAAATGTTTCAAAGTTGTTTCATGATGGTACAAACCGTCAATTGGCCCTAACGCCGTTAACATTTTGCTGACTTGGCGCGTCCTATGTGTCACTTTTGTTACGTGGAACCAATCATAGTACGCCACGTCATTTAAGAGAAAATAAAATTTTAAAAAGTCCTAAAAAATACAAAAAAATAATTAAAAAAATAAAATAAAAAAGAGTAAAAATTTTGAAAAAAATAAAAAATATTTTAAAATTTTGATTTTTTTTAAAAAAATACAAAAAATAATAAAAAAATACAAAAAAGAGTAAAATTTTAGAAAAATTTAAAAAATATTTTAAATTTTTGAAAATTTTGAAATTATTTTTAAAATTTAAAATTTTTTATAAATTTTTTTTTAAAAAAATAATTTTTCCAATTTTGTAAAATTTTCCTCTTTTTTTTAATTTTTCCTTTTTTTTTTTCCCTTAAAAGTTTTTTTTTTTTCCCCGTTTTTCCCCTCTCCCATTTTTTTCCCCGTTTCCCCCTTTTAAAATTTTTCGAATTATTTAAAATTTTTTCGGCCACGTCAGTAAGGAGGTGACACGTAGTAGCCACGTCAGCGTCGGCTTGATAGCGTCAAGCTCGAGTTGACGGTTTGTACCATCATGAAACAACTTTGAAATATTTTGTACCATCATGTAGCGAAAAAAATATTTTAGACCATAATGAAATATTTGTAAAATATTTTGGACCACCAGTGCAATTTACCTTTATATTAATGGAAAACTTATGGACATGACGGGAATCATGTCGCAAGCTAATAACCACTTGATGGTCAATATATCTTCTGAACCGAAGCCGTGATATATGCTTGCTTCATAGTTACTCAACATCCTTTCGTGTATTTCGAAAGCTACATGATTTATGGGACGTTCTTTGTCGTACTCCTAGAACATCTCTTATCTCACCTTCCTTTCGTGTATTTCGAATTTGACCCGAGTGTTCTATTTGAGTCCATACATACATATATATATATATATAATCATATATATATGAACATAAATGCAAATATGTACCTATGTATTAGTCGGGATTCGTTGGACTTTCGGATACCATGGTAAGCACCGAAGAAAAAAACATGTACCTATGTATATATATCAAACCATATAGTTTTTATCTTATAGGTATAGCGCAATAATGCACCCTTTCACCTAGTAATTAAGAATTTTCAGGTTAAATATTCGTGTGACATTATTCGTGCTCTTTTATTAACTTTATTAGGTGTTGGGATTTGTACCTTGGGACGAATGGTTAGGAGACGAAGGCAAAACCAAACTTGAGGTTGGGGAAGACAAAATTTGGAGATGGTCGAAGAAGACGATGTCGATCATGAACTCGGAGTCGAAGAAGATGACAAACACGATTTTCGATGTTAAATAATTGATTCGAGGCACGGGTTAATACTTTTCGAAAAGAGTTATTCACCGCCACATGAAGTTGCTATAGGGTTTCTGGCGAGTCTCTTTAAGAATACAACGAAGCCTTTGTGTGCTCTACGACTAGTAAACTCGTAGAATACCTTACTCTTATTCAATAATCTGAAATTTTCTCGATTAGTTGAGTTTATTAACTTTGTACACCAGAGTTTCTATTTATTTGTTTTTAATGCACACTATCGGGGAGGAAAGATGTTTATTTTATTTTATTTTATTTTGGGACATTTTATTTTATTTTGGGACGTGTCCCATGAATTAACTTTTATTAATGATATTATTTCTTTCTTTTCGAACAAACACTTCCGGTCATGAAAACCTGGCAAGATAATTGCATGCATCGGTCAACTAAAACAAGAACCGTCATGCACCCAAATCTCAAGAATAACTGTTGATAGCCAATGAACAAAATAACTGCCCATGGATCGGTCAAAGGATAGTTGACCACTATATATATATATATATTTATATATACACAGTCAAAAGACTTTCTGCCTCAACATGTATAAAATATATTTAATCCAAAACTTTTTATTTACGTCCATTAAATACACAAATTACACAAAGCAATTTACCAAATAATATGCCCATGAATTTGCAATCTAATATACTTATCATTAAGATTTTTATTCCATTATACTAAATCATGTGTCTTCCTTATAATTGAAAAAACATATAATTTTCCAAGAAAATGAGTTTGATCCAGTGACATCTCCCTTTATTTGGAACCGTGCTCTTATATTTTCTTGAGAAAAATATATGTCATAGCATAATCTTTTATTTTTATGTCAATTTTATCACAATATTTTAAAATTAAACTATATAGCACATCGATTAGGCCGTATTGTCAATCATTACAGAACATTTTACTTTTGTATCAATTTTATAATAATCTTTTAAAATTATATTATATAGCACATTGTTTAAGGTGTAATGTCAATTATGTGTAGTGTCAATTATGTCATGACGTCAAATTTTCCATAAAAAATTAAACGGGAGGCTAATGTGGCGCACTCGTGGATAAATAGTGGTATCAAACTCTTGGCACATGCAAAATAACTCATATTCCAACCCGCCTTATGCCTTTTACCCACCGGACTCCCTCACTATCAATGCCCGAATTCCATTCCTACCTCTTCACACATCTCTCGCCTCTTCACACATCTCTCGCTTCACTTCAGCCCAAAATTTCTCTTTGGTTCCACATTTTGCCATTTCTTCATCCTATTCACCCATGACTTTGTCAATCTCTCTCTTCACACTTCATACTCTTTTGTTCTCATAAAAGAAAACGAATTAAGATTTGCATTTCATTTGACAAGTATTAGCTTTCCTTTTCTTTCTAACAATTTTTCATCCATTGTTCACTTTATGAACTCCAAAAGTTCAACATGTGATTTTTTTTCATTTTATTGATGGTGTGGTTATTTTCAAAAAGAGCAATTTTGTATGTGAAAAGGCGGGAATGAGATTTACGTATTGATGGTGAGGGAGTCAGGTAGATAAAAGAGCAACGGACGAGTCAGAATATGAGTTATTTCACATATGAAAGTCTGGGCCCACTATTCATGCACGTGTGCGCCACATCAGCCTTTCGTTTAATTTTCACGGAAAATTTAAATTCATACTATAATTGACACTACACCTTAAACGTTGTATTATATCTAGTTTTAAAAGGTTGTGATAAAATTGACACTAGAGTAAAAGGTTGTACTATGGCATATATTTTTCCATATTTTCTTTCTTATATTATTTTTTAAGTTGATGGGTTTCGTTTGTAACCTAAAAAATATATTTTTTTAGATTTCATGGTGTTAGTCATATGCTTTAAAATTTGTCATAGAAAACATGTCTTGTTGCAACAATCTCGTTGCCGTTTCATAAATTTGCGTTTTGTCATGCTGTGTTCGTCCAACTCCAATCTTCATCCAACTGCACAACAAAACAACCACCAATGGTCCTCTTTAATACATAGGAGCATGGCCGGACATAAATTATTCATGAAACTTAATCATAAGTTGACTAAATTCATTATTTGATTCACTTGATTATGTATTGTTTCATTCGGTTGTAATTACACCAAAACCTAAGTTCGTCTTTCTATTCTCCGGCGATGATGAATGCCATGGCCGACGATGCTGTCTTAGAAGAATAACTAAATGTTTAAACCTTGTCTACGAATCAGACCTACAAATTCGAGCCGATTTAATTATGAACAGCTTTATGTTAAGCCGGTTTTCTTGAAAAATGGTTATGAACAGTTAAAGGCCCGGGTAGTAATTGTGACACGTGTCAACGTCTACATGCGACACATCATCAATAAAACATATTTGATTGTTTTGGAATATGACCCAATGATATTATAACAAGATTGAAAAAATTACATATTAAAATGTAAGTTTTAAAAGTATATATCCCACCATGAGAAGTTATTTAGTGTCCCATATTAAAATTTTTCCCAAAATTTTATCCCATTATTTGTTGAATGTCAGGTTTCAATTTGCAACTCATTGCATTGCCCATGCGAAGCCGGGCCCATTCACTAGTAGATTATAATTTGGCAACATCTAAGTGGGGATGTAAAGCACTGACGAGAATTTTGAAATGAGGGACATTTCCAATTTCTTGAAGAAGACAAAAATAAAAAGATAAATCTTTGAGTTGCAATTCAAATGTATGTGTGTGTTTTTCTTCCTCCCAAAATCATGACCAATTATCTTGGTTAAAGTAATTAAAAGACATTTTGACAACAAGAAGACCAAATACTTGACCGATTCATGATAAATGCTATGAGATAGGAACCATGAGATTTTCCCGTATTTATTCGCTCATTTGTTTCTTAGGCTTAGTTTGGGAGTATCATTGTTAACGAAAAAGTGATAAAATAAAATTAATTACTGAAAAAAAAATATTGATTTCGATATAGATTAAAATATTTTGAAGACAATAATTTAAAAATGTTAAAATTAAATATTATTTTTGAAATAGAGAATAAGCATGATCAATTTTTATAAATAGCATTTCTAACTTGTTTTTAATGGTTAAAATTAATCAAATCATAGTTGTATCAAAATTCACCAAAAACAACTTCTGTTTAAAAAACTTTGAAAAAAAAGCATTTATCCAACCTCTATCGCAATTCCATCCCCGAAAAACTCTTAGTTTTGCCGAGGAAGAAGGGATAATCATGATTTATGCTATGGTGACTGTAATTTTTCTTGGATTTACTGCGGAATATGCCATAAATTAGAGTTTCCTGATGAGAGGCAACACAGCTCATAATTCTGCACGCACCGACACCGCTCAGTTTCATGACAATTATTGGTGGTTTTTGAACTTATCACACAGAGATATTAATTGAGATTTCATTTTTCTTTCGGTTTTATTTAAATCTTGGACAGTGAATGAAGACATTGCTCAGAAAGCAAAAAGAATAGATATAGGTTTTTTTTGGGTGTGCCTAAGAAAAATAAACGAAAATTAGAAAAAAAAAATTCGACAGTGCAAAAGTTTGAGCTAAGAAGTCCTAATCAAAATGCCAAAAAACAATGGTTGATAAATTGCCTGGAGGATCCTCGAAGACGCGTCAACCTAGTCCTTGTAGGACTAAGACATCCAATCGGTGCATGACTTTTTATGTGATCCATAATATTCCGGCTTAAAATTCTCAAATGCTACCATATTTGAATTTAAATACTGAAAATTCATTATGAGATTAAGAATTCAATGGAATAAGTGCTTAAATGATATAAAAAAAATTACCGGGTAAAGCAACTTGCAAATTGAGGTTTATTTTTGGTCCAACGATAATATTTTATTGAAATTACCATAATCTACATTGGGAGGTCGCCGGCCTAAACAAAGACTAGACTGCTGGCCACCGGGCCAGCCAAATGACTACCGCGGGGGAGGCAACCACACAAACCCTGCCGACTAGGGAGTAGCCACACAAACATGGATGAGGAAGTCATCATTTATTACACAAACCAACAGAAAAAATCTCATATCTTTTTTTTTGTTGTTGTTTTGGCTAACCTAGGGTGTCCGGGATTTGCCCGACTAATTTCCGAGACTCCGCGAACCCCCGGCGATGCACGGAATGGGTAATCACGCCAAAGGCGCTCTGGTGGCTCCAAGGGGTTTCAAACCCGAGATCGGGTGGAGAACAAATCTCATATCAAATATAGATAGAACACACCCAAAAAATCTCTGAGCAACGACCCTCTAACCATATCGAGAAAAACACGGTACAAACACTAGAAAAGACAACAAAACATCCACATGAGTGTCGTCAAGCTACGTCAGTAAATCGACAATGATCAAAGCCTGAGCAACCAAGGTTTTTTAATCGGGAACATAGAGGTGACCATAACGGGTTCCAGATCGAGTCTCGATCAGGATGGGTTGGTGAGCGAGGTCTTGATCTGCATCGAGGCAAGTCCGCGGGGAGGGCCGATGGTGATCAAACGGGGTGGTAAAGCTGAAGTGGCGTAAAGCAGAAGCGGAGAAGCAACCAATAACATAGGGGCCATCAATCATGAGCAGTAGCGACGTGATATCGAGCTCTGATGCCAAATTGATACCGGGGTGGTAAGGGATTATCGATGTGGAAGGGGATTGACACTTCAGTCTTAAAAGATACATATATCACCACCTTAAAGAAAGAAAGGCAGGAGTGGAAATACTATATAAGTCATACATATATCACCACTTTAAGAATCGTGTAGCTGAATCACTACATTAGAAAGCCAATTCAAGGATATATAAATGATGTTCACCACTTTAAAGAAATCCAAAACGTGAAGAATGCATAAAGCAAACTCCAATATTATTAATTAACCAAGTCTTTCTCTTACAATGAGAATAAATCCCTGTATATAGATTCAAGACAACTATTTGGACTCTTAGATAGGAAACTGATAAATATGACACTTCTTAATGTAAAATAGGGAACTAACATCGACGATACTCCCCAAACATAAAATAGGAAATTATGAGGTTCCTTCTTGAATTCAAAGATAATGAATATATTCTCTTTCTAGAAAATTAATAAAGAAAATAAGAGTCATTCTTATGCAACAGCATCTCCAAGAATGGAAATGATCTCGTCTTGTACTTAATCTTCTTTGTTCGACAGATCCACCATATCATGGCACATGCTCCGCATCACGGCTGTAGGCGATGATCAACATAGGGTAGAAAGAGGGGCTATGGACACAGAGGAAAGAGGGAATGGAATTGATCGGAAGAATCGATTGAACGAGGGGATGGAATCGGCTAGAACAGGGAGCAGGGAGACAGTAGAGGAGGAGGCGGAGAGGGGCTGATGAAGCACTATAGGAAGAGGAGAAGAATTCAATCGAAGCGAGGGAAAAGGCGCCGCCGGACGTGTTCAACTGGAGCCAAACTTTATTAAGAAACAATGGTTTATTTTTTGTTTGTTCAGTTTTGACCTAGTACTTTTTATATTATATCATTTTGTGCAACTTCAAAAAAGAAAAAAATTATATCTATTTGTTTATAGACAAATTAAAACTTTTGTTCCATATTATGCGAGTGGGGTGTGACTAATTAAAACTCGTTCCGATATTGGGACAAGAGGCGCGAGTGGGGAGCTTTTCCACACTCCCCTTTTTTCCAAATTTCATTTAAAATTTTTTTTTTACCTTTTTTTAAAATTTTCCTCTCTTTTCAATATTATTAAATTCGACAAAAAATGTAGCAGGTAATCCGATCGACCATTCGAGACATGATCCTATCGTTACTGTCCGATCAGTTTCCCTGCGAGTGCTTTATTTTTTTTAAGTTCCCATTTTGCTTTTGTTTAAAATGTGCCCTCTTTTTTTAATATTATTAAATTCGACCGAAAAACTAGTAGGTAATCCAGTTGACCCATCAAGACATGATCCAATTCTGATCAGTGCCTCACGACTGCTTAATTTTTTTAAAAAAATTTCCATTTTTAAAATTTTTACATTTAACCCATTTGTTAGTATTTTAAATTCGACCCGACCAAGATAGCAAGTAATTTGGTTGGCCATCCTTATAAATAATATGGTTATTATGATCAGATCAATTATTTCTTGAAATATATTTTTTTACTGAACATTTTTCTAGAAAAAATCAGAAAAAGTTTAGTATTATCAATGCCAAATATACAAATAAGTATATATGAAACTTTTTCTTCAAATTTAGATTGCAAATGAGAAACCAGCTCCCTCTCTTGGAAGTTATTCTTCACGGACTCATAAAAATTCCAAACACATAACCTTAAGATTTTAATAAATAAGCATTTATAAAAATAATAATTTTGATATTATATTATATCTAACAAATAATTTGAGACAGTTTTTGAAATGGTGGCGAAGTGAGGGCATATAATTCCTAGTACTAATTAAAAAAAAATAAATTGAATTGTCCTTCGATCATAGAGGGAGGGAGGCAGTAGTGGCTTTTACTCCGACACACCACACAGGCAATTAAAAAAAAGGATAAGTTCCTAATTATTAATAATTAAGTGATTTTTTTTGTTACTGATTAAGTTCTTTCATAATTTAACTTAGGGTTAATAACAAAAAAAAGCACAAACTTTTCACGTTTTAAGAATTCTAGCACGAACTTTTTTTCTTAATCTAAAAATGCATAAATTTTGATTTGATAACAATTTTAGCACGACGTCAAATTTTCCGTTAATTTGGATGGAATCAAGGCTACAGAGGGGGCTAATGATCACAATCTGGGGGAGGCCGCCAGCAACCTTAATTCGGGAGGTGAGGACCTTGATTCTCCCGATTTCGGCGGGTGGAGCCACGACCCCGGCCATCACCCCCTGATTAGGGTCGTTGGTACTCTCCTCCCTATTGGGGTCGCCGACGCCTCTGTGGCCTCGATTCTGTCTAAATTAACGAAAAATTTAACGTCGGATTAGAATTATTATCAAATCGAAGTTTGTATATTCTTAGATTAAGGAAAAAAGTTCTTGCTAGAATTATTCAAATGTGAAAAGTTTATGCTTTTTTTTTGTTGTTAACCCTTTAACTTATAAAAAATGAATAAAAATTGTGTGAAAAGGGGCTCTGGTTTCCAAGTTTTCTCAAATTTACCACGGCTTTTTACTCGCGATTTTAAAAAGCATGACATCATATTTTAGTGCCAAATCTATCTCGACATCACAATTACATATTCAATCTAATTATACTTTAGAAAATAAAATAAAAATCAAAGATAAGAAATGATGAGAAAAGAGAAAAATGGAGCGAAAGAGAGAACGTGAGTGAAGGAGTGGGAACAGGGCATCCCTCATCGGCTGAGGTCGCTGGAGGCACCATAAGTTGCTGGCAACCTCAATGATAAGGTGGTGGTTTGATGACAAGTGTCTGCACACCACTGTCATCCTCTTTGTCTTGCTTATAAGAGAGAGAGAGGACGAGTGTCGAGTGCCTACCACTGGCCATGGTGATGAATTTTATATAATCAGGAGGACATAGTAGAGATATAAGCGATACGTGGCGGCCATAAGGTAAAAATCTTGCTAGTAAAATATATTCATTGAATAGAACGACTCAATGAATTACACGAAGATCTCGCTAATTTATTGGCTCAACGACATAACAAACTAGGAAAACAAATGAACTAAAAATATTGTCATAATATCAAAAAGAGATATTGAAAAATCTTAAAGATATCAACTAATCTAATCTTATTTAGTATATCCTATGTCATAATTTGCCAAGATATTGTGTCCAACACTCCCCTCAAAATGAGCATACTGCGCATCGAAATGCTTGTCTTGCACAATCTTATTCCAATGGTTAAATGTTGAGGATCTTATCGAGTTTGACAGCAGCAAGGGCTCTTTAGCTTGATGATAATAGCTATGAATTGATTTGGGTTCTTTGCCCCAACAGTCACTCAGAAATCAACTCGAACTCCTTGACTTCACATCTAGATGCATAATAGTTGACTTGAGTCTTCTTGCCTTCATAAGTCGAATAATTGGCTTGAGGCTTTTGGCTTTAGAGGGCAAGGAGGGTCGAATTGAGCTTCCTACCAATGGCCCGATCGTCTTGCTCTAATATCATGACGAATTTCATATAAAACGGAGGAGATATTAGAGTATAAGCGACACATAGTGGCCATAAGGCGAAAACCACAAGAGTAAAATATATTCATTGAATAGAACTTAATGAATTACACGAAGATCATAGGCTCAAGCACCTGACAAACTAGGAAACGAATGAAGTCAAAATGTTAGCTTAATATAAAAAAGGAGATATTGAAAAATCCTATAGATATCAACTAATTTAATTGATTGATATGATTATTCATAATATTCTAGATCCTAATTTACCGAGTTATTAGCTCAATGAGTGCCGCAACTTATTATTTTGAGCTTTTGAATTATAGGCCTAATCCTTTGTAGGCTCAATGGAAGTTTTACACATTGGCCCGGCCGTAGGTTGTTGATGACTTTAGCGGGAGGGGATGGTTGGACCAGACTCCTCGATCATTCTTTCCTTTTGTTTTCTATTTCACCTTTTTTTATTATTATTCAAAAATTTTAAAATAAATGTTTATATAAGCCATTAATGGAAAAGTTAACTGAATACTAGTAGAATGATAAATCTGGAACCGAAATGATAGTTCGTGTGTTCTAGTCACGAATGAAATGTTGGAATATATTTGAAAAACTATTAAACTGCATGTTTTTTTTTCTCTTTACATAATTTTCCATTTGTGATTGATTTATTGAATAAATTCAACTAATCAAATATTGAAAATTTAATTTTAACCCTTAAAAGAAGTTATCAATCACCAGCTTAAAACGTACAAGTTAGAGGGAATGGGATGTATTGTAATCGCCTGCTCTTATCATAAATTAAGAGATCTCAAATTCGACTCTTACTTGTAAAATTACATGTATCCATTTATTTCAAATTTTAAATTTATATTTTTTTTAATCTTATTTTCTTTTTAAAAGGAATACAAGTCAGGGAGCGATAGCAATTTAGTAAAAAATTGACCGACCTAAGAAACGGAAGAAACTTCATAAAGATATGAGGAGTTTATGTTTTGATTTCTCGGATTCTTGGAGTTGAGATTTGCGACTCTTTATTTAATATACTTGTCAGAACAAACAGCGGTAATTTATATATTTCTTTGATGGGAGTTCTTCTAATTTCTTTTCATTGTTATAACTTATAATTGAGAAAAAAAAAAAAAAAGAGGAAACCCCAGGGCATGTGGATGTGCAATCAACGGCCATGATTCCTTCCTCTTGTTTTGTGCCAAATAATTACTTTAGTTTTATTTAATCATGTGATGAGATGGGGTGCAGTCAAAGTAGAAACCTACGCGGTCGGGCGTCCCACAAAAAGTATGCCCACTCATGATAGCTTTCGGAGGTCTTAGTAATCAGTATAGTCATTTGACCAATGATGTATTTGCCAAATTAATTGTGTGTTTGGTTTTAGAGTTGAGTTGAGTTTTGATTTTAATTGGTTTGTAATGATTGTGAAGTTGAATTATAAGAAAAAGTGTAAAAATGTAATGATTGTATTATTGAATTGTGGAAAAAGTAATGAATAGTTGAGAAAATTTATTATTAAAAATTGAATTGAATGATTAAAAAATTTAAAAATAAAAAAGTAATAATTGTATTTTTGATTTTTATTGTGTAGTGAATAGAGTTAAAGTTAAAGTTAAAACCATAAAATCAGATTGCGAAATCAAACGGGCCGTTAATCTTTTCTTTTGAAGCGTACGAATGATTTTATAGCGCTTTTGTGAAATAACTTATCGATATTGCCATAATTTGACTTTAAATTTCTACCAGCCAAGTACAGAAAGATAATGTTGGGAAAAATATACGAGAACATAACTTTAGATCAAATACAAGTTAAAAGTATCCTGTCCGGCATCATATTTCCTACGTTTTCTATCGCTCCTTTACGATAAGAACACAATCCGGGGCATAATTTCTTCAGAAATTGATCTCATAAACATCTCATCGGTATAGGGTAAGTGCGTATGAAATGATGATGCTGAACTTGTGCTCTCAGTACTCACCGCGGAGAAAATATTAGGTGGTACGAATCTGTTAAGGTGGCCCACGTTAGTTTCAATCAAAAGTCGAGATAAATATAAAATTAATATTTTCTCCTCACCTATGTTGCATTATTTTCTATGATCCTGAAACATAATATCAAGGTATTCTCATATATTGTATTATAAATGTAGAAAATCTATACCGTAAGAGTTTTATTCTTCTTTATGGGCGGATTCAGTTCGAGCTCAATTAGTTAGGATTCATTGGATATTCGAATATCATAATACATACCGAAAAAGTTAATCAACACCAAATCTAACAAACTAGACCCTTTTAGAATAAACAGTCGTAATTATTTCAATATTTCACGGAAACAGCTGATGTAGTAATTACGGTAATGTGATATTGATAAAGTATAGACGGTTGTGATTACTTTAAAATTTCTTGGGAATTTCTCAACCGGTAGTTGCTGGACTCAGTCAACTCTTGCTAACTTGATGTGCTCAGATTTGAATTTCAAAGGTGTTCTCTATTTTTGGGTGACCAGGGGTGTCCGGGCTTCGTTTTACTAATTCCTTGGGCTCCATGAACCTCAGGGGACGCACGAAGTGGATAATCACTTCAAAAGCATTTCGGTGATTTCAGGAGATTTCGAACCAGGAATCAGCTGGATATATGAACTTTTCCTCAACTATTAGGTCAAATCCTTTGGGGTTGAAAAGTAGGGTTATGGCTATTGCAAATCTGCATCTGGGGGTCTCCATTTGCTCCAATAGCTAGATCGATTCTTGAGTTGGAGACTGCATAGTCCCTTTGCATTTTATTTGTTTGTTCGCTCCTTTGAGGGTTTCTTGGATAAGTGCGTAGGGCACATCGTTTGCTCTTAGTATTATCAATTTATCATCATTCATTAAGGAACTACATATATATTGATATGGACAGGGCCTATACATGGGTTTGAGCCTGTAACAATCGGCCCATGGGCTTGATCTATTCGGGCAAAAGCCCAATGACAGAAGGCAACACCCGGCCTCACTACTACAAGAAGCAACCTTTCCCGTTGTGTAAGGGGAAACAATTCATTTTTTCCCGCCCAATCCTTCTCTCTCTCGATAACACACCTCTCTCTCTAATAACTGACCGGAATCCTCCATCTCTGCCATCCCAATCCTAAACCCACCGTCGTCTCCACCGTCTCGGGGCTCTGGCTCTATCATATAATATATATTCACACGAAGGATTGACGTAGTAATTAAGGCAATTTGATATCGACAATTTTCTTCTTGATCTCCTGCTTGGGCTGGTTCATTGCACCTGGTCAGGAGGCTGCAGGAGGCCCACGGGTCGTAAACTTATTTTCCAAGAGAATGCACCTGGGGAATAATCAGCGACTAACTTTGTGCCAGCAGCCGCAGGGTAGAGGGAAAACTTCACCGTTGTTATAAAATCTTTTTGAAATATAGCACTTTCATACAAAAATAAAAAATTGTAACGGTTTCATACAAAAATTTTATATTATGTTTTAATGTTCAACAATTTTTCAATTTATGCTAACGTGATTCCACGGTGACTATTGATGTGTCAAACAATATTGACATGGCGTCTCACATGGTTAATATTACAATAAAAATAAAAATAAAAAGGGAAAATACAATAAAATTTCAAAAAAGTGATAAAAAGTTCCGAAACATGTAATAAAATCTTAGAAATATTAAAAAATCGAAAAATATTAAAATTATTTTTTCATAAATCTTTTAAGAAACTCAATGAAATTTCACGAATTTATTTAAAAAAGCGCCACTAAATATTGAAAATTCAATAAAATTCCAAGAAAATAGAAAAAATTCAAAACATAAGAAAATTAGAATATATTTTTCAGAAAACTTTTAAGAAACAACACTAAATCTTAAAAATACAATAAAAATTTAAGAAATATAAAAATAAAATGCAAAAATACAAAATATCAGAAAAATAGCAAAATAAATTTGCAAAAATACAAAAAATTCAGAACATAACAAAGTTTCCCAAAAAACTACAATATTATCCAAAATTTTCTAAACCACCACTTAGTTGTTTGTTTTTCAAATAATAATTTTACTCAACCCAACTCAACTATATTCTTCCCTATATTCAACAATATAATTATTTCTATTTTGTCTTTTTCTACCATTTAATAATAATTTCTCACTCATAATTTTTTCTAACCATTTTTATAATCAATTTTTTAATAATAAATTTCTCATAAACTTTCACATCTATATATACATACATATATATGTTCTCACACATTAACATATTTGTCAACATCTACAATCATTGTACAAAATCAAATTGAATTGAATCATTTATCCAACTCGAAAACCAAACACAAGCTTAGTATTTTTCAAGAATTTTTTGTTATTTTCTAAAATTTTATTGTATCTTTTTAATTTTTTTGTTATTTTTCTGAAAGTTTCATTGTATTTTTAAGATTATGTAGGCTTTTTAAAAAACTTATAGAAAAATTTTCTTTAATTTTTAGTATTTTTTGAAATAATTTTGTTATTTTACTGAAATTTTATGATATTTTTCCAATTTTTTTTGTTATTTTAAACATTGTTGCATTTATGGATATAGTGGTGATTTAATTTTTTTGTTATTTTAAACATTGTTGCATTTATGGATATAGTGGTGATTTAAAATTTTCTTTAAAAAATATTTTCATTTAGTATTTTTGAGACTTTTTTTTATTTTGTGAAGTTTTATTGATTTTTTATTTAGTTGTGTTTTTTAAAACTTTTCTAAAAAAACAAATTTTAATATTTTTTGAAATTTTTGTTATTTTTCTGAGATTTTATTGTATGTTTCAAAATTTTATCATTTTTATGATATTTTATTGTATTTTCTCAAATCATTTTTGTTTTTATTGATATATTAATGATGTGGCATGCCACTTTAGGATCGTTGGACACGTCAACTGCCACTATGGTGCCACGTCAGCAAAAATTGATGGATTATTCAAGATTGAAACATAACATAAACATTTTGTATGGAATTGTTACAATTTTTATTTTTTATATGAAAGATTTACATTTCAAAAAGGTTTTGTACCAATTGTAGAATTTCCCTAGAAGACGAGAAGTGGCTGATCTTCTGCACTGCTTCGATCTAAGAGAGCTACACCTCATTATTAGTCTTAGAACAAATCAACATTTTGTAGAATCATTACAATTTTTAAATATTTAAATTTCAAAAAGGTTTTGTACAAATTGTAAAATTTCCTCAGGTAGATGAGAAGTTGCTGATCTTCTGCACTGCTTCGATCTCAGAGAGCTACACCTCATTACTAGTCTTGGAACAAATCAACGTGTTAGTGGAGGGAGTACTGAATAAAGTCGTAAGGCTGAAACATTCTATTATGAGTGAATAACTTTAGTGAACTTTCTTAAATTTTTTGTTTTCCTGTCCGTAAGTTTACTCGCATTCAAATCGACTATGGAGAGAGATCAGAGATGGCGGACTTAGGAAAATTTTTGAAATCAGTGAAACGGAGATGCCTCATTAACTCCCTAGACAGACCTCCGTTAATTGCTGAAGAGGTCGCCGACCTACACTTTTTCCACACGTCAACTTGTGATTGGAAGGTCTTATCACGTTACAGTGCTGACATGATACCACCGTTCCTTTAAATACTTTCTCATGATTAAATGTGAAAGCTGCACTAATTACATTGATACGCAATTCATTCAATAAAATTCATTATCAGGGATGTAAACAGTTAAAATGAGAACCGCACCAATTGATGCAATACTCAACTACCCGATACTAGCAGAGTGGCAGCAGCTTTTCATGTGTTTCCTCGGCTGAATGGTAGTTGGTGTCATGGAAAGATGTAATCTTGCAATTACCCTTCCATATACACATTGATATTAAAAAACCGAAGAACGCAAGTTGCTTCGAAAAGCATTGGCAGCAATTGTTACTCCGACATCGCTTCCCGAGAAAATTTGATTCGGCAACAGACACTAGCAATCGCCATCAACCTTCGATCACCCCAAGCAATAACCTTTAAGGGAATAAAAATTTATCGGACTACGTATTTATACATACAAACATCCGTGTATTCGCTTCTCTGATTTCGAACTTACTTCACATTCCGGCGTGGGGCTTTTCATTACAAGACATTCCGCATCAAAATTTACATTACGAGCTTGACCTAGTTACAAGAGTGCATTACTAATATATCAAGGGAAGCAGAGAGGACTGACCTCCGCGTCATCGGAGGATCTCTCTGACTAGAACAGCTCGAACTCAAGTTGCTCTCCCATAGCTTTACACTCTAGATACTTGCTCCCCGACTCCTGAGGCTCCGTATATTGAACTCCAAAGTCATAGCAGTCAGGCAGCTCCGGTGGGATTGCACAACGAATTAGAGCCCAGTTCAAGCCCTCGAAGAATGGATGCTGCTTGATCTCAGCAGCCCCCTTCTCAGTTCCCAAGCGATTCTCGGGCTCTTTTACAAGCAAGCCCCTGATGAGGTCCTGAGCTTGGAAGCTAACCATTGGGCTGTCGGGAAATTTAAGGGACTGCAATACCACGTTAGCTAAGGTCTCCTCATTTCCTGAGCCCTTGAAAGGGGTCCTCCCATAGAGGAGCTCATAGAGAAAAATCCCAAATGTCCACCAATCTACTGCGGCCCCGTGGCCCTCACCCTTTATGATCTCAGGGGCCAAGTATTCGTGGGTGCCGACAAAGGAGTTTGATCGTGCATCAGTTGGCTCTGCCACGAGTTGTGGCAGTGACTTGGAACTACCGCTGGGGTCGGCCTTTAACTTCCCTGTCTTAGCGTTGGGAGGCAGGAACCTTGGGCTGAAGCATGGGACTCGACAGGAGGGCTCAATGCAGAAGGGCTGAGCACAGGTCGATTCCGTGCATGGGCCAGTCCCAGAGACTTTTGGGGGCTCGGGAGCATGAGACGATTTTAGGAGAGTTGGGCTCACCACGCACCGGAGGGATAAATCAAAATCAGTGAGCATTATATGACCGTCTTCCCGTACAAGAATGTTCTCGGGCTTTAGATCTCGGTATACAACTCCAAGCATGTGCAGATACTCTAGAGCAAGGAGGACTTCAGCAACATAAAACCTGGACATAACATTACAAATACAGTTATGTGAGCATTCAATTAGGTGAAAAGAATCAGATAAAACAGTGTATACGTTAGTGACAAACAAACAAGGGAATACTGAGATAAAATTAGAAACCAATAATAAAAAATCATAGAAACCTATACGATTCCCTGAATGACAGCATATTTTCCATTAACCCATAACCTGTTGCCTAAATTCACATGCAAGCATTGGTAAGGACAATTTTTGCTAAGAACTTTACCGTGCTGCTGGTTCTATAAAATGCCTTCCTGGTTGCCTCTGCCGAAGAACATGCAGGTCTCCCCCAGGACAATACTCCATTACTAAGCACGAGAGATTATCTGATGTAAACTGAGCAAACAGAGTCGGGAGAAATGGATGGTCCAGCATCCTCAGTATTTCTCTCTCGGTCTGGGCCCTAGGCATCTTCTTCCTCCGTGCCAAAAACTCATTATCCATTACCTTTATAGCAAACAAGCAAGTTGTACCAATCAATTCTGCCAGATAAACTGTTCCAATGTCCCCACAGCCAAGCTTCTTTAAGAGATTAAAATTGCCCAAGCCAAGGGCCCCACATTGCCTTCGAACATGGCGGATGGCTTCCCACCTAATATCCTTTGACATGTGAGGCCTGTTGCTGCAACTGGACCTGCTAAGGTTGCTCTCGTCACTGATGCTCGTGGTGCTGCTACTGTATTCCCCAAGGCTACTTTTCGAACTCTGAGAAAACTCCCCCTTATCTCTTGATCTTGAGTTGTCTTTTGCAGTTACAGCAGCTATTGTGCCGCTGTTTGCTTCGGTTTGTTCGGCAGTTTGCTTTGTGTACTGAGATGACGCAGGAGCCTGATTACATTGCACATTTTCGCTCTGCAAAGAACACTGACATCTCTTGCAAATGAATTGACTGGTCGTGGGATTTGTTTCAGTGGCTTCAGTATACTTCTCAGAACTAGCAGCAGCAGAAACTAAATCCTGTTTGGCCTTCTTCTTGATGCTATTCTTGTTCCTGATCGCAGGTTTCGCAATACGTGAGGTAGATCTGGCAGATTTGGCAACCCTTGTGCCACTGACCGAGCTAGAAGATGAATGCAGATTGTGCAACCTGCCTTTTCTTCCTGGCTTTGAAGCTGATGCTTTATTCGCCAATTTCCTTGAGGCAGAAACAATACTATGGGGCTCTGCAACGCTCTCATCATCATTCAAGCAAGATAGAGATGCTGATTCTGGGACACTCTCCTGCTGCTGCACCATCTCTTCCTTTAATGTCTTAACCAGAACCTGCTCTGATGTAGGAACAGCAGCAGTTCGAGTTAGATTACTGCCCCCATCCTGATGCAGTTTAGCAGCTAGAGATCGAGGAGAATAAAGCCTTTGAATTGATGCCTTCATCTTAGGTGCTCGAGAGTTCTTGAGTGATTTCATCTCAGGTGCTCGAGAGTTCTTGAGTTTATCATTGGAAGAACTTGATGAAGGCAAATTGTTGCCTTTCTGGATCACCCCTGTTTGAATATCGTAGCTTGAAGATTTTGGTGAAGGGCCCTGAGCACCATAGTTTGATGATTCTAGAGGGATATCTATTTTCTGAGCTGTTTCTGCAGGAGAGCTTGAGCCACTCTCCTCTGGCACCAAAGATATTTCCAACATACTCCCTTTGACTTCACTTGATGTTGAGGCAGCAATTGTATCAACTATCTTTGCATCATACAGGTTCTTTATCCTTCCTGCTTCTGAGTTTCCTGAAGAAGCACTCGACTTCGATAGTCGTCTCATAGCGGCCATCTCTGATGCCTTTGATAAGCATAGATCCCTGAGTGCTTGCTTCAGTGTCACGGGCTCGGAACTCCCAATTCTTGGCGAGCGAGGCATACCTACGACAATTGGCTTCTTCAAAGCATTCTTCCTGAGAGGGCTCCCATCTACCGGGTGCGAAGGGCTTGAAATCCGTGACGAATTTTTGAGATTGAATGATTCAAAGAGCTGATTAATGTCATCTTCTAATGAATCCTTAAATCCCAGTCTGAGAACAGGAAGCTTTCCGTCTTTGTGACTCACACTCAACCCAGAGTTCTTCCTTGAATGTTGAACCTGATCTAGTTCATCTGTTAGCTCAGAAATTTCACAAGTAGCAGATAGCGAACCCATGGCTAGGCTATTTATCCTTCTTGGTTCTCAGATGAATTGCACAAAAAGGTGCTTTGCAATACTACTGACCAAGTTTCCCTGGATTTCCTTTTAGCTGAGAACGCACTCTAGAGGATGTGCAATGGGTCAAATACATCCCCTCCTTATAAATTAACCGCTGGAAACCTGACATCACAAAAGTTCAGAAAAATTCAGCCAATCCAGTTCAGGTGGAGCAGCCGACATAATACCATGACAAGGTCTAAATTGCAGTTGAAGTCGCCGAAGACGGGCCATTTTTTATAATTACTAAAACGAGCATAATAACAGTCATATTTGCACCTTGCAGTCGTCATGACATGAGCTTGAGTTTTATCAGAGCACGAACAAAAAAAAAAAAAAAGACATTACTTGCAGTAAAAAAATAAACTCTTACTTTACTTACTTTTAAGTTATCATCCATTGCTAATTAGATCATTTAAAGCAGCTGCTATTAATTTGAAATAAGAAGAAACATTTGTGTTGACATTTTCCATGGTATTAATAACAGGAAAAAGTCCCCAGGCGAAAACTACTTGAACTTTGCCACTTCTTCTGGTACATTCATGTACTAATAAGGTCAAATCAAAAAAAGTTTTGTAATGCTTCCTTGAGCTAGCTTTCGTTCTTCCCAGACTGTGACGAGGTTATATCTTCAAAGAGTATCGAGATAAGAGGCAAAACACAACATAGTGGCCAAAGAATGGAAAATGACAAAGCAATGCTGAAGGTAGGATGAAAGAAGAACTATTGCAGTGCAATCTTCCATTTCTGTATTCGAAGCAGAGAGATGCTCCTTATATATTGTTTTTGAAAATGTCCAATTCATGTTATCCATCCAAACGCCTTTTATTGACGACCCGTAAAAGAAGAAGCTACATCAAAATTCAAATAGCGCCCCGATATTCAAAGTCCCAAAGTCCAATGGGGACTGATTTGCTTTGAACAGTTTCGCAGTGGGAGGATCACCGCCAGTTGACCAGAGTTTAGACTATCGAAGAGCTAAAAGAGACAAATTTTCCGCTATCCCCAGTAACTGCAAAGGGGGGAAAAAACAACCTCAAAGTCCAGAACTTTGCAGAAATTGGCCGCAGAGATCAGAGAAGAAACGATGCCGATCAAAGAATCAGAAGAGAACAGATCACATCAGCTCAATGAAGCCAGGATCCAGATCAAACAGATCAGAAAAAACAGAGCGTGACACAGCCAGCAAGCTTCTGCGATACCGATTGCATGTGGTATGAAATCAGCTCAAAGCAAGGACTCAGAAGCTTCTGAAATGGCTCCGTCAGGCCACAGATCGGAATTGCCGGCGCAAAGCGAGCTAGCTCCCGACCATAAACATCTCAAACACATACAGTAGCGAGTTAAGAGCTGCGAGATGAGGATAGACGAGCAGTACCTCGGCGAGATGCCGCACATTGAGGAGAACTCCGGAAGCCGAGCGGTGGAGGATGGACTGGGACCGAAATGCAAACCCTAGCTAAGCTACAGAGGGTTTTGAGAGAGAGAGGGGGGGGGGGAGCAGTACGATGCACAGAGAGAGAGAGAGAGAGCAGTGTTTGCTTCTTTCCATACTGAGAGGGGCAGGGGGTGGGGGCTCTGATTATTTCGGAGAGGGTGGGGCCCACCCTGTCTCCAGGTCCTTTTTTCTATTTTCGAGAAAAATGGAAAAATGAAATTAATAATAATGGAGTGGGACAGCAGTAACTATTCAAATTTCTTTGAAGCGGTTACTGTTGTGGTGACTGCGGGAAGTGCTCGAAAATGACGCGAATTACCTCTTCTTTCACAAAGTATCATCATCCCGTTTGAGGAATCATGTATTGTATTGTAAACTAAATGGCATCACAAAAGGTTGATATATATTAGCTTATAATATGAACAAGGAAGATTTCATAGACAAACCAGATGAAATTTATAAGTTGCCTCTTCTTTTATGAGAAATCATCTGATCCCTTTAAGAAATTATCCTTTATATACGTAAATCTTCAAATAAATTTTTTGTAATATAAATTTCACACCACAAACGATTGACCCATTGACTTACATGAGGAAGGGACGATTCCATATATGAATCATAGAAGATATTGAACATGCAAGTTACCTCTTTCTTTCACAAAAAATCATCAAAGCCCTTTTACAGATGATCTCAGTCAATGCCATTGGTGTGTTTGAACTGTTTGTGGAATAACGTTGGAATCCGTTCTTTCTCACAATTGCAGGGAGAAAGAGTGGACAAGGTAGAGTCAATGTCCATCATTATGAATTTAAATAATAATCCTCTCATTTATTGTAGCTGCAATTTATTATACTGTCTTCTGGAAGAAGACATTATACTCGATTTTAATAAGCTAATTAAAACTGCAATTTATTGAAGGTGAAGGGCAATTTATTGAAGCTGTAATTTACTAAACTCTCTTTTATAATCTAAGACGCTCATTATTCTTTCTTTTTCTTTTTCTTTTTTTTAACAAAAAAAAAAAGGAGCACTAGAAGTATTACAGACAAAAACCGAGCTCATAAACTCTTATTTCTAAGTAAGGGTATTTGTTACTGCAGACAATCATATTAATATGTTGCAACTGCATACTTTCTTAATGGTAGGATCCACAAGATTGTATAATATCGTGCAAGAACTCTCCGTTCTATGTTAGAATTGATGATTTGGAGTTTTACTAGAGAAAATTAACATATCAAGATATAAATTATAAATGGTAGCATTCCAAAGCCTTGCTGCTACTAATAGCCTTTTCCCTTAAACGAGAAGGAAGAAAGAAAAATTCATTTTCTTCTTCTTCTTTGGTCTTTTCAGTAGGTGGGATGATAATAATTATTACTTAATCATAATTGATCCAATGATGGATCACCAAATAATTTGACTTTTGCCTGCTGCTGTACTGAATCACGACAAAAATGCAAGAAAAATACGTGTTCACCTCTATGACCGACAGTTCGATGGATTAATTTCGTAAAATTTATCGTTCGACCTGTTTATGAATAAACTCATTTGCCAATGTGCAATTAGATCATAGACCTTACGTGAATTGTACCCCCAAATAATTGACGTAAAGGCTTATAATAAAGAACCACGATACTTTTCTTGAGATTCGAGAAAATTTGTTAAGTGTAATCATAGTGTTGACGAATACAAATATATTTGCACTATACACTTTTACAATGTCTATCAGTTTGTCAAATAAATTAATTCAGTAAATACTAACAAGATATTGATTGAATGATAAATAATTTTAATCCTCGAAAAAAGGAAAATGTAATTTCAAATATAGAGAAACGTATTTAATTGAAAAAAAAGAGTATGTTTAATATTCAATTTCTTGAAATTAAGAGAACAACACTTCCCCAATTTCACTGAAAAATTAAGGGTCGTTTGGATTCAAAATTAAAGTTATTTTGATTTTGATTTTGATTTTGATTTTGATTGTGAAAAAAGACAAATGAGATATGATTATAAATTTGACTTGGGAAACGTGTGTTTTTGTTGTGTAGTGTGTTGAGTTAAAGTTAAAGTTAAAATTTTTGAATTGAGAAATGTGTATTTTTGTTGTGTAGTGTGTTGAGTTAAAGTTAAAGTTAAAGTTAAAGTTAAAATCAGTTAACTCTCGATCCAAACGGGGCCTAAGTGTAGAGACTGATATATAGAGTTGTACAAGCAAGGTTGTTGGTTTAGGTGGTTAATTCGATGTCTATTCCCCTTAAATAAAATCTCGATTAGTTTCCGTTCTTGTTAATGAAGAAAATCCATATTAGAAGGGTTTTATCTCTTAATGGATAAATTCAGTCTAAACTTGATTTAGTGGGATCTATCAGACTTTCAGATAGTAGAGTTGGTGCGTGAGAAATAATAAAACAGAGGCCTGCATCTCATACAGAAAAGATGAAAAAACGGCTTTATTGATTTCTGCATGCAGAGAGCGACCTCATAATTGATTCATATGATAAACAAAAGATTTATAGTCATCAAACTTGTAGGTCCCATTCCACCAAATTAATTTGTGGGTTCCAGAAGCTAACCGTTCGATAAGCGTTTGCATCACTGAGCAGACAAAAAGTGTCAACTGATAACAAGATTCAAGAATTTACACTGCATTCAGAATAAAATCAGATCTAAAATTTAAGGAGAATCAGAATTATAAGAATTTAATGCTTGGCCGCGGCCTCCTCCCCTTTTTTTGTTATTAGAGTATCCCAACGGTATTCCCCATTATCATTTTCAGGTGTCCATTTTGGTGCCCATATGATGAAATGTGGATCAAAGAAAATGGGGACTCACTCCAAAATGGGGAGCCCTATTCCCATTTTCACCATTTCTAAAAGAAAAATAAAAATTAAAAGATGCGCTTGTGGTTGATAGCAGGGACCTTTGTGGCCCATAACAGTAGCCCAATGGAAGGGGAAAGAGCACTACTTCAAAAGAAATAGTAAAGCCACAGCTGGGGCAACGTGGGCCACAACTTTGCCACGTAGTAGGCCACAATTAGAGCCTGCCACAGCTAGGCTGGTCCCCGGTAGCGAGGATCGGGCCTTGTTCATGCTCCCCCCACACAATGGGGGAAATGAACAGGGACCTCCCTGCTGGGCTGGCCCACCAGTCGGGACGCCCATTATGAGTGCTCTTATAAGACAAAGGTTTATGAATCTAGAATGGTATAGAAGGAGAAATGCATGAGAATTCAACTGATAAATTCATCCAAAAAAAAACAGAGAGAATTCAACTGATAAGGAATTGATTCCATGACCTCGCAGTCAGGTTTAAGTTGATGCTCGACAAGATTAATCTTAATTAAAAGGTTGAAAACACTGGACACCTAATTGAAAGAAATGAATCGATTCAATGACTTATTGGTTCTCAGTTAAGGGTGATGTCACCACACCAAAACTCCAACTCAGTCGTACAAAGCCTATGGATTTCGGGGAGAGAATTGCAAATTTAGATTTAGGATTTTAGAAGAATAAGGTGACGGGGTTGATAACGCTGTGGATCTCTAATATCAACATCTACATCCACAATGTTTTTTATCTACAAAACGAGGGTCTAATGATCCCCAGACAGATGAGTCCATTAAGTTTATGAAATTGATAATCGAGTTTCTTTATTAGATATTTAATGAATAGGGTGATGGTATATAATAATTGCAGTAGTAATGTCCTCAATAATTCAGATGGGACGTAATCCATGAGAAGTATTTCATACTTTCATTATACCGTGTGCCAAAATAGTTGGATCAGGGGCGGGCGTGCGAAGCGCATAATCCACACATAATAATTATTTGGTATTAGCAGTGGTTGTGGAATATTAGGCATCCTCGCATTGATTTATTGCACCACGTGACATATGGACTTCCTATAATTTCTTGAGGTATGTATATAAGTACAAGTTTACTGCTGACGCAAACACTTCCCCATTTGAAATGTTTCTTTAATCAATGTGTTTCATTCAATGATTTAGTTTCTTTCCTCAGCAAGGGCAGCTCTAAGCAGAATTTCTTGTGTACAATGGGTATACCATGTGGCATCAGTATAGGTGATTACAAATTTGTGATATTATGCTATTTGAAACAAAAATTAGTTCTTTTGTTGAGTCATATGATATAGTGCCACGTGACATACCTGTTATGCACATGACTTTCTCCGTCTCTGGTTCTACAACTTAAGTTGATCTAAAGAGTTCTCATGCATGAATTAATGTGAAGCTTCTTTTTTATTTTTATTTTTTTTTATGAATGAAATACTGTGAAGCTTTCAAGATATATTTGGGAGGAGGGAGATGATAAGGTTGTAATTCATTTGCGCATGTTGCTAGGCATGCCATCTCGCTAGTAGAACTCACAATAGCTTAGCTTATGTCACCGTCAACTATCAAGTGACGCCTAAGAAAAACTTTTCAAGTTCTTTGGCATCTCCAACCTCACTGCCAGACTGATTCCGTCGTAATGACCATTTCATGTTATTGTATACACTTGATGCATATAGAGGACTCTCATGATCACCTCATTGGCTAGCTTTCCTAGTCCATTCAGAGACAGTGCATAGTGTGGCATCCAAAGAAGTGCGTAAATATTTGCTGAATTTTTTTGTAACCATCAGTTTTTTTGGTCCTGTAGAGAATTTTAGTTATTATTTAGTCGAACGATTAAATATTAGTCCAAACATCATGTCTAAGAACAATTTTTTGTGTGACTTTCTATGATTGTAACTACTAATTTGCTTTGGGTTTTTCTATCACCAATAATTACATGCCATATTTGATCAATTGTTCATTTATTGAATCATATTTGAAATTTTTTTTATGTCTAATTCACCCCTTTCTTTAATCTTGGAAACAGTTCAACTCTAAAATTTTTTCACTACAAAACCAAAATAACCTCAAATTTCAAATCTCAAGCTGGAAATATTCAAAACCTCAAATCATAATTGTAAAACCTCAATAAACATGAAACCCCGTAACATACCCAAAAAATTTAGCGTTTTGGTTTTTTTTTTTATTTTTTTTTTTACGTTTTACGGGTTCAGGTTTTAGGATTTAGATTTTAGGGTTTTAGGTATTAAGGTTTCGGAGTTTTAGTTTTTATGGTTAGGGATTAGAATTAGTGTTTCAAGGTTAGGGTTTTCGGTTTTGGATAGAATTATAGGATTTGTTTATCTCTAAAAATATATCTATTAAATTTAGATATCAAAGAAGAATTATTGGTTATCCTCTGCCCTTAGGGCATAGGTTAGAAAAATGCATTTACTTTCAATCAAAACAATCTTTGTAAAACCATGAGAATGTATTGTAAAAGGCAAATTGCGTTTCGAGCGGACGGATTTTACTTATTGTGTAGGTGCTTGAAATCCATTGGAAGCACTAGCGGCCAAAGCAAAGCTGACGTTGGTACAAGATTAATTTGAGCCATTAAGTTGAGGAGACTTTGTAGTTGGAAAAAAAAAAAGAAGACAAAAAGAAAACTTTGAATAAATTAGAATCAACGTTAAACATCGATCAATTTACCTTTGAAAGTATAGGATCCAAATCTAGTCACTCGCTATCAAAAGAAGGTGTAGCGCAGTGACGCACGCCTTCGCCTGTTTACCTAACGTCACAGGTTTGATACCCAGTGTGATTACTTGTATCTCTTATTAGTTATTTATGATTTCTTTTTCATTTTATTAAGCCTTAAGTCTCCTTTATAACCGAAAAAAAAAATTGATCACTCACTAAATAATATCCGTTTATGACGCCCCTCGGAATGAATAAATATTGGATTGTCAGTTAAAAAAATACTGATTTTCTTATTTCTTAATATGATATTATTTTTAATTAATTTGAAATTAAAGATATTGTACCATCCTTTTGGGACTAAGGGCGCGTGAGTGGAGTGATTTGCTACAATTCTTTTTTTTTCTTTTAAATTATTATTTTTATATAAAATAAAAAAGAAGGGATCAAGTTGACTCTCACGATATTTTTTGCTTTGTGTGGTTAGATGCACTGTCTACCACAACCATGACCTACATCACATCTTACATTTTTAGTTTTTTTTTAATTATAGTAATTCAATCATCTTATATGTTTCTAAAAAAGGTAAATTGCACTAATAGTCCAAAAAGTTTTACAAATATTTCAATGTGGTACAAAAAGTTTTTTTGCTACTTGATGGTACAAAATGTTTCAAAGTTATTTCTGTATAATACAAACCGTCATCTCGCCATTAACGCCGTCAAGCCGTCTTTTACAAGATTATAAATTTTGCACAATCATATAACTTACGTAAAACATTTTGTACTATTAAGTTACAATTTCAAAACATTTTGCACCATCATGTAACGTCCCATAAAAACCGATTTTGCACCATCAGTATCGGCTTGACGACGTTAATAGCGAGATGACGGTTTGTACTATATTAAAACAACTTTGAAACATTTTGTATCATCAAGTAGCAAAAAAAAAAAACATTTTGTACTATATTGAAATATTTGTAAAACTTTTTGGACCACCAGTACAATTTACCCTTCTAAAAAACATGCCAATGCTTTTATGCCTTTTTTTCCCCTAGACTTATGGTATTTAATCCTTCATGCAATTTTAAAAATGCCTCTTCCATTAAAAATATTGAATTAGTTATTTTTTTGGTTAAAAAGTTCGTGCTTATATAATAGGATATAAGAATCAGTAAACACACATATAGTATAATTATCTGACAAATAATGATACAAATATTTATACATATACATATTATATTCCTTTCATTACATCTTCCTTTTTTTTTCTTGAATTATAGTACTTTAATAATCTTATATATTTCTAACGAACATGCCAATGCTTTTATGCCTCTTTTTTTTTTTTCTAGACTTATGGTATTTTATAATTCATTCACTTTTTAAAAAATGCCTCTTATATTAAAAACATCGAATTAGTTATTTTTTTGGTTATAAATTTCACGCTTATATGATAGGATATAAGAGTGAGAAAACACTAGGTGTATAAATGGGTGGGTACGGATGACTTTTCATAAAATATTCCAATCCCCGTTTAGTTCGGATCAGTTTTTTTAGAGCAAAAGGACCACCTTGAGACCAATTGATGGTATAAAAATCCGACCACCCATAATTTTGATTTTTCGGGTGGTTCTTGCGGGGATCGAAAAATTAAAGAAAAATTAAATCAAAATTATGTTCTCCAAATTTGTAATTGTAGAACACGGCAGCAGAAGAAGAAATTTATGTCCGAAACAGAATACAACAGAGAACATAGAACTTCTCTTTTCTGTTGAATAGAGAAGAAGTTTTCTGTTCTCTCTATATAAAATACATATATTTAAAATATAAAATATATTATATATAATGTATAATATACATTCTCTATTCTCTCTCTATAAATAATACATATATTTATTATATACATATATGTAATATTATATAGGGCGGTTTCGAGTAGGGGTGTTTGGGTCTGGGTACCCAGTATTTTTTATTATACCAAGACTCTACTCGGTTGAGTAAACCGAAACCTACCCGGAACCTATATTATATCACAGATTTCGAGTACTTTATTAGAACCTGTAAATTTTTTTGTCTCGCTAAATAAAACCGAAAATGTCGCATCCATAATTAGTAATTACGCAAAACATAGATTTAGATTAATACACAATACATCTACAACAAAGAGTAATATATCTCATCAATCCATTCACAAAATTAAACATTCGTAATACAATCAGGTCTCACCGAGAACACACCTATCATCGTCGAACAAAAGCGGTTGACAATAAGGAATGCGAAGCTTCCACCGAAAGAGAGAGATAGAGAGGCAAATATGATAAATTAAAAGGGAGAAATATATCTGAATATAACTAGGAGAAATTATTATCGGGTCCAGGTAACGGTTTTGGTTCCAGTTTTGGGTACTCTATATGCAGGAACCGAAATTGAAATCTGTTTTCACCGATTTTTAATACCCGGAACCTACCCTATTTTCAATACGAGCTATCCGGACCCTTCCCTAACTAGTAGGTTTCGATCAGTTCTGAGTATACCCAGTATCTGTGCACACCCCTAGTTTCGGGTACAATTTGATTATTTCAGTTGGTCTTTGATTTTTTTAGGTAGTTTTTCTCTGCCTCTAAAACCCGCTCAAAAATTCTATTAGGTTTTTCGGATTTGGTTTTTTCAGTCCCGATAAGTTTGGGTTTTTCGGTTTTTTAGACTTTTACTTACACTCCCAGTAACCACAAATATAGTATACTTACTTGATAAATAGTGATACAAATATATCTACATATACATGTACATATTTATGCATTATTAATGATATGCAAGTTTTTTTTCTTAAATATTATATGCAAGTTAACTCTATTAACTTTGTTCAATAAATTCAATATTGATATAATAATCTCTTCCATCCCCAACGCACGGGGGTCAAAGCTAGTGGTATATATACCACTAGGATGATGGCGGATGCTACACATGGTTATTAATGATGTTATTATGAAATATACGATAATTAATAGGAAAAATTATGTGAGATTAATCATTTTTAAAGTAATAAGATAATTAATGTTCTGTAGTCGGTGAAAATTAAATTGAAACAATTAATAAAACTAGTAATCATTCTCCTTGAATAATGTCAGAATTAGCATGTGCTTAGTAAGCAGCAAAAAATAACACATTTTGTAATTTATGAAAAATAATTTGAAATTTATACATTACTTAATTTTCAACTAAGTAAATGTGACAAAATCAAGTAAAGTTTATTATGTTTTTCAGTAAAATACATAGAAAAAATGTAAGTATGGGTAGTATAAAATCTGTATGTACTCATACTACTCTAAATTCTAAAAGATTATGTCATAATAGCTCCAAACATTGGCCCTCAAGGGTAGAATGGGGTACGTACTGCGCTAGAAAATCACTCGCTTGATCGAGTATGCTACCAATTAATTTTACAACGAAATTCATGAAAATTAATTTGTTGTAAAGCTTATAGAAAAATAAACATACATATTAATATTATTTACTTCATTGTTAAGTAAACGTATATATATTAATATATTATTTTATAATATGATTATTTACTTCAGCGTTAAGTAACGTATTTATTATTATTATTTTACTTTATAATTTTATTATTTACTTTATTGTTAATAATTTATTTGCCTAATATGACGAAAGAGTAATGTAAACGCACTTATTGTTTTTCGTTCATTTATTCATGAAAAGTGAATACAATATATTATAAGTAAAATGAATTTATTAAAAATATAATAAAAATGAACGAAAACGAATTACAGTCACGAGTATACGAAATTCGAATCATAATCTCCCCAGCGTACTTCAAAAACAGACAAGTTTATATATATATATATATATATAGATAGATATATGATTGTCTTCCCTTACTTTTTATTTTTTGGTTGACTAGGGTTGAAGTAAAACTGCAAAATTAAACGAAGCATAAATGAGGAGTCTCTCTCATAACAATAAGTGACGTGAAACTATTAGGAATAACATAATAAAATGGATTTTTACATAAAATGGCCCATGGTTGTCCGTTTTGTCAAATCTATCTTATGCTTTTTTTTGTCAAATCTATCCCATGGTTTACTTTTTGCATCAAATCTATCTCGGCGTTATCTTTTTCGCCGACATCTAACGGCCGTGCTGACGCGGCACGTGGAGAGATAATGGGCCACACTTGCCATGTAGGCGCCACGTCAGCACGGCCGTTAGATGTCGACGGAAAAGATAATGCCGAGATAGATTTGATGCAAAAAGTAAACCATGGGATAGATTTGACAAAAAAAAACATAGGATAGATTTGACAAAACGGGCAAATCATGGATCATTTTAAGTAAATACCCCCATAATAAAATACATATCCAAAGGACCCATGATAGCTCATCGAGCCAACCAATAAAATTTGTCATATAAACAATCAGCAGAGGAAATGGCCCCTCAATTAATTCCAATCATTCGTTTTATTTTATTTTTCAATTATAAAGGAGGTTGATAGGTTTAAGCATTAGTTACGAGAAAAGTTGAATTTGGAATCGTTATATAGATTCTCCTAATCTAACCTTCCAAAAATAGCAAAAATTGCAAAACAACCCCCCTAACAACAAGAAATGAAAATTGCAAAAAGAACCCTCTCCTCCCCACGATTCTGAGAGTCAGTTTTCCAATTCTTTCGCCAGTCAAACCCCGCTCTCTCATGCCGGTTACCAGATCTTTCACTCGATGCAGCAACGGCATATCACAATGGGAGGTTCTCCGAAATTCTGATAATCGCCTCTAAGAGCTAATCGGGAAGAGTGCAGCGTCGATGGAGCCTCTGTGATGTAGAGGTAGTCGCTTCCGTCTTTTATTGCTTTTCGATCGATTCTTTATCATTTGCATTCACAGTTTCTGTTGTGATCCAGAAGTTTCACTATAGGATAAGCAGTGGGGGTGCGAACTTCAATGGCAGATCATCGTTGGAGCTTCAGGGGGTATGGGTTCCTTCAGGTTTACGAGTATAGAATCTTTTGGATCTATCTCGAATCGTCTTCGTTACGTGTGTTGTTTTTTATTTATGTTGACCCGCGATTCTCACTAATTTATCGCATTTGAGTTGGGAGGAGTAGTGGCCTCTCTGTTCAGGTAATCTTTGCTTTTATTCCATTGCCAATGGGATGCTGATTTAATGTATTTCACAGCTCCATGTTGTGGATATAGGTGAGTTCAGCTTTGTATGTCCTAAATCTATGAAATGAAATCTGATTGAGAAGCTCTTCTTGGGCGTTTGCTTTTGGATACCGTTTGTTTAAGATTAGACTTGCATGCATTCTATGGAGTCAATATGTTTATTGCATTTGGTTGTAAAGGAATGCGAGAGTTTTCTGAGGCAAAGAACAAAATGTTGCTGCACTTGCTGTGCAGATTGTTGATGCTGTCAAGGTCCAGGCTTGCGAGCTCATTGGGAATTCAGCAGCTGGAAGTTAGTCATGGGTAATTTTTTCAATTTTCTTGATGTCTTTATTTCTATTCATGGTTGGTAGGTTACTGGATTAGCGGTGTAATGCTACACTCTGTATATTTTCAGTTTTGCTAATGAGGAGAAACACCACTTTGCTGAAAAATATATTTGCATCGAATCCAACCGATCAAATTTGACGCGGGAGAGCATTTTCTGCATTGACATGACCTTGACTCACCCCAAATATGTGTGTTCTATTTTACTCAATTTTCAATTGATTGCTTTCAGGTAATCCGTTAACTGATCTCTTCTGTGTTATGTTGGCATATTTATTGTCCTTTTCATTTGTTGGTTATGAAGGTGAATAGACACACTACCTGGCGGCGCACTTAAGGCTTAGGTAAGTAGCTTCCTTTATTCAGGAGGTATCTAGGCCTTTGTTTTCTTCATTGTACCAGCAACCCTGTTATTCTTCCAGTCTAATTGAAGACATTCTCCGCTATGTAATTGAAAATGGGATGGCTCGCTTTGGACTTTGACATCTTTGGACCGCTTGATTTTTATACTTACAAGTTCATGTTCTACTAATTTTGTCCATTTTCTGGAAGATTATGCCTTGATCAACTGATATTTGATGGGATTAAATATGTACTTATCAAAACTGTAATTGTTCATTTCCATTAATTAATCTTCTCTGAACTTTTCTTCTGTTTTTGCCATTTACATCTTTGTCGTTCCCGAAAACTTGAAAGCAGGGGCAACCTAAACCACACTGTTGCTCCAGTATACAATTCCAGTTTCTTCGTATGTGTAGCTTCCCTGCTATGTTACAAGGACGTTCACCATGTGAAGATTTCCTAAAAGAATTGCCTTATGACTATCAAGTTGATCATCTCCAATTAGTTTCAGTTTGCGTTTTTAACTTATGGGATCTCTCCTCATAGCACATTTCTTTGTCCTATAATGCAGGCACATGGATTTCTTCTAAACTAGGCGATCTCACTGAGACTCAAGTTTTGCAAAGATATTGAGTATATAGAGGTAACTTACATATTATAAGAACATTTTTAGTTAATATTATTTGGTTGGAATTTGGTGAGGTTGGATTCACGTCAATCGAAATTATTGTTGTGCTAAATTCTGAATTTACCAAACACAAGCATGACTTCCTGATGCGATTCTCACCAAGAATGACGAGACCCGACAACTAAAGGAGCCCAAGATCGTTCCACGATCAGATTTGACTGACGAACCCTCAACCCGTTGTTTACAACATAAACAAGAACTTTGTTATAACTCACTTCAACTCGTTGTTTATTGCGAAACAAGAACCTCGGTATATATGAAGACGCCATAAACAGTGGTGGAAAGCCATTTGATAAGTTGATGAAGACGCCACAAACGGTGGTGAAAAGTCATTTGATAAGTTGATGATGAACACCACGAAAACTTCCGATAAGTTCGAATTAGTTCTTCAAGAACCAAAGAGAACACTCTCACAATTTTCTGAATGTTTCATTTTATTAAAAATTGACTAAAATGAATATATATAGACATAAACTAATCATAATCTGGCCATATCTCCTCCTAAAGATAAGGAAAATAAAACCTAGAATATCGGTAGAGATATGACATAATCTATAAAGATATGAAATCTAAATATCCCTAGAATATCTGATGCGGACCTCACGAAGGATTGTGAAACCCGACGATCAACTTGAATCGATTCCCAGATCGCCAAACACAGATTTAGATAAAGAGATTATTGACCCGTTGTTTATAGAGAAACAAGAACCAATAATATCAAGACAAGGATTATTGACCTGTTGCTTATGAAGAAATAAGAACTAATAATATCAAAGTGTATCGAACAATCACAAGCTGTCACACTTGTTTATTCGAAGGAGTTCAATGAAAAACAAAGGAGAAAATCTCACTAAAATACCAGAATAGTCTACCTCTGATCAGATATTCAACCTCCTTTATATAAGCTTATGAAAAACTGTAAACTAATAAACTAGGCAACTGGAATAACCTTAGTTTCCTATAGCAAGAAATAACAAAAGAAACTAAATAAAGGCTATCTAGAATAGTTGACAGTCTTTTATTCCATCTTCAGCATCTCATGGCAAGTCAGTTGAATAAAGGCCTTTGGAGATCCAATTGAATTAGACTCCTCTTGGCCTAAAAAGCCCATCAGCAAGCTCTCCATAGCTTGTTGGATTTGTTTGGCCTTTGCCCGTGTGATTGGCCCACTCGGACCATGCAAGCCTCTAAGATCTTGTGCTTCAGCTCCTTCTTCACGAGTCCGACTTCCAAGCTCGTGTGCATCAGCCTCATTGTCATGCCCATGATCTTCATCATTCTCCCGCTCTTCAAAAGGATTCGTCCTCGAATCGAAACCTACATCAATTGGAGAAAAATCAGAAATATTAAAAGTTGGGCTAACATTATACTCACCTGGTACATCTATTTTGTAGGCATTATCATTTATCTTGGCTACGACTTGGAATGGTCCAATTCATCGTGGACTCAATTTGGATTTTTGTTGGTTTGGAAATCTTTCCTTCCTCATATAAACCCACACCCAACCTCTTGGTTCAAAAATCACTTTCTCCTGTCCCTTGTTGGCACGCTCAGCATATTGTTTATTATTCTTCAAGATATGTTGCCTCGCTTCTTCATGAATCTTTTTCACCATATCTGCCTTTTTCTTTCCATCAAGACTAGAAATCTCACTCATAGACAAAGAGATTAGATTCAAAGTTAATCGATTAAAACCATACACAATCTGAAATGGTGAGAAGTTAGTAGAAGAATGTACTATACGATTATAAGCAAACTCAATAAACGGTATGCAATCTTCCCAAGACTTCAAATTTCTTTTTATGACTGTACAAAGAAGAGTGGACAATGTCCTATTAACTACCTCGGTTTGCCCATCCGTTTGGGGATGACAAGTAGTTAAAAACAACAATTTAGTTCCTAACTTTCCCCATAAGACGCGCCAAGAATGACTCAAGAACTTAACATCCCGATCACTAACTATGGTCTTAAGTATCCCATGCAATCGCACTACCTCCATAAAGAACAAATCAGCAATATGTGTGGCATCATCAGTTTTGTGGCATGGAATAAAATGAGCCATCTTAGAAAATTGATCCACAACTACGAAAATGGAATCTCGTTCTTTATTAGACCTAGGCAATCCTAGGATGAAATCCATGGATATATCAGTCTAAGGCTCATTAGGAACAGGTAAAGGCATATACATTTCATGAGGTTTGACTGTTGATTTCGCCTTCTTACAAGTAACACATTTAGAGTAAATTCTCTCCATATCTCTCTTCATATGCTGCCAAAAGAAATGTTCTCCCAAAATATCTAAAGTCTTAACTACCCCGAAATGACCCATAAGACCTCCCCCATGCGACTCAAGCACAAGTAATTCACGCATAGAAGAATTAGGAATGCATAGCTTATTCTCCCTAAATAAGAATTCGTCATGCTTATAAAAATTACCAAATGCACTCTTTTCACATGCACTATATATAACACCAAAGTCAGAATCTTGCATGTACAACTCTTTAAAATGTTCAAACCCAAGAAATTTAGCATTTAGAGTAGAGATAAGTACATACCTCTGTGATAATGCATCATCTACCACGTTTTCCTTTCCTTGCTTGTACTGAATCACGTATGGAAACATCTCTATGAATTCGACCCATTTGGCATGTCTCCGATTCAGCTTGTTTTGCCCTTTCAAATGCTTCAATGATTCGTGGTCCGTGTGTATGACAAATTCCTTCGACCACAAGTAGTGCTGCCACGTCTCCAAAGCGCGGACCAAACCATAGAGTTCCTTGTCATATGTAGAATAATTCAAAGCGGCTTCATTTAGCTTCTCACTAAAGTAGGCAATCGGTCGTTTTTCATGCATCAAAACAGCACCTATACCAATCCCGGAAGCATCACATTCAATCTCGAAAGTTTTCGAAAAATCAGGTAAAACCAATAAAGTTGCAGAACAAAGCATTTCCTTAATCAAATTAAATGCTTGCTCTTGCTCTACTCCCCATTTGAAACATATATCTTTCTTAACTACTTCCGTCAATGGAGCAGCCAAAGTACTAAAATCCCGCACAAATCGCCTATAAAAACTGGCTAGACCACGAAAACTTCTTACCTCGGTTACGGATTTCGACGTCGGCCAATCCTTAATTGCTTTCACATTTTCCTCATCAACCTAAATACCCTTGGAACTAACAACAAATCCCCAAAACACAACTCGATCCATGCAAAATGTACATTTCTTAAAGTTAGCGTATAATTTTTCATGTCTCAATGCTTGAAGCACGCGTCGCAAATGATGGATATGATCCTTCAAGCTCTTACTCTACACCAGGATATCATCAAAATAGACAACCATGAATTTTCCAATGAAAGCACGCAAAACATGATTCATGAGCCTCATGAAAGTACTAGGCGCATTAGTTAATCCGAAGGGCATAACTAACAACTCATACAAGCCATGTTTTGTTTTGAAAGCCGTTTTCCACTCATCACCCTCTTTCATCCTAATCTGATGGTATCCGCTTTTCAAGTCTATTTTTGTAAATAAAGTGGATCCATGCAATTTATCAAACATATCATCTAATCGAGGAATGGGATGTTGATACTTTATCGTGATTTTGTTTACAGCGTGGCAATCGACATACATTCGCCAAGTACCATCTTTCTTTGGCACCAACAACACCGGGACCGCACAAGGACTCATGCTCTCACGCACATGCCCTTTAGCTAAAAGCTCGTCCACTTGCCGTTGAAGTTCCTTTATCTTCTCTGGATTACTTCGATATGCTGGCCGGTTCGGAATTATGACTCCTGGCACAAAGTCGATTTGATGCTCTATTCCCTTTATTGGTGGCAAACGATTAGGTAACTCCGTGGGAAAGACATCTCCAACTCCTGTAAAAGAGAGGTAACACAACTTGGCAAATAAGAATTAAGGTAAGAGAAATAAGCCTCCTTGTAAACAAACAAGATCATTGGGCGATTAGCTTTGAATGCACTCTTGATCTCTCTTTCTTTCTTTTTACTCTCCCGAATTTCTTCCTCTCTAGTCTTACCAGTTTCCTCTCTCACTCTCTTTTTTTCTTTCAATCTCAGCTTCTACCTCATTTTTTTCGCAAATTGATTTCTTGATTCGGAGCTGATCCTCATACACCTGATAAGGTGTCAATGGAACAAGTGTCACCTTTCTACCATCCTTGACAAAAGAGTATCGATTCTTATACCCATCATGTATTGCCTGTCTATCGAACTGCCATGGCCTCCCAAGCAACATATGACTAGCATGCATGGGCACTACATCACAAAGAACTTTATCATTGTATCTCTCAATTGTAAAGGAAACTAGAACTTACTTGTTCACCTTCACTTCTCCACTTTCATTCGACCATTGCAGCTTATATGGCCTAGGATGCTTCAATGTACGCAATCTCAACTTGTCAACAAGTAACTTACTAGCCACATTCACACAGCTATCCCCGTTAATGATCAAACTATATACCCGATCATTCACTTGGCATCTAGTGTAGAATATATTTTCCCTTTGCACATCATCTCTCTCTTCTTCCTTAATTTGTACATTAAGTGCTCGCATGATTACTAAGGCATTCCCCTCGGCAGCATATTCATAATCACTACTAGAATCATCTTGTGTTGGCATTGAATCACTTTCCTCCTCTTCAGTTTCAATTTCCCCACTATCCAGCATGATCATTGTCCTTTTATTTGGACATTGAGAAGCAATATGCCTAGACCTCAAACATCGAAAACATTTAATATCTCTATTCTTTTGAGGTTGGGATGTAGAGTTACTTCTCTCTTTGTTGTCCCATTGGCTCTTGCTCATGCTCCTTTCAGCATTCGATTTGGGTTTTTTTACAGATCTTGAACTGGCACCCCATTTTGACTTCCAATTTGAAGATCCCGAATAAGAACCACCCTCATGCTTGGCTAGTCTCCCTCTCTTGAGTTGTCGTTCTACTTTCATGGCCATGCTAACCATCTCTTCTATCTCCACATAATGTTGTAACTCCACCACATTAGCAATTTCTCGGTTCAAACCACATAAAAACCTGGCCATAGTTGCCTCTTCATCTTCTTCAACGTTTGCCCGAATCAAAGCTATTTCCATCTCCTTGTGGTAATCTTCCACGCTCCTCGTCCCTTACCTTAGACTTTGCAATTTTAAATGCAAGTCCCGATAGTAATACGAGGGAACAAATCGCCTCCGCATGACAGTCTTCATCTCCTCCCAGGTCTCAATAGGTCTTTCATGGTCCATTCTTCTTTCCTTAACCAATTTGTCCCACCAAACGATGGCATAATCAGTGAATTCCCCCGCTGCAAGTTTCACTTTCTTTTCTTCCGAATAATTATGATAATCAAATACAGGCTCTACCTTCCTCTCCCATTCGATAAAAGCGTCAGGGTCATTCCTCCTTTGAAAAGGTGGTATCGTTATTTTAATACTCCCAATATTCCTATCTACTCCATCTCTAATTGCTTGATCTCGCCTGCCATGTCTTCGCCCCTCATTCCTAACTCCTCTGGCTCTCCTCACACTTCCCACGAATGCAATTTCATCATCTTCCTCATAATCTTCATCTTATTCATCGTGAGGATTCGCCAGCTGGCGAATTAGTTTCCTTACATGAGGAACTTACACATGCTGCCTGGGTTGCTCCCTCTGCATTTGATCAACTCGTTGATCTTGCCAGTCCATTCTATCACGGATATCTCCAAAAACAACTTTCAATCTCTCGAATTGTTGCTGCATGGCTTTCAAAGTAAAAGCAACATCTTGCTAGCCGGCATTACTTCCATCATCGGTTGTAAATTCATTGCCTTTTCCTGCGAAGCTCATGTTTGCACTACGAAAAGAAAATTTGTGTTAGAACCTCACAACCACTCGCTCATGTATTTGCCCTCGAATTATTGTCACTCAACACTCGTGTTTCGCTCAGTTCAATGGCTTTTTCCCCCTGATACGCTCACCACTCTTGCCTCTTTCCACCCTAATTTCCTCCTCAAAGTTCTTTAAAGAACTCAGCAACTTACAAATCAAAGGCAACTAGCTCGTAATAATTCAAAACAGCAATTAATATATTGGCCCTAACTTGGACACAAACTAACAGGGAAATAAATGGTTAAAGGAAAGTTAACCAAGGAAAGATTTTAGGAATGAAGAAAGAAATATATCAGAGTAATATATGGGTGGAAGGATATGGAGGATGATATAGGAAAGGGAATATGAAAGATAAGGTATTGGGTAATTATGGGAGCAAAATCAACGAGGATCAACAACACGGTAAATAACAACTTTAGAATGATCTGATGCAAAGAATCCGGATCAAATTGACACCGATGGCTTCTTTCTTTTCTTTCTAGCTTTTTTTTTCAGCTCTATTTTTTTTTGGCCGAGATTTTTTTTTTCTACTAATCAATCAAGAACGAACAAGCTAGATGGAATGAAATTCAACGAATTGAAATGTAAAGGATATGATAAACTTGATTTGGAGCTTGATGCTCTGATACCAAAAGGATGCGAACCTCACGAAGGATTGTGAAACCCGACGACCAACTTGAATCGATTCCCAGATCGCCAAACATAGATTTAGATAAAGATGATTATTGACCCGTTGTTTATAGAGAAACAAGAACCAATAATATCAAGGTAAAGATTATTGACCCGTTGTTTATGAAGAAATAAGAACCAATAATATCAAAGTATATCGAACAATCACAAGCTGTCACACTTGTTCGTTCGAAGGAGTTCAATGAAGAATAAAGGAGAAAATCTCACCAAAATACCAGAATAGTCTCCTTCTGATCAGCTACTCAACCTCCTTTATATAAGCCTAGGAGAAATTGGAAATTAATAAACTAGGCAACTGGAATAACCTTAGTTTCCTAAAGCCATAAATAACAAAGAAAACTAAATAAAGGCTATTTAGAATAGTTGACAGTCTTTTATTCCATCTTCAGCATCTCATGGCAAGTCAGTTGAATAAAGGCATTTGGAGACCCAATTGAATTAGGCTCCTCTTGGCCCAAAAAGCCCATCAGCAAGCTCTTCATAGCTTGTTGGATTTGTTTGGCCTTTGCCCGTGTAATTGGCCCACTCGGAACATGCAAGCCTCTAAGATCTTGTGCTTCAGCTCCCTCTTCACGAGTCTGACTTCCAAGCTCGTGTGCATTAGCCTCATTGTCATGCCCATGATCTTCATCAATATCTCTATGAGATTTAAACTTTAAACAAATTTGATGATATCTTCTCTTGATTATCAAATATTCTAGAAACTTCCTCAAACACTTGCTGAATTTAGCATTGTCCGGAATCTTCTATAACTTGAATCATGTTGATGGATCTTTGTTGATCACGTGGTTCATGTCCAATAGGCCTCCACGAATTTGCTTGAGCCCAAACCTCTTGAATTAGGCCGTTGAGTTCATCTTTAAACTTCTATGCTCGTGCTCGCGTAATTGGTCTAATTGGAACTTGAACTGGATCCCTTGATATCGTGCTACGATTTGTATCATTTCCCTCATCTTGAAAAGGATTTGTCCTCAAATCATCATCTACATCAAAAGGAAGCAAATCAGCAACATTAAAAGTAGCACTTACATTGTACTCACCAGGTAAGTCTAGTTTGTAAGCATTGCATTGATGGGCTCTGGGACTTGGAAAGAATCATCCCTTCTCGGAAGTAATTCGGAACGTCTTTGCGCCGAAAATCTCTCTTTCCTCATATGCAACCAAACCCAATCTCCAGGTTCGAAAATCAGCTTATGACGCCCCTTGTTGGCGTGTTTTGCATATTACTCCGTTCTTCGCTCAATATTGAGTCTTGCTTTCTCATGAATCTGCTTGACAAATTCAACTTTCTTTTTGCCATCTAAATTAACATGCTCAGCTAAAGGTAAATGAGATAAATCCAATGAAGTTAAAGGATTAAATCCATAAACAATTTCAAATGGTGAAAATTTAGTGGCAGACTGAACAGATCTGTTATAAGCAAACTCAACATGTGGTAAATACTCTTCCCATGTTTTGATATTCTTTTTAATGATTGCCCTCAATAAAGTAGACAAAGTCATATTTACTACTTTAGTTTGATCATCAGTTTGTGGGTGACAAGTAGTAGAAAACAATAGCTTAGTACCTAACTTACATCACAAAGTTTTCCAAAAATAGCTCAAGAACTTAGCATCTCTATCTGAAACAATTGTTCTAGGCATGCCATGTAACCTCACAATCTCCCTAAAGAACAAATCAGCAACATGCGAAGCATCATCCGTTTTGTGACATGGTATAAAGTGTGCCATCTTAGAAAATCAATCCACAACCACAAAAATTGAATCTCTCCCACGTTTAGTTCTAGGTAATCCTAACACAAAATCCATTGAAATATCAATCCAAGCTCACTAGGAATTGGTAAAGAAGTCTACAAACCGTCAGGCTGCACTATGGATTTAGCTTGCCTACATGTAATGCATCTGTCACAAATTCTCTCAACATTTCTTTTCATATGTGGCCAATAGAAGTGTTCTTGCAAAATAGCTGAAGTCTTTGCAACTCCAAAATGTCCCATTAAACCCCCACCATGAGATTCCTGCACTAATAACTCCCTCAAGGAACAATTAGGCACGCATAACTTATTCTCTCGAAACAGGAACCCATCTTGCCTAAAGAACTTACCACAAGGGATTTTCTCACAAGCCCGATATTTCTCACAAAATTCATGGTCATCAGCATATAAATTTTTAATGTGCTCAAAACCAAGCAATTTTGCATCAAGTGTAGAGAGTAATGCATACTTGCGAAAAAGTGCATCGGCGACCACATTCTCCTTACCTTGCTTATACCGAATGACGTATGGAAACGTTTTAATGAACTCCACCCATCGGACATGTCTTTTGTTTAGTTTGTGTTGGCCCTTCAAGTGTTTCAAGGACTCATCATCGGTATGAATCACGAACTCCTTAGGCCATAGGTAGTACTGCCACGTCTTTAAAGCTCGAACCAATGCGTACAACTCTTTATCATAAGTTGGATAGTTTAAGGCTGCCCCGCTTAGTTTTTCGCTGAAGTAAGCAATTGGTTGTCCTTCCTGCATGAGAACTGCACCTATACCAACACATGAAGCATCACATTCAATCTCAAAAGTTTTAGAAAAGTTAGGTAAAAATAATAAAGGAGCGTTGGTCAACTTCTCTTTGATTAGCTGAAACGCCTTCTCTTGCTCTTCTTCCTATTTAAATCCAACGTTTTTCTTGATCACTTTAGTAAGTGGTGCTGCTATGCTACTAAAGTCCTTCACGAACTGCCGGTAGAAACTATCAAGTCCATGAAAACTACAAACATTACTTACACTTGTGGGACTGGGCCACTCTTGGATTGCACGTACATTCTCTTCATCAACTTGTATACCTTGTGCACTAACAACAAATCCTAAAAATACAAGCTTATCGGTGCAAAAAGTACACTCCTTCAAATTAGCAAATAACTTTTCCTTCCTAAGAACATCTAAAACATATTTCAAATGTACCTTATGATAATCTAAGTTTTTGCTATAAACGAGTATATCATCAAAGTAGACAACAACAAATCTACATATAAATGCATGCAAAATATGATTCATAAGTCTCATAAAAGTGCTTGGAGCATTAGTCAAACCAAAAGGCATAACTGACCATTCATACAAACCGTATTTTGTTATAAAGGCAGTTTTCCATTCATCTCATTCTTTCATTCTAATATGATGATAACCACTCTTTAAATTAATTTTAGAAAATATACAAGAACCATGCAGCTCATTTAACATATCATCTAAATGAGGAATATGATGACGATATTTTACCGTTATGTTGTTGATTGCTCGGCAATCAACACACATTCTCCACGTCCCATCCTTCTTAGGTACAAGTATAACCGGAACGGCGCATGGGCTCATACTCTCTTCCACGTACCCTTTCTCCAACAACTCACTTACCTGCCGTTGAAACTCCTTTGTCTCCTCAGGATCGCTCCTATAGGCTGATCGGTTTGGAATTGTCGCACCGGGAACAAAATCAATTTGATGTTCAATGCCTCGGATAGGAGGTAACCCATACGGTGTTTCCTCGGGAAAGACATCCTCATACTCCTGCAAAAGAGAAACAGCAGAACTAGGAAGAACGATGTCAAGTTCGTTAGTGTTGAAAAATGCCTTTTTGTACAAAAGTACAATAATCGGCTGATTTGAAAACATTGCTCTCTTAATTTCACTCATTTTTGCATATAAATTCTTTTGTTTTATCTCTGATTTTCTCTCAATGGCCGAATTTTTATTTTCTTTCTCTCTCTCATTTTTCTCGACTTCTCTTTGATTTTCACTCATTTTCTTTTGTTCACTCTCTTTCTTTTGGCCACTCTCTTTTTGCAATCTCACTTGATTCTCATATACTTGTTGCGGTGTCAATGGTACAAGAGTGATCGATCGTTGATTAAGTACAAAGGAGTATTTGTTCGTAAAGTCATCATGCTTCACTCGCCTATCAAATTGCCATGGACGCCCTAGCAACAAATGTCCCGCTTGCATCGGTACTACATCACACAACACTTCATCTTCGTATTTACCGATTCGAAATGCAACTAACACCTGCTTATCCACCCTTATCTCATTACTATCATTTAACCATTGCAATTTGTATGGCTTGGGGTGCTTCAGCATGGGTAGTCCCAATTTTTCCACCATTGTTATGCTTGCGACATTAGTACGACTACCACCATCAATAATCACACTACATACCTTGTCTTTGATGTAGCACCTAGTGTGAAAGATGTTCTCCCGCTGCATTTCTTCAACTCCTTTTGTTTGCAAGCTCAATGCTCTCCTTGCTACCAATGTCAATGCATCTGGAGCTAAATATTTTTCCTCGGGAACGTCCTCCAATGGGGGCATGTCATCGGGATCACTCTTTCTTTGGAACGATGGAATTTTCATCTTAATACTACACAAGTTATTGTATTCCTGATTCCTAACTTCTCTAAACCGCCCTCCATGTTTCCTATTACTAACAACCGAATCCCGATCATCTTCTTCATAAAAACCAGCCCCATAATTCTCTTTATCTTCAACCTTTACTTCACTCGGTAGAACTCTTTCCCTCCGACGCACATTAGGAGCGTTTCGTGGCTGCTCCACACCTGTGTTCTCCATTTGATCTATCCGTTCATGAACCTGTTCTAACTCCAACTTCATCACATGCCTCATCTCACTTATCATGGCCTCTATAAGTACTTTCGATTCAGCCAATTCCGTAGCACCTTTGGAAATACTCTTAGAACTGTTGTGACACATGATTGCTGTAAAATAAAGTTAGAAAGAAAGGACCTCACAATTCTCTCCCTTACGTGTTTACACTTAAGAATATGAATCACTCTACACTCGTGTTTTCACTCAAACAAACGTGGCTTTTAACCTCTAATGTTCTTACCACTCTTGCCTTTTTCCACTCGACAATCCTCTTTCAGTTCTTTTGGAACTAAACAAACAACTCCAAATTTTCCAGCAACAATTCACCAAGAACTCATCAAGGAAAGTTAATGGTCAAAGGAAAGTACAGGAAGAAAAGAAATAAGAGAAAAAGCAACCAGAATGAAGTATATCAGAATGTTATATGGATGAAAAGATATGAATGATTATATAGGGAAAATAATATGAAAAAAGGATATTATGTAATTATGGGAACAAAATCAATGTGGATCAGCAATAAAGGAAATAACAACTTTAGAATAGTCCGAGGTATAAAATTTGGATCAAATTGACAACGACATCTTCTTTCTTTTCTTTCGATCCTTTTTTTTTTCAGCTCTGTATTTTTTTTGGCCGAATTTTTTTTCAGCTCTTTTTTTTTGCTGCTAATAATCCACAAAGAACAAATTCGATGAAGCGAAACTCAGCAAATTGAAACAAAAAAGGATAGGATAAACCCGATTTGGAGCTTGATGCTCTGATACCAAATGATGCGATTCCTGTTAAGAATGACGAGACCCGACAACTAAAGGAACTCAAGATCATTCCACGATCAGATTTGATTGATGAACCCTCAACTCGTTGTTTACAATATAAACAAGAACCTTGGTATAATTGACCTCAACCCGTTGTTTATTGCGAAACAAGAACGTCAGTATGTAGGAAGACGCCACAAACGGTGGTGAAAAGCTGTTTGATAAGTCGATGAAGACGCCACAAACGGTGGTGGAAAGCCGTTTGTTAAGTCGATGATGAACGCCACGAAAACTTCCGATAAGTTCGAATTAGTTCTTCAAGAACCAAAGAGAATACTCTCACAATTTTTTGAATGTTCTTTTTTATTAAAAATTGACTAAGATAAATATATATAGATATAAACTAATCATAATCTGGCCATATCTCCTCCTAAAGATAAGGAAAATAAAACCTAGAATATCGATAGAGATATTCCATAATCTATAAAGATATGAAATCTAAATATCCCTAGAATATCTCCATGAGATTTAAACTTTAAACAAATTTGATGATATCTTCTCTTGATCATCAAATATTTTAGAAGTTTCCTCAAACACTTGCTGAATTTAGCCTTGTCCGGAATCTTCTATAACTTGAATCATGTTGATGGATCTTTGTTGATCACGTGGTTCATGTCCAATGGGCCTCCACGAATTTTCTTGAACCCAAACCTCTTGAATCAGGCCGTTGAGTCCATCTTTAAACTTCTTTGCTCGTGCTCGCGTAATCGGTCCAATTGGAACTTGAACTGGATCCCTTGAAGTCGTGCTACGATTTGTATCACTTCCAAAGAGAGGCATTCTTTTATCATTTGATCATATGAATTTGCACGCTCATACTGTCGTCACTTAATCACTACCTGATAAATTCGTATGAGTATTTCTCATTCCCATCATCGAATTTGGTTTTCATATATTTACTTCTTGATGGATCTTTTTTCTCAGGTCTTCTAACAATCTTCAGTCCTTTATCTCATGTAATCAGCTAACGCTCTGAATCAATCAGCAAGTATTCCTATCACGAGTCGAGGCCAAAAAGAGGGACATATAAGATGCTCAAGTTGCAAGCTTAATTAAACCATATTGCAGGAACATTAACGTCGTAATAATTGTATTCTGACATTGCTAACATATTTCTTTTTCTGATAGTTACGCTTTTTTATGGCCATAGTGATGGCTAAACTTTATGTTAGTACAATTTTTTAAGAACAAGTTGACATACTAACAGTGAATAGTCATAAATCCGTGTAAATTAAGTTTCATTTACCATTATTTATACTAGCCCTCCCGCACGCGCTACTCGCCCACGCGATTGCTTGCAGCTGGGATTAAACTCAAATTTTGGTGGGACAGTCCAAATTGGTACTATATTGCCTTTCATGTTCGAATAGATATCTTAACATATATGCCTAAAAAGTTTGCTAGGTATACCGCAGCCTGCACGTATTTAGATTGTCCATGAAATAAACGAATTTAGATTGTCTGTGAAAAAAACTTGTTCATGCAGTCCGCGGTATGCATAGCAAATTTTTTAGGCATATATGATAACATAGCAATTCGGACGTGAAAGGCAATATTGTACCAATTTAGACTATTCCACCGAAATTCGAGTTTAATCCAAGCTCGAAAGCAATCGCGCATGCGCGTGCGTGATGGCTAATTATAATGAAATATAAATTCTAATAGTTAATAAAGTGGCACAGATAGTCCTACAAGACGAATATCAAACTTGAAATTTTTTAGTTACTAGATGAAAATGTGTGTCTAGCGCATTTTCTTTACGTTGATTCTTTATGTTTATTTTTATTTTTCTTGAAGATCGTCTAATAGCTTCTTTCTCCAATCAAGGAAATTGTGAAGGAAGAAAATCTGGATCTTGATAGCTATGTCACGAGGAAGCCGTCCAAAAAGAGGAAATAGTACATAGGAAAGTGCCAAGCCCTAGATCTTGACAGTTGCATCATCTAAGGGGATGATGCTGATGCATGCTTTTGTATTTTCGGACATGACAAAAAAACTGTAGCCATTTAAAGTTGAAGCGCAGTGGACATAATTGATAGGTTTCCCCATAAAATGCACGGAGAGCCGTCGGAGTGGTAGACGTGATACGTCAATTTTAATTCATTACTCATTTGTCCTGTAATTGTCACGCCCTTCCGCACCATTGATGTACTACGTACTATCACACAGTATTTTGCTGCAGACAGGAGCACGAAGAACTTAGGGGAAAATTCGTGGATGGTACAAACTTCATTGGCAAGTGATTGAAATTGGTCCCCGAAGAAGCGGACCTCGATATTAGGGTTTTAATGGCGCGAACATGGTTTTTGATGTCTGCTGTTGGCTCTTCATTAAAACTGTGAACATCTTTATAAGAAATCGATGTCTGATATGGTGGATGAATTGAAGTTTGCATGTCGTAAGTACGGGAAGTTCATGCGTGTTTGCATTATTGCAATTGCCCACGATATATATATATATACACACACACATAAATATACATATGTATATGTATATGTCCTTTCCTTTTCAAACCTACAGATACATATACCAAAGTATAGAAGCTCGCAAGGGTATATAGAAAGTGATGGCTTCGGCTAATTTCTGCTAAAATTACTCTTTTACCTCTCTAGTACATTTCCCGTAAAGGTGCGAAGCAATATAATTGTCAAGCAAATTTATCAACTAATTTGATGCAAATTCAAAGACTAACTGGAACGTTCTGCCCTCTACTCGGAATTATGAGCTTATTAATTCGATTCTCACCGTGAGAATTAAGTTCAAATTAGCCCTTCCATATTCCATAATAAGATCATGAAACGAGCCTCTCTCAGATTAAAAAAGAAAAAGAAAAACTGTTATCAATGAAGAATTCATGGTGTAGATCTTAGGGATGTACATTTCTAAACCCCAAGAGAAAAGGCGCATATATTGCTAATGTCGTAGCATCAATTCGTGATTTCATATCGAGGAGTAGAAATCTCAAATTTCGCCACACCCAAATTGAGAGTAATGCTTGTGCAAATGGGATGAGTCGAAGTTTGATGATATTGCTGCTGAGAGCCTGAAAGTTTAGATCTAACATTGTCTGACGACCATTTTTTTTTCTTTTTGCGTGCGTTTTTTTTTTATGAGCAAATTTTCTTTTTGGTTTTTAGTTATATAGTTGTTGTGCATTATCATATCCTTGTAATTCTTAATTTCTTTGTTTATTTTCTTTAATCAAAGCTTCAGCCCCATTTAGTCCAAGAAAAACAAAGTGAATATATGCTTTTTTTCCCTCGATTTGCAAGGGGATCCTTTGGAAGTCGTCCATTTCTGAGGGAAAAATTCCCTTCGAAATATATTGAGGAATTTTCAAGGGACTTTTCATCGTAAATTTTTGGGTATCTCTCTTAGAATTAAATTTATAACGAGGGAATTTCCCTAAAAAAATCTCTTAGAATTTCATTGGAAGTACTGAGGAAATTTTCCAATGGATAGGAATGAAGCTTCTTTGAATCGATTGACAACTGTAACAGTTGTCGGCTTAATTCAAAGGAAATTATGCCAAAACTTTACAGAGTTATACTGAAGCCATGCAACAAAAATTTGATCTCTATGATCCATACTGTGTACTCTATAACATAGGCCTTATTTACAGAAGTAGCGGAGAGCATACGAAAGCCTTGGAATATTATTCTTGGGCACTGGAACGAAACCCAATCTTATCTAGATGGGCAAACCCAGTTTGAACAAGTGAAGTACGCCATGCTAATATGCCTTAGATGATCCATTTCTCAGGATTAGAATCAATGTCTTCAAACTGTTCATTTGAAACAATTGAAACCATTATTATGGGATGATCATGATACTTCACAAAAATACAAACTATTGATCAGTCGAGGAACAATATTCACCATTTTTGTTCAATAAGATGCCAAAGTGGATGATTGGCTTATTCCATACTAGAAATAATCGCAGGAAATCTTTTGTTAACATGATTCCTATTTCTCAATAAAATCCCACAATGGAGACAATTAGTTGAATCCCGTAAAACCATTTCATAGAAATTTATTGATATCTTCTTTTATAAAGCAAATTAACATCGATTTTTGAAAAATCCACATTGTTTTTGCTTCTATTGTAACATAAGATTCCCTTTTTTTGGAAATATTCCTTCCGTATTACTGAGGGATTTTCAGGGGAGATTTCCTCGGTTTTCTCTTGGTAAGTTAATTTTTTTTTTGGGTAAAGTGAAGTGACTTGAACAACAAACTTTCTAAACGAATAAATTTAAAATAGAATTGAAAGCATAAAAGAAAGAGGATTCCAATTTGCAAATTGAATTGCATATTTAGCAGCACAACTTCAATAGTTGGAGGTCTCTCATGAAGCAAATTAAATATGCAATGTGGTTTCCAAACTATAAAGTATCGAATCCCGGTCTAACTCTAACTTTAACCCTAGCGAAAATTTCAAAGAAATAGAGAAGGAGGGGGAGAGAGAGAATTTGCAGGGCAGTTGGGCTGTTTGGTGTTGGGGCCCGTCGGAGGGCATTGGATTGGCAATCACGATGTTTGTGGCGTGGGACTGCACACGTTGAGGGTGCACTCCTTAGGGTTTCCTCGGATGGTGATGGTTTTCATTAAATTTTGAAACGGTACAGCTGTATAATTTATACCACATGGTTTAGTGATTTATTACTCAATACTCGCCCCTACGTGTGGGTTGAAATAATTTTCAAAGCTCAATGCATGAAATTAATTAAAAGGGGGACAAACGCATATGCGACATATCTAACTTGCACTCTGTTATCATATGAAATTTTTAGATGTCAGTCTAATTTAAAATATTAACTTTATTAGATACTAACACAATTTAATTATTCTTGACTTAATATTTTTCTCGTCAGAAGGAAAATGAATTCATAGTTAAGGTGGCCCCGGAATTGGAATTGGTGCTCCAGTTGGTCCCGGCGGTAGTTGTGTTGGTGGCCCTAGAGGTGAAGCTCAGGCTTTGGAGATTTTCAACCAAGTCATTGAGCTGTAAATATATAAAGACACTACAAGAAAAGCAGCTTATTGCGATTTTCTTTTGACCTATGAATACGCTTTCAGGCATCCCCTAAAACCTTGCGACGCTTCTGGAAACACTTCTGTAAGCGTCGTATATAAGAATGGGGATTGGAGAGTCAGGAGAAGGAGGAGACTAATGGAGATTTAAAAAGGTCAAGTCATATAAGAATGGGGAAGAGGCAAGCATTCTATTTTTGCTACACGGAGATTGATGAAGCTGTGACTTCGTGAGATTACTGAGGGAAAATTTCAAACAGTAAATTTTTTGGGAAGATTTTTAAGAAAAAAATTCCGAACTTTGATAGTTTCTCCGAGGGAAATTTCCTTAGGAAAACTCTTAGATTGTGATTTTTATCCTAACGTCGAAATATTCACCAAATTTTCCTTGAAATTTTCAAGAAAATTGTTTCACTAAGGAATTCCCCCTTGAAAATTGAGGAATTTGTTCTAGTTTTAACATTGTAAACTTTACTTTCTTCAACCCTACCGACTAAATTTTTTTTTTAAATATGAAGAAATTGAAGAAAGAAGGATGAAGGGGAGGAGGGCGGTGGGACCTTCGCCGGTGGTCACATCGGCCGAGCAAGATCGTCACTAACCTCTAAACCGTTGGAAATCTTGGAAATAGAAGGGTGGGTTGACAGTGAGGACCCCTTATCACAGAATCAATGATCCCAACTTCGGTAGGGAACCCTTAATTCTAGGGGAATGGAACCCTTAATTCTAGGGGAATGGGCTTGGACACTGACTATCCCTCCCCCTCCAAAGTTGTTGGCGGCTCCAAAGGTCACAAATAATATTATAGGAGGAGGGGTTGCTACCTGCTAGGCCCCTTCCTTTGAAATTGAGGAATTCCTGTTTTGACTCGAATCCCTTAAAACTAAAGGGACCAGCCCCCTCCTCTTCCCCCTTCCTTCTATACTCAGTTAATTATTTTTTCTTTTTTTTAATATTCTAAATTATTTATTAATTTTTAAAAGTATTTTTAGATGGAAAAAGGATTTTTTTTGGTTGGAAAATTACATGATATGGTGATAAAAATTGTTGAGGACGAAATTGGCAAGGTGACACATGATTAGGAACAAAAGTGATTTTTTATTTTTTATTTTTTATTTTTCCAAATCTTCCTTGCACGCTTTGTTTCAGTTGAGGAATTTTCCAAAAGAAGTGTCACGTGGAGATTTATTTGTATAAAACCTTTGTGGTTGAAATTCATGCTACTTAGAATTGAGGAACCTCAGTTGACTAAATAGCAGGAACAAAAATTAAGGGAAATAAATATTATATTTTTAATAATAATGAAGCATAACTATACCTCAACAGACAAAGTTGTCGGAGATCTTCCGGGATTCTGGCATCGTGGCCGGAGGAGCGGTGAACCCCACCGTCTCCTCGTCCTTTCTCTTTTGTTTTTTTAATTATTTTTTAAAAATTAAGAAAAATACAAATTAAACTTCATGTCAGTAAAAAAAGGGCTGTAAGCATATATTTTAAAAGGAGGAGCGTTATTGCCCTTTTCAATAATTTCTTAATTTTTTATTGATTAAATTTTCGAGTCTCTGTTATTAATATATTTCTCTCATAAACTACATCCTTAATATGCATATATTTAATGAAATATCGCTGTTATTTCTACATAATCAGTAAATGATTAAATAATTTATTAAAAAAATAATAATTTTCTCAATAATTTTAAAATTTTTTCTAGATATGAATTTTTTTTGAATTTAATGTAGTAAATGTCTAAAAAAAATTCACTTCCTATATCATCTTTTTTTTTACTCTTGTTTTTTCCTACACCTTACTTCAGTCTGTTTGATCTTGCTCTCAGTATGCACTTTGCTAAGATTTGGAGGCGATTCGACCAACACGAGGAATGAGTAAAACGAATATAGAAACGACACACAAATAATTTGGTAGAATTAAGAGTATCCACTAGATCGCACAAAAGAGATTACAACGAGATCACACTCGTATCTCCCAAACCCAAACACCAATCTACTCTCACTAAGACCAAGTCTTATAATAAGCTCCTCACGATCTTCACCGTCACATCTAACCTAGTGCTCTAAGACTATCTATATATATATATATATATATACAAAGTATAAGACCCATATCCATAATTTCATATAAATATCCTTAATATCCCTAAGGATATATCCTAGAATATTTATCTATAAAGATAGGTATGAGACCACCTAGAAAGACATCTCAGAGTTGCAAGAAAAAATCGCACCAAAACGAAAACAAAATCTCACACTAGAAAATTTCGCTCGGCCTCCAATGCGACATCACCGCTTTTTTGTGCTGCAACACAAATATTGCTTTCAATTTTGTGCTTCATGTTGTGCGGCAGCACCACTTTCTTTGCTGCAACACCACTTCCTTTGTTGCAGCACAAACTACTAAACGCTCATCCTTGTCTTTGGTCGATCTTTCATCCTCGTTTCTGATTCTTCGAGTCTTCGGGTCTCTTATATATATATATATATATATATATATAGTGATGATTATTATCTCTGTTGTAATATTTTTTGTGTTGTAATCTCCATTGTATATGTTATCCCTACTGTCTGCATATTGTATATTTGCTAAAATATAATATTACTTTTTGCAATGTTTCTCGACTAGGATAATCTTATAAAGAATAAGTTAGTTTATTTAAGGCGATTTTATTTTCCTTAGATTCATTATGTAATTTTTCCTTCATCATAAATGCAGTATTATATATTTTTCTAAAAAAATCACCGGGACTATGAATCATTGAATCCATGTCCAATCCTAAATCTTGAACTGATAAGTGACAGTACCCAACATATTTATAAACACATAATTTCCTACTTAATATTTTTATGTAGGATGTTAACTCGCAACACCCACCTTCCTTGGCAACAAGTCTTTTACAATTTGCCTACACATAATACATGCACTTGAACACCTGCCTTAACAATCGACTACGAGTCAGGTTTCCATTTTCTATTGTTCAACTTTTTATGCTCTCAATACTTTCATTATTTCTTCTTCTTCTTCTTCTTTTTTTAACGAGACTACGACTTTTAGTTATTGTAGTTAAAATTCCGAAAAAAAGGGCTAAAAATTTGTTTGAAAAAGAAAATTTTTTCTAATTCAAAAAAATTTAAAATTCTCTAAAAAATTCTCAATAACTTATCGAGCCCCCGCTATAGATGAATGGGTCCGCACCTAGCTATAATTTGATTTAATAACCATATTGTTGCGTAAATATGCGCTATTTTCTTTACTAGGTGCATTGACAACTCCTACAACTTTTAAAATCCCATCACATAGCGCATCGCCAATATTAAAATGCACATTATTACGCCAAAAAATTGGCCAGTAGAAAATTCCGCAACGTTTCAAAACAGTCAGTACAGGAAAATGACGTTTTAGGGACAATATTTAGTGACCAAATCATTGTTGGCTGCAAAATTGGAAACTTTTTGCGACAAAATAAGTAAGTACTCGGTAAATAGCATTGCTTTAGCGACCAAATTAATGTTCAGTCGCCAAAGATTTTGGGCCGACTTAATGCCACCTTCATATGGTAACTGCTTTTCCATTTGGTCGCAAATATAATTGCGACAAAATAACCTTGGTCGCTGTAAAGACTGAAAATAAAAGTGCTCGCAAAATCTACTAGCGACTTCTTAGCCGCAAATGCTTTAAAAATGAAAAAAGAAAATTGAAAAAGCAATCTCGATTCTCGGTCACGAGAACCAATCGACTCGCAGTCGTCGATTCTCTCTTCCCATCTTCCTTGCTTCCCCCCCCATCTCGAACCTTCATCGCTCTTCCTCAATCGTTGATTGGTTGCCGGGCCCCTTGCTCACCCTTCGGCAAACAAGTTGCACTAGCTTCGCAGCTAAACTCTCTGGTACTCTAGCTGCCCCACTCCTCCCCATTCACTGTCAACCTCACCAGTGCTCCGAGTCTAGTCGGAGCCGCCCCTGCGTGCCCAGCTCTCCCAGTTAGCAGGGTAACGCCACCGCCCTTCTTCCTCCGCCTGCGTCGCCTAATCAGTACTTTTTGTGAGTATTCCTACTCACAATGCACTTTCTATGAGTTTGGTTTCTTAAGTTTGATTTTGGATCTGTGCTGTTATTAGTACTTTTGCTGGTAATTTTTTATTCATTGCCCTAATTTTTACCCATTTGAAGAGAATAATGTAAGGATTTGCATATATTAGAAAGCTCTGAGTTCTCTTTTGGCCTTATCTTATAAGCTTCCTTGCATTATAAAATTGTAGGATACTTGTTGAGCTTAATTTACATCTATAACTTCTCATAGTATGTGAAGGCCCAAAACCTATAGAGGATTTCAGTTCAACTCTAATTAGGAAAATGATTTTGTATATCTTGAGGCTAAAAAGATCTCCGGATGATAAAGTAGTGTTTTACAATGAGTTTATGTAATAATCTCGTGTGTTCCCTCCACAAGATAAACTGAACTCTTTACTTTAAAGCTACTTGTACATTTCAAATTTATATATTGACTTCTCTTGCATTGAGAGTCTTGAGGTCTGTTCTGCTATAAAACTCGTCTTGTTTAATCAATATTATATGCATAATTATATATATTCTTGAAAAAACGAATTGTAAAAATGAAAATGTTGTATTATTTGATGTCTTGTGGTTCTAACAAGTCTCATAAAGCATGATTGTGCACTTTATTCCTCAATTTTTTATTACAATTAAATGGAAGGAAAAGAATTTAGTCAAACGATCCTTTTATACTTGTATGGTATGGGAGGCCATTTCCGATTATACTATCTTTGTGCACGGATTTTTTTTATGAACTTCACTGTTCAAATGATCTGGTGGTACCTTCGTATTTATTTTTCTTAGGATGTTAAATTATTTAGTGCTAATGTACCATTCGTTACTATAATCTTTTTAGATGGTCTCTTTGCTGATTTTATGCCTCTTCTACGGCAGTAACATTTTTATGGTACCTCTAAGAGTTGCTTGAGAAAAGGGGTTGTATTGCAATGGCCTGTTTAATTCTTTATTTTGGTGACATGTAATAATCCTCTTTTATTTTAATTTTTTTTCTACATTAGTTATTAAGACTCTACTATTGTTGCGGTTCATACTCTTCTTAGGTGATGGGTTGCTGGTTCTAAGCTTTGAATAATTGATGGAGACACCATGCTTGTTGCCATTGTTATGCTCTCTCTGTTTTTTTTTTTATTTTTTCCTTTTTTGTATAAGATTTGATTTTACGAGTCACTATTTATTCTTTTGGCTTGTAACCAAGAAAACCATCACTTGTTATTTTTCTACTATTGTTCTATAGTTTGTGGCTTACTGGTTAATATCGAAGTAAATATGTGAGGCCTTTCTTTTGACCGAGAAAATAAGTTCTATGATAATATTAGAAACTGGGGAGATAACCACGGAATTGCTCTGGGAAAAGCCCATATTCGAATCTCACAATTAAGATCTTTTGTAGAATGTTCGTTTTAGGTGAGCATACCATTGGCATAAGTGATTTGTCCTGTGGTGGCGTGAGAACTGATGGGAGCTTACATTGATTTGGTTCTGCTAAAATTGTACTACTCATTAGAGACATGATAACTGAGGACATTACTGAAGAATTTGATTTTGGTGCATTTGTCATAATTGGAGTAGAAATAAGCTAATTTGATATTCTAGATTGAAAGGAATTTGACTGAGTTTTTTGCTCTGGTTCTTATTGGTGTAAAATGTCTTTGATTATTGTAGGCTTTGAATTCAAATAAAGTCGTTCAGGTTGAATTATTTGCACCGCAGTGTGGCCACTGCCAAGCTCTAACTCAGACATGGGAAACGGCAGCAACTGTTTTGAAAGGGATTGCTACCGTGGCAGCCTTAGATGCTTATGCACACCGGTCCCTTATAGGTTTAGCTTTATTCAAAGCTTTTATTCTGATCATGGAATCACTTTGGTTAGTTTGTTTTCATGCATTTCATTGATGGGGCTGCTAACTTTCAAGAACTTCTATTATACCTTCACCAAAAATGGTCTTTCTTCCCCCTCCTCCCTCGACATAGATCATTATTTTGAACATTTGAGTATGCTCCCAACCATGAGGGAGTATATCAATGAGCCTATGTTCTCGAAGCTCGTCAATAGTGAATGTGATGTAATTGTCAGAATCTTGGAGTAATTAAGTTCTCATCCTTGTGTAGAGCCCCTGTTAGTCTGTATATTTCTTGGTTTAATATATTATTCGCATATCCTTCTTAATGATAAGACTTACGTAGCTAGTAATGTAAACTGAACTATTATCCAATCCATCGGTTTTGTATATTATAGAAAAAATGCTCTTTACCACTTTTATATACATGGTCATTGTTCTATTTTTTTGGTGTTGCAGATGTTTGTTGAGGAAGCATCAAGTACTTGCCATCTTGTAATACTTAAGATTTCGTTTGCTAAGATATAATCAACTCTGTTTTACTCATGTTAATATTAAATTTATATAGATTTATAAGCATAGAAATTTAACTTTTTGTTATTAGAATGGTGGAATATTAAAATTATTATGTATTTGTTGAATATGCTATATTGAATTTGTTATGGATATTTTGAGGGTACAGATCAATTTAATTTTGTTATTATGAGATTCTTTGCTTAGGGTAATTATCGAATTTAAAAGATATTTGTAACCTCTTTCTTTTTTCGAAAAAATAAATAGCGACCAAACTTTAGTCGCAAATAAACAATTAAAATGTTAATAAATAATATCCACACATACTTTTAGTAACTAAAATTACATCTGTTCGCAAATTGGACTGAGGAACAGGGGCATGGGCGACTAAATGAATGTATTAATAACTATTTGTTATCCTTACAGTAACTAGCATTTTCGTCACAGAATGTGGTTAACTAACATAGGTTGGTAGGGAAAATTAAGGATTTAGCGACCAAATTCTTTAGTTGGTCGCCGACACCCTTTTTGCGACGGCTTTCCAGCGACCAGTTGCGACGGACTCGGTCGCTAAAACCTTTAGCGACGGAATTATGACAAATGGCGACTAAACTGTTTGGTCGCTATTTCTTCTTTTTCTAGAAGTGAGTCTGAATGGACATTTTGAACATCCAAAATTGTTCAGCCCAGTTGGTTATGGTGTAAACTATAAACATATATGGAGGCCCAGATATTGTTGCAGCCCAGTGGCGCACCAAGAAAAAACACAAAGGGGAGCCCTTTCATTGTAACCACAAAAGCCCTGCTGATGAGCTCGTAATAAACCTGCCACGGGACATCATTGAGAACTAGGAAATGACGTAGAACTAGGCGTAGTCCTGCGGGTTGCGTAGATGATTAGAAAAATTAATGAAATACAATTATTTGATAAGTATATATGGACAAATTATTTAATTTCTTGAGATGGAGTTATATTAAAAAACTTCAATATATATTGGACAATAAAAAAATAAGTATTATAAAAAACTTTTAAAACTTATTTGAGATTTTATATATAAATTAATTATTATGATTGTTTTAAAACTGAAATATTCAAATACATGAATCTCTTTTCGAAAATATTAATTAATTGAGTAATTGAAAAGACACTTAATCACGAGCTGAGAGTTAGCAATTGGAGCTCTCACGGCTTGCACTACATTCAACCACGATACGAGGATTAGGAAATGGAGCTCTCATATCTCGTGCTTCAGTTTTTATATAATATTAATAGATAGATGCGTATAGGTCGTTTATCACCCAATAGCGACCGCAATAATAGTTGAAAAACAGTGGCCTAATGGACGAACAAAGGCTGATGTCTCTTCAGAACATTTTTGTTTTAAAACAGCTTTCGCAATATCAATTGTACTTTTCCCGAATTCTACCACCTACTTAACCCAACTACTTTTATTTTTATATCCTCAAATCAAACTAAATCAAATTAAATCAAATTTAACTTCATTACCAAACGCAAAGTTAATTTGACTGTGAACCTAAAATGAGATGCTCGATCTAATTGATGGCAGGTAGACAGCTAGAGGAATCATCCATATATTGGAACAATTAATTGGATTTGTAGTTCCCGAGCGGGGAACTTTCACGATCGTATTGGTGATACAACTGGGACAAGCATACTGCTACTCAAATCCTCTCTCTAACTTAGGAGTTGTAGATGGGCTGGGTTTTACCTTAATTATGCAATTTATGAATGAGCAAAATTAAAAGCATTAGGGAAGCATAAGTCAATATATTTTGATGGTCAATTTTCATGATGCTCTCAGGGTTCGTTCCCAACGAATGATTTTCAATGATGAGGTATATCTCGCTCGCAATTTGTACATGTGCGGCGCCATCTCGACTTACAAAACAGTAAAACAAAAAATTACCATATCAATGAAGAAGTGGAATAGTTGCTCTTCTATTACAAAAAGTGGGGTCCAACTATTATTATCATTTTAGCAAATTATAAGGAATATCATGAAATTTACCTTCTTAATCAAGGAAAAAAAGAGAGTATAATATAGTGGTACACTCTCTTTTGCTAACTAAAATGTTCCAAATTTGATTCTTAGTATTGAAATTACTTGTATCTTTTATTTAGCTTTCTGATTTCTTTATACTAGGCTTATGACACTTCCTTGTAAGAGAAGAATAATGTATGCATGTAATTTTATACGACATATACAATAGTCAAAATACTAGGAGCTTTATCCTTTGACGCATGTCCAATTTCGAGTTTTCTCCTTCTATATGGTGATACTATGATATGTGGTTTTCGACTTTGACTTTTTAAATATTTAGACTCCAGAGGTTGTAAGAGTTACAACAAGAGGAAGAAGAAGATGGGAAGCCACCATGACTATGCTTCTCAGCTTCTTGATGACAATTGCCAACTCTCCTTTCATCAGCTTCTTCTCCATTGTGACATCTCTGATCTGCTGAGAAATTCGTGGAATCAAGGGGATGAGGAAGTTGCCTGGCGGCCACCTCCCTCCTCCGAGGTCACTGTCTGCGCTTGGGGTTGTCAGTGACCTCAAATGAGGGGTGGTGGCAGCCGACAACTGCTCCCTCCCTGCTCTCCTTCCCAGTTATGGCGGATTTTATTTTATTTTTTTGCATATTCATTATTTTTCATGTTCAAGATTTGGTTTTATTTGCAGATAATTTAGAATCTGTTGATTTTCACAGAAAATTAAATGATGGGACAAAAGTGAAGAAATGAATAACGTTGAGGACCAGATCAAACCTGAAAAAATGTTTAGGACAAAAGTGAAAAAAATTAGCTCAATGATGGAGACTAAAAATAGTTTTTTCCCTTTACTTTTCTATAATGTTCTCGATTAAGAAATTTTCAACTTTTTTATATTTTTGGTAAAATAGTAAATTTTATTAGTTCACCACCATTGTATCTTGCTAATAGCATTATGAATTTCGAATATAGAATAATGGTAAATGAGAAATTTTTATGATCGTTTCAGTAGATGTATTAAGATTATAAAAAGAAAAAAACATTACAATGATTTTGAACGCATCATAATATAATTGCTAATTTCATTATAGCTAGCCTGCAGGAATGCGCGGATCTATCTTAACTAGTTAGTTTCGGTGATAACAACATTGTTGGTCCATCAACAATTTTCCAAAGAACGATTTGTTAACCGAGAAAAGATGGCAAGCTGGTGCGCCTTTACAAATTGTGCGGACCGTAAGTTAAGTAGAGTTATGAAAGGGTGAGTACGTTATCACTACAAACTAATTGCCATCTAGTGACAGTTTCTCTACTGATAGAAATTTTCATCAATGTAGATAGTTTTTGCTGACTACATTTAAAATCTCTCAGTATACGTTGTTCTTTTTCTGAGAGACCATATACCGTCACTATAGGTTAGTTTCTACTGAAGAAAATTTGAGATCCGTCAACGTAACGTTTTTTTTTTCTTTTGCTGACAAACCATAGTGCTGTCACCTAGGTAGGTACTTTACTGATGTCTAAAACTAAAAACCGTCTATCACTATGGCACAAGTGGCCGTCGGCATTTTGTTTGACATTTATTGATGTGTATCTCGATCAGTATATCGTAATTTCGTGGATTTTGATCTTGCTTTTCCTTTTCTTCCCCTCATCGAGATCATGTTTTTGGTACGATTGGAAAAGACCTCCACATCGACTTTATTTTGTATTGAAAATGATTGATTAGTTTTTGTTATCTTATTCTTATTTTGGTAAATATAGCTATAATAGTCATTATTTGGAATATACAAAACTTAATATATATATATATATATATATATATAATGATGATGAGAGACTCTAAACAACGATCAATCACGACTCGAAAGAATATAATCATAGTATTAAATATATAGGACTACTAGTAATTAAATTTCATAAATAGGGCAAGAGAAAAACCAAATTAATGAAAAAGTTGAAAAAATATAAATTTATACATTTATCGATTATCTAAATTAAAAATATATTATCTATTACTTTAACTTTAGTAAAATATTTTTCAAATTTAAAAAGTTAAAATTTTACAAATTTTACATTGTTGAATAATATTATATTAAAAATTATAAACTAGAAAGGTCAAGATTGACTATATCTATGTAGACACATGATTTTGGCTCGGAGTCGATTTTGAACTCAATTGGACTTGAAGATGACGATCTGACATGACTGCGATAACAAAGGGCAAAATGGTCATTTCATGGGTTTTTAAGGAAAATATTATTGATTATTTCACAATTTCAAACGATCATAAAATTCATCAAGGGTAAGCCAGACATGTGCTGAGGACTCGGGACAAATTGGAAATGGAAGACATATGGGCTCTCTTGCAATTTACATAAAAATTAGATCCCCATGTGTAATTTCGGATTCCCATATAATATCTCATCTTCTCAAACCCTAAGCTTTCTGCCTCTGCTCAAGATCGAAAAAGGAGAAAGGGAGCAGAAGGGGTAGTAGCAGCAGCCGCTCTTATGTTGTCGGCCAATATTGCATCAGCGTCGTCCTCGACCCATAACATCACTGACAAAGCCCCCTCTTGCCAAGCTTCACCTACCATTGTCCTCCTCAAACTCCGTCACTAAGCCTTATTGACGAGGAGGATTTTCAGCCCAAATTCATATCAACAAGCCCAAGCCCAAAGAAGTATATCATGAATATATCAAGGAAATATTCTCGTGATATGGAAAAGGAAGATGAAATGTCTTAATCCATAGATTAGGAATATTACTATGTTAATTAGGTGGTTTATTTCATTAAGATAGAAATATATTTAGAATTAGATATTACTCCCAATTTTAGTTTGAGTCAAGAGTATTAAATTTCCTATTTTGGAACAATTATTTGTTTTGTTTTAAGAAGTTACATAGTAAGAGTTTAGATCTTCTTAGTTGTCTTAGGACTATATATATGTAGTCTATCTCATTCTAATCGATTACTAGAACTAAATATCTCAGAAAGACTTACTGTTTAATAATACTTTGAGTTTGTCATAACTCTTTATTTTCAGCATATCGCTAGAGTTTAAACGTGTTTTATCCCCTGTAAGTCTAAATTCAGATTTAGGCATGAGAAATCATGATCCGCGCTGCGTCAATTGGTATCAGAGCAAGACTTGTCTAAATATGATAATGACGAACGAAGCGATTCACAACTACTCTAATGCCGAAGAGTAGAAGGTGACAATAAATTAGTAGAGATTAGAGAGGCTGGAACAGATACTCGAATAGAGGTTGGAGAGGAGACCAGACCAGAGGTTCAAGGAGCTAGGTATCATGCTTGGCGCTCTAGGCTTACGTGCTGATTAAAAAGTGGGAGACGGCGGTCGGCCATATCGAGCTATTCCTCGTGAGCAGCCTGTCATTCGATGCATTTCGACCAGTCGTACACTCCAAGTTAAAGCTAGTTCATATCAAGATAGAGGATACGATCGAGCTGTGAATTATTGCGAAAGCAGAAGATATCTATGGGATCTAGGAGATTACTATCCAAGAAGATTTCCTACCTTCGATGGAAGAGTAAGTTACAAAGATTTTCTAGAACGGATTTTCAATGTGGATCGTTTCTTTGATTACTATGATATTTCGAATACTGGAAGCCGAGTTGATAGAGTTGTTTGTCGCTTAAAAGGTAAAGCTTCTACTTGGTGGGAAAGATTGCAACAAGATCGTATTCGAGATGGCAAAGATCCAATTTTTACATGGAGGCGTATGAAGAGATCTCTAAAAGCAAGATTTCTTTCCTTGGAGTATGAAGAGTACTCGTTTCAATTGTATTAACAATGTTCTCAACTAAGTAGGATTGTTGAAGAATATACCATGAAATAACTTCACTTGGTTGAATGCGTTATGCTAGTGGAAAGTGAAGATAGTCAAGCATTATCTAGAAGGCCTAAATCCTGACATATAAGAAAGAATGCGGTACAAGGTGATTTCGACTTTATCTAAAGCTTACAGCTTAGCTCTTAAGGTTGAATTGCAATTGAATGAGCAAATTAGAACTGAACCTTGAGAGAATTTTGTTGATTTAGCCAACTTTATCATGAAAGGGCTAAGGTAAATCTTAGTGATATGGCAAATATTCATCTAGCGATGGAAGAGGGAATTCCACACAGTAATCATAGCCCTGAAAAGGAAGACAAGAGACTGCAATTAGTGGACTGCAAGGAGGAGCGAATTCAGGAAGTTTCTAAGATGTTGAGAGTCCTAAAAAGAAAGATGATATCAAGGTGAAGAATGAGTTAACTCTAGAATCACGTGAGTTGCCTATGTTGATCGTGAAGAAATTATCTTTTGAAAAGAAATTTCCAAAGATGTCATCGGTATTAACATTCCTACATATGGAATTTCAAGCTTTGGCAAATGAAGATCCATCCATACGAGCGATTTAACTTCATGGTGACTACAATACTTGAAGCGCAGCGAAAGCTCGAGGATGAGCTTTGCACAAGTATGAGAGAATGACAAGGAGGATTTTCAGCCCAAATTCATATCAACAAGCCCAAGCCTAAAGAAGCATATCTTTGATATATCAAGGAAATATTCTCGTGATGTGGAAAGGGAAGATGGGATGTCTTGATTCATAGATTATGAATATTACTATCTAGTATATTTTATTTAGATAGAAATATATTTAGAATTAGATATTACTTCCAATTTTAGTTTGAGTCAAGGTCTTAAGTTTCATATTTTGGAACAACTACTTATTTTGTTTTAGGAAGTTACATATTAAGAGTCTAGATTCTATTTTTTTTTATTTTATTTTAGTGTCTTCTTAGTTGTCTTAGGACTATATATGTATAGTCCATCTCATTGTAACAAAAGGCTAGAACTCTATATCTCAGAAAGACCTATTGCTTAATAATACTTTGAGTTTGCCATAACTCTTTGTTTTCAGTAAATTGTTAAGGTTTAAACGTGTTTTATTCCCCTCAAGTCTAAATTCAGATTTAGGTGCGAGAAACCGTTATTCGCGCTGCGTCACTCACGATCCTCGACCTTATCTCCAAGGTCATCGAGCGGGACTAGTGTCACAGCCAGCTCCATCGTTCCCTTTTCGAAGCTCCGACAAGTCCCTCCGTCGATTTTCCTGAGTTAAGCCGAGCTAAGTTCCACTCTCCCAGTCTATCTCTCTCTCTCGATCTCTGCTCTGTCTGCTGCCGTCTCTCTCTACCTTTCGCAGGTGACCGGAGTTCTGGTTACAACCTAGCCCTTCCAGCGATGAGCTCAGCTCGTCCCCTCTATCGTGACCTCCTCCGTAGCAGCAGCTTCCCCCCACAGCCCCGTATGAGGCTCAGTTCGGATGATTAGAGGGTGTCAAATGAGTTCTTTTAACCCGAAATTCTGGTGCTTATGCATGGCTGAGTTACAGAATGTTGTTTGAAGGATTTGAGGTTGTTTTACTCTATTTTGATGTGTTAGAAGTCGGCTGGATGTCGAGGCTGAGATGCATGACATTTCCTGAATTGATTTAAGCTTCTTTTACTTGATTTTGATGCCTCAAGGTTGAGCTTGACATGCGGGCTGAGTTGAATATTGGTTCTAGGCCTGATTTATGATTGTATGACATGATATTAAAGTATATATTGTAAATATAGATATGTGGCTGAATTGAATAATAAAGATGGATGATATATGCTTTATCTTGGAGGATGAATGACATGAGGAATGGCTATTTGGGTGGTTAGTTTCGGGTCAAGTTAGAGGGCTTATCAATGTTGGACTTGCTTTCAACTTCGTAATTTTTATCAATGATGATACGAGGTATTATAGTTATAAGGTATCAACTTGGTAATGTATTTTTCATTGTAAGAAGCAAGTGCAAATTTTGTTAAGTTGCTGTTTGGATTTAAGTGTCACCTAATGGTTTAAGAAGCAGATAGATATGATGAATTATTATTATCTTTTTTCTGTGAAAAACGGGGATATGTTCTCAAGATTATCATGGATATGCCACACTCCTTTTCCTGCATCATTAACATAATTTGTAGCTCCACTTTAGTCAAACGATCTCACTAATCTTTTTCTGCATGCTTATTGTATTTGCAATTGACGGAGGTCTGCAGTTCAATTTGCTAATGGAATTAGAAACCCTTTCTAATTTATATTGAATTAACTTTCTAATTGGATGCTCCCTTTGTTGTAATGATTTATGGATTATGTTTTGATCTTTAACTGAGTTAGTGGAACTATGGGTCATATTGGTTGCTCTTGTTGTAATAAAATATTGGAGATACTTTTTCGCATGCCCATCCACAAGTCTATCAAATCACTTCGATAATTATCAAAATGATGGTAAAGGTTTAGTTTGTCATTTATCTTTTTTGTGTATAATTCTTGTCTTGGTTCATAATATTCTCTCTTTGCCATAGGTCAAACAACTATATGATTGTATATCCCTGAGCATAAATGTCTCTGTTTTCACTACATGGTTATTTTCTATGTACAGCAAGATCAAACTAGAAGCTTAAGAAGCATGGAACAAGTTTTTGACTCTTAGCTTTTTGTTATGTATGTAGACTTGTTATCTTGAGTTTTATCGGAGAAGGCTTAATTTTGTGACAATAGGAATTAATGTAATGCTTTCATTCGTTTTGCTTTCGGACCCTCTAGGAGCTTCAATTACCATGGAACAAGTTCTTTTTGAAATTTCCAACCTTCATGTATGTCTATTGATTGGGCTTGGTATTTTGCACATAGTACATGTTATTGGAACTTTGAAGTGTTGGAGCAGTTTTCTCTTTTTTATTAGTAGATGTAGTTTTGATGCCCAGACACCTTTTCCTATTACTGATTATGCTTTATTTCACCTTTTGGGTGGCTTGTAATTACATCAAATATTATGCAATGTTGGATATCTCTGTAATTTGGAGGAAGTTGAGCTCAGATCGTGTTGGCCTTTTATCGGGTTTTAATAGGCCCAAGGACCCACCTTGTAGGGTTTATTTTTCAGCATAGATGTGGCAGGTGGCTGATCTGTAGCAGAACAGAAAGCAGCGCAGAACACGGAGAAATACAAAGCATAATTCGGATCAATAGTGGCAGCGTGCAGCTGGAGATCAAACCTCAATCGGGATGTCAAACGAACTCCGATTGAAACGAAATTTTGGCACCAGCTTCATGACACGTGGGGTTAAGTTCTGAACGGTTAGGATTCATATTCGAGCTCTGTAGGTGCTGTTTCAGCTGATTTTGTAATTCACTTGTTGTGGGTAACGAATTTCGGGTTTGGGTGATCCAAGAGAGTGTGTCTCTTGAGTTTGGTGATCCAAGGGTTTATCCTTGATGAAAAATTTTGTGTAACCTTCATTGATAGTGGATCATTGATTCGGAATTGGTCTCGTGGTTTTTCCTCACATCGGGGTTTTCTACGTAAAAATTCTTGGTGTCTTTTTTTTTTACTACTTGTTGGTTGATTTGGTTGATTCCTATCTCAATTACACTAGTAGGGGAGGAAGACTAATTACTACGTTGTTGTTTGGCCGAGCACACCCTTTGCCAACAAGTGGTATTAGAACCTCGAGTTAGAGAAGTTTAAGTTTTTCAGTGTTTTCGAGAGGGAGGAGTCTACGGGATCTATGTTCAAGTCGAATGCAACCAACTACTCTATATGGAAGTCTCGGATGGAGGATCTTCTATTCTGCAGGGACTTGTATGATCCCATTGAAGGGGATTCCAAGAAACCAAAAGATAAGGATGACAAGGCCAGGGAACGTGCAAATCGGAAGACTATTGGTTTAATTCGGCAGTGGATAGACAATAGTATTTATCATCATGTTGCTCAGAAGACAAATGCGAAAGTTTTGTGGGATAAGTTGGCAAATCTCTATGCGAGGAAGACTCCACAAAATAAGGCATTTCTCATGAAGAAGCTGGTTCATCGTTGTTGCCAAGATGGAGGTGATATGGCTGTGCACATGAGTAATTTCCAGGATATTGTTAACCAGTTGACGAACTTGGAGATAATACTACCCGATGAGTTGCAGGCTTGTCTACTTTTAGGAACTCTACCGGATAATTGGGATATACTTGTAGTTGCGTTGAGCAATTCTACACCTAATGGAAGGTTATCGTTGGCCACGGTGACATATAGTTTATTCAATGAGGAGACTAGAAAGAAAGACTTTGGGATTTCCATTCGGTTTGAAACTTTGGTTACTGAACAACGGGGGAGAAGTCAAAGCAGAAATTCATCTTCCAAGCATGGTAACTCACGTGACAAATCGAGGGGTAGATCAAAGTCGAAGACGAGGAAATGGGTCACTTGCTATCACTATGGAAAAGAAGGACACTACAAAAGGGAGTATAAAACTCTAAGAAAAATTAGAATGACAACGATGAAAGCAAGAAGAAAGAAAGCACTACAACAGTGGCATCTAATGGAGAGACCTACATTATTTGTGATGAAGTTTATGTGAATCTCACGTATCAAGACTCTACTTGGGTTGCAGATACATGTGCCTCGTTTCATGTCACTCCTCATTAGGATTTTTTCTCATATTACACTACCGGGGACTATAGTTATGTGAGAATGGGGAATGGACAGTATGCAAGATTGTCGGTATTGGTGATGTATGTCTAGAGACTGAGCTTCGCTGCAAGTTGCTTCTGAAAAAGATTAGGCATGTTCTAGAAATTTACCTTAACCTAATCTCGATGAGTCAGCTTGATGATGAAGGCTACAGTAACAAATTTAGTGGTGGGAAATGAAAGCTCTCCAAGGGTTCGTTGATTGTGGCACGAGGTCAGAAGGTTGACATTTTCTACAGGCTGCGTGCTAGGTACAACTCCGGTCAGGTTAATATTGCTGAGAATTATCATATCGAGCTATGGCACAAGAGACTTGGGCATATCAGTGAGAAAGGTATTTAAATTCTTGCTAGAAAGCAGTCTTTACCTGTTAAAGATATGCACTTGAGCACTTGTGATCACTGTTTAGCTGGTAAGTAGATGATAGTTTCTTTTGTTAGAAGTCGTCCTCTAGATGCGATCATATACTTGATCTTGTGCATACTGATGTTTGTTTCATGTCGGATAGATCTCTTGGTGGTGCTCTCTATTTTGTAACCTTTATAAATGATCGCTCCAAGAAGGTTTGGGCTTATCCTATGAGGACTAAAGATCAGGTGACTGAGATTTTCAAGAACTTTCATATAGCAGTGGAAAGAGAAACAGGCATGAAGCTAAAATGTGTCGGAGCTGATAATGGTGGTGAGTATAGGGGTCCTTTCGAGAACTATTGCAGGACTCATGGGATCAAACTTGAGAAGACGGTATCGAAGCTACCACAACAAATGGGCTTGCAAAGAGGATGAATCGCATAATTGTTAAGATAGTTCGTTGTATACTTTCCCAGGCGAAACTGTTTAAGTCCTTTTGGGGTGAGGCAATGAGGACAACAGTTGATCTTATTAATCTTACACCGTCAATTGCACTTGATGGAGATGTACTCGAGCAGGTATGGAACGGCAAGGAAGTATTGTACATGCATCTCAGAGTTTTCAGGTGCAGGGCATCTGTTTCCTCAATATGAAAGATCAAAGCTCGATGCTAAGGCAAAACAATGCATCTTCTTGGGTTATGCGCATGAAGAGTTCGGGTACAGGTTTTTGGACCTTGATAGCAGGAAGATCATCAAGAGCAGGGTGGTTATGCTCTTTGAGGACCAGACAAGTGAGGATTTACAGAAGTTAGAGAAGGCCAGAGTAAGCAGTCCTTATGAGATCTCTATTCCTGTACCAGTTGATGTAAAACATCGAGTGGAAGAGGCACCTGCCGAGTATGAAGAAACCATGACTGGGGGTGAGATTTCTCAAGTAGATGATGATGTGATCAAGGATGATACAGGCTCGCAGTTGCAGTTAGAGCCTATAGATAATCTACTTGAAAGATTTGACAGAGTACGACGACCTTCTATAAGAGATTCGCCTTATGAGTATGTGTTACTGACTAATGGGGGAAAACCTGAGTACTATGATGAAGCCGTGGCACATGAGTACAAGGAGCACCGGTTGATGGCGATGAATGAAAAGATAAATTCATTGTCTGAGAATCACACATATGACCTAATGAAGCTACCACAAGGTAAGAGAGCATTGAAGAACAAATGGGTCTATAGGTTGAAGACAGAGAACTCACGGCCCCAATACAAAGTTCGACTAGTAGTGAAAGGCTTCAACCAAAAGAAAAAAATTGACTTCGAGGAGATCTTCTCGCCCGTGGTCAAGATGTCATCTATCTGAGTTGTTTTCGCATTGGTTACTAGTCTGAATTTGGAGATCTAGCAACTCGATGCTAAAACAACTTTCCTGCATGGTGACATGGAGGAAGAAATATATATGGAGCAGCTTGAAGGATTCCGAGTTAAATGTAAGGAGCATTTGGTGTGCAGACTGAGAAAGAGCTTGTATGAGCTTAAGCAAGCGCCTCGGCAGTGGTACAAAAAGTTTGATTTTTTCATGTTGTGCCATGGCTATACACGGACCACTTCAGATCATTGTGTTCGTGAAACAATTCTTAGATGGTGATTTAATCATTTTACTATAATATTGGATGATATGTTGCTTGTTGGTCATGATATGAGCAAGATTGCAGAGTTCAAGAAAGAACTCAGCAAGTCCTTTGCCATGAAGGATTTGGGATCAGCGAAGCAGATCCTTGGGATCCATATTTCTCGTGACAAATCAAGTGGAAAACTTTGACTTTCTCAAGAGAAGTATATTGAGAAGATTTTGGATCGATTCAACATAGGTAATGCTAAATCAGTTTCATCACCACTTGATTTTCATTTTAAACTTAACTCGAAGCAATGCTCTACAAGTGAGAAGGAGAAAGAAGAGATGAAGAAAGTTCCTTACCCATCAACTATAGGGAGTTTGATGTATTTCATGGTCTGTACAAGACCAGATATAGCTCATTCTGTTGGTGTGGTTCATCGTTTTCTCTCCAATCGGGGGAAAGAACATTGTAATGCAGTTAAGTGGATCCTGAGCCTTCTCAGATGAACATCCAAGGTGTGTTAACAATTTGGTAGGGGTGAGCCCGAGTTAGTGGGGTACACGGACGCGGATATGGCAGGAGATATCGATTCCCGAAAATTCACTTCGGGATACTTGATGACTTTTGCAGGGGAGCTATCTCATGGCAATCAAAGCTTCAAAAGTGCATTGCTTTGTCTACCACGGAAACCAAATACATTGCAGTGACCGAAGGTTATAAGGAGATGTTGTAATTGCAAAAGTTTTTGCAGGAGTTGAGCTTGAAGCAAGAGAGGTATGTTCTACACTGTGATAGTCAAAGTGCCATTCATCATTGGATTAGAGATGTGTTGGAGTCTAAGTTGGTAAAGCTAGACAAAGTGCACTTGATGATAATGGAGCTGATATGATGACAAAACCTCTTGCTAAGGAGAAGCTACATGTTTGCTAGAATTTAGTCGGTATGTTCAAAGCCTCCAAATAGTTGGGAGGGGAAGTTTGTTGGGTATTTGTCAAATTTGGAGGAAGTTTGGCTCAAATCATATTGTGTTTTTATCGGGCTTTAATAGGTCCAAGAACCCACCTTTGTAGGGTTATTTTTCAACACAGATGTAGCAGGTGGCAGATCTATAGTAGAGCAGAAAGTAGCGCAGAACAGGGAGAAACACAAAGCATAATTCGGATCAACAGTGACAGTGCGCAGATGGAGATCAAACCCCGATAGGGATATCAAACGAATTCCGATTGAGATAAAATTTTGGCAGCAACTTCATGACATGTGGGGCTAAGTTCTGAACGGTCAAAATTCCTATTCAAGATCTGTAAGTGCTGTTTCAGCTGACTTTTTTAACCACTTGTTGTGGGTGATGAATTTCGGGTTTGAGTGATCCAAGAGAGTGTGTCTCTTGAGTTTGGTGATCCAAGGGTTTATCCTTGACGAAAAACATTGTGTAACCTTCATTGATAGTGGATCGTTGATTCGGAGTTGGTCCCGTGGTTTTTTCCCACATCGGGGTTTTCCACATAAAAATTCTCGGCGTCTTTTTTTTTAGTGCTTGTTGGTTGATTTGGTTTGTTCCTATCTCAATTACACTAATAGGGGAGGAAGACTAATCACTGCATTGTTGTTTAGCCAAGCGCACCCTTCCCAACATGCAAAAATAAATGTCTTGAATATTCAAATTATTTTGATGACCATATTGTCAGTGTGTTATTGCTATTTATATTTTGTTTTCAATAGGCAAGTAGTGATGAGTACTCTGTCAGTATTGATGTAAAACAAAAAAGTCATTTACTGATGGATAGTCCATCACTAAAGTTGCGGCTATAGTGATGAGAAATTGTCAGTGTAAGTTCTATAAGAGAGTGGATATGACTTAAAAAATGACTTATACTGATGGAAAATCAGTCAGCAAATTTTTTAATGTACTTACAGACATACAGTTTGCACTAATGGAAACTTTCTTCGGTAAGGAACTTGGAAATACTGGTGGTAATGCTGTCAGTATAGGTGTATAGCCACGAGAGTTATACTAACGAGTAAATAAACCATAGGTAAAGTCCATTCTTCCATCAATATAGGCCCAAAGGTGTTTTACTGATGGATTTTTTTCTTTTAACTAATGGAAAATAGCCATCAGTAAATGGCATTTTTTTTTTGTAGTGTATCAAGAGTCGGTACAAAAATGGTGTAATGATTTTATACCTAATCTTTCCTAACCCGCGATCTGAGTAAGCTTTTATGGTGGAGAGGTAAGATACATCTCTCCTGTGCTCATTGGTACCACCAAATGGTAGACTGATTATATAATAGAAGAAGGAACAATATAACACATTTTGCGAAACATATATAAGAACAAGAAACCACGTCATGTAATATCGAAATATCGAGGCGCTGGTACGAGCGCCATGTAAAAGGGGAAACCCAACAAAGCCCATTCCATGGCCCTGAGGATAGGATCGGATAGGATCGAAATTGTGGTTAAATGTGCCTTTCAGACCTTCTCTTGCCTCTTCACACAAACCTAACCTTTCTTCCTACTTGAGCCCAACCATACCTCCCGTGGCAACCAACCGGCACCTGTGTATTGAGGAGCATAATCCTTTTTTTTTTTTCCCCTGGTGAAATACGAAATATTGCCAGCGCATTGGCTAAGGCAATCTTTGCTCGGGTGCCGGTTTGAGTTTGGCCAAAAGATACTGTCAATGAGTTTCGATTCCTTTATAGATATAGTCCTTTCACTGAAAACGCATTTTGAATTGCAGTTTATCTCGTGATTTGAGCAATAATATTAATACTTTCCCTTTATATCAAATCTTTTTTCTTTTTGTATTGGCTTTCTCTACACGCACTCTAACCCCCATTCGACTATTAATTCATTTTTAAGTTATTCATCGAGGCTGAACGGACCACAATAGGCCTACCAACTTATTATGTTATCCCCGACAATGAAAATTAATTAATATCATTGGCGCAGGGAGGGGTATCCTGGTACATGGATCGCATCAAAGGATGGTGGTAGTTTGGATCACTTGAAATGACTTTCTACTGACCTTATCTTTATTTTATTCCGTAGATTGCGTAGGTTTCCAAATAATACCTGGAAAATGACAATAATGGCCACGTTTGGAAAGGGCAGCATTGTAACTTCGTTGCCCGTGGATATTTGTAAAGATACAAATAGGAAATTGAAGGTAAGCAGCGATTTGCCACCATATGCTGTCCATAATAATACAGCTGAGATTGTCAGTGTAGGACCCGAGTTGAAAGACAGAAATGCCCCCAAATTCATTTGTTATTTTTCGTATATGCCCCATCTACCCCTCTCCCATTTAATTAATATATATGCAACACAATAAAGTCCATCTTTCTTTCTTTATGCATTAATATATATATTTTTTTGTTTTCTTCTGTTTGGTGCAATAAAATTTCGTAGAGAAAGATCGATTTCCTTCATTATCAATTTGAAGTACAAAACAATTAAATAAAGACGTGGAAATAAATATTAACCAATGAAAATGAATGGCAATTAACAACGAGGTATGAAATAGTTAGCAAATAGCATTGCACGTTAGTAAGTTTTACCTATAATGTGACTTTTTAAAAAATGATTGAAATCTTATGGTCAAGAGCAAACGTTATTATCAGTCAGTAAACATATAATATCTTGTGATTTTATCGAAAAAAAAAACTATTTAGGGAGAAGAGGGGTGGAAGGAGAAACAATAGCGACCTCTTCTCTTTCTGTTCTCTTCTCTCTCTTTCACTTTCTGTTTGGGCTTGAGGGCTAGAGAGAGAGATATCAGTTGCAGCCTCCATAAATATTTAATATTTTATGTAAAAAATAGAAAAGAAGAAGAAGGGGAAGAGCGACATACCCAGCAAAGGAGTGAGCCAAAGAAAGGGAGAGATAGAGACGAGACAGAAGGGGAGAGGAATTGATGAAGAAAAGCCCTTTCCTTCAGAAGAGGAAAACGATGTCTGAGAGTTTTACCCTCTTTCATCCTCTGCAACTCTAGAACAAGAAGGTATACACATATACATCCCACTCTATACTATACCTACAGATATCAAATATAACAAGTTGCTTACACTGTTACATACACACCTATATATATGTGTGTGTGTATGTAGAATTGGGTGTGTGCGCATCATAGGAGGTGAGCAAAGCTGAAATGATGAAAAAAGGGACATATTGAAAAGAAATTCCCAAAAGAAGTGGCAGAAGAGAAACCCATTAGCGTTCTCTTTTTTCCCTTCTCTCTCTCTCTCTCTCATCATCTATTCCTTTTCCTTTCTCAAGTTTGTATAAAACAAAGTAAAAACGCATCATCTTCTTCAAATTTAGATTGGATTAGGAGAAAGAGTAGGAGATGGAGGGATCCAGGTGGTAAGAGATAAAGAGATGATATTGACATGGGAATAGCAACGCCGTCGCCACCTATCTTCTCCCATCACTCGTCGACTAGCAAGTCTCCCGTGCTAGCTCAGGCTGCTCCTGGTTACTCGGCGGTGAAGTCTATGTCCCAGGACTACAACCCCAGCATCTTCAACTTCCTGGGCAATGGGTTCGAGCGGTCCAGCGATCAAGACCACCAGCAGCATGTGGTCCAGCAGATCCGCCGGGACAAGCTCAGGCTCCAAGGGTTCGAGCCAATGGCCGGGATTGAGGAGGAGCATGCCAACCTCCCAGTGTATGAGACCACCGGGATGCTATCGGAGATGTTCAACTTCCCACCTGGCGGTGGCGGCTCAGCAGCAGGCACGGGTGAGCTCCTAGATCACTCGATGGCAGCAGCACCAAGCGGATTCAGGGCAGCACGGCCTCCGCCCACGCCTCCACCTCCACCACCGGGGATTGGTGGTGATTGGTACTCCAAAAGTGAAAGCAGCCATCATAGTATTTCGAGCATGAATGCGGACTCGGCTGTTGCTATGCAACTCTTCCTCATGAAGCCTCAAACGAGGTCGCCGTCTCCACCACACCAACCACCTGCTCCAGCCTCCTCAACCCTCCACATGCTCCTCCCCAGTTCAAACCCATCCTCTTCTCTCCATGATTTCTCGGTTGCTGCGGGTGGTTTTACGGGTGGTGCTGCCATGATGGCTACTCCTCCGCCTCCTCTACAGCAGCAATCTACCTTCGGAGGCAGCAGCAGTAATGCAGAAATCGGCAGCTTCGTCGAAGGCCAAGGCCTATCGCTTTCCTTGTCATCGTCTTTACAACACTTAGAAGCCGCAAAAGCTGAGGAGCTGAGAAGCATTGGATCGGACGGGTTGTTGTTCTATAACCAAGGAGCTAGCAATTCTCCTGCCTTGTCTTCGACTCAATATCCTTACAAGCACAGCCTAAGCCACAGCCAAAACCGCCCCGTACACATCGGATACGGTTCGTCTCTCGGGGTTGTGAACGTCCTGAAGAACTCCAAGTACCTCAAGGCAGCACAGGAGCTGCTGGAGGAGTTCTGCAGCGTGGGGAGGGGCCATTTCAAGAAGACCAAACTCGGGCGGTCCACAAACCCTAATTCATCGAATCCGAGCAGTAGCAGCAACAATAACAATAACGGCGGTGACGCGTCTTCTTCATCGACATCCAAGGAAACCCCTCCATTATCAGCAGCTGATAGAATGGAACACCAAAGGAGGAAAGTCAAACTTTTATCCATGCTCGATGAGGCATGTAATCTCTGTCTCTCTCTCTCTCTCTCTCTCTCTCTCTGTTAGCCAATCATTTTTGGGTTAAATTATTTAAATCAATTATTAATCAGTGCCTGACAAGTAGAAGCTTCATTATGATGTAATTAAATTTTATATTGCAATCAGGAGTAGTGCCGGCTGGTGATATAATGGAGAAAGAAATTGAAATGATTCATATGAAATTAAATTGTAGCTAGGCTAGCAGGGTATTAACTAGTGCCTAATGATATAAAAGAAGTACAAAAGTCTTACTGGTGAAAATCTGACCCATCATCTCTCAATAATATTTGATAGAAAATCGAGCTGAAATGATATGAGAAAAAATTAAAAAGTTAGTTTTCTGATCGGTAATTCATTCTCGCCCTACTTGATAACTTTCACCTGTTTCTTTTCCAAAGTCAAGCATTGACCTCTGATTTCTTATTTTTCTTAACTCATGGTACTATATTCTATTTTAACAACAATTTAATGAATATTTAATATTTATTGACACTAAAAAATGGGACAGCATTGGGCAAAGAGAGAAGACGAGATGGAGGATATTATTATTATTTTTTAGTTACAAATAGTTAAAAAAATATTAAATAATTAATAAAAGAACATTTATAATCTCACTAAATATTAAACTTACAATCTCTGAATCAATAGATAAAGACTTGCACGGTTGCGCTTCATCCTTTTTAATTGGATATTATTCCTTTGTTTCTTCCCATTAAACAATCATTTTCAGTTGGTGTAGCAGACATTGATTTCACGCATTTATTTCCTCAAATTAAATTTTACTTTGGGAGTGGCAAATTTTTCTTGAATGAAGAGGAGGAGGAAGAGAAGAGCTTCTTCTGATGATCAGATGATCGGACATATATATCACTTTCCTTTTCTGATGCAATCCCAACTATCAAATCATATCAATGTCTCGTCTCTCCTTTTAACATTTCCTGTGCTATCATTTGCAGCTACATACACATATATTTAATGTGCCCCCTGCCTTTTAATCCTCACAAGATTTGCCCATTTCCTTTATGACAATAATTGACTCTCATTTTTAATTTTTAATTTAATTCTTTCAACAAGCACCCAGAATGCATATGTCGGCCCCTTTGCTTTATTTGTATGTCATTTCTATCCTTTGCATATTATAACCTTGTCAGGACTACATAAAGAAAGAATGCATAGTATTTTTATCATCCTGATCATGATACTTAATAAATAATACGAGTGCGTGTGCCTGTGTCTACGACAAATATTTCGAGGATCAGAAACCGCTTTATTTGTATATTAGTTATTGCTTCATTAACCATACTAAGGTACATGTAAGGAAATATTCGGTGAGTATTACTTAGCCACTTACGTGAGTAACAACTAATCAAAATACTTGAAAGCGGGAAACTGACCCCACAACGAGCCCACAAATTTTCATTTATAAGCATTCAGATTGATTGTTACTCATTTAAAGTGAATAAGTAATACTCAACTAATATTTTTTTTGAGATACAGACTAATTAAGATCGAAACATAAGATGATTGTTGTGAAATATGTTTAATAAAGTGTGCATGCATTGCAGGTAGATCGAAGATACAGCCACTATTGTGAGCAAATGCAAATGGTGGTGAATTCGTTCGACTTGGTCATGGGATTCGGATCTGCTGTTCCTTACACTGCCCTAGCACAAAAGGCAATGTCAAGGCACTTCAGGTGTCTAAAAGATGCCATAGCAGCGCAACTGAAGCTCAGTTACGAGCTACTGGGGGAGAAAGATGGCGCAGGTACATCCGGGATCACAAAGGGAGAGACACCAAAGCTTAAGATTATAGATCAAAGCTTCCGACAACCGCGAGCCTTCCACCAAATGGGGATGATGGAGCAAGAGGCATGGAGACCTCAACGAGGCTTGCCCGAACGTTCAGTCAACATACTGAGAGCCTGGCTTTTCGAGCATTTCCTTCACCCGTAAGCTGTCTAGTCCCTTCTTACTTTAAATAAAATTTTCATCTCTAAAATCTAAGCTCCCATATAAAAGCTTAAACTTATAGCAAATCTTTGATGGAGAAAATGACGTTTTTCAAAACCGGGATAAACTTCTTGCATACGTCCACTTGATCTAGTTAATCTAAGGTTGATATTTCTAGTGCACACATGCTGAACATGATTGAGCAATATGCACTGCAGTGCATCATATAAGTACAGGCAGATCATGTCTTATAGTGGCTGGAGCTTCAATCCATGAACTTTCTGGTAACCCAGGAAGCAAATAGGTTGGATTTGCCCTAGTTTCTTGGCTTCTACTCCTGGAATAGATGTTTTTAAATAGGTTGTTAGCATCTTGCCAACACAATCAATTCTAAATTGAAAAGCTGGCCAACCACGATGTGCAGTGAAGTTGGCAAACTGCATTTCATATACATAAATTCTAACTACTGTACTGTAGTGATTTTAAATTCACGGAAACCCTTCGTGGCCAGTGCAAAGTCAACACTTCAGAGAGTATTAGTCTCAATCAATAATTCAAAGAAAGAAAAAAAACAAAAGAAAAAGAGAAAGCTCGTTATTTGAGAATACCCCGAACATGCTCTACAGTTCTAGGGCCCCAAGATTCCATTTGCAACCCCATAGAAATGTCCCTTTGGAGCAACTTACACATGAAAGTGACATAGTGTTAGCACATAAACGGTAACGTGCTTTCACCCTCGTGGAAGATCTTTGATATAGACCTGTAACAAGCAGTCATTTGGTTCAACTTGGGAGAGCCGAGAACAATAAAACTTCAATAAAAATACATCCCGACATGAAACATTCGCTCTCCTTCTATACGCATAACACTTAGGAGTCGATCTGAAATTATTACCTAGTCCAGTATAGACTTAAATATAGATGAACATGCTCTTGATTGAAACATGAACCAATTGACTTGAAAAAGCCTCACCCAAAAATCAGCTTCAAAATTCCGACACCTTTTTAACACAAGGGAATTAAAGAAAGATGATTACAGCTGTGGTTCGTTACGTAACAATCAGATGATGCTAAGAATATATATTACAATGATATATATGCTTTTCATGAGTGCACTAGGAATATATATATATATATATATATATATATATAGGCACGCATTAATCTTCTTGTTCTTCTCTCTGTCTACCTTTCTGTTCATTGTTTAAAGGAGAAAGAAGGGGTTCACAGTGTCCTTAGGAGTTGTCTCGTAGGCAAGAAAAAAGCTGAATAAAGAAGTCCATTTGCTCGATGCTTTTCCTCCCGAGGACTGTGGTCCCTCTCTGACCCTCAGAAATTTTAGTTATGATAGCCAACAAAAAAATAAAATAAAAAATAAAAGGGGACATCTTTATTAAAGTAATATATGTACAAATATATTCTTTCTTTTTTTTTCGGTGAGACCGCAGGCATACTTAGTCCGTTATTGATTGAGACTAATACCGTTCGGAAATCATCTGGCACTGGCTACAAGGTGATTCCGGTAATCCCTTCAATCTGTCCAACGGAAGTTTAACTTGCAGTTAAGCAACATTCTCATTTCGTCTTTTCTTTTTGCCAAATAAATGATTGAAAAGAAACATAGTTTTTCTCTGACCACAGATCCATCTTCAGTGACAGAACACCTCAGGTCCACAGTAAAGGCTTAGGAGAGAGTATAATCTCCCCTTTATTTTTGTCTCCTGGATGCGTTGTACATTTCTTTAAGACTTAGGGTAAATTGCATTTACTCCAAGGTATCTCATTCAAATTGCCTCATAAAGGCGTCCAAGTCATTTTAAAAGAAATGCTAATAAGCAAATCAGAATAATGCTTATAGACTAGAGATACAGAAAGTACTTGGTTGTCGGCAATAAATGTGACAATTATATATGCATGTACATGAACCATACACCTGATATAAATCAAAATCTCTCCGAGATATCAGGTAAGCCTTTTTTTTTAACCAATATTAAGTAACCCATTTTGATTCGGTAGAACTATTCTTCTAAATATCTATTTAAATATCCTAAAGATAATACCAATTGGTAAGTAAGAGTTTCACTGATAATAATTGAATTTCATACCACTAATGATTTGAATTCGAAGATAATGCCACTGAGCGAACCCTCTTTTTCACTTATTCATTATTTTTTGAGTGCTCATAAAAATCACTATTTTCTGTGAGATTACGAAATAATCTTAGTATAATAATAAAAAATATACTTACAAAGAAATACTCCATTTTCTTTCCCTTTGGAAAAAGGGAAAATTTTTACCTTCCAAAAAAAAAAAAAGAATCACTCAAATTTCCCTAGGGTTTCAATTACTAGCATGCACTAAATACTAAGGGTAATTATTTATAAGTAAATAATTGATACAGATACTAAAACCTGAAATTTCAATACATAATGTTCGGTAGAGTGTCCTCTATCATTTTCTTGTTGGGTGCACAAATCTTCCTCCTTCAGACAACTAATTATAATAAACACTAATTAATGATCGGTGACCATCTTATTGTGGAGTTGAGGGAGGGGCACTTGTATGTATATTTCATGAGAAGCATGTCGAGGATTCTCCTAGCATTCATTTTTGGTCTTAAGGAGTCTGTCGAGGACAATGGACACTCTCCAATGTGAGAAATTACAAATATAGGCAAAGAGCTCAGATAATAAATTCAGAACAAGGGCAACCAACCCATGTTGGTCCAGGTGATTCGACAAATACGTTCAGTTTAAGTAAGATCTTGTATTCGATACTTATAAATGGAGAGTTTTATCTCTTGTATGGACTAATCCGACTTAAATCTGAATTAATAAGGGGTCGTTGAGTTTTCGAGTAAGTGCTGCACACTTTGAGAAAATTTCAGCACAAGAGCGGTTGGTGGACATAAAATAATTAAAACAATAACCTGCGTACATAATATTTATATGGATGGTTTTCTTGAGGGTGAAAATGAAATGGGGTTGTATGAGTAATGAGTTTGAGAGGTCGGTGAGTGCAGTGTTGTCATCTTTGCTTCTGCTGCTGCTGCTGCTTCTGTATATAGATGCATGATCAGATGGTTGGGATATGATCTTTCTCTCTTAGATTATCCCGCCCCGTGCAGAAGATCAGATCAGAGACACAGTCACAAGAGAGAGAGAGAGCGATAATAATAAGAGAAAGAATTTAAAAAAAAATTAAACATGAAATTTAATAGCTATTATTGAATTCAAAAAAAAGAAGAAGAATTAAATGGAGAAAGAAAGAAGTGTTATGTCTGATGTCACTTTCTGGTCTCTTTCTCAGGTACCCAAGCGATGCTGATAAGCATCTGTTGGCTCGACAGACTGGCCTCTCTAGAAATCAGGTAATTGGTCCCTTTTCTTTCACCACCACCCCACTATATATACATACATACATATATATATATATATATATATAAATACTCGGTTTGGTTTCGTAATTAAATTTTAAATTTTTAACTCTAACTTTAATTCTACTCATTAATAACAAAAATAAACTTTTTAAAGTAGAAAAGGTGGACTCCATACATAAAATCACATATAACTCCATTATACTTAATTTAATTTTTAATATTAAATTCTCTCAACTATTCATTACTTTTTCATACTTTTTCTCATAATTCAACAACACAACCATTACAACCCAATTAAAATCAAAACTCAACTCAACTCAACTCTAAAACCAAATACACTATAATTTTCACCTTTTCATGGTAAGCTTATAATTCAATTGTTCTTTGCTTTGAAAACACATGCCATATATAAGAGGATAACCTGTCATGCTCAAACGGTGAAATCCGAAAGGACCATTTAAACAACTAGAAACAAGACATCACCGGTTCATCATCGGAAGCTGTGGGCCCCATGCATATTGGTGAACATAACGTAATTACTACTTCCTTCGGTTCAAATTACTTTTTAATTCCCGTGATGAACAATTGAAAGATATGGTCATAGGGCTGTGGCCCTGCTTATTATCCAAAAAATAACAAAAGACATATATGGTCTTAATAATAAGACATAATTATATAGAGTATCATTTTCCTCTTAATAATCATATTAATTATCAATCTTATTATTATGATGACCTGCATGCTTTTGGGTTCTCCCATTCTCTTTCTGTCAAAGAGAAAAGGGCGAAACGTCGAGGAGTCGTTTGCTTTTGGTCTTGGGATTCTTTTTTGGTGATCCAGAGAGAGACATAAATTCTGCAACAGTGAAAAAAAACTCGACATCATGAGACTGCACAGTCCAAGTACGCTAAACGACGACATGATTCCATGAGGGTTTGCAGCTTTTGCAACCCCAACCCCCCGCCCCCTCCCCCTCCCCCCTCTCTCTCTCTCTCTCTCTCTCTCTCTCTCTCTCTCTCTCTCATAGAACTAACCACACTCCACTAATGACCACACTCATAATGCATCCATATAAATGAATTAAAATAGTTCACTACTTATTCTCTTGAAATAAGTTATAGGTTAATTCAAACGATTCGACATTTGTTTGCTTTAAGTAAAGTTTAGATTTAAGTCTTGTAAATAGAAAAAAATTCATGCTACAATAAATTTACCCCCTTAGTGGGTTGGTTCGGCTCAAACAGGATTAGTCAGAATTCGTTGACCTTCTGAATATGATAGTACACACAAAAAAAAGTTTTAATATTCATCCAAATTTTTTTTTATTAAATAGAGCGATCCGATTGAAAATTATATTAGAATCCATTGAATTTTCAAATCTCAATAAAACAAAATTTATGCATGTACTATTTCTGAGTACGATGCTGCTTTAGCTCTAGGGGTAGATATTCTCAAAAGATAGTTTTGGGGCAAAAAAACTCCAATCTTATAATTTAAGGAGGCCATCGTAATATTTCTCAAAGAAGACAAAAACTATGGCTGCCATGTGGCCCTTTCAGGTCTAGTTTGGGAATTAATTTATGAGGAAGTGTAGTTTGGGAATAAGATTGCAAAACAAGTCTATTTTGGTCAAAAACTCTCTCTTGCCCCCCTTGTTTTCATCCTAATAAATATTCTTTACACTAAAATAACGTGACAATAGTCTCTGTCGGTTTCCTTTGTGCAGTAATCTTTTCTTTTTTAAGAAAGTCAAATGGAATTTGTTTTTGGTCATCCACATAAAAATGCATCGTCAATTCATGAAAGGATCACTAGGATTTTTCCTTGAAAGTTTTTATTTTCGTTTCCTTTTTTAAAAATTACATATTTTTTTATGAGCTTCTAAAATTACATATGCTAGAGTGAGAAGATAGTCTTGTATGTTAAAGATGGCAAAAACTTATGCTAATAAGAAGTAGCTATCGGCCAGAGAAATTTCTTTGTAGAGTGCTTTACGTTACATGGACTGCATAATCATAAATTTTCTTTCGGTTACAAACGGAGCTAATGGGTTGAGAAGGGGATAACGGCAAGAAAGTTAACAGCATAAGTGTTTAGTTTGTCTTTGGTAGGGCAGGCGCTGGTCCTTTATGATCTTTTCGTGAAAAGCTGAACAAACTCAATTAGAAGCATACATTTTGATAAATAATAACACAATAATAATAATCAGCAGCCTGACGAACTTTCCTCTGTTCGTACACATATGTCAGTGATACAGTGTAAAAAGAAAAAGCCTCCCCCTTAACCAAGCTGGATTTATCAGTAGATACTGTCAATATTTGCTCTTCTACCCCCCAAAAAAAAAAAACAAAAGGAAAAGAACATTTTCCAGACAATGTCATTCAGCGAAATCAACTGGAACATTGTCCTTGTCATTTGTCTTTAGCTTTGTCCACGGGCGTCATACTTGGCTTGACTCCATGATCTTTTCAGCCTTTTTACATCATTGTTAATTATAGATTAATTTACACCTTATAATTAATTTACTCCTTATAATTATAGTATACTGATGTTTCAACGACTGATTCTTTTCACAAAATAAGTGGCAATATGGATATAATATATAGATATACGCGTATATGTATATGTATACAGTGATAGATACTTCTAATCCTTCAAGTTTATTGAATATCTTAGCTTAAAACCTTAATTTCCGCGACACCATGTTGAATCAATGTATAATTGCTTGTGCACAATATCTCGGTAAATGCCACTATCGCTATGATGTTATGGTAAATGTGGTTATGGTCTCTTCGTATTGTTAGGAGCTAGCCCGTTAATTTGTAATGACCCGGTGCATGAGGAAAACTCGTGGTCTTATTTGAACTAAAGAATATTGGCTGAAGGATATATATAGTATAGGTTATATATATGAATATATATACAGATACTAATTGTCGTCCATAGTTATTATCTGTGCAATAAATACATATAAATTAAAGACAATTTGTCGTAGTAATTATAAAGTAAAGCTTATTGAATAGGTGTCAAATTGGTTCATTAATGCGAGGGTTCGGCTATGGAAGCCCATGGTGGAGGAGATGTACCTGCAAGAAGCCAAAGAAGTGGAAGGTGATGAAACGGAGCGAGACAAAAACCCTAGCAGCTCCACCACCACTGCCGCCGTCCACCCCTTGCAGGCCCCGGCCACCTCCAAAAGACCCAATGCCTCCGCGGCGGAAACCGACCCTTCTCTCCCTACTCCGGCCTCCCGACACTCATTGTCCTGAAACCCACCACTCAACAACAGCATCAGCAGACACCCTTCTTCCTCCGCTGCTGCTCACACCTCTTCCCCTCTCACAGGCTTCGGAGGCTGCTAAGCTTTCTTGGGGTTAATTAATTAGTGTCTTTAAAACAAATATTTATGAAAAAGAATTATTTTCTGATTTAACGTGTTGTCCTCCCTTATTCCGTTTCTCCTTTTTTTTTTTGTATGGATTCAATACAATGTTTAGAGGAAACTGAAAGGAAATACATGACAAAAGGACGTAGCATATATATGTATGATCTAGCTAGCGAAATGAGGGTATAGGAGATTTAATTTAACTGTTGTGTTTAGCTTATCTATTTTCTTATCAACTCGAGCTTTTTTGTACCTCAAGGGTAATTTGTTGGAGAATTCCATGCAGGCATTTTTCATAAACCGTCAACCTATGATAAAGCGTTCCTTCACAATCATGCATTAAAACATACACACGAATCTCAAGTCAAATTATATTTTTTTTCATTTTTATCCCATCTCTTTTTTCTCACCTATTTTAATGAACTTAAATTTTATCATTTTTTTCCATTTTTTTTCCTTACCAGGGCTGGGTAATAAGCGAGAAAAAAAAAAGACTAGTATGAAATTAAATCAGGTTAAGGCAACCTCAAGAACATCTTCGAATTGTAATTTCACTGAAATGACTTAAGTAATTCCAATCAGTAAAGCGTACGTATGAGATTTTTCTCCCCCAGCAAAAATTACATAGACATTTCTATGACCCATTTGCATCACCTTGATAATGGATATAAATCTTTTGGAACACGTTGGAGATAAAAATTTTAAATTTCAAATTTTGTTTTCTATTTTAAATTTGGAAAATATTGGTTAACTATATATTTTTTCAGTTACAAAATAAGTCAATAGGTCTAGTACAATGAATTAGAAATTCTAAATATCTAATAAATGGGCACGAGTAGTCCCATCTGAGTATCAAATCTAAAATATTTTAGTTGCCAGGCGAGAATATACACTATCATGCTACACTTTCTTTGCCAACCATACGTTTAATTATCATGTGACTACCAATTAACTCGGAAATGGGGATGAAGGTCGACATCATATTATATCACATGGACTATGATTGGGATACATTGGACAAAGATGGCGAAACTGATGGAAGCACGTCAAATTTTTGTTACCCATTTTTGTAAAGTTTAGCAAAATCTTGTGCACATTGTACTACTTTCCCCCTTTATAAACAACGCAGAGCAACGTAAGTTCGTCACCTGTACCAACTCTTCCGTACCATACCTTTAATAAAATGAATCTTTCCGTACTATTTTCGATTATAAGGGGTACGCCACCCATCAACTATGAAGAAGGGGCAGCAATTAATAATACCTAATATAATAGGCTTCTTGATTACGAAAAGATACATCCGTTGAGTGTGATGAAATTCTTCTTCCCGATAAAATGTTAAAAAGAAGAAAAGGCATAAACTTGTACATTTTCAAAAGCGAAATTGAAATTAACTATAATATTCATGCATATTAATTCCAACAGCTTTAAAATTTGAGTTTTACTAGTAAAGATACACGTGAAAGCATGTCAGAGTTCTATCTGTTTGTGAGTAAAAATCAATTCAAATAATAAAAGTGGCATGCAAATAATACAGGTATGAATTGTAAAATATATAGATAAGAACTTTATGCTACGTTTGGTTTCAAAGTAATATTTTAAAATCAGATTTTGATTTTGAAAAAGAGTGTTATAAATGGGATCCACCCTTTAATTTTGTATGAGTTATTTTGTTTTGCTGTTGAAAAAGAGTGGTATAAATGGGGCCCACTCTTTGACTTTATATGAGTTATTTTGTTTTGTTATGAGTAGAATTATGTTAGAATTGTGATTTTAAAATCACACTCACAATCCAAACAAGCCTTTAATTTCTACTAACTTTCACGCACGCACTTTACTTGTGCGTGATTGTCTTACGCCTAAGTGCAAACTTGAATTAAATCATTGTTCAATTTGGCATGCTATCAATCTGAGTGCGAACTTATTGGTTTGATATAGTTCAGTTTGGTGCTCTATTGACTTTGTCATTTCGAATATCGACCCATATTGGAGTGAGCGAATCAATAATTACTGCACCACAGGCATGTGTACTATAAAATTGCTATAGACTTATGTATGTACCGCTCAAGGGTTTCCGTTTCATTAGTCATTACTTATAGATCGAAATTTTATATGCAAAAGTGAATAGCTTATAAACTGTTGGAAATTGAAAACTCTAAAATAGAAAAGAAAATAAAATAAAATTAGTGGCCAACGACAATCTCTTTCCATGAGGACAATGAGTAAGAAGATCAGGAGATAGTAGAACAGAAGAGTAGATAAACTTTGGGCAATTAAAATGTCGGTTACTACTTCAATTTTTTTTAAAAAATAATAGTATTACATATAAACTTCAAAAATTATTTGCATAGAGTTGAGTATAGAAAAATATTGCTAAAACAATTGTAAAGCATATAGGTATATTAAATTTTGAAACTAAAAAGTAATGATGCTAATTTAAAACTCACAATTTTTTAAAACATAAATATCTATCAATTGATAATCGATAAAATCGTACAAATTGGCATCCTTTTCAGTATTTGAGCCAGAATATGATAGTTTTTTACACTCTATAATCTTTTTAAAATATTTTGTTATTTTAATAATTGATTTATTAATTTTCTAATTTTAAAGGAAAATTTATTTATTTATTATTATTATTTTACATCATTAATTTGGTTGCTGCTATTCTCAATTTTTTTGTAGTTTATTTTGTTAATATTATTCTTCTCTTGCCAGATTCTAGCACAAAATGAAGATGTCGAGAACTAAACACATATTTATTGTAGCAACAAATTATCTTTTAAGAATTCTTGAAGATGACAGTTTTTTCCTTAAAAATTACATGGGTAAACACATTTCTGTTTTAAGCAGAACGTTGTCCATAGACATTAAGAGGATAAAATATATTATGAAAGATTATTCACTTACATTATATGACTGGTTATAAATTACGAGATGATGTCCTTATTGAAGGGCACAACTGAAATAATTGAAACAAAACGTGGAAAAAAACACAACTCCGAGTATTACACTTCCCCAAAGTACTTGGATGAGGGGTGTTAATAACTAGCAATGCGTTGCTTACACTGTAAATCCCATAAATTGACAATGTTTGAACGTTTATTGTAAGCTTCACGCATATTAGTTGCGGTCATCTAGATAAGGGCGCGAAGTTATATAATGATAATTGGGTAAGTGAGGGAGGATAAAAGAGAATTAATAATTTTTTCAGTGGTTAAAGGGTATAATTAATTTTTTCGATTATAAGGATCATGGGCCTAATATAAGAAAATAAAAATCCTAATATATAGCAAATAAAGGAATACAGAGAGTCCCACATCGAGAATCGAACCTATAACTTCTTGATTGATAGACAAGAGCGTGTGTCACTGCGCTAATACACCATTTCTTAAGGCATTGTTAATTTAGTTATCTCCTTAGACATAGGGGTGTGTGTATCTTTTTGGTAACTGGATCCACCTTTTATTAAAGCCATATCTCCTTGATATTGACTTGGGAACTTAATTTGTTAAGTGTTGAAATCAAAACCAATCTGAAAGTTATACTATACAATAGGTTCTGGATACACATTTGAAAATTATTATTGTTAATATTATTATTATTATTTTACCTTTCCCCCATTACTGGCAGGGTCTGTTGTTTTCATACAAAGAACCATCCACTTTGGGAAGAACCAGCTAAGTTTTTCCATACATACGGATTAAAACACCAACAATCCCGAATAGCTTGAACAATTAGTCAAGATTCATAGGCTTTTAAATATTACTAGTAGGTAGGCGCGTGCGTTGTACGGATAGTACGATATATTAAATGAATAAGAACTAAAATATATTGTACTATTATGATTGATTGGAATTAATAAAGTAAATAAATTCATAAGGAGATGTTAGACCTTATTTTAGTGGACAACGTAATCTCCTCTTTTTCATGAATTTCATCTAGTTTTTCTATGGATATTCCATTGAATATCCCCAACTTCTTTTCTCTTCAAAACTTTTTGATAATTATATTTCAAAAGTAACATAAAAGACAGAAAAGAATTTCTACTTTATACTAGCAAAATATTTAGTTTTCTGAATTTGAATATTTTATGAAGTCAAATAAAATTTGATTTATGCTGAAAATTATATTTTTTAAAAAATTATAATGAAATGAATCAGACCAGGCGGTGGTCCTGTATCAAATAACCTGATGCCAAGCCAAATTATTACAAGAAATTAATTTTATGCAAGAAAAATACAAATCCATGAGCTTTATTTTTGTTTAATGTTTCTATGAAAATTTTTCCAACAAATATTTTTATTTTTAGTAATTGTTTTTGGTGAGAACTTTTTAACCTACTTCCAACAAAATTTTCATTGGTAAGTTGTTTGAACAATATCTATTTATAAAATATTTTGACATATTATCATATGAAATTCTGGTGAATATTTCATTTTAGATGAATCTTTTGTGGATAATAATCCATAAAAATCCAGAAAGTTTCTTTACAATGACTCTTCATCTATATCACGAATCCTCATCTATATCACCAATCATAATCATTTCGTGATATACCTTACTTACGCATGTGCACCTATTTAGACTAGGGGTATGCACGGATGCCGGGTATACCCAGAGCCAATCGGAATCTACCCGTTAGGGTAGGGTCCGGGTAGTTCGTATTGAAAATAGGGTAGGATCCAGATATTAAAATAAGGAACCAGTGAAAACAAATTCCTGTTCCAATTCCTGCATATTGGGTACCCAGAACTGAAACCAGAATCGGTACTCGGACTCGATAATTATTTCCCCTAGTTATATTTAGATATATTTCTCCCTTTTACTTTACCCTCTGCCTCTCTCTCTCTCTCTCTCTCTCTTTCTCTCTCTCTCTCACTCACTCACAGTAGAAGCTTCGCATTCATTATTGTCGGCAGGTTTGGTTCGACGACCTCGATGTGTCCTTGGTGAGGCCTAATCGTATTACGGATGTTTAGTTTTGTGAATGGATTGACGAAACATATTACTCTTTGTTGTAGATGTATTGTGGATTAATCTAAATATATGTTGACATTTTGTTTTGCATGATTACTAATTATGGATGAAACATTTTCTGTTTTATTTAGCGAGACAAAAAAATTTACAAGTTTCAATAAGATACCCGGAACCTATAGTATAATACAGGTTCCGATTTCAAAACTCAACATAGTAGGGTACAGTTCCAAAATCTTGAAACATGTTCCTTACAGAGTAGGATTCGGGTATCATGAAAAAAAAGGGTACCCGGACCCAAACACTCATAATTTAGACCATAGTAAAATATAAATTTTGAAATTATTATTCCTGCAACGAAATGTCCATTCATTACCCAATACAAGTTTTATATAATGAAAGCATATACATCCATGCAACTAATGTATTTGAAGATCACCTAGCCTAGAACCAAGATTTGTCAAAAATCAATTGACCTTCTAGATATCAGATGGTGCAAATTGAAACAAAAGAGAAAACGCTTTCTCCAACATAACATGTTATTTCACCCTTCTATCAGCCTAATGAACTCTTCGGAAATAAAAATATGCAGTTGGCTAATTATAACTGATCAAATCTACAAAAAAAAATGTAAAAATTTGTCCTCCAAAGATAGGTAAGCACCCATTGGATTTTAAAATTTAATTTTACAACTGATAAAAGATTGCCTCACTAAGAAATAAGAATAAGATATAATAGGTCGTTTTTAAGTAAAGAATAAATAAAGAAAAATTCATTTTAAAAAGCATAAGATGAAAAAGTTCCAAAAAGATGAAAATAAAAAACTCCTCGAAGTTTCTCCCAGAAAACTCCTTGAAATTGATAAAAATAAAAATAAAATAAAGTAAATTTCCTGACTAAAGATATCGAAAAAGTACCACATTAAAAAACTTAAAATACATCAATTTATTTAATCGTTGAGTTTTAAAAGGCATACATACATAGCTAAAATTGCATGTGTACATTCACTTTTAATCACATCCGCTTGACAATGATCGTCACGATCCCAAGAGAATAAGGCTGCTTTCACATTCCCACACTGTTAAATATCAGTTCTCGCTTCCTAAAAGGGACTTATCACTGGCACCAACCAAATGAAGACACATCAGCGTCTATTTGGGAGAAATTGTACTGCAAAATATAAAATAATTCCCTCTCCTCTCCTCCTTCCCAACTATCTTATCTACGACACTCCCCCTTCAAGAATTGAGGCTGTTGGCATGGCGTCGATTACCTCTATCCTCCTCAGTCTCTTGCTAGCCCATCCGCGACGTTGCTGATAAGATTCCCTCCAAGAATGACGAGACTCGACAACAAAAGGATTCCAAGATCGTTCTACGACCAGAATTGATTGACAAACCTTCGACCCGTTGTTTACGACATAAACAAGAACCTTGGTATAACTGATCTCAACCCATTATTTATTGCGAAACAAGAATCTCGGTATAGGAAGACGCAACAAACGGTGGTGGAAATCCGTTTGATAAGTCGATGATGAACGCTAAGGAAATTTTCGATAAGTTCGAATTAGTTCTTCAAGAACCAAAAATAATACTCTCATAATTTTATGAATGTTCCCCCTTTTAAAAAATGACCAAGATGAGTATATATAGATAAAAACTGATCCTAATCTGGCCATATCTCCTAGTAAAGGTAAGGAAAATAAAATCCAAAGTATCGATAGAGATATGACTTAATCTATAAAGATATAAAATCTAAATATTCCTATAATATCTCCATGAAATTTAAACTTTAAATAAATTTGATGATATTTTCTCTTGATCTTCAATAAATATTCAAGAAACTTCTAGAAAATGGCATTATCATGGGATTAATCCTTTGCATCATAGACTTGGCTTTTCCGACGGTCTCTCATCGCATCCCAGAAATCCATCACTTTGTACTTCGACTTCCATTCACAAGTTTTCTTGCACTTCGACTTCCTCAAACACTTGTTGAATTTAAGCTTAGCCTTGGTCGGAATTTTCTAGAACTTGAATCATGCTGATGCATCTTTGTTGATCACATGGTTCATGCTCAATGGGCCTCCACGAATTTGCTTGAGCCCAAAACTCTTGAATCAGGCCGTTAAGTACATCTTTAAACTTCTTTGCTCGTGCTCGCGTAACCGGTCCAATTGGAACTTGAACTAGATTCCATGAAGTTATGTTACGATTTGCATCATTCCCCTCCTTTTGAAAAGGATTTGCCCTCAAATCATCACCTACATCAAAAGGAAGAAAATTAGTAATATTAAAAGTAACACTTACACTATACTCACCAGGTAAGTCTAGTTTGTAAGCGTTGTCATTGATGCGCTCTAGATCTTGGAAATGACCATCCCCTCTTAGAAGCAATTTAGACCTCTTGGAAGCAATTTAGAGTGTCTTTGCGCCAGAATCTCTCTTTCCTCATATACAACCAAACCCAATCTTCGGGTTCAAAAATTAGCTTATGACGCCTCTTGTTGGCGTGTTTTGCATACCGCTTCGTTCTTCGCTCAATGTTGAGTCTTGCTTTCTCATTAATATGCTTAACAAATTCAGCTTTCTTTTTACCATTTAAATTAACACGCTCAGTCAAAGGTAAAGGAGATAAATCCAATAGAGTTAAAGGATTAAATCCATACACAATTTCAAACGGTGAAAATTTAATAGCAGAATAAACAGATTTGTTATAAGCAAATTCAACATGTGGTAAATACTATTCCCATGTTTTGATGTTCTTTTTAATCATTACCCTCAACAAAGTAGACAAAGTTCTATTTACTACTTCAGTTTGACCATTAGTTTGTGGGTGACAAATAGTAGAAAACAATAGCTTAGTATATAACTTACACCACAAAATCTTCCAAAAATAGCTCAAGAACTTAGCATCTCTATCCGAAACAATTGTTCTAGGCATGCCATGTAATCTCATAATCTCCCTAAATGACAAATCAGTAACATGAGAAGCATCATCCGTTTTGTGACATGGAATAAAGTGTGTCATCTTAGAAAAATCTATCCATAATCACAAAAATTGAATCTCTCCCACGTTTAGTCATTGGTAATCCTCACACAAATTCCATTGAAATATCAATCCAAGGCTTACTAGGAATAGGTAATGGAGTATACAAATCGTTAGGCTGCACTCTGGGTTTAGCTTGCTTACATGTGACGCATCTACAACAAATTCTCAACATCTATTTTCATGTGGCCAATAGAAGTGTTCTTGCAAAATAACTAAAGTCTTAGCAACTCTAAAATGTCTCATTAATCCCCCATGAGATTCCTACAATAATAACTTCCTTAAGGAACAATTAGGCACACATAACTTATGTTATGTTTGGTATTATAGTTGAGTTGAGTTTTGGTTTTAATTGGTTTATAATGATTGTATTGTTAAATTATGAGAAAAAATGTGAAAAAGTAATGCATAGTTGAGAGAAAGTAATGATTAAGTAATGATTGTGTTGTTGAACTGTGGAAAAAATAATGAATAGTTTAGAGAATTTAGTATTAAAAATTGAATTGAATGGTTAAAAAATTGAAGAAAAATGAAAAAGTAATAATTGTATTGTTGCATTGAAGATAAGTGGAGTTGAATTTAGTTGAGTTAAAAAAAATTTCTACAGCCAAATAGTTATTATATCGAAACAAGAGCCATCATGCCTAAAGAACTTACCACAAGGGGTTTCCTCACAAGCTCGATATTCCTTACAAAATTCATAGTCATCAGCATATAAATTTTTAATATGCTCAAAACCAAGCAATTTTGCATTAAGTGTAGAGGGTAATGCATACCTGCGAGAAAGTGCATCGACGACCACATTCTCCTTACTTTGCTTATACCGACTGACAGATAGAAACGTCTCAATGAACTCCACCCATCGAACATGTCTTTTGTTTAGCTTGTATTGGCCCTTCAAGTATTTCAATGACCCATGATCGATGTGAATCACGAACTCCTTAGGCCATAGGTAGTGTTGCCACGTTTCTAAAACTCAAACTAATGCATACAACTCCTTATCATAAGTTAGGTAGTTTAAGGCTGGCCTGCTTAGTTTTTCGCTAAAGTAAGCAATTGGTCGTCCTTCCTACATAAGAACTGCGCCTATATCAATACCTGAAGCATCACATTCAATTTTAAATGTTTTTTGAAAAGTTATGTAAAGACAATAAATGAGCGTTAGTCAGCTTCTTTTTTATTAGCTGAAACGCCTTCTCTTGTTCTTCTCTCCATTTAAATTCAACATTTTTCTTGATCACTTCAGTAAATGGTGCGGCTATGCTATTAAAATCCTTCACGAACTGCCGGTAAAAACTAGCAAGTCCATGAAAACTACGAGCATTACCTACACTTGTGGGACTCGACTACTCTTGTATTGCATGTACATTCTCTTCATCAACATGTATACCTTGTGCACTAACAACAAATCCCAGAAATACAAGCTTATCGGTGCAAAAAGTACACTTCTTCATATTAGCAAATAACTTTTCTTTCCTAAGCGCATCTAAAACAGATTTCAAATGTATCACATGATCATTCAAGTTTTGGCTATAAATAAGTATATCATTAAAGTAGACAACAACAAATCTGCTTATAAATGCACGCAAAACATTATTCATAAGTCTCATAAAAGTGCTCTGAGGTTTAGTCAAACCGAAAGGCATAATTAACAATTCATACAAACTATATTTTGTTTTAAAGACAGTTTTCAATTCATCTCATTCTTTCATTTTAACCTGATGATAACTACTCTTTAAATTAATTTTAGAAAATACACAAGAATCATGCAACTCAACTAACATATCATCTAACCTAGGAATATGATGACAATACTTTACCGTTATGTTGTATAACTTGGCAATCAACGCACATTCTCCACGTCCCATTCTCTTATGTACAAGTATATCCGGAACGGCGCATGGGCTTATACTCTCCCTCACGTACCCTTTCTCCAATAACTACTTACTTGCTGTTGAAACTCCTTTGTCTCCTCGAGATTGCTCCTATAGGCTGGTTGGTTTGGAATTGTCGCACCGGGAATAAAATTAATTTGATGTTCAATCCCTCGGATTGGAGGAAAACCATGTGGTGTTTCCAAGAGAAACAACAGAACTAGGCAAAGTGACGTCAAGTTCGTTAGTGTTGAAAAATATCTCTTTGTACAAAAGTACAATCATCGGTTGATTTGAAAAACATCGCTCGCTTAATTTCACTCACTTTTTGCCTAGAAATTCTTTTGTTTTCTCTATAATTTTCTCTCAATGGTCGAATTTTGATTCTCTTTTTCTCTTTCATTTTTCTTGGCCTCCCTCTAATTTTCACTCGTTTTCTTCTGTTCACTCTCTGTCTTTTGATCACTCTTTTTTTGCAATTTCACTTTGATGCAAATCGTAGCACGACTTCAAGGGATCCAATTCAAGTTCCAATTGGACCGATTACGCGAGCACGAGCAAAGAAGTTTAAAGATGAACTCAACGGTCTGATTCAAGAGGTTTGGGCTCAAGCAAATTCGTGGAGGCCCATTGGACATGAATCATGTGATCTGCAAAGATCCATCAACATGATTCAAGTTATAGAAGATTCCGGACAAGGCTAAATTCAGCAAGTGTTTGAGGAAGTTTCTAGAATATTTGATGATCAAGAGAAGATATCATCAGATTTGTTTAAAGTTTAAATCTAATGGAGATATTCTAAGGATGTTTAGATTTCATATTTTTATAGATTACGTCATATCTCTATCGACATTCTAGATTTTATTTTCCTCATCTTTAAGAGGAGATATGGCCAGATTATGATTAATTTATGTCTATATATATTCATCTTAGTTAATTTTTTTTAAAAAGAACATTTAAAAAAATTGTGAGAGTATTCTCTTTGGTTCTTGTAGAACTAATTTGAACTTATCGGAAGTTTCCGTGGCGTTCATCATCGACTTATCAAACGGCTTTCCACCACCGTTTGTGGCGTCTACATCGACTTATCAAACTGCTTTCCACCACCGTTTGTGGCGTCTTCCTATATATCGAGGTTCTTGTTTCGCATTAAACAACGGGTTGAGGTCAGTTATACCAAGGTTCTTGTTTTTATCGTAAACAACGAGTCGAAGGTTTGTTACTCAAATCTAATCGTGGAACGATCTTGGGTTTCTTTAGTTGTCGGGTCTCGTCATTCTTGGCGGGAATCACATCATTTGGTATCAGAGCATCAGGCTCCAAATCGGGTTTATCCTATCCTTTTTTGTTTCAATTTGTTGAGTTTCGCTTCATCGAGTTTGCTCTTTGTGGATTATTAGCAGCAAAAAAAAAATCGGCCAAAAAAATATACAGAGTTGAAAAAAAAGGATCGAAAGAAAAGAAGAAGATGTCGTTGTCAATTTGATCCAAATTTTGTACCTCAGACTATTCTAAAGTTGTTATTTCCTTTATTGCTGATCCACATTGATTTTGTTCCCGTAATTACATAATATCCTTTCTTCCATATTCTTTTCCCTATATAATCCTTCACATCTTTTCATCCATATAACATTCTGATATACTTCATTCTGGTTGCCTTTTCTCTTGTTTCTTTTCTTCCTGAAATTTCCTTTGACCATTAATTTTCCTTGATGAGTTCTTGGTGAATTGTTGCTAGAAAATTTGGAGTTATTTGTTTAGTTCCAAAAGAACCGAAAGAGAATTGTTTAGTGAAAAAAGACAAGAGCGGTGAGAACATTAGAGAGTTAAAAGCCACATATTTTTTTGAGTGAAAACACGAGTGTGGAGTGATTCACATTCTTGAGTGCAAACACATAAGGGAGAGAATTGTGAGGTCCATTCTTTCTAACTTTATTTTGCTGCAATCATGTCTCACAACAGTTCTAAGAGTATTCCCGAAGGCGCTACGGAATTGACTGATTCGAAAATACTTATAGAGGCCATGATGAGTGAGATGAGGCGTGTGATGAGGTTGGAGTTTGAGCAGGTTCGTGAACGGATTGATATGATGGAGAATAAACGTGTGGAGCAGCCACAAAACGCTCCTAATGCACGTAGGAGGGAAAGAGTTCAACCGAGGGAAGTGAGGGTTGAAGATGAAGAGAATTATGGGGCTGGTTTTGATAAAGAAGATGATCGAGATTCGGTTGTTAGTAATAGGAGACATGGATGGCGGTTTAGAGAAGATAGGAATCGGGAAGACAATAACTTGGGTAGTATTATGATAACAATCTCATCGTTTCAAGGAAAGAGTGATCCCGAAGCATACCTTGAGTGGGAGAAAACGGTGGAGTTTGTATTTGATTGTTATAGTTATTCCGAGCTGAAAAAAGTCAAATTGGCAACAATTGAATTCTCGGATTATGCAATTATCTGGTGGGATCAATTGGTGATAAATAGGCGAAGAAATAGAGAGCCACCTATAGATACGTGGGAGGAAATGAAAAGGGTGATGATAAAGCGATTTGTTTCTAGTTATTACTATCGGGAGCTATATAATAAGTTACAAAATCTTAGGCAAGGTAACCAGAGTGTAGAGGAATATTTTAAGGAGATGGAAGTGGCCATGATTAGAGCAAATGTAGAGGAGGATCGGGAGGCTACTATGGCAAGATTTTTGGCTGGATTGAACCGGGAAATTCAAAATGCGGTGGAATTACAACATTATGTGGAGTTGGAGGATATGGTGCACATGGCCATCAAGATTAAGAACCAGTTCAAGAGGAGAGACAATACATGTGCAAGCCAAAGTCCAAGCACATCCACTTGGAAACCGAATCCGTGGAAGAAAGATGAGAAGCAATCCACGTTGAAGTCGAAATCGAGCAAAATCAACATGCAACCAGCCACGTTCCTTAAGGTAAAACCGACATTTCTACCTTCAGGAATCGTGACATTAAGTGTTTTAAATACCAAGGCAGGGGACACATAGCAAGTCAATGCCCGAACAAGCAGGTCATGGTAATGCGAGACATTGGTGACATTGTGACCGACACTGAAGATTCTGACACCGATGACATGCCCCCATTGGAGGACGTTCCCGAGGAGGAATATTTAGCTCCAGATGCATTGACATTGGTGGCAAGGAGAGCATTGAGCTTGCAAACAAAATGAGTTGAAGAAATGCAGCGGGAGAACATCTTTCACACTAGGTGCTACATCGAAGACAAGGTATGTAGTGCGATTATTGATGGTGGTAATTGTACTAATGTCACAAGCACAACAATGGTGGAAAAATTGGGACTACCCATGCTGAAGCACCCCAAGCCATACAAATTACAATGGTTAAATGATAGTGGTGAGATAAGGGTGGACAAGCAGGTGTTAGTTGCATTTCGAATCGGTAAATGCGAAGATGGAGTGTTGTGTGATGTAGTACCGATGCAAGCGGGACATTTGTTGCTAGGGCGTCCATAGCAATTTGATAGGCGAGTGAAGCATGATGGCTTTACGAACAAATACTTCTTTGTATTTAATCAACAAACAATCACTCTTGTACCATTGACACCGCAGCAAGTATACGAGGATAAAGTGAGATTGCAAAAAGAGAGTGATCAAAAGAAAGAGAGTGAACATAAGAAAAAGAGTGAAAATCAGAGAGAGGCCGAGAAAAATGAGAGAGAAAAAGAAAATCAAAATTCTGCCATTGAGAGAAAATCCGAGAGAAAACAAAAGAATTTTATGCAAAAATGGGAGAAATTAGGCAAGCAATGTTTTCAAATCAGCCGATGATTGTACTTTTGTACAAAGAGGCATTTTTCAATACTAACGAACTTGATCTCCCTCTGCCTAGTTCTGTTGTTTCTCTATTGCAAGAGTATGAGGATGTTTTTCCCGAGGAAACACCACATGGGTTGCCTCCAATCCGAGGGATTAAACATCAAATTGATTTTGTTCCCGGTGCGACAATTCCAAACCGACTAGCCTATAGGAGCAATCCTGAGGAGATAAAGGAGCTTCAAGGGCAGGTAAGTGAGTTGTTAGAGAAAGGGTACGTGAGGGAGAGCTTGAGCCCATGCACTGTTCCAGTAATACTTGTACCTAAGAAGGATGAGACGTGGAGAATGTGCGTTGATTGCCGAGCAATCGACAACATAACGGTAAAGTATCGTCATCCTATTCCTCGCTTAGAAGATATGTTAGATGAACTGCATGGTTCTTGTGTATTTTCTAAAATTGATTTAAATAGTGTCTATCATCAGATTAGAATGAAAGAAGGAAATGAATGGAAAACTGCCTTTTGGTTTGACTAATGCTCCGAGCACTTTTATGAGACTTATGAATCATGTTTTGCGTGCATTTATAGGTAGATTTGTTGTTTTCTACTTTAATGATATATTCATTTATAGAAAAAACTTGAATGATCATAAGGTACATTTGAAATCTGTTTTAGATGTGCTTAGAAAGGAAAAGTTATTTGCTAATATGAAGAAGTGTACATTTTGCACCGATAAACTTGTATTTTTGGGATTTGTTGTTAGTGCACAAGGTATACAGGTTGATGAGGAGAATGTACGTGCAATCCAAAAGTGGTCGAGTCCCACAAGTGTAGGTAATGTTCGTAGTTTTCATGGACTTGCTTGTTTTTACCGACGGTTTGTAAAGGACTTTAGTAGCATAGTTGCACCACTTATTGAAGTGATCAAGAAGAAAGTTGGATTTAGATGGGGAGAAGAACAAGAGAATGCGTTTCAGTTAATAAAAGAGAAGTTGACCAACGCTCCTTTATTGTCTTTACCTAACTTTTCAAAAACGTTTGAGATTGAATGTGATGCTTCAGATATTAGTATAGGTACAGTTCTTATGCAGGAAGGATGACCAATTGCTTACTTCAGCGAAAAATAAAGCGGGGGCAGCCTTAAACTACCCAACTTATGATAAGGAGTAGTATGCTTTAGTTCGAGCTTTAGAGACGTGGCAGCACTACCTATGGCCTAAGGAGTTCGTGATTCACACCGATCATGAGTCCTTGAAACACTTGTAAGGCCAACACAAGCTAAACAAAAGACATGCCCGATGGGTGGAGTTCATTGAGATGTTTCCATACGTCATTCGGTATAAGCAAGGTAAGGAGAATGTGGTCGCCGATGCACTTTCCCGCAGGTATGCATTACTCTCTACACTTGATGCAAAATTGCTTGGTTTTAAGCACATTAAAAATTTATATGCTGATGACCATGAATTTTGTGAAGAATATCGGGTTTGTGAGAAAATCCCTTGTGGTAAGTTCTTTAGGCATGATGGGTTCCTGTTTCGAGAGAATAAGTTATGCGTGCCTAATTGTTTCTTGAGGGAGTTATTAGTGCAGGAATCTCATGGTGGGGGATTAATGGGACATTTTGGAGTCGCAAAGACTTTATCTATTTTGCAAGAATACTTCTATTGGCCACATATGAAAAGAGATGTTGAGAGAATTTGTGGTAGATGTGTTACATGTAGGCAAGCTAAGTCCAGAGTGTAGCCCAACGGTTTGTATACTCCTTTACCTATTCCTAGTGAGCCTTGGATTGATATTTCAATGGACTTTGTGTTAGGATTACCTAGGACTAAACGTGGGAGAGATTCAATTTTTGTGATTGTGGATATATTTTCTAAGATGGCACACTTTATTCCATGTCACAAAACGAATGACGCTTTGCATGTTGTTGATTTGTTCTTTAGGGAGATTGTGAGGTTACATGGCATGCCTAGAACAATTGTTTCAGATAGAGATGCTAAGTTCTTGAGCTATTTTTGGAAGACTTTGTGGTGCAAGTTAGGTATTAAGCTGTTGTTTTCTACTACTTGTCACCCACAAACTGATGGACAAACGGAAGTAGTAAATAGGACTTTGTCTACTTTGTTGAGGGCAATCATAAAAAAGAACATCAAAACATGGGAATAGTGTTTATCACATGTTGAGTTTGCTTATAACAGATCTGTTCATTCTACTACTAAATTTTCACCATTTGAAGTTGTTTATGGATTTAATCCTTTAACTCCATTGGATTTATCTCCTTTACCTTTGACTGAGCATGTTAATTTAGATGACAAAAAGAAAGCTGAATTTGTCAAGCGGATTCATGAGAAAACAAGACTGAACATTGAGCGAAGAATGGAGCAGTATGCAAAACACGCCAACAAAGGGCGTCATAAGCTGATTCTTGAAGCCGGAGATTGGGTTTGGTTGCATATGAGAAAAGAGAGATTTCCGGCGCAAAGACGTTCCAAATTACTTCCGAGAGGCGATGGTTCTTTCCAAGTCCTAGAGCGCATCAATGACAATGCTTATAAACTAGAATTACTTGGTGAGTACAATGTAAGTGTTACTTTTAATGTTGTTGATTTGCTTCTTTTTTATGTAGGTGATGATTTGAGGGAAAACCCTTTTCAAGAGGAGGGGAATGGTGCAAATCGTAGCACGACTTCAAGGGATCCAGTTCAAGTTCCAATTGGACCGATTACGCGAGCACGAGCAAAAAAGTTTAAAGATGAACTCAACGGCTTGATTCAAGAGGTTTGGGCTCAAGCAAATTTGTGGAGGCCAATTGGACATGAATCACGTGATCCACAAAGATCCATCAACATGATTCAAGTTATAGAAGATTCCGGACAAGGCTAAATTCAGCAAGTGTTTGAGGAAGTTTCTAGAATATTTGATGATCAAGAGAAGATATCATCAGATTTGTTTAAAGTTTAAATCTCATGGAGATATTCTAGGGATATTTACGCCCCGTTTGGATTGAGAGAAATTTTATTTTAACTTTAACTTTAACTTTAACTCAACACACTACACAACAAAAATACACGTTTCCCGAGTCAAATTTATAATCACATCTCATTTGTTATTTTCCACAATCAAAATCAAAATCAAAATCAAAGTAACTTTAACTCTGAATCCAAACGGCCCCTTAGATTTCATATCTTTATAGATTATGTCATATCTCTATCGATATTCTAGGTTTTATTTTCCTTATCTTTAGGATGAGATATGGCCAGATTATGATTAGTTTATGTCTATATATATTCATCTTAGTCAATTTTTTTAAAAAAAAGAACATTTAAAAAAATTGTGAGAGTATTCTCTTTGGTTCTTGAAGAACTAATTTGAACTTATCGGAAGTTTCCGTGGCGTTCATCATCGACTTATCAAACGGCTTTCCACCACCGTTTGTGGCATCTTTATCGACTTATCAAACTGCTTTCCACTACCGTTTGTGGCGTCTTCCTATATACCGAGGTTCTTGTTTCGCATTAAACAACGGGTTGAGGTCAGTTATACCAAGGTTCTTGTTTTTATCGTAAACAACGAGTCGAAGGTTTGTTACTCAAATCTGATCGTGGAACGATCTTGGGTTTCTTTAGTTGTCGGGTCTCGTCATTCTTGGCGGAAATCGCATCACACTTGATCCTCATATACTTGCAACGGTGTCAATGGTATAAGAGTGATTGATCGTTGATTAAGTACAAAGGAGTATTTGTTCGTAAAGCCATCATGCTTCGCACGCCTATCAAACTGCCATGGACACCCTAGCAACAAGTGTCCTGCTTGCATCGGGTACTACATCACACAACACTTCATTTTCGTATTTACCGATTCGAAATGCAACTAACACTTGCTTGTTCACCCTTATCTCTTCACTATCATTTAACCATTGCAACTTGTACGACCTAGGGTGCTTCAACATGGACAGTCCCAATTTTTCCACCATCGTTGTGCTTGTGACGTTAGTATAACTACCACTATTAAGAGTCAAACTATATACTTTGTCTTTGACGTAGTACCTGGTGTGGAAGTTGTTCTCCTACTACACTTTTTCAACTCATTTTGTTTGTAAACTCAATGCTCTCATTGTCACCAATGTCAATGCATTAGGGGCTAAATATGCATCCTCGGAAACGTCCTCCAATGGTGGCATGTTATCGGTGTCGGACTTGCTTGTTTGGGCATTGGCTTGCCATGTGTCATCTTCCTTGGCATTTAAAACACTTAATGTCACAATTCCTGGAGGTAGAATTGTTGATTTTACCTTGAAGAACGTGGCTGGTTACTTCTTGCTTTTGCTCGTTTTCGACTTCGACGTGGATTGCTTCTCTTCTTTCTTCCATCGATTCGGTTTCCAAGTGGATGTGCTTGGACTTTGGCTTGTGTCCTCTTGAATCGGTTCTCAATCTTTTATGGCCATGTGCACCATATCCTCAAATTTCACATAATGTTGTATTCCACGGCATTTTGAATTTCTCGGTTCAATCCCGCCAAAAATCTTGCCATAGTAGCCTCCCGATCCTCCTCTACATTTTCTCTAATCATGGCCACTTCCATCCCCTTAAAATATTCATATACACTTTTGTTACATTGCTTAAGATTTTGCAACTTATTATATAACTCCCCAGTATTAATAACTAGGAACAAATTGCTTCCTCATCACCTTTTTCATTTCCTCCGACGTATCTATGTGTGGCTCTCTATTTCTTCGCCTATTTATCACTAATTGATCCCACTAAACAATTGTATAATCCGAGAATTCAATGACTGTCAATTTGACTTTCTTAAGCTCAGAATAATTATGACAATCAAATACAAACTCCACCTTTTTTTCCTACTCAAGGTATGCTTCGGGATCACTCTTTCCTTGGAATAATGGGATTTTCATCTTAATACTACCCAAGTTATTATCTTTTTGGTTTTTAACTTCTCTAAACCGCCATCCACGTCTCCTATTACTAACAATCGAATCCCGATAATCTTCTTCATCAAAACCAGCCTCATAATTCTCTTCATCTTCAACCCCTACTTCCCTTGGTTGAACTCTTTCCCTCCTACGCGCATTAGGAGCGTTTTGTGGCTGCTCTACACGTGTGTTCTCCATCTAATCTATCCGTTCATGAACTTGCTCAAACTCTAACCTCATCACATGCCTCATCTCACTTATCATGGCCTCCATAAGTACTTTCGGATCAGCCAATTTCGTAACACATTTGGCAATACTGTTAGCACTGTTGTGAGACATGATTACTGCAAAACAAAGTTAGAAAGAAAGGACCTCACAATTCTCTCCCTTACGTGTTTACACTCAAGAATGTGAATCACTCTACACTTGTGTTTTCACTTAAAAAAAATACATGGCTTTTAACCCTTTAATGTTTTCACCATTCTTGCCTTTTTCCACTTGATAATTCTCTTTCAATTCTTTTGGAACTAAACAAACAATACTCCAAAATTTTCAGCAACAATTCACCAAGAACTTATCAAGGAAAATTAATAGTCAAAGGAAATTTAAGGAAGAAAGGAAACAAGAGAAAAAACAACTAGTATGAAGGATGTAATATATCAAAATGTTATATGGATGGAAAGATATGGAGGATTATATAGGGAAGGGAATAGAATCAATACGGATCAACAAGAAAGGAAAATAACAATTTTGGAATGATCTGATGCAAAAAATTCGGATCAAATTAACACTGATAAAGATTGTTAACAGCTCAAGAACACATCAAACAAACTTCTTCTTTACTTTCGATATTTTTAGCTCTTTTTTTTATCCGATTTTTTGTGGCTAATAACAATCCACAAAGAACAAACTTGACGAAACAAAACTCAGCAAATTGAAATGAAAAGGATAGAATAATCTTGATTTGGAGCTTGATGTTTTGATACCAAATGATGAAATTCCCGCCAAGAATTACGAGACCTGATAACAAAAGGATCCCAAGATCGTTCTATGATCAGAATTGATTGACAAACCTTCAACCCGTTGTTTACGACATAAACAAGAACCTTGGTATAACTGACATTAACCCGTTGTTTATTGCGAAACAAAAACACCGGTATAGGAAGACGCCACAAACGGTGGTGGAAATCCGTTTGATAAGTCGATGATAAAAGCGATGGAAATTTTCGATAAGTTCGAATTAGTTCTTCAAGAACCAAAGATAATATTTTCACAATTTTCTGAATGTTACCCCTTTAAAAAAAGGGGTATTTACCTAAAATGGCCAATGGTTTACCCGTTTTGTCAAATCTATCCTATACTTTTTTTTTGTCAAATCTATCCCATGGTTTACTTTTTGCATCAAATCTATCCTGGCGTTATCATTTCCGTCGACATCTAACGGCCGTGCTGACGTGGCGCCTACGTGGCAAGTGTGGCCCACTATCTCTCTACGTGCCATGTCAGCACAGCCGTTAGATGTTGACGGAAAAGATAAACCCGAGATAGATTTGATGCAAAAAGTAAACCATGGGATAAATTTGATAAAAAAAAAGCATATGATAGATTTGACAAAACGGACAAACCATGGGCCATTTTAGGTAAAAACCCCTTTAAAAAATGACCAAGATGAGTATATATAGACCAAAACTGATCATAATCTGGCCATATCTCTACGTAAAGGCAAGGAAAATAAAATCTAAAGTATCGATAGAGATATGAATTAATCTATAAAGATATGAAATCTAAATATTCCTGGAATATCTCCATGAGATTTAATCTTTAAACAAATCTAATTATATCTTCTCTTGATCTTCAACAAATATTTTAGAAACTTCTAGAAAATGGCATTATCATGTGATTAATCTTCTGCATCATAGACTTGGCTTTTCTAGTGGTCTTGCATCGCATCCCAGAAATCCATCACTTTGTACTTCGACTTCCATTCACGAAGTTTTCTTGTACTTCGACTTCCTCAAACACTTGCTGAATTTAAGCTTAGCCTTGGCCAAAATCTTCTAGAATTTGAATAATGTTGATGTTGTTGGGAATTGGTGTATGCCCTAGAGGCAATCTATAATCAGTTTTGTAATATGATATCTATTTCATTATAAAACGAGGCATATTTGTTATTGTGTAGATTGCGCTAAATATGATTTTACACAATAATGTCCTTAGAATAGTAGGTTCAATAGGCATCAAGTGTGACTTGATTGTGAGATCCTATAATTACTGAACATTATTCCTAAATGTCCATAGTCAAAGTATTATCGTTAATTAGGACAACGGTAATACGGTTAGACTAGTGTGAGTGTTGATTGATGACCAAATCTCATAGGTCATGGATATGGAGATATCAAATCACACCACATGTATACATTAAGAGTAATGTGTATTGGACTGAGCCGCCATGAGATTGCTACATGGGTTGTTACGTGACTGTCATTAGCATATCTCAAAGTGACTATAGTGTAATGGTCCTTTGACTTGAGGTCACCATGGATTCCTACGTGTAATGTCGTATATTTTGATACTGTCAAACGCCACCGTAACTGGCTGGTTATAAAGATAGTTATTGGGTATGCCACAAAGCATGGAAAAGAATGTGAGTGACCAAGATAGGATTTGTCCCTCCTACGAAACGGGAGCGATATCTCACGGCCACTTGGTGGTTAAGTCTAAAAGTGTATGCATACCCAAATGAGTCGATATAATGATATCGAGCTCATTTGCTCTGATAGACTTACCCGGTAAATCAAGAAAGAGAGATATTAAGCCATACAAGGATGTCATCGACCATGCCTTGGGCTCAATAGAGATATAGAGGACAATGGATTATATTACACGGTAATATAGGTCACGAGGTTCGTCGAGAAATTGACTTTCCGATTACTTGAGTAACAGTGATGCATTGCTAGATGCCGCTCACTGTTTGTAATATTAAAATAGAGATTTCGATATTACTATCAACGTAATTGGGAACCTACAGGGTCACACACTACGACTAACTTGACGAGATATTTTGAAACAACAAAATTGTCTAATAAAGATTAGATGATTTATGGTGCGACCGATTAATCGGATATTTAATGAGATTAAATTTGCCGATTAATTAGACTCGATTTATTAGATTTAATGGTGTGCTAAGTGGTTATTTTTATGGAACCACTTGGAGCTAATTATAGAAAGAAACATGGGCCAATTGTATGATAACACTTAGCTATACACATGGACTAATTAAATGATGTCACCTAGACTTACACATGTCACTTGGAGCCTTGATTCTCCTTAATCCCACATCGGTGGGGCTTTGAATTTGTCTTCCCCATATTGCTTATAAAAGGGGCAGCATGCATGTTTAGATATAAGAGATATATATATACATGTATATGGGTGTACGTGTATAAGTGTAAGGAAATTCAAGTTGAATTGTTCAATTTGAATTAATCCTACTAGTCTAATAAATTTCGGGTGTCGCATCGGGGTGTTTCTTTCGAGTGTTGGTCGCTAGCACCGCCGATCTCGAAAACTCGTCGACAAAGTCGGCGTGGATACCAGTAGAGGCATCACGCGTGGGACGCTCGGTCGACAACTTTAAATATTCCAGGTACGCTTTTATTTACTCTTACTCTTCTAGTAGGTCTTGGAATTAGTTTCACGGGTAGGAAATTTTGAATTTATGTTCCTTTTACGCTTCCGTTAGCCCCGTGAAACTAGCAATTGGTATCAGAGCCTAGCTAGTTAGAATCTGAGTAGATAATAGCATAAAATATGATTTTATGCTTGGTACTCGTGTGATTATGTTTGATATTTGCGGTGCATGACTGTTAGACATGGACAATGTCCTAGTTGTGTTAGTATAATAGTTATGCGTTTGGACTATTATGTAATTGTTACATAATAGTGTATGGTGAGATCGATTAAATGTTAATAAAATCCCTCAAAATATTAAGTCCATATCCTTCCACCATGTAACGCTCGTCAAGACCAAGATCGATGAGTGTGTAGACCTTGCCTTCGCATGATGCCCTCATTTATCCTAGTAAGATGTGGTGTTTACCAGTGGGTCGGACTTAACTGAGCAAGCCTAATAGGATTAGGAGTTCAGAGGCATGTAGTTGGGCATCGATCTACAAGATAGATTTGAATAAAGGAGTTATTCACCCAACTAATCAAGAGTTGCATGTGATGCAATTGGGAAAGTGAGTTCCCTACCTAAATAGCCAGTTTTGGGTGAATCAGCCCTCGCTGACTCAGAGCTTGGTGAGATATGGATCTTGAAGTACTATGAGAATGATATTCTCCGAATCAATGTTCAGGGTCATTGATTTGATATAAATAGTGGGAGCAATATTTAATAGAGTCCTCATTAAATATTGTAGTGTCATAATACTTATTTTGCATATTTTTTTGTGGTAGTTACCATGGCAGGGAGCACCTCTAGTACTTTCTGTTTGCGATCCGTCCTTGATAAGGACAAACTGTCAGGGAATAATTTCCTTGGTTGGTATCGAAACTTGAGAATTGTTCTCACCCAAGAAAAGAAACTATATGTCTTAGAGCAACCTCTTCTTGCGCCACCACCTGACGATGCCCCCCAAGCTGAGAAAGATGCTTATAGTAAGCATCATGATGATGCCGTAAACGTCGGATGTCTCATGTTAGTCACCATGGACTCGGAGCTTCAGAATCAACATGAGAACATGAAAGCGTACGATATGATCGTGCATCTCAGGCAGCTCTATCAAGAGCAGGCCCGACATGAGAGATTCGAGATCTCTAAAGCACTTTTTCAGGCAAGGTTGACTGAGGGTAGCCCGGTGGGTCTTCATGTACTCAAGATGATTGGGTACGTCGAGACTCTGGGAAGACTGGGATTTCCTCTGGGTCAAGAGTTGGCCACAGATTTAGTCCTACAATCGCTGCCCAGCAGTTATAGTCAGTTCATCATGAGCTATAATATGAATGACTACAATAAACCATTGCCTGAACTGCTTAACATGTTGAGAACAGCTGAGCATGATATCAGTAAGGGGACGTCTGTTCTAATGGTCCAAGGGACCAAAAGAAAGGGCACGGGCAAGAGTAAAGGCCAGAGGGCTAAAGGTGTATCCAAGTATGACTTGGGTGCGTTGAAGCCTAAAGCCAAGGTGGCAAAGAATGATTACTGCTTCCATTGTGGCAACACTGGACATTGGAAGCGGAATTGTAAGGTATACCTAGAGGAGTTGAAGAAGAAGAAGGGAAGTGAGACTTCTACTTCAGGTATCCATGTTATAGAGATCAATGTATCTACTACTTCTACATCTTGGGTATTAGATACCGGGGTGTGGTGCTCATATTTGTGGAAATATGCAGGACCTAAATAACAGTAGATCGTTGGCAAAGGGCGAGGTGGACCTACGAGTTGGAAATGGAGCAAGAGTTGCTACATTAACTGTAGGGACTTATCACTTAGTTTTGCCTACTGGGCTAGTATTAGATCTTAACGATTGTTATTATGTACCTGCTATTAGTAGAAACATAATATCTGTTTCTTGTTTAGACAAGAAGGGATTTTGTTTCACTATCAAGAACAAGTGTTGTTCTATGTACATGAATGATGTATATTATGGCAGTGCACATTTAAGTAATGGTCTGTATGTTCTTGATCTAGATACGCCTATTTATAATGTGGAAACCAAACGGCTCAAATCTAATGATTCGAACCCGACTTACCTCTGGCATTGTCGTTTAGGCCATATTAGCGAGAATCGCATCTCTAGACTCCATAAGGATGGATTACTGGACTCGTTTGATTTAGAATCGATCGAGACATGCGAACCTTGCTTAATGGGGAAAATGACTAAGGCCCCTTTTACCGGAAAAGGTGAGCGAGCTAGTGATCATCTGGCTCTCATACATACTGATGTATGTGGACCAGTGAACAAGCTTGCTAGAGGTGGGTATCTCTACTTCATTACATTTACTGATGATTTCAGTAGATTTGGATATGTGTATTTGATGAAACACAAATCTGAATCCTTTGAAAAGTTCAAAGAATTTAAGAATGAAGTGGAGAATCAGTTGGGTAAGAGCATTAAAGTTCTTCGATCAGATCGAGGAGGTGAATATTTGAGCTATGAGTTTGCTGACTATCTTAAACAGTGTGGGATTTTATCTCAACTGACTCCACCTGGAACACCACAGTGGAATGGTGTAGCTGAGAGGAGGAATCGAACTTTATTAGATATGGTTCGATCTTTGATGAGTCATGCAAACTTACCTGACTCCTTCTGGGGATATGCTCTACAGACAGCTGCTCTCATATTAAACAATGCTCCGTCGAAATCAGTTGAAAGGACACCATATGAGATGTGGTATGGGAAGCGTCCCAAGATGTCTTTTCTAAAAATATGGGGTTGCGAAGCTTATGTGAAGAGATTGTCTTCGGATAAGCTTGGCCCTAAATCGGACAAATGTTACTTTGTGGGGTATCCTAAGGAATCTCGAGGATACTATTTCTATAATCCCATCGAGGGCAAAGTGTTTGTCGCTCGAACTGCGGTATTCCTTGAGAAAGAGTTTCTCTTCAAAGGAACTAGTGGGAGGAAATTAGAACTTGGGGAAGTTCTACCACAAAATGACATTGACCAATCGACGGGCGATGTTGCAGAACAAGTACCACAAGTTGTTGTGGCACAATCTTCTACACAGGTGACACGGGAGCCTCGTTGGTCTAGTAGGATACGTCATGAGCCCGAGAGATATGGATTTCTCGTGACTCAAGACAATGACGTATTGCTCATAGATAATGATGAGCCTACAACCTATGCGGAAGCCGTAATAGGCCCTGACTCTGAGAAATGGCTGGAGGCCATGAGATCTGAGATGGAGTCCATGTACACTAACCAAGTATGGACTTTGGTTGATCCACCTGAATGGGCAAAACCCATTGGGTGTAAGTGGGTCTTCAAGAAGAAGACTGATATGGACGGTAATGTGATTACCTTTAAGAGCCGACTTGTGGCAAAAGGTTTCAAACAAGTTCATGGTGTTGACTATGACGAAACTTTTTCCCCGGTGGCTATGCTTAAATCCATAAGGATCTTGCTTGCAATTGCAGCTTATTATGATTATGAGATCTGGCAAATGGATGTCAAAACTGCTTTCCTGAACGGGAAGCTCCTCGAGGATGTGTATATGACACAACCTGAGGGTTTTGTCGATCCACATAGTGCCGGAAAGGTTTGTAAGCTACAACGGTCTATTTATGGGCTGAAGCAAGCTTCTAGGAGCTGGAATCTTCGTTTTGATGATGCAATCAAAGAGTTTGGTTTCATTAAGAATGAAGATGAACCCTGTGTTTACAAGAAGGTTAGTGGGAGCGTAGTGATCTTCCTGGTGTTGTATGTAGACGACATACTTCTGATCGGAAATGACATTCCTTCCTTACAGTCTGTGAAGACTTGGTTGGGAAGGTATTTCTCTATGAAGGACTTAGGCGAAGCTACCTATGTGCTAGGTATCAAGATCTATAGAGATAGATCCAGGAGACTGCTTGGCCTAAGTCAGAGTGCATACATAGATAAAGTGCTTCGGCGTTTTAGCATGCATGATTCTAAGAAAGGGTCGCTGCCTATGTTACATGGCATAAGCCTTTCGAAGGCTCAGAGTCCTTCTACTCGAGAGGAGAGGGACCGCATGAATAGGATTCCATATGCGTCAGCTATTGGATCCATCATGTATGCTATGTTATGCACTCGATCAGATGTCTCGTATGCTTTGAGTATGACGAGTCGATACCAATCAGATCCAGGTGAAAGACACTAGATTGCAGTAAAGAACATCCTTAAGTACTTACGAAGGACTAAGGAGATGTTTTTGGTATATGGAGGCGAAGAAGAGCTCGTTGTAAGAGGTTACACCGATGCTAGCTTCCAGACCGATAAGGACGACAGTAGATCGCAGTCAGGGTATGTGTTCTGCCTGAATGGAGATGCTGTGAGTTGGAAGAGTTCCAAACAGGAGACAGTAGCCGATTCTACCACAGAGGCCGAGTATATTGCTGCCTCTAACGCTGCAAAAGAGGCCGTTTGGATCAAGAAGTTCGTGACAGAACTTGTTGTGGTTCCTAGCATCGCAGACCCAGTGGATCTCTATTGTGACAACAATGGAGCCATTGCGCAAGCTAAGGAACCCAGGTCTCACCAGCGATCCAAACATATACTCAGGCGCTTCCATCTCATTCGCGAGATCATCGACAGAGGAGATGTGAAGATATGCAGAATACCAACAGATGAGAATCTCGCAGATCCACTTACGAAGCCTCTTGTGCAGCGCAAGCACGAGGCTCACACTAGATCTATTGGCATAAGACATGTGCCAGATTGGCTCTAGTGCAAGTGGGAGATTGTTGGGAATTGGTGTATGCCCTAGAGGCAATCTATAATCAGTTTTGTAATATGATATCTATTTCATTATAAAACGAGGCATATCTGTTATTGTGTAGATTGCGCTAAATATGATTTTACACAATAATGTCCTTAGAATAGTAGGTTCAATAGGCATCAAGTGTGACTTGATTGTGAGATCCTATAATTACTGAACATTATTCCTAAATGTCCATAGTCAAAGTATTATCGTTAATTAGGACAACGGTAATACGGTTAGACTAGTGTGAGTGTTGATTGATGACCAAATCTCATAGGTCATGGATATGGAGATATCAAATCACACCACATGTATACATTAAGAGTAATGTGTATTGGACTGAGCCGCCATGAGATTGCTACATGGGTTGTTACGTGACTGTCATTAGCATATCTCAAAGTGACTATAGTGTAATGGTCCTTTGACTTGAGGTCACCATGGATTCCTACGTGTAATGTCGTATATTTTGATACTGTCAAACGCCACCGTAACTGGCTGGTTATAAAGAAAGTTATTGGATATGCCACAAAGCATGGAAAAGAATGTGAGTGACCAAGATAGGATTTGTCCCTCCTACGAAACGGGAGCGATATCTCACGGCCACTTGATGGTTAAGTCTAAAAGTGTATGCATACCCAAATGAGTCGATATAATGATATCGAGCTCATTTGCTCTGATAGACTTACCCGGTAAATCAAGAAAGAGAGATATTAAGCCATACAAGGATGTCATCGACCATGCCTTGGGCTCAATAGAGATATAGAGGACAATGGATTATATTACACGGTAATATAGGTCACGAGGTTCGTCGAGAAATTGACTTTCCGATTACTTAAGTAACAGTGATGCATTGCTAGATGCCGCTCACTGTTTGTAATATTAAAATAGAGATTTCGATATTACTATCAACGTAATTGGGAACCTACAGGGTCACACACTACGACTAACTTGACGAGATATTTTGAAACAACAAAATTGTCTAATAAAGATTAGATGATTTATGGTGCGACCGATTAATCGGATATTTAATGAGATTAAATTTGCCGATTAATTAGACCCGATTTATTAGATTTAATGGTGTGCTAAGTGGTTATTTTTATGGAACCACTTGGAGCCAATTATAGAAAGAAACATGGGCCAATTGTATGATAACACTTAGCTATACACATGGACTAATTAAATGATGTCACCTAGACTTACACATGTCACTTGGAGCCTTGATTCTCCTTAATCCCACATCGGTGGGGCTTTGAATTTGTCTTCCCCATATTGCTTATAAAAGGGGCAGCATGCATGTTTAGATATAAGAGATATATATATACATGTATATGGGTGTACGTGTATAAGTGTAAGGAAATTCAAGTTGAATTGTTCAATTTGAATTAATCCTACTAGTCTAATAAATTTCGGGTGTCGCATCGGGGTGTTTCTTTCGAGTGTTGGTCACTAGCACCGCCGATCTCGAAAACTCGTCGACAAAGTCGGCGTGGATACCAGTAGAGGCGTCACGCGTGGGACGCTCGGTCGACAACTTTAAATATTCCAGGTACGCTTTTATTTACTCTTACTCTTCTAGTAAGTCTTGGAATTAGTTTCACGGGTAGGAAATTTTGAATTTCTGTTCCTTTTACGCTTCCGTTAGCCCCGTGGAACTAGCAGATGCATCTTTGTTGATCACGTGGTTCATGCCCAATGGGCCGCCACAAATTTGCTTGAACCCAAACCTCTTAAATCAAGCTGTTAAGTACATCTTTAAACTTCTTTGTTCGTGCTCACGTAACCGGTTCAATTGAAACTTGAACTAGATCCCTTAAAGTTGTGCTACGATTTACATCAATTGCATTAACGATTAATGACGAGCCAGGATCATGGCGATAAGACCCTCAACGGTGAGATATAAGATTGCCTCGACAAGATAGAGAGATAGTGGCCCTGACAAGTTGAGGTGTAGCGGGTGGGATGCGATGAACATCATGTCGGCAACGGTGGCTTAGCCAAAAGAAAGGGAAACTGAAACAAAAGGGATGAAGAGAGGAATCGAATAGTGAGAGGAACGAAAAACGAAGGATTTTGTGTTTTGGTTTGAACTCAATAATTTTCAATTTGCGGTGTCACACTGTTATTTCTCTTTGCAAATATTTTAAAAGAAAAACAAACCTTTTGAAAAAAAGAAGCAAGACCAGGCATGTGCCTATGGAAAATTAATCTTCAACTGTTGTTGCATGTCCTCATCGAATTTCGTTCTTTTCTCTCACACAATCTCTCCTTATGCAAAGTACTTCTCTCTTAGACAAAGAGTCCTTCAAATATGCAAAATATTGAGAAAAAGTTACTTAAATTACTTGCCATACGATCGTCCTTATTTGGAAGAAGGATATATTCGATGTAAATGTTGCAGAACATAGCAAAATTTCAATTGCATCTTTCAAGAAAAGTGATAGCAGTTCGATTGTTATTTTGAATGGAATGGAATCGGACCATTGCTTCAAGAATTGATAACATTTAATGGGCTTTCAATGAGGGGGCACTATTACTTTTTGTTACGATGAGAAAGGGCGTGATGTGCAAGAGGCAACTTTTCATGAAATACAAATACTAATTTGATATAGGGGTTTTTATCTCATATAGCATATGGTTTACGCATTTTGTCAAATCTATCATATACTTGAAAAAGTGTCTAATATATCCCATGATTTATATTTTACTCTAAATCTATACCGGATTTATATGTTCCGTTAATGAAACATTAGTAGGTTCCAAATTTATCCCATGGTTTTAATTTTTTTCTCAAATCTATCATACGGTTTTAATTTTTTCTCAAATCTATCACATGGTTTCAATTTTTTTCTCAAATCTATCTCGGATATACCATGCTGTAGTAGCAAGATCATTAAACGTTGACGGAGATATAACGGCGAGATAGATTTGACGCAAAATGTAAATCATGGGTTATATTAGACACTTTTAAAAGCATATGATATATTTGACAAAACGCGTAAACCATGGGCTATATAAGGTAAAAACCCCTTTGATATAAGGGTCTTATTAGAAATTATAAAAGTGGGAAAATACGATAAAAGGGAGTAAAATGGGGTAGTATAGAAACTAACAAATGTGGAGAAATCAAAAGGGAATTTCACACTTTTGTAATTAGTGTATATATATATATATATGTACACGTACATATTATTAATTAAAAAATGCATTTAGAAATTGATGTGTGCATAGGATATAAATTTAGGGGTGTACATAGATACCGAGTATATTTAGAATCGGTTGGAGCCTACCCGTTATGAGAGAGTCTGGATAATTCCAATTGAAAATAGGGTATAGTTCGTGTAGTAATTTAAGGAACCAGTGAAAATAGATTTTGGTTCCGGCTCTAACATATAAGGTACCCACGAAACCGATACCCGAGACCTATATTTTTTCTGAAAAAAATTATTTTGTATTTACATAGTCCTTTATATGCGATGTAGTAGCTACAAATCCAAATGAGAGCTTATTTGCTTTGTCTACTAAGAAGAACTACATCATCTTTTTTTTTTGCGAAATAACTACATAATCTCTTAGTTGCATATTTATTTTGTCTATTATATAATCCTAAAGAGATCTACATAATCTTTTAATTATGTGGATGGATGTCATCCGATTAATCTATGTCGACATTTATTTATTTTGCGTGAATGTGAATGGGATTTTTTCTTATTTTAGTTATTTATTTCATTTATTGTGCTTGAAGTGAAAAAAAGTTACCGATTCCAACAGGGTACCCGGAACCTGTAGTATAATTTAGGTTCTAGGCAGGTTCTAGTTCCAGGTTCCAGCCATGTAAGGTCTAGTTTCAAAAATCTTGGAACATGTCCCATACAGGATAGGGTTTGGGTATCGTAAAAAAATGGGATACCCGAACCCGCACACCCCTAGATATAATTTACATGAAAAGATACATGCGGTTATATTTTAGAAAATTATAATTAGACATATAGAGTTATATAGATGCTCACTTTTCAAAATTAAAAGGGTATTTTTAAAAGTACAAATCAAGAAACACTTTAAATACCACCAGCACGGTGGTCTAGTGGTTAAGCATCAAGCCCTTCACTTGAATATTACGAGTTCGAACCTCACTGAGAACGTAAAGCTCGCCACTATGTGAGTGTATTATGGGATGGCGGTGACCGGCCCTTAATGCTTGATCCAATGGGCCTTGGACTTAATTCACTAGTATGTTAGTGGGCTGCGGTGACCAAGTTGGGTTAAAGTCTCAGCGAGTTATGGCGAAAGGAACATTCCGTGGCGGTTAGGTTCCCTTAGTTGGGGCAGCCACAGCGGGCTAATAACCCGACCTAGCCTTTTAGTCAGCGAAAAAAAAGAAATACCTTAAATGATTTATACTTTTATAGATGTTATAAATTATAAATGATTATAGTTTTGATATTATTACTATACTTGAATAGAGGACCTTATAAGGGAATTCTCCTTGGAGTTATAAGATAAGAATTTACTTATATTAGTCGTACATATATATATATATATATATAACTTTATTATAAGAATATTCGGCACGACTTGTGAACAAACAGCGGTGATGGAGTGTCAAGTTGATTCTATTCCCTTTTATGTGAGAGTTTCATAAATGAAGTCTAGTATTTGTTTAACTTTTTTCTTCTTCTGATAAGAAAAGGATTCATTAACATTGGAACTATATAGCCACCGAAAAAAAAGCCACCGAAAAAAAAAGCCACCGAAAAATATTGAAACTATATATATTATCTTATCAAAAGATGTCACGTCTTGAGAACAAGAAAATTTGGAAGTATATGAGTTTCATTTGTGTGAAGAACAAATTTTGAGTCTAAAACAAGACAGTAATTTGCATGACAAATTTTCGATTGTTTAAATTTAATGAGTTACAATCTCTAATTTACCTCTGTAAATACAAGAAAAATCCTTCGGTTCCTTTCGTTTATACTAAACACCGTTTAAGAGGGTCTCTAGGACATGATCTTGAAACCTCACTATTAGTCACTGTTTAATGGCTTCTAGTTAATGGATCTCTGGGCTTTAGACTGATTTGGCAACTTTCTTTTAAACACGAAGACCTTTAAAAATTGTCGGGGCGTGTGTGCTTGATCAGGTCTATTACGAAACTCGTCGGGGTCTCGGTGACTTCATCTGTTGTTCTTTGTGTTCTTCCTTTGAATGTGAAATATTATTGAGATCTTGAGGCCTTTGATCTTCTAGCAATCCGTTAATTTGTAAAGTACATGTTCTTCTCCTCAAATCTCTTTTTAGCTTTAGCTGAGTGCTTTAGTGAAGAATGAAGCCTCCTATTTATAGGTGTCGAGGAGAGGGCCATCAATCCCTGTGCTTGCATTCCATTGGCCAATTCAATTAATTTGGGCCATCAATTTTGCTTATAGGAAGACATTTCCAAATTTAGTGAGGGAATATTCTCCCAATCGCTCAAGACTATCGTACATGATTCTTGACTTATTTGATTTCCATGTATACTTTGATCTTGACATATTTTTGGATGCACAAGATATTATCCCATTGTTCTAGCGCATTATTCTCTTTATTATTACCAGAATAGTTAAATTTTCAAGTAATAACAAATTAATTCTTTATTAGTTTCTAAAATGATCCAGGTAGCACATTATGATTGGCCGAAATTTTTAACTGTCTACAATTCGACCATCAAAAATGTAAAAAGTAAAGGAGCTACAAATTAATACGAACGCGAGAGATGTGATATGCTGCAGAACAATGGTATTTTCTTATTATTTCTATTTGCTTTATCATTCGAACTTGTTTCTCGACCGACTGGCCCATCCTACAGATTTTTATTAATTTATTTGAAATTATTAAAATGATAGGGTTGAGCCGGTCTCCGAGCATGAGGACAAGTTGCATATTTCTACCGGACCGATAACCAGAGCACGTGCCAAGAAATTGGAGCACGCTTTGCAGAACTTATGGACGAATATTCTGGAAGAGGCATGCAGTTCGAGAGACGAGCGAGTCGACTCGGGGCTGATTTTGGTCATCAAGAGTGCTGAACCTCATCAGTACACATCGGGACATTAAATGATGACCACAACCACCTCAAATCGGGTTGAATATGCATCCTAGAAGATGGCCACCAATTCTGGTTTGACTATTAGGTTGGAATATGCCTTCTAGAAGATGGTCACCAAATCTGGTTGGAATATTAGGTTGGAATATCTGGTTGGAATATCTGGTTGGACTATTAGGTTGGAATATGCCATCTAGAATATGCTTGTTTTCCTTAGTTGTCTTCAATTGCAAGAGCATTATATAAGCTCCTCCCTAGGTTAGTTTTAGACACAACTCTTCTACCATTTTTCCTATCTTGTGAGAGATATTCTCCAAATTGTTCTTGTTGAACTTATGCTTCAAGGGTTGCAAGTCGATTACTTGTAGTTCTTAAGCTTTTTATAATATCGGTTTCTAGCTCTATATAGCTACGGGGTCGATATTCCACCTTTCGAAATCTCTATCTTGGACGATCCGGGATTTGATTCCATATCATTGTTGCTGGGTTCCGCGACGGATTCGACGGGGTTCACATCATAAAACGACACGATTACTTAGCATACTATATTTTAGACTTACAGTAGATTATTGCGAATATCCGTTTTGGCCATTAATAATTCAAACGAATATATCCTAACCTATAATGTCACTGTTCAATTTAAAGTACTTACTTTAAAGTAGTATTCTAATTTTTAGCAATTGAATTTTCTATATTCTAATTTATATTGTGAATTCTGATTACATAGGATTATATCTTTTCAACATTTTTTTAAGAGGTAAAGTGATCATAGAGCATATTAATGTACATAATATAGACGCCTGCATTTTATATTGGGAGTTGAAAACACTAAAAATGAAATAAATCGTAAGCTTTAGTTGCGATAGTTAGCATTCCATTCAGAATTTAAAGCTCTTCTCTTTGTGCTTATGAAAATATGCACTTACCGTATATCTCTCCAATATGATTCCATGTCATAAAAGTTGGAAGCAAACTCTTTGTAAACATATATGAATTTCGTACTAGTGATAAATATGTGTTCATTATGATTCTATTGAATTATTGAAAGCTGTTCTTCGGTATGTGATGCAAACCCCACGAGACCTGTCACAAGACTCGACAACAAAGACTGGAAATCGAACCCGAATCGCCAATAGAGATTAAGAGGGATGGAATACTGACCCGATGGTTATAGAAAACCAAGAACCAATATTATAAAGGAATGGAATATTGACCCGATGGTTATAGAAAACCAAGAACCAATATTATAAATAGCCGAGAATTACAAGCATCCATGCTTACAATCACGGAAGGTTGCCGAAGAACAACATAGAGGAAAATTCTCACCAGTGTAGTCTGAAAGTACCTCTAATAAGCTATTCAGCCTCCTTTATATAAGCCTAGGAGAATCTGGAAACTAATAAACTTGGCAACTGGAATATCTTTAGTTTCCTAAAACCGGAATTAATAGAGGAAACTAAATAAAGGCACCCTAGAATATTTGGCAGTCTTTTTATTCCTTATTCAGCATCTCTTGGCTTTCCTTATGCATCTACTCTAATCTTAGATGGGCTATTGACCATCTCAAGACAAGTTAATTGGGTAAGGCCCTTTAGAGACCAATTCGAATTAGTCTCCTCTTGGCCCAAGAAACCCGCAAATGAGCTCTCCACAGCTTGCTGGATTTGTCTTGCCTTTGCTCGTGTGATTGGTCCACTCGAAACATGTAAGCCTCCGAGATCTTGTGCATCAGCTCCCTCTTCACGAATCCCACTTCCGAGCTCGTGTGCTTTAGCCCCATCATCGTGCCCACGATCCTCATCACGAAGTCCTTCCGACCTAAACTCGTCGGTTTGACCCCGAGTCGTATCAGTATGCATCACATGGTATTAGGAAATTCAATGGATACCAATTAATTATGTATTATTTTACAACTCCCATGGCAGTGCGCGGACAATATCACTAGTATATATATATATTCATGTGAAGCCCTTCTGAGAATTAATTAGACTTTTCTAAACTCTCCTTTTACCTCAACTCCACATTTTCTTAGAACTGTTATTTTTCATTTAGTCATAAAATAAAAACTTTCAGAGTAATTTATTATTATTTTTTCTTGAAAATATGAAATACATTTTTGTAGTGATCAGGTAAGACCTTTACAGTTTTAATTTTGCAGTTTAAAAAGTCCAAGAAAATAATTAGTATGTTAGAAAGGTTTTGGTTCGAGTCTCCGTCACTATTTTTTTTTTTTATGTCTCTTTAGCTCCCTTTGTCTATCCTATACTAGGCTCATAAATTCCATTTTAACCGAAAGTAAAGACATGCAAGATTCTGTTGTTTTCACCTGCATTAGCACGTGATTGCCCAAAATTGACAGAAATGGGTACTAAATTTGCCCAATAGTTAGAGTTAAATATGCCATGCATTATTTTCTGCCCAAGATTGACAAAAAATGTTGACATGGCAAGCCAACACGATCCATCCTTGGAGACGTGGCCTTACTTGTGGGACCCAAAAAGGGTGCCAGTGTTTGGCATGCCACATTGACATTTTTGTCAATTTCGGACAAAAAAAAACGGCGTATACATTTGATATTAAAACAAAACTATACGCTATATCACAAGTAACTTTGAAAGCATCTACATTTGACCAAAAGAAAATACAATACTATTTTCTAAGTGCTGTTGGTGCCATGCTAGCAGGGAATTGGGACATTAAGGTGATCCATACTTTCGGGAAGGATAATTGTTGCGCGGACTGATTAGTAAGGATAGGAGTTTCATTGTCCATGGGTTTTCATTTTTTATCATCGACTCCTAATGGCCTTGATCCTCTATTGATATTTCTAGGATCTTCATACTGCACTCCTGTAATTTTTAATTTTTGCTTAGCCGTCGTCTCATCAGAGAAAAGAAAAAAAATATAAGATGAGAGTTTCAAAAAAAAAAAAGAGATTGAAGAGCGTGTCTTCTAATAACATGACCCGTGGTCAGGATAACACCGCATTCCCTGACCATTAGATGCCACAATGACCGCGGACACGGAGAATTGCGTGTCACAGTGACCGTAGGTCACTGTAGCGGGGCTCAAGGGAGGGAAGCTACGGAAAAATCAAGTTTGGGTTGCTCACTCCCACTATGTATCTATATCAAATATGATTTTTCTTTTTCTTTTCCTTCAAATAAAATGTTGACACGTACAAGTGTAACATTGACTGCAATTTCCTAAGTGTTAGAGTCAAGTATCTAGACTTGTTTGCTTCGGGTAAATGACACTTCCCACGGTCAAATTTAAGGCCTGCAGGCAGCAGCATCCACTGAAAGAAAGAAGAGAAGAAAACCCTACTAGGGCTGACGGGCTGACTTGTATATACAAATGATGACTCAGGAAAAGAAAACGAGGAATTTGGGGCCGTTTGGATTCAGAGTTAAAAATATTTTGATTTTGATTTTGATTTTGATTGTGGAAAATGACAAATGAGATGTGATTATAAATTTGACTTGAAAAACGTGTGTTTTTGTTGTGTAGTGTGTTGAATTAAAGTTAAAGTTAAAATTTTTGAATTGGAAAATGTATATTTTTGTTGTGTAGTATGTTGAGTTAAAGTTAAAGTTAAAGTTAAAATCAGTTAACTTTTAATCCAAACGGGGCATTTTTAAAGGGTCATTGAATGCTGAATACTTTCTTTAGTTTTAGCCCAATTTAAGACATCCCAATCAATGTGAAACTTGAATGGTCCTTTGTGGTGGGTGGCCATTAATTCTGCGGAAAGCCAGTTCATACGTAGCAGCACGTTTCAACAAATTAAAGAAGGTATATATTCATATATATATATATATATATACACACATATATGTATGTATGTATATTAAGAGGATTATTATATGGTGACAATTTTGGCATACTAATGAATTTTTAAAATACTATGCATTTGAATAGGAGTACCGCAAATGTCACCATGACAAATTATCACTCTTTAAACTTCTATATTAAGCATATTATATAATACATGTTGCTGGGATGGATCCTGATATTGGGGGCAAAGCCAGGTCGAAAGGCAAGGTAAACAAACACGATGGTGATGTTATTGAGGTAATGAAAATTGATCTGCAGACACTGAATTACCCGAGAGTATAATAGACCGATAATGAAATTTATCTGCATGTATGCTGTCAAAATAATCTTCATTGAAATAGTGGAATTTTGAAAAGAATAGCACTCGGTCATCCGAATATATCCTCTGCCCCCATTTTCATGTGTCCAAATTAAAAGAACTCGGTGCACAATCGTTCTATAATATATATTACACAAATTGTGTATATATGTATCTTTTTAGAGATATTACTCCGATTAGTTAGGAAAAGAAATTGTGTTGATCTTATTAGATCAGTTGACATCTCTCAGATTTATAATATTCGATTGATATTATGCTAATAAGTGATATATTTGATATTATTTACAATCTAATTTAATTTTTTTGGGTGAATTTGGGGGCATTAGCCAACTAATTTAGTTACTTTAGAAAAAAATTTAGTTACTTTACCAAGTCTATAAATACACGAATTATTTCATATATTTTCTCGAGTATCTCATAATTTGGTCCATGGCCAGTATATCTTTCCTCTTACCTTCTTATCTTATATTTAATTTTCTTCATAGTTATTCATATTTTTATACTTTTCCACATTGTGAAATGCTCCCGCGAAACTTTTGCCGACGCAATTAACTTCCACTCGCAAAAAAAAAAAAGGTTTTAGGAAGATTTCATGTATCTCTTCCCAGAAAAGCATCTCTTTCTTCGGCAAGGCATTCCAGCACGCGGCTCGAATCAAATAATCCTTAGGTTCTTGGCAACAATGTACATGCATAGGAAGGCACATCGCCTTTGACATGGGCACGGAGAACTCTCCCATGTCAAACACTCGGTGTTTTTGGGCAATCAATGGTAGATTTTCGGAGATAATTAATATGCAATCCGATGTTGGGTCAAGAAATTATTTCTGGAAAGGAAAGATAAGAAGGAGGAGCTGGCTATCTACTGGCCCATCTCAATATTTTAAGACACCAAAATGGTTTCTTTGTCTTGCCTGGCACATAAATTTGCAAATTTAATGTAAAGGTCGAAAGATTCAGTTGATGATATTAAAAGCAGTGCGTGTCACTGTCAAGGACAGCAACTTGGGGATTGGACCCCCCAAAACAAAACAGAAGCCGTCCTTCTTGTTCATAAGAATGGAGTGGAAAGCTACCAAACCGAAAGAAGAGCTGTGGGAGCTTAGGGTCCACTCCATATTGGGAATTGAGACATTTATATGACACTCATAATAATAATAATGGAGATCTTAGGCCCCCAGGGGGCCCACGTAACGTCATTTTTGATATACCCATGCATATCTATACTATCTGTAGTCAATTACTTTTTTTCCCAAAAATAAACAAAGAAAAAGCTATAATTATAATATGGAACTCGTTTCTCGATTTTTCAAAATATCATATTTATCCTCTCGATATATCTAGAAACATTTTAAAATAACTTTCCATGCTTTCAATGAATCAAGCTCATTTATATAGACATACACTTATTAAAACTCTTTGTCTTATTTAATTTTCTCATTCAATATAATGCATTATTTGTTTTCAAGGAAAGAAAATGTTATTTCATGTTAACAATTATCAAATGAGGAATTAGGTCTAGATTAGCGTAGTGAGGAATTAGGTCCAGACCCGCGCATTGCGCTAGTATGAGAAGTCATTTAAGTTATGTAATTGTTTATTCTTTAGTGAATTTTTAATATTTTTTACGAATCAGAAGAATATTTGATTTTAAAACTTTTAATGTTTATTTACAATTATTTAATACAACATAAGTGTGATAATTTTTAAATAATAAAAAATAACATAATATAAATGGAGGATTATCAAAATAGAGTTCCAATAAAGTAGGTGATAAGCCTAAATAATATAGGAAAGGAAAATTTAAATGCGACAATTGAATTCTACAGAAAATAATATTGTTAAATGTATATTATTATTTCGTAATTATTAATATTATCATTGTTATTACTATTATTATTATTATTATTATTGCTACTGCTACTATTATTATTATTATTATTATTATTATTATTATTATTATTATTATTGTTATATTATTATTAGTTTGTAATAAAAGTGTATGGACCCGAATGTGAACTCTCGTCAAGGCCCGCATGCACGCTTTTTGATCGCGCGGCTTGAGAGTGTTCACCTTCCCGGGGATGCGTGACGGACACGCATGAGAAGGAGTCGTCATTTATCATTTTACGACTCAAAGGTCGAGAGCGGATAAGTTACCTGGGTCTAGGGGTATGAAACACCTAGTTAGCATTGGTCTGTGCGGAACCGAAAAGTCCAAATTCGGGGGTTCATGTTACGTGCGGGCCTATATCCCGCACGCTCTTTCGGTACTCTGGTTTGTTAGGCTTTCATGTTTTATTATTTATCTCACCAATTAAGTTGCGCTCGGCTCGCATGTTTTGACACCAGAAATTCGATGAATTAAATGATGTCGGTCGAGAAGCCGAGAGAGAAATAAACCTGTATGTCGGGGAATTGGTTCACAATCTTGCGTAACAGTTCATCAAACCATGGAGGTTGAATCCCTGCGTGAACCGAAACCGCGAGATCTTGGGATTACTTTCCTTTGGGCGAGCATTTGACCGATTCAATTAATTCGACTCTCGAACCGTTCGCTTATCGACTGGAATTCTTATAGAATGAATGTACAAAATAAAATTCTTACAATGCTCTCGAAAACAATAAATATAAATTACAAATGGGCGAATTACAGTCAACTCGCGTTCGGTTATTATTCCGCTCCAACTCACCGTGAGTTTAGGGAAAAATCGAAGAACTGAAACTCGATATGCGCTCTCACTGAATAGGACGTTGGACCCTATAAGTGATGATTAGGGCGTTGGACCCTGTGATCGATGAATAGGGCGTTGAACCCTGTGATGTTTGTCCTAGGGATCAGGCCCGACCAGCATAACAAATAAGTACAGAAGATAACACGCAACATGTTAATAACAGACAAAGTGTTTGTTATTGTCAAGTGTACGTGTTTTAACAAGTTGTTAATCCGGAGTATTTTGGCATGCAAATTCTACCCTAGACAAACAAACGCGTGCTAATGTTTTTAGCATTCGGCTTTGATTTGAGAACTTGACATATCGGGGTATCCGTAGTCAAATCTCGAGTGTGTGGATTGCTTTTACAGTGATTCAGTGTTATAACACTGAAGTTATACTGAATTAATCCAAATTTGTGTTTTGACTCTAGATTTGGAACCTAGAGTTCCACCTAACCATTTTCTAGCATTTGGTTAAGCCAAGTGAAATGATTAATCTGGTAATTATGTTTTGATACAGAATACCCGACTAACGCCCTAAACTACGCTAGAATGACATAAACTCATAAGTGGGAATAAGAAGGGGCTATGCAGATGAATCTGCACCTGAACAGGTAGCCCGTTCCTATTCCGATACCGTCGTGTTTCCATCAAACTAACCCCTGGGGTGTCGTCAAATTACAAAATGATGTTCTTACCATTGACTTGAAAGTTTATTTTCAGAAAAAGGGAAACAACGCAATACGGGCCACCTTGGCCTGTAACCGGTGTTGACCAATTCCTTGGATCTTTTAGGGGTATGCGAGAATCTTGTAAAAGCCAAAGATTTGGTCGATCTATCTGGAAGTGGTCTAAAAGGAACTTTTGTATTCCGACCTGAATTACTTGAAGTCAGGTGAAACTCAAGTCAAAATATACAAGTTTCTCCTAGATGTCCATGTTACTTTGTATTGCATGTCTCGGGTTTGGAAGTATGCGTATTTTGAAAAGGGCATTAACACCGTTTTGTAATTTATCGACACGAGTTACGGATTAATGTCTAATTCATGCAAAGTTGTTTAAAGTTGAATAAATTAATCGTGTGAGCGTCCCGATTAACCCATTCGTGAAATTAATGCTTAAGGGTTATTACCGAATGCATTAATTATGAAAACGATTCGTGACTCGACGACCAAGATGGTTCCGTAAGGATTGAGGATAATTTGGTCTAATGACCGAAACTACTCTCGGAGCCGAATGGACCCGAATGAGTCCTCGATACCCGAATCCATGCATGTTTCTTAAAAAGACATTTTCATGCGAGGTTTGCGATGTAAAAGAAATTGCAATTACACACAATCCGAGAACGGACTTAAAATGGGAAGAGGAAGCCTCATGGAACCTGAATAAGCCTATGAAGCTCTTGGCCACTACTCCTTAGAAAGAGCCGAGAAGTCTCATGGCCCGAATAGGATTCCACGAGGTTTCCCCGTCTCATTTCGAATCATTTCTCGCATGCTCAAACATCAAACACGATAAATGACACGATTTTAACAAAGTCGGTATTGCCATGATTTGAATAACACATTCAAACATGCAAATATGCACAAATATGTTATTTAAAGAATCGATAAAACAATACCGACTTCATGCACTTGAGAAAACATGATGGAACTCGGGAATCGAACTTGAATCGGGTTAAGAAGATTGTTCCTTGCCCGAAAAGGGCAAGAGAGCATTCGGTCACCTCCCTTGGAGGCAAACTCGTGAGCTCTCATGCCTTTCCCGGGTCGGGATGTTATTCTTGACTACGATCCAAGTATTTCCCGACATACTAGTATATAAATCAAGGATAAATATGCATGACATAACATGGAAAATGCATAAAAATGTAATCTTGCAAATGAAACATGCTTAAAACACCATATTACTCCATGAACATGCAATAAATGTGAAAAGCCCTACCTTCTCTAAGTCGAGGATGTTATACCTAGCCTCGAGGGTTGAGGACAAGTCGAAAAAACGACTGGAAAAAGCTTGCTGGAATTCGGATGCCTGGGCGATACTGTTCACCCGAGAAGGCACCCGATTTTGGCTAGCTTGCACCGGTGGCTCGGGATGGTTGCACGAGCTGGCCCGGGCTATGACACCTCCCTAGAGGGTGCTGGAGTTGACTACGGGTAGCTGGTAACGTGCAAGAACCTGCGTTAACTCGAAAAGACAAGAAAACCCGGTAAGCTCAAAACTATCTTTTTTTATCCGGTTTGGAAAAGCTTCAGTTTGTGTGGGTTCTAATGGGTTGCTTGATGGCTCCTTCCTCCTGGAAGACCCTTGGGAAGTTTATGAGGATATGAATGAGTTAGATCTCCAAGAATGGTCCGGTTTAAGATTTGGCACGGCGCACAAGTCCGCTGCCACCCGGGATCTGAATCTGGACAGATTCTGGACCGGTACTGACCTCACCTGATTCGGGCTGTTGGAGGCTTCAAACTTAAAATCTAAGCTCGGAAATGGATAGAAAGGATCGAAAACATGTAGGATATGAAGTTGGGTGAAGTTGGATTTAAGCCGAGATGATGATCATCGTAATTCCGATTTAAGTCTTGAGGGTTTTTGCTAAGCTATGGGCTGCGGTTTTCTTGAGGGAGTTGAGAGGATTTGAAGAGTGAGAAATGCTAGAGAGATGGCATGAAGTAAGTTGTGATTTTTTAATGACATAAAGGGTATATACTATATATAGACAAAGATTAAGTGCAATTAAGTGAGAAAAAGCTTGATTAAGGGCATGCTTAGGCTTAGACGGTTTCTTAATGGAGATAAGGATGAATTTGAACCGTGAAATTGAATAAGAAGAGTTAAAATGCATTAATTGAGATGGATGGAAAGTTGGAGTGTAAAGGAGAAAGACTTAGGATATTTTCATGCAAGTGGGCAATGGTGGCTAGCTTTGTCTTGAGCAAAAGGGAAGAAGATGTCGTGGGTCCCGCTTGGGTTGGAGTTGAGTCGGGAGTGTCAGCACCCCATTTTGGTCCATCAAGCAAACAAGGCTTGTCGACAGCATATAATGCCATGACTCGAGTGTGGATACAATTGAAAGGTTCAACTGAGCAAGAAAATCACTATTCACCTCAAGTTAGCAAAATCGAGCAGATGACATATGTATACGACAGAAGAATGGCCTTGGTCATTAGAAGCCAACAGAGTGACTAGAGAGCCCAACAACATCAAAAAAAAAATCGGCATTTCCAGAGTTCACACGAACAGTCTTATTTTCCAATAGTTTGCTTGATCGTCGGAAGATAGCCAATATTGGACTTCAAAAATCCATATCAGTGCCAAACAGATGAAAAGTGTCTTCAAAAGCATTTTGCAAATCATTTGCTTTATACAGAATAACTTTCTGTATACAGACAACTTTTCAGTGGAAGTCCAAAAATGCCGGTTTCCCAGAGAAAAGTTAATTCTAGATGTCAGATTCGGCCATGCCCAACAATCATATATAGCATGAACAATGCTTCAGATTGTCTCTTGGAAGCCACACAGACACTTCAAATGACTTTCGAGTGACAAAACGAGCGTACCCCTATTCGGAAATGCATAACCGGAGACTGGTCTGACGGAATTACGGCAAACGAAGTTCATGCTGCATTGCCTTGAAAACTCCAGTGGACATTCGCAGTTGGGTAAAACAGACAGCAAAACCCTTCTCGGTTTCTCGAGTAACCTCCGAAGAGTAGAAAAGGCCGTTTTTGACGAAAATGCATATCCGGAGGTCCTTTTTATGGAAACTTGAAGCCGGGTGCTTACCTTACACGGTGCTAGCCTTCCCAGGGCTCAATGTGGAATCGCCGGAATGAATCACACAGCTCATCTAGACCTCCCGAGCATTGCTTTAAAGGTCTCAAATGTACTTTTCAAGTCCTTAGAGGTCCGATCTCGGCAAACAGAGATTACAGTAATCTCCGGAGCGCCCAAGAAACTCATAAAGCAATCTGAGAAATCCAGTTTCGGCCTCCTAGGACGTTTCCGGCTCCACATTTGCATTACCAGCTTAAAGGACAATTGTTCACGTTGTCTAAAAATTTATGTCAAAATTACCAACGTGAGATGCAAACACAAGATATGCTATCAGAAGCGGTTAACTTCGCTCTGGTCACCTGTAATGAGCAAAACCGACTTCCGAGCCTCATGCGGACCCGGAGCTTTTTTCCACGAAAAGTGTCAATCTTGGGCTCATTAAATCTGTTTTCTCGCGTATATCGACAATTCAACGTTCAATTTGAACCACGAGCTTCGAATGCACGACCAATCGAGACCCGAGCTTTTTCTTGTTTTCTCCTCAATGCCGTGGGACCCACGGGCTGCCCAAGATGAGCCGCCCCTTGCCCTGAAAATTTCGGCTTCTTCTTCTTCAATGCAAGAAGCCAACTTGCCCTCTCTTAGCCAAAATATCTTGAGGAAATTGAAGACAACAATTCTTCTTCATCAATGCCCTTGTCATCTCTTCATCAATGCTATCCTATCCCTATTCAATCAAAATCCCTCCCTAATCTCTTCGTCCAAAACCGCCAAAGCCTAAGCAAAGAGGTTAAGAGCACTTGCTTTCACTAATTGTGTCATTAGCTTCACCTATATATTGCACATTTGTCATTAAGCTAATCACTTTTCTTTTTGCACACTTCTCACTAGCTTTCTCCCTCTAGGAAATGCTCTCAACTCCTAGTTAGCGGCAGCAAGCTTCAGCATTCACAAACCAAAGGAAAAACCGAAAAAAATCCCAAAAGAAAGCCCTTAGTTCTTAAGTCGAAAGCCAGTGTTCATCATCCCGACTTAAGTTCGAAGTTTCTCAAACTCCATATCCCACTCATTTCGAACCCATGGAGTTCATTAGTGAACTTGGTTTTTCCATTTTGAAGTCTTTAAGTTATTGTTTCAGATCTATTAGGTGATTTCGGGTGAAGACCGTGCTCTCGGGTGAATAGTGACACCCGTCAATGCGTGCACCTGCTGCCGCGCGCTCGCCCGCGCCCCGTGCGCTCCTGTGTGCCCACTTGCACCCCGCGCGCCCTCCTGCCTGTTTGCACGCCCGCGCCCGTCCAGCCGCGCGCTTAGCTCGCCCGAATGTGCATGCCCTTACACCCGAACATCCTTCCGAGGATTTCACCGAGTCACCCGACTCTCAAACCCTTCCCCGACTCTTTCCTTGCATCTCGAGGCTAGGTAAAACATTCTCGACCTAGAGGAGTTAGGGCTCTTTACATTTCTTGCATGTTTATGCAGTAATATGGTGTTTTAAGCATGCTTTGCTTGCAAGTTTACATTTTTATGCTATTTTATGTTATATCATGCATGTTTATCCTTGATTTACGTGCTAGCATGTCGGGAAACACGTGGATCGTAGTCGAGAAGAACATCCCAACCCGGGAAAGGCAATGAGCTCACGGGTTTCCCTCAAAGGGAGGTGACCGAATGCTCTCTTGCTCCTTTCGAGCAAGGAACGATCTTCTTGACCCGATTCAAGTTCGATTCTCGAGTTTCATCGTATTTTCCCACGTGCATGATGTCGGTATTGTTTTATCGATTCCTTAAATAATATGTTTGTGCATGTTTGCATGTTTGAATGTGTTATTTAAATCATGACAATACCGACTTTCGTTTAATCGTGTCATTTATCGTGTTTGTTGCTTGAGCATGCGAGAAATGATTTGAAACGAGACGGTGAAAACTCGTGGAACCCGATGTGGGCCATGAGGCCTCTTGGTTTTCTCCAAGGAGAAATGGCCGAGAGTCTCTCAGACTCGTACGGGTTGCACGAGGCTTCCTCTCCCCGTTTTGAGTTCGTTCTCGGACTTCGTGTAATTTATAATTTACATTATTGTCGCAATATTGCATGAAGATGTCTTTTCCAAGCAAAGCATGCATGGATTCGGGTATTGATGGCTCATTCGGGTCCATTCGATTTACGATGGTAATTTCGGTCATTGGACCAAATTATCCTCAATCCTTATAGAATTGTCTTGGTCACCGAGTCACGAATGGTTTTCATAATTAATGCATTCGGCATAACCCTTAAGCATTAATTTCACGAACGGGTTAATCGGGACGCTCACACGGTTAATTCATTCAACTTAAACAACTTTGCACGAATTGGACATTAATTTGTAACTCGTGTCGACGAATTACAAAATGGTGTTAATGCCCTTTTCAAAATGCGCATACTTCTAAACCCGAGACATGCAATACGAAGTAACATGGACATTTAAGAGAAACTTGTGTGTTTTGACTTGAGTTTCACCTGACTTCAGGTAATTCAGATCGGAATATAAAAGTTCCTTTTAGACCACTTCCGGATAGATCGACCAAATCTTTGGCTTTTACGGGGTTCTCACATAACCCTGAAAGATCCAAGGAATTGGTCAACATCGGTTACAGGCCGAGGTGGCCCGTATTGCGTTGTTTCCCTTCTAAAAACACATTTTCAAGTCAAGGGCAAGAACATCATTTTCTGATTTGGCGACATCCTAGGGTTAGTTTGATAGAAACACGATGGTGTCGAAATAGGAACGAGCTACCTGTTCAGGCGCAGGTTCATCTGCATAGCCCTTCTTATTTCCACTGATGAGTTTCTGTCATCCTAGCATAGTTTAGGGCACTAGTCGGGTATTCTGTATCAAAATACGATCACCTGACTAATCATTTTACTCGACCTAACCAAATGCTAGAAAATGGTTAGGTGGAACTCTAGGTTCCAAATCTAGAGTCAAAATACAAGTTTGGATGAATTCAGTGTAACTTTAGTGTCACAACACCGAATCACTGTAAAAGTAATCCACACACATGAGACTTGACTACGGACATTCGATATGCAAAGTTCTCCAACCAAAGCCGAATGATAAAATATTAGCACGCGTTTATTTGTCTAGGGTAGAATTTGCATGCCAAAATACCATGGACTAACAACTTGTTAAAACACGTACACTTGACAATAACAAACACTTTGTCTGTTATTAACATGTTGCTTGTTATCTTTCAACACTTGTTTGTCATGTGGGTCGAGCTTAATCCCTAGGCCGAATAATATTATGGTTCAATGCCCTAATTACCAATCATAGGGTCCAACGCCCTAATCATCACTCACAGATTCCAACACACTATTCAGTGAGAGAGCATATCGAGTTTCAGTTCTTCGATTTTTCCCTAAACTCACGGTGAGTTGGAGCAGAATAATAATTGAACGCGAGTCGATTGGAATTCGACCATTTGTAATTTGTATTTATTGTTTTCGAGAGCATTGTAAGGATTTCATTTTGTACATTTATTATGTAAGAATTCCAGTCGGTGAGCGAACGGTCCGAGAGTCGAATTAATCGAATCAATCTAATGCTTGCCCAAAGGAAAGTAAATCCAAGATCTTGCGGTTTTGGTTCACGCAGGGATTCAACCTCCATGGTTTGACGAACGGTAACGTAAGATTATGAACCAATTCCTCGACACACGGGTTTGCTTCTCTCTCGACTTCTCAACCGACATCGTTTAATTCATCGAATTTCGGTGTCAAAACGTGCAAGCCGAATGCAACATAACTCATGCGGTAAATAATAAAACATGCAAGCCTAGCAAACCAGAGTACCGAAAGGGCGTGTGGGATATAGGCCCGCACGTAACATGAACCCCCGAACTTAGACTTTCTGGTTCCGCACAGACCAATGCCATAGCAAAACTAGGTGTTCCATACCTCTAGACTCGGGTAACTTATTCGCCCTCGACTTTCGGGTCGTAAAATGATAAGTGGTGACTCCTTCTCACGCGTGTCCGTCATGCGTCTCATGGAAGGTGGACACTCCCAAGCCGCGCGATCCAAAAACGCGCAATACGGGCCCCGACGAGAGACCACATTCGGGTCCGTACAGTGAGGAAGTTCGAATCTCGATTGATCGTGCGTTCGAGGCCCGTGGTTCAAATTGAACGTTGAATCGGCAATGTACCCGATAAAAGAGTTCAAATGAGCCCAAGATTGACATTTTTCGTGAGAAAATGCCTCGTGTGGTCATGAGGCTCGAAAGCCGGTTTTGCTCAATTTAATCGCTCAGAGTGAAGTTAAAAGTTTCTGACGGCATATCTTGCATCTGTGTTCTGCATTGGTCATTTTGACATGAATTGTCAGACAACATGAACAATTGACCCTTAAGCCGGTAATGCAAATGTGGAGCCGGAGATGTCCTAGGAGGTAGAAATTGGATTTCTTATATTGCTTTATGAGTTGCTTGGGCGTTCCGGAGATCACTGTGATCTCTGTTTGTCGAGATTGGACCTCTAAGGACTTGAAAAGTGCATATGAAACCTTTAATGCACTGCTTGGGAGGTCTAGATGAGTTGTATGATTCATTCCGACGATTTAACATTGAGCCTTGGGAAGGCTAGCACTGTGTAAGGTAGGCATTCGGCGACAAGTTTCCCCAAAGAGGACCTCCGGATATGAATTTCCACTTAAAATGGCATTTTATACTCCTTGGAGGTTACTCGGGATACTGAAAAGGGTTTTGCTGTCTGTTTTGCCCAATTCCGTCTATCCGCTGGAGTTTTCAGGGCAATGCAGGGTCAACTTCCTTTGCCGTTATTCCGTCAGACCAGTCTCCGGTTATGCATTTCCGAAGAGGGGTATGCCCGTTTTGTCACTCGGAAGTCATTTGAAGTGTCTATGTGGCTTCCAAGAGACAATCTGAAGCATTATTCATGCTCTGTGTGCTTGTGGGCACGACTGCATCTGACATTTGGAATTAACTTTTCTCTGAGAAACCGGCATTTTTGGACTTCCACTGAAAAGTTGTATGTATACAGAAAGTTGTTTTATATAGAGCAGATGATTTGCAAAATGCATTTGAAGACACTTTTCATCTATTTAGCACTGATGTGGATTTTTGAAGTCCAATATTGGCTATCTTCCGATGGTCGAGCGAACTATCAGAAAATAGGACTATTCACGTGGTATACTGAAAATGCCGGTTTTGGATATTGTTGAGCTCTCTGGTCACTCTGTTGGCTTTTGATGACCAAGACTGTTCTTCTGTCGCGTGCACATATGTTCTGCTTGTTCTTGCTGACTTGAGATTGAATAACGATTTGTTGCTTTTGTTGAGCCGTTGTTTGTATCAATACTCAAGTTGTGGCTTGAATCATTGCTGATATGCATTGCTTGAATTGGTGAGCCAAAATAGGGTGCTGACAGCTTAACCCTCTTTGACTGCGTGCTCGAGTAGAGGATGCAGCCAATGACTTTCAGAAGCACCCCTGTTTGATAGCAATGATCAATTTGGCACCTCTAATGGTTGTCTTCTTCCTCTTTCTTTGGATATGTTGGAGTATTGTACTTAGCCGAAAGATGAATAAAATGAAATATGGATAAGCTTTGGCAGAGAGTAAGAAAGATGCTTGCTTAAAGGAAAAGTGTATGTTCAGTGAAAAAGTATGTGCGAAATTAAAATGCTTGAGTAAAAGCAAAGGGCTTTCAGGAATGAAAAGTGCTTGCCGGAATGAAAAGTGCTGGTAGATAGAGATTGCAGGAACGTGGGATTGGTCCGGAAGAGGTAAAAGTGAATTGTAAGGATTGCAAGTAAGTTGGTGTCTTAACCTAAAGACGGTAGAAGGGGTGTCTCAACCCAAAAGTGGTAAATGGGTGTCTCAACCCGAAAGCGTAAATGGGTGTCTCAACCCGAAAGCGATAAATGGGTGTCTCAACCCGAAAGCGATAAGAGGGTGTCTCAACCCGAAAGTGGTAAATGGGTGTCTCAACCCGAAAACAATAAGTGCGTGCCTCAACCCGAAAGCGATAAGAGGGTGTCTCAACCTGAAAGCGGTAAATGAGTGTCTCAACCAGAAAGCAGTAAGTGGGTGTCTCAACCCAAAAGCGGTAAATGAGTGTCTCACCTCGAAAGCAGTAAGTGGGTGTCTCAACCCGAAAGCTATAAGAGGGTGTTTCAACCCGATGGGTGTCTTAACCCGAAAGTGATAAATGGGTGTCTCAACCCGAAAGTGATAAGATGGTGTCTCAACCCGAAAGCGATAAATAGGTGTCTCAACCCGAAAGCAGTAAGTGGGTGTCTCAACCCGATGGGTGTCTGAACCCGAAAGCGATAATTGAGTGTCTCAACCCAAAAGCAATAAGTGGGTGTCTCAACCCGAAAGCGAAAAATGGGTGTCTCAACCCGAAAGCAATAAGTGGGTGTTTCAACCCGAAAGTGATAAACGGGTGTCTCAACCTGAAAGCAGTAAGTGGGTGCCTCAACCCGAAAGCGATAAGAGGGTGTCTCAGCCCGAAAGCGGTAAATGGGTGTCTCAACCCGAAAGCAATAAGTGGGTCGCTGTGGGACAGTGGTGTTGTGGCTGTGTGGGGCGGATGCTGCCTCGAAAGTGTTGATCCGTCAGAGGCGCGTGTTGTTGGAGTGGTTACGCTTTGTTAAAGACCAGTTTTACTGGCTTGAGCAGTTGTGCTTTGACCCGCGGGAAGTTCGTCAGGAGTCGGCATCTTGTATTGCGAGACTCGAGCTCAAGGGAAGGAGCGCCTACGTATCTCGTGTGACTGGGAATTAGAGTCTGTTGTAGTTCCTGTTGCTTGTTGTACCTATGACCCTGGCAGTACCAGTAAATCATGTGAGAAATACTAATGTGAGATAGACACAGATAAGCCCAAAGAGAATATTGTTGCAAAACGCAGATCTTCAGTTTCGGGTCGCCTGAGCGACTCGTGAAGAATTTTGCTTTGACAGTGCAGATGGGTTCCGTTCTCGGAGGCCAAGATGCGAGGCCTCTAGAGGCTCCCATTAGCTATGCATGGGCATATCAAGACTTCCTCGACAATGCTCTATCAGCTCTATTGTTTGTTCGACGTGCCCGTCGACTTTGGACCCTTCTGATCGGGGTGCCCTAGGACGACTGCATTTGTAATCCGTATGGGAATTTCCGTTCAGAATTGGTCAGACGTTAGTCTGATCATTACCAGAATGCTATGACTAGACCCCAAAGAGGAATGTCTGGATTCTTGGCATTGTGGTAACCGATTGACGGGTGGCTGTGACCCATTTGAAATTATACAAAGACAAAGAGAAAAGAGAAAGATAGGGGAGTACGTTGCCCTAGGCTAAAAGGATACACAGGTTCACGCCTGCAGCGAGATGTACCCCCTTTTCCTCGGTCATTTTGTTGCGTAGGCTGTACCGAATTGCTTTGGACGGTGTGCTCAGTTGCCCACTGTGCTAGAGGAAGGTTCCCTCTTGGGTGGTTGAATGGTGTTGGAGAGCTGATCAGGGATCGTGTTGGAATAGACAATCTAGTCATTTCCCTTGGGGATCCCCAGTCCGTACGATGTGTGAGAGAGTAGGGGGTAATTTTATCTATCTCTTGTTTTGCTCTCCTTTTGCTACGGTCACCCACCTCGAGGCTGCACCTCTCGACCTAAAGGGGATAAGCTCTCCTTTTGCCACGACTGCCCCAAAGGGGTTTTCGGTCGTGTCCCTCTTTTGCTTTTGCCCTAACTTTTGCCTGGATCACCCAAAGGTTTTCGATCCAGCGGCCTCGATTATTTTATCTCTCAAGCTTGTAAAGGCAAAGGATTCGAAGGACTCGACCTCCGAGTGCATTGTGTCTTGTCTCCGTCAAGGAGTTGTGTTTGCTGCTCCCCTTTTTGTCGGGGTTTGTTGATTTCTTTGGATTGGCAGCGCCGGTGTTTTTAGTGAACCTCGGCGTCGCCTTGTTTCGCTTGTTGGCGGGTTTTACCCGCTTCTTTTCGCTCTGTTTTTTTTTTGCAACTGGGGTCTGTTCTGTGCCCCGTATCTTTGTTTAGAAGTTTGACTCTTGTGCACTCGGAAGCCGAACTCCGCGCCATTTTCCCTTACAAGTCTTTACAGGTACATGCCCCTATTGTCTAAGAAAATATAGAATTGCCCCATGGAATAGGCATCCAAGGTTGGACAGGAATGCCCCGGTCTTCGTTTGTTGAAGTGGCCCTTGGCAGGTGCCTTCTGCAATCGTCGCCCTTGACCGTCTCGTGTTGCCAATGTCAACTGAAATGGTTGCGTTGATGGCACATGGTTCGCTAATTTGCTTTTGTCTTTATCTTCGTAGGGGGTACCTCCATGCCGAGCCTCTTTCCTATCAAAGTATAAGGGAGGAGACATGACAGGAGTTCTCGGAAAGGCGTGAGTCCATGCATCACTCTTCGCCTATGGTCGGCGTGTCCCTGTGAAAGATGACAAAGAAGATGATGTATTAGGCGATGGAATATGCGGTAAGAAATGTAGAGTAAGCCAATGGGAAAATCCTCGCATTCAGCGCGCGACCCATGGGGTGCCGCGCGTGGGGGACACTCAATTCCAGGAGTCTAGTTATCACCACCCTAGAGTGAGCAGATCGTGATTGGGGGCCGCATAAGTTGTCCTTTCCCGAGTTGCGAGTAGGCATGCGCAGCCGTCCTAAGGAAGGCTCGAGGAGCCGAGTCCCCTGAGGATAGGCGAGTCGAACAAGTCCGACAGAACTAACATGGCGTCTTCGGGACTGTCATAATGCCCCTTGAAAAGTTTATTCATGCCAGAAGCTTGATTAGGAATGCATTTAAATGGAAGAGAAATGGAGCTTAAGAAAGGGTGCTAGTGTTGCCCCAATGTTTAGTTGGCGATCACAGTGGAGGTGGATGAGATCCATTCTTTGGTTGGAAGCATGATTGTGCCGGTGTCTCCTGCAATCGAGGATTGGGTCATGCTTTTCTTGTGGAGCTGTCACTTCCAGCCTTTCCAGTGAAAGGGGTCAGATTCATCTCTCGAAGTATCACATGGATGAATTCGAATCCAAGCCTATTTCGGACTTAAGATGAACCTGAAAGCAGTAAATGCAAGGTGTCAAAGCTTGAAAGCAGTAAATGCGTGGCCAAGGCCCGAAAGTAGTAAATGCGAGGTTGAAGCTCGAAAGCAGTAAATGCGGGGCCAAAACCCGAAAGCAGTAAATGCTAGGCCAAAGCCCGATGCGGGGCCGAAGCCCGAAAGCAATAAATGCGAGCTCGAAATCCAAAAACAGAAAATGCTGGGCCGAGACCCGAAAGCAGTAAATGCAGGTTTGATAAGAAAGTGCAGGAAATGCAAAAGTAAAGGCCAGTGCTAGGGAATAGCGCAAGGCACTGCAAAGAGGTGGTATTGATTTGCTTGCGATCTTTGTGGAAGGAGGGTGGAAACTCAGTGTTGAGATCCTAAGGAGCTGGATGAGAGACGTTTGTTAATTCAATTGTAGTTGTTTAGTATTCAGGTTGCCTTCCTATTGGGGATTTCCTGTAATGGAAGAAGGAAACAATGAAAGAGCTTGAACTATTCGAAATTGTAATGTAAGGTGTAGGGAAGCGAACTAGCCTGGTAGGCATCGTGCAAGCACACCGAGGGGCGTGCATTGGTACACACATGAGATGTGCTGACGGTGCATGCATGTGGTACGCGGTGACGCATCTGTACATGCTAGTGGTGCGCACTGTTGCGTGAAGAGGTCTATACTGGTGCACTAGAGACGTGTCAGGGCACGTCGAGGATACGATCAGTCAAGCGAAAGTTAGTGTTGATTAACTTCGCTTGGGAAGGTTGATCGGCCCTTAGACCACAGCTCGTCTTGCCTTGGAGGAAGGGTAAAGATTGTAGGTGGTCTACTCGTGATGGCTGTCACGACTCGCCTTCCGTGCGGGGTAGGTGGCCGAGATGGACTCAGCCTTTGGTCACAGCGCATCTTGCTATGGAGAAGTGAAGACCGCGGGTGATCTACCCGCGAAGGTTGGCACAACTAGCCTGTCCTGCGGGGCATGGTAGCTACTGTGCAAACATAGAAATAGATAGAATGCATTCAATGCATGAGTTTTCAAAAGCTAATGCCATTGCATCGATCCGATTCAAGTTCCCAAATTTACAAAGATAGTTCATTTGAAAAAGGGAACTTAAACATTAAACCAATGCAATGTCCTAGTTTGTTTGAAAACGTGCATGCGGGTGCAGAAATAATAAATTATAATTGTATCTGTTATAGTGTACATCGCTCTTTGTGAAAACCAGAAAAGACCCGCCTAAAAAAAAACTAGGGGCCGACTCAAAGACTCGACTTTCGGTCGGTTGACAGCATGAAGTCAATTTTGGTCCAGTATGATGGTCCCTGTTTATGCATGGTTTAGGTGCTATCGGGATAGCAACTAACTAGGGATGGGGGCCCCCAACTCAAGGGTATCAACTCCTTGAAATCGAGCGGAGTACTTTGGGGGCCTAATCGACGGTCAAATCGCGTGACGTACCCTTACTCGGAACCCCTATCTAACATGTGTTCCTATCATCGGTCGTGGGACGCGACCCATAGGTACCTAGTGCTAGCATAATATGCAATGCAAGTGCTTAAATAAAAGTGCGTAAAGTAGATAAGCGAGAAAGTTGCAGAAAGCGGTAAGTGAACATGCAAGCAAGCAAACGGGATCGAGCCCGAACCCACTAAGTAAGTCCCCGGTGGAGTCACCAAGCTGTACGGACCCGAATGCGAACTCTCGTCAGGGCCTGCGTGCGCGCTTTTTGATCACGCGGCTTGGGAGTGTCCACCTTACCGGGGATGCGTGACGGACACACGTGAGAAGGAGTCGCCACTTATCATTTTACGACCCGAAGGTCGAGGGCGGATAAGTTACCCGGGTCTAGGGGTATGAAACACCTAGTTTTGCTAAGGCATTGGTCTGTGCGGAACCGGAAAGTCCGAGTTCGGGGGTTCATGTTACGTGCGGGCCTATATCCCGCACGCCCTTTCGGTACTCTGGTTTGCTAGGCTTGCATGTTTTATTATTTATTGCGCCAATTAAGTTGCGCTCGGCTCGCACGTTTTGACACCGGAAATTCGATGAATTAAACGATGTCGGTCGAGAAGCCGAGAGAGAAGTAAACCCGTGTGTCGGGGAATTGGTTCACAATCTTGTGTTACAGGTCATCAAACCATGGAGGTTGAATCCCTGCGTGAGCCAAAATCGCGAGATCTTGGGATTATTTTCCTTTGGGCAAGCATTGGACCGATTCAATTAATTCGACTCTCAGACCATTCGCTTATCGACTGGAATTCTTACAAAATGAATGTACAAAATAAAATCCATACAATGCTCTCGAAAACAATAAATACAAATTACAAATTGTCGAATTCCAGCCGACTCGCGTTCGGTTATTATTCCGCTCCAACTCACCGTGAGTTTAGGGAAAAACCAAAGAACTGAAACTCGATATGTGCTCTCACTGAATAGGACGTTGGACCCTGTGAGTGATGATTAGGGCGTTGGACCCTGTGATCGATGAATAGGGCGTTGAACCCTGTGATGTTCGTCCTAGGGATCAGGCTCGACCCGCATAACAAACAAGTACAAAGGATAACACGCAACATGTTAATAACAGACAAAGTGTTTGTTATTGTCAAGTGTACGTATTTTAACAAGTTGTTAATCCGGGGTATTTTGACATGCAAATCCTACCCTAGACAAACAAACGCGTGCTAATGTTTTTAGCATTCGGCTTTTGATTTGAGAACTTGACATATCGGGTATCCGTAATCAAATCTTGGGTGTGTGGATTGCTTTTACAGTGATTCGGTGTTATGACACTGAAGTTACACTGAATTCATCCAAACTTGTGTTTTGACTCTAGATTTGGAACCTAGAGTTCCACTTAACCATTTTCTAGCATTTGGTTAAGCCAAGTGAAATGATTAATTAGGTAATTATGTTTTGATGCAGAATACCCTACTAACGCTCTAAACTACGCTAGAATGACAGAAACTCATCAGTGGGAATAAGAAGGGGCTATGCAGATGAATCTGCACCTGAACAAGTAGCCTATTCCTATTCCGATACCATCGTGTTTCCATCAAACTAACCCTTGGGGTGTCGCCAAATCACAAAAGGATGTCCTTAACCTCGACTTAAAAGTTTGATTTCAGAAAAGGGAAACAACGCAATGCGGGCCAATTCTTTGGATTTTTCAGGGTTATGCTAGAACCTCGTAAAAGCCAAAGATTTGGTCGATCTATCCGGAAATGGTCTAAAAGGAGCTGTTGTATTCCGACCTGAATTACCTGAAGTCAGGTGAAACTCAAGTCAAAACACACAAGTTTCTCCTAGATGTCCATGTTACTTCATATTGCATGTCTCGGGTTTGGAAGTATGCGTATTTTGAAAAGGGCATTAACACCGTTTTATAATTCGTCGACGCGAGTTATAGATTAATATCCAATTCATGCAAAGTTGTTTAAAGTTGAATGAATTAATCGTCTGAGCGTCCCGATTAACCCGTTCGTGAAATTAATGCTTAAGGGTTATTGCCAAATGCATTAATTATGAAAACAATTCATGACTCGACGACCAAGACGATTCCGTAAGGATCGAGGATAATTTGGTCTAATGACCGAAACTACTCTCGGTACCGAATGGACCCGAATGAGTCATCAATACCCGAATCCATGCATGTTGCTTAAAAAGACATTTTCATGCGAGGTTTGCGATGTAAAGGAAATTGCAATTACACACAATCCGAGAACGGACTTAAAATAGGAAGATGAAGCCTCATGGAACCCGAATAAGCCTATGAAGTTCTCGGCCACTACTCCTTAGAAAGAACCGAGAGGTCCCATGGCCCAAATAGGATTCCACGAGGTTTCCCCATCTCATTTCGAATCATTTCTCGCATGCTCAAACATCAAACACGATAAATGACACGATTTTAACAGTCGGTATTGCCATGATTTGAATAACGGATTCAAACATACAAACATGCATAAACATGTTATTTAAGGAATCAATAAAACAATACCAACACCATGCACGTGAGAAAACACGATGAAACTCGGGAATCGAACTTGGATCGGGTTAAGAAGATCGTTCCTTGCCCGAAAAGAGCAAGAGAGCATTCGGTCACCTCCCTTGGAGGTAAACCCGTGAGCTCTCATGCCTTTCCCGGGTCGGGATGTTCTTCTTGACTACGATCCAAGTGTTTCCCGACATACTAGCATATAAATCAAGGATAAATATGCATGACATAACATGGAAAATGCATAAAAATGTAATCTTGCAAATGAAACATGCTTAAAACACCATATTATATCATAAGCATGCAATAAATGTAAAAAACCCTAACTTTTCTATGTCGAGGATGTCATACCTAGCCTTGAGGGTTGAGGAGAAGTTGGAAAAACGATTGGAAAAAGCTTGCTAGAATTTGGATGCCTAGGCGGTATTGTTCACCCGAGAAGGCACCCAGTTTTGGCTAGCTTGCACCGGTGGCTTGGGATGGTTGCACGAGCTGGCCCGGGCTATGACACCTCCCTAGAGGGTGCTGGAGGTGACTACAGGTGGCTGGTGACGTGCAAGAACCTGCGTTAACTCGAAAAGACAAGAAAACCCGAAAAGCTCAAAACTGTCTTTTTTATCCGGTTTGGAAAAGCTTGAGTTTGAATGGGTTTTAATGGGTTTCTTGATGGCTCCTTCCTCCTGAAAGACCCTTGGGAAGTTTATGAGGATATGAATGAGTTAGATCTCCAAGAATGGTCCGGTTTAAGATTTGGCACGGCGCACAAGTCCGCTGCCACCCGGGATCCGAATCTGGACAGATTCTGGACCGGTACTGACCTCACCTGATTCGGGCGGTTGGAGGCTTCAAACTTAAAATCTAAGCTCGGAAATGGATAGAAAGGATCGAAAACATGTAGGATATGAAGTTGGGTGAAGTTTGGATTTAAGCCGAGATGATGATCATCGTAATTCCGATTTAAGTCTTGAGGGTTTTTGCTTAGTTTTTGCTGAGCTATGGGCTGCGGTTTTCTTGAGGGAGTTGAGAGGATTTGAAGAGTGAGAAATGCTGGAGAGATGGCATGAAGTAAGTTGTGATTAGCTTAATGACTTAAAGGGTATATATAGGCAAAGATTAAGTGCAATTAAGTGAGAAAAAGCTTGATTAAGGGCATGCTTAGGCTTGGACGGTTTCTTAATGGAGATAAGGATGAATTTGAACCACGGAATTGAAGAAGAAGAGTTAAAATCCATTAATTGAGATGGATGGGAAGTTGGAGTGTAAAAGAGAAAGACTTAGGATATTTTCATGCAAGTGGGCAATAGTAGCTAGCTTTGTCTTGAGCAAAAGGGAAGAAGATGACGTGGGTCCCACTTGGGTTGGAGTTGAGTAGTGAGGAAGTTCGAATCTCGATTGATCGTGCGTTTGAGGCCCGTGGTTCAAATTGAACGTCTAATCGGCAATGTACCCGATAAAACGGTTCAAATGAGCTCAAGATTGGCATTTTTCGTGAGAAAATGCCTCGTGTGGTCATGAGGCTCGAATGCCGATTTTGCTCATTTTAATCGCTCAAAGCGAAGTTAACAGTTTCTGACGGCATATATTGCATCTGTGTTCTACATTGGTCATTTTGACATGAATTGTCAGACAACATGAACAATTGACCCTTAAGCCGGTAATGCAAATGTGGAGCTGGAGATATCCTAGGAAGCCGAAACTAGATTTCTCAGATTGCTTTATGAGTTGCTTGGGCATTCCGGAGATCATTGTGATCTCTGTTTGTTGAGATTAGACCTCTGAGGACTTGAAAAGTGCATATGAGACCTTTAAAACACTGCTTGGGAGGTCTAGATGAGTTGTATGATTCATTCCGACGATTTTACATTGAGCCTTGGGAAGGCTAGCACTTTGTAAGGTAGGCATTCGCGTCAAGTTTCCCCAAAGAAGACCTCCGGATATGGATTTCCACCAAAAATGGCCTTTTATACTCCTCGGAGGTTACTCGGGAAATTGAAAAGGGTTTTGCTGTCTGCTTTTCCCAATTGCGTCTGTCCGCTGGAGTTTTCAGGGCATTGCAGGGTCAACTTCGTTTGTCGTTATTCCGTCAGACCGGTCTCCGGATATGCATTTCCGAAAAGGAGTATGTCCGTTTTGTCACTCGGAAGTCATTTGAAGTGTCTATGTGGCTTCCAAGAGACAATCTGAAGCGCTATTCATGCTCTGTATGCTTGTAGGGCATGGCCGCATCTAACATTTGGAATTAACTTTTCTCTGAGAAACTAGCATTTTTGGACTTCCACTGAAAAGTTGTCTGTATACAGAAAGTTGTTATGTATAGAGCAGATGATTTGCAAAATACATTTGAAGACACTTTTCATCTGTTTAGCACTTATGTGGATTTTTGAAGTCCAATATTGGCTATCTTCCGATGGCCGAGCGAACTATCGAAAAATAGGACTGTCCACGTGGTATACTAGAAATGCCGATTTTGGACATTGTTGAGCTCTCTGGTCACTCTGTTGGCTTTTGATGACCAAGACTGTTCTTCTGTCGTGTGCACATATCTTTTGCTTGTTCCTGCTGACTTGAGATTGAATAATGCTTTGTTGCTCTGTTTAGCCGTTTTCTGTATCAATACTCAAGTCGTGGCCTGAATCACTGCTGATATGCATTGCTTGAATTGGTGGGCCAAAATAGGATGCTGACAGAAACGAAAAATTATCCACCAAAATTAAGAAGAACAAATGTACAATGACAAGAAGAACAAACTTGACTTGTAAGATAGATTATTATTTTTATGGATAAGTTGCATGAGATTACTACAACTATTATTATTATTATTAGTTTGTAATGAAAGGTAAAATCATCCACTAAAATTAAGAAGAAAAAATGTACAATGACAAGAAGAACAAACTTGACTTGTAAGATAGATTATTATTTTTACGGATAAGTTGCATGAGATTATTAATTTATTATTAGTTAACATTACAAAAAAGAATATTATAGAAATATATATTATACAATATATAAATAAAATTTATAATAGAGATAGTTATCATTTAAAATATATAAGAGCATATCAATCATGAGAGAAACGGTCAGGGTAGTTTAGAAATGAATTTTCCTTTATTCTATTTAAAGTACATTTAGCACATTAAATATAAGAATATTTTATATTTCGAGAATAAATTTTAACTATTGAACAAAATTTTAATTTTTCAAAAAGGTTTTTAATTTTTTATCCTATATACGAATAATGTAGACTAATATCTAAACGTTATTAAATAGAGCACATGCAAAATCTAGCAAAATTCATGTGGCTTGAGCCTGTAGATAGATGAATCTTATGAATTTATTAGGTCTTATGCTTGAAAAATCCATGCTATGATAAATTGAGGATTTTATAATTTGGTTTATGTGATGCAACTGTGCCTTGTTTGCCGACTTTTACATATTTGATTGATTGATTACATATCAAATATATATATATATATATATATATGAAAGCAAAAGTGAGATGTGACCGACCTCATAGCCTCAAAATATCTTGTCTGTCAATATAAATTTCTCAAATTTTGGGTTTTGTCAAATGACTGCTTCTTTAGCACGAATTTTTCCATACCGTACAAAAATCAATAGGAGCTTCTAGATCTCCTCATTTAATATGGACTGTACGGACTCGAATTTGCTCTCGTCGAGGCCCGCATGCCAGCGCTGGGGCACGGTTTGAGAGTGTTCACCTTCCCGGGGACGAATGACGGACACGCGTGAGAAGGAGTCACCAATTGCCTATTTAAGACCCGGAGGTCGAGAGCTGGTAAGTTGTCCGGGTTTAGAGGTATGGGATATGCCTAGTTTGCTGAGGCATTGATCTGTGTGGAACCGAAAATTCCGAATTCGGAGATTCTATTACGTGTGGGCCAATATCTCGCACACCCTTTCGATACTCTAGCTTTCTAGGCTTGCCATTTTATTTATTTACACGTGATTTATGGTTGCACTTGACTCGCCTGTTTTGACATTGCAAATTCGGTGAAACAATTGCTTTAAGCCAAGAACCCGGAATAGGAGTAAGCTTGCACGTTGAGGAATCGATTCGCACGTCAGACCATGATGGTCAATTCTTCGCGCGAACCAAGACCAGGAAGCATTGAATTTACTCGTCCTCGGGTAGTTAGATCAACTCGATCGATTAGACAGTCGGACCTCTTGCTCGCCAACCGGGGATCCTTACAATGAATGGATTAAATGTACAAATAAAATCCTTATAATGTACTATCAAATAATTACAGAATATAGAAAAATACAATACATGGATCCCGATCGGTTTGTATTGGGCTAATATTCCACTCTGGCTCACCGTGTATTTTGAATGACCGACAAATAAATTAAGGCAACGGAGGCTCAAAGAGCTGAGGGTCGGGTCTAGCTGAACCGACGGGCGACAAAAGAATCGATTGACTCTGTACGGACCCGAATGTGGACTCTCGTCGGGGCCCGCATGCGTGCTTTTGGATCGCGCGACTTCTGAGTTTCCACCTTCCTGTGGGGACGCATGACGGACATGCGTAAGAGAAGGAGTCGCCACTTATCATTTTACGACCCGTAGGTCGAGGGCGGATAAGTTACCCAGGTCTAGGGGTATGGAACACCTAGTTTGTTGTTAAGGCATTGATCTGTGCGGAACCGGAAAATCCGTGTTTGGGGGTTCATGTTACGTGCGGGCCTATATCCCGCATGCCTTTTCGGTACTCTGATTTGCTAGGCTTGCATGTTTTATTATTTACCGCGTGGATTAAGTTGCACTCGGCTCGCACGTTTTGACATCGGAGATTCGGTGAACTAAACGATGTTGGTGGAGAAGCCGAGAGATAAGTAAACCCGTGTGTTGGAGAATTGGTTCACAATCTTGGGTTACAGTTCATCGAACCATGGAGGTTGAATCCCTGCGTGAACCAGAACCGCGAGTTCTTGGGATTACTTTTCTTGGGGCAAGCATTAGACCGATTCGATTAATTCGACTCTCGGACCGTTCGCTTACCGATTGGAATTCTTACAGAATGAATGTGCATAATAAAAGTCCTTACAATGCTCTCGAAAAAATAAATACAAATTACAAATGGCCGAATTCCAGTCGACTCGCGTTCGGTTATTATTCCACTCTAACTCACCGTGAGTTTAGGGAAACACCAAAAAACTGAAATTCAATGCAGGCTCTCACTGAATAGGGCGTTGGACCCTGTGAGTGTTGATTAGGGCGTTGGACCCTGTGATCAATGATTAGGGCGTTGAACCCTTATATCATTCGGCCTAGGGATCAGGCTCGACCCGCATGACAAACAGGTGCAGAAAGGTGACACGCAACATGTTAATAATAGACAAATTGTTTGTTATTGTCAAATGTACGTGTCTTAGCAAGTTTATTGACCCAGGGGTGTTTTTGCAAGCAAATGCCATATTCTAAGCAAGCATCATGTTCAAAATATTTAGCATTCAGCTTTGCTTTTGAGAACCTGATGAACAAGATATTTGTAGTCAAGTCTCATGTGTGTGGATTGCTTTTACAGTGATTCGGTGTTGTGACACTGAATTACCACTAAATTGATCAAAACTTGTATTTTGACTCTAAATTTGGAACCTAGAGTTTCACCTAACCATTTTCTAGCATTTGGTTAAGTCGAGTGAAATGATTAGTCAGGTAATTGTATTTTCGATACAGAATACCCGACTAGCACCCTAAACGATGCTAAGATGATGCCAAATCACAAAATGATGTTCTTGCCCTTGATTTGAAAATTTGTTTTCAGAAAAGGAAACAACACAATACGGATTTGAAAGTATGAGGGTTTTGAAAAGGGCGTTAATACTGTTTTGTAATTTGTCGACGCGAGTTACAAATTAATGTCCAATTCGTGCAAACTTATTTAAATTGAGTGAATTAATCGTGTGAGCGTCCCGATTAACCCGTTCGTGAAATTAATGCTCAAGGTTATTGCCGAATGCATTAATTGTGAAAACAATTTGTGATTTGATAACCGAGATGGTTTCACAAGGATCCAGGATAATTTGGTCAAATAACCAAAGATACCCTCATAACCGAATGAACCCAAATAAGTCATCGATATTCGAATCAATGCATGTTTTGCTTGAAAGACATTTCATGTGAGGTTCTTGATGTAAAGAAACTTGTAAATTGCACGAGATCCGAGAACGGACTTAAAACAGGAGGAGGAAGCCTCATGGAACTTGAATAACTCCATGAAACTCTCGGCCAACTCTCCTTGGAGAAAGCCGAGAGATCTCATGGCCTGTATTAGGTTCCATGAGGTTTCCACGTCTTGTTTAAAATCATTTCTCGCATGCTCAAACAACAAACACGATAAATGACACGTTTTTGACATGATTTGTTTAACACATTCAAACATGGAAGCATGCACAAACATGTTATTTACGGAATCGATAAAACAATACCGACTTCATGCACGTAAGAAAACACGAGAAAACTCGGGAATCGTGCTTCGATCGGGCTAAGAAGGCCACTCTTAACCCGAGAAAAGCAAGCCAAGTCTCGGTCACCTCTTCTTGAGGCAAACCCGAGAGCTCTTTTGCTTGTTTCAGGTTGGGATGGTCTTCCGAGTGACGATCCAAACGTTTCCCGACATGCTAACATGTTATATGATGACGTGCATGCATAATATAACGTGAAAACGCATAAAAATTAAATCTTGAATATTGAATATGTCATATAATCCATATCACTCCATAGCCATGCAAAAATATAAAAAATCCTAACTCCTCTAAATCGAGAATGTTTTACCTAGCCTCGGGATACGAGGAAAGAGTCGGGGAAGTGTTTGAGAGTCGCGTGACTCGGTAGAATCCTTGGATGAACGTTCGGGATGCACGAAGTGCACGTTCGGCGAAGCTACAGTGCACGGATGGACGTGCAAAGGCACGGGCATGCACAGGATAGGACTCAACAAGTCGGGGACGTAAGCACGGACGTATGGATGTCGAGGAAGTGTGAACGTGCATGGGCATGCATGGATACAAGCCAAAAGGACGTTGGAGCACGGTTGGTGGGCACAGGGACGCGCAGATGGCGTGCGCGGCAGGCGCGCGGGGCGTGCGCGGGTGCGGGGGAGCGTGCGCGGCTGGTACTCGGCTGGCACTATTCACCCGAGAGTGACGATTTCGCCCGAAATGCGCTAAATGACTTGAAACAATAATTTAAAGACTTCAAATGGAAAAACCAAATTCACCAATGAACTCCATGGGTCCAAAATGAGTGGGATATGGAGTTTGAGAATTTTTGAAGTTAAGTCGGGATGATGAACACCGGCTTCCGACTTAGGAACTTTGGGTTTTGTTCGATGTTTTCTTTTCGGTTTTTCAAAGCTGAAGCTTGCTGGTTCTTGGGTGTTCTTGGCTATGGAGTCTGAGAGGTTTTCTAGAGGGAGAATGCTTGGAGAGAGTGTGCAAGAGGAGAAGTGATTAACTTAATCACTTTTGGGCAATTTATAGGCAAAACTAATGAGCAATTAAGCAAAAGCAAGTGCTCTTAACCCCTTGAATTAAGCTTGGACGATTTGATTAGGAAAATATCAAGTCTCATCTTCTTCCATTGCATTAATGAATAAGAGATAAGACATTGATGAGCATTGATGAGCATTGATGAGGAGTTGAGTGTTGTCTTCAACCTCTCCAAGATATTTTGGCTAAGAGAGGGCAAGTTGGCAAGTTGGCTTCTTGCATTGAAGAAGAAGAAGCCGAAATTTCTAAGGCATTGAGGAGAAACCGGGAGAAAGCTCGGGTCTCGATTGATCGCGCATTCGAAACTCGTGGTTCGAATTGAATATCGAATTGTCGATATACGCGAGGAAACATATTTAATGAGTTTGAGATTGGCCTTTTCCGTGAGAAATTGCCAAATGTCTGTATGAGGCTCAGAAGCCGGTTTTGTTCCTTTTACGCATTCAGAGAGAGGTTACCCACTTCTGACAGCATATCTTGTATCTGCATCCCACGTCGGTCATTTTGACATAAATTGTCAAATTACGTGGGCAGTTGACCCTTAAGCCGGTAATGCAAATATGGAGCTGGAGATGTCCTAGGAGGCCAAAACTAGATTTCTCAGATTGCTTTCTGTGTTGCTTGGGCGATCTGGAGATCACCGTAATCTCTGTTTGTTGAGATTGGGCCTCTAAGGACATGAAAAGTGCATCTAAGACCCTTAAAGCACTGCTCGGGAGGTCTAGATGAGTTGTGTGATTCATTCCGACGATTCCACTTTGAGCCTTAAGAAGGCTAGCACTGTGTAAGGTAGGCATTCGGCGTCAAGTTTCCCCAAAGAAGACCTCCGGATATGGATTTCCACTGAAAATGGCCTTATGTGCTCCTCGGAGGTTACTCGGGAAACCGAGAAGGGTTTTGCTGTCTGATTTGCCCAATTGCGTCTGTTCGCTGGAATTTTTAGGGCAATACAGGGTCAACTTCGTTTGTCGTTATTCCATCATACCAGTCTCCGGTTATGCTCTTCCGAAGAGGGGTATGCCGGTTTTGTCACTCGGAAGTCATTTGGGGTGTCTGTATGGCTTCCAAAAGACAATCGGAAGTACTGCTCGTGCTCTGTATGATTGTGGGGCATGGCCGAATCTGATATTTGGAATTAACTTTTCTCCAAGAAACCGACATTTTTGGACTTCCACTGAAAAGTTGTCTATATACAGAAAGTTGTTCTGTATAGAGCAAATGATTTGTGAAATGCGTTTGACGACACTTTTCATCTGTTTGGCATTGATGTGGATTTTTGAAGTCCAATATTGGCTATTTTCCGACTGACGAGCGAGCTATCAAAAAATAGGATTATCCATGTGGTACACTGGAATGCCGGTTTTGGACATTGTTGAGCTCTCTAGTCACTTTGTTGCCTCTTGGTGACCCTAGGAATCCTTCTGTCATATGCCTATGTCATCTGCTCAATTTTTCCGAATTGAGGATGAATAGTGATTTCTTGCTCTGCCGAGCCGTTTTCTGTATTCTTGCTCAAGTCATCGTCTGGACCATTGTTGATATCGTTGTTTGGAATGGTGAGCCAAAATGGAGTGCTGACAGACTCTCAAGACAGCCGTAGGGCCGGTCAAGCTCCCCCATGATTGTCAAGCTACGATTCACACACTCAATCCGAGTCGTCTTCCACTTAGACACTACTCGGAGTGAAGGGGCGACTCGAGGCTAGACCCCATTCTGCACTTGGGTTGCACGTGCTTGATGTGCGTGGGGGCATTGGACCTCGTGATCGGTGTTTTGGGGCATTGGACCCCGTGCTAATCGGTTCCTATGGGTTCGGGCTTGAGCCGCAACAAATCAGCAAGTAGTAATAAAAAGCAGAGAAAAACTGATAGAAACAAATGAAAACAAACAAAAATTGATAAATACAGACAAGTTGTGTATTAGGCCAAGTTTACGTGATTTAGCCAATTATTACCCGGGGTTAGTTGACAAGCAATTTTCTAACCTAGACAAGCGAGAAAACGTGCTAGAATGTGATGCTAGGTCGACTATGTGTGTGTGGGTTTGTTTTAATTTTATTATGTATTGTGATACTGCGGTTTCACTGGTTATGCCAAACGTGTGTTTTGACTCTAAATTTGAAACCTAGAGCTCCACCTGATCGTCATCTAATATTCGATTAAGTTGAGTGAATGGTTAGTCCGATTTTGCGTGTTTTATGACATAAGTAATAGTTCTAACGATTGAATTACAGTAGGATGACAAAAATACCGAAACCGGAGGAGAGGAGTTATACGAATAACATTCACACCTCAACGGGCTGCCCGCCTTCAACCGTGGATCGAGGTGTTTCGGTCTCCCTAACGCCTAGAATGTTGGTGATTCACGAAACGATGGTCATGCCCTTGAACTGAAAAGTGCATGGGGTAATTGTGCGAAATTGAGAACACACGACACGGAGTAATCCAAATAAGACTCGCACACTCCGACTTGAGCTGCCTGAAATCGGGCTCGGACTCGAGTCGAGGCACACAAATAATCCCTAGACGTTATGCTACACGTGTTATGTGTCTCGGTATTTTGAAATTGTGGGTTTTAATAGGGCACCTGCAACATTTCGTGATCCGTCGACGCTGTTACAAATTAATAGCCGTTTCATGCGATTTGTTTAAGTCAAGTGGTTTGTTTAGCTGAATGACATGTCCCATTTTCTTGTGTGAGAATTTTTAGTGATTGTGGTCTCGTGTCTTGGATTTTAGGGTCAACGAAACGATTTGTGGCACGAAGACTGCGACAAATCCTCGAGGGCTAAGAATGCTCGGTCAACGACGACTGAATATGCTCTTAGACTCTCGTGGGCCCGAGATAGTCGTCGATACCCAAATCCATGCAAACTTACTTAAACCTAATGCTTTTAACATGCAATTTTTGCCTAATCAATGACAAAATAAATGCCGGTTCATTTGTAGACGATATGGAGAGGAGTTGCGATGTAGGGTCTTGAGCTGTGCACAGAGCTTGTCAATGAGCTTATTATTCAAATTATTGGCGTTGTCTGTGACAAGAGTCGCAGGGACCCCGTAACGTGGGATAATGTCGCGTTTGAGGAAGCGTGCCACGGTCTTTACAGTGACGGATGCAAGGGTGATAGCTTCGATCCATTTGGTGAAGTAATCGATAGCTACCAGTATGAACAAGTTTCCATTGGATGCTTTAGGGTTGACAGGACCGATCACGTCCATGCCCCACATTGAAAAGGTCCACGGAGCAGCCATTGGATGTAGCTCGTTGGGTGGTGCTCTGATCTGATTCGCGTAGACTTGACACAAGTGGCAGTGCTTGACATGCTTGACGCAGTCAATCTCCATGGTAGACCGGAAATACCCGAGTCGCATGAGCTTCTTTGCTAGCATGAGCCCGTTCACGTGAGGTCCGCAGTTTCCCTCGTGCACTTCTTCCATGAGGCGTTGTGCCTCGTTCTCATCGACACACCGAAGTAATGTAGCATCGAATGAACGGCGGTAGAGAGTCTCGCCACTCAGGAAAAAGTGTGCTGCAATGCGTCGGAGAGTCTGCGTAAAAGCTGGGAATTGACCTGTCTGCAGCAAGTGCTTGATGTCTGCGTACCACGGTTTGCCATCAACAGCATCAATTACATCGCAATGGGCCGGGCCCTGAGCAATCTCAAACTCGAGGGGCTCGATGAGATTCTCCTTCGTAATGCTCACCATGGATGCGAGCGTCGCAAGTGCATCTGCGAATTGGTTCTTCATGCGTGGTGTGTACGTAAATGAAATATCCTCGAAGTTCTCTGTCAACTCTTCAAGGTACTCATGATATGGCACCAGCTTCGGATCTTTCGTCTTCCATTGTTTGAGCGTCGGGAAGATCGTGAGCATAGAATCGCCAAACACTTTTAGCTCCTTGACTTTGAGGTCGATCGCTGCCTGCAAGCCAAGGATACATGCCTCATACTCGGCTATGTTGTTGGTGCAAGGGAAATCAATCTTTGCTGCAACAGGGAAATGACGCCCTTCAGGGGATATCAGCACTGCGCCAATACCTGACCCGGTAGAATTGACTGCACCATCGAAGTACATCTTCCATCCGGGAATTTCCTCCTCATCGCGCACTTGGAGGATCCTTTCGTCTGGAAAGTCAGAGTTGATTGGCATGTCGTCCTTAATCGGAAACTCTGCTAAATGATCTGCAATTGCTTGGCCCTTCATTGATGTGCGTGATACGTACTCAATGTCGTACTCCGTTAGTTGGCAATGCCATTTTGCTACGTTCCTCATGGAGGATGGACTACCGAGTAGGTATTTCAACGGATCTGCTTTTGAGAGCAGGCGAATAGTATGGTACATAGTGTATTGCCAGAGTCTTTGCATGACCCACACAAGTGCACAACACATTTTCTCTATCTCAGGATAGTTAGACTCCCATTCAGTGAACTTTTTGCTTAAATAATAAATTGCTCACTCTGCGTGAGAGGAATCGTCCTTTTGCTCTAACATGCGTTCAATGGATTGTCGGCGTACCGTCAGGTACAAAATGAGAGGACGAGCCAGTGAAGGTGGAACCAACACCAGTGGCTGAACTAGGTATGCCTTGACTGTATCAAAAGCTTTCTGACACTCGTCATCCCATTCGACCGCTGCATTTTTGCGAAGCAAACGGAAGAGTGGTTGGCACTTGTCTGTTAAATTTGCAATGAAACGCGCGATGTAATTTAGCCGTCCTAGGAAGCTCCTTACTTCATGCACTGTCGATGGAGGGGGCAATTCCATGATCGCCTTGACCTTGTCGGGGTCGACCTCAATGCCCTTCTCGCTAACTATAAACCCTAGCAATTTCCCTGACTTGACGCCGAAGGTATATTTTGCTGGGTTGAGTCGGAGCTTGTACTTCCTGAGATGATCGAATAGCCGCTTGAGGTTGACCAGATGATCTTCACCTTCTTTGGACTTTGCAATCATGTCGTCGACATAGACCTCAATCTCTTTATGCATCATGTCATGAAAGAGAGTGACCATTGCCCGCTGATAGGTTGCCCCGGCGTTTTTGAGACCGAAAGGCATGACCTTGTAACAGAACGTACCCCACATCGTGATGAACGTCGTTTTGATCTTATCCTCCTCGGCCATCTGAATCTGATTGTATCCAGAGAAACCGTCCATGAAGGAGAATTGTGTGTGGCGTGCTGTATTATCCACCAAGACGTCGTTATGGGGCAGCGGGAAGTTATCCTTAGGACTGGCCTTGTTAAGGTCTCGGTAGTCAATGCAGACTTTGACCTTCCCGTTCTTCTTTTCCACTAGCACAACGTTCGCTACCCATTCAGAGTAATTGCATACCTCCAAAAATCCCGCATCCACCTGCTTAACGACCTCCTCTTTAATGCGGAGAAGAAAATCAGCTCGTTGAAGTCGTAAGTGTTGACGTTTGGGCGGAAATCTTTCTGTGTCGAGTAGGAGGAAATGCTTTACGATCGAGGGGTCTAAGCCTGGCATATCGGTATAAGACCAAGCGAAGACCTCTTGATACTCTTTCAAGAAATCATTCATCCGGGCTCGTTGTGCAGGTTCAAGACCCATCCCGATCCTTAGGGTGCGTTGTTCTTCTATAGTGCCTATGTTGATATCTTCGGTTGGCTCAATTGAAATGAGTTGATGGTTTTCAAGACGATGCAAACTCTCTTCTATCTCGGGCACGCGACCGTCCTCGTCAAGTCCTTCCCCGAAGTATATGGGTAGGGACTTTCCGAGGACTGTTTCGGATGAATTCGAATCGTTGTATCGATGATTTGAATTCGATTAGAGCCTAGACATGAAAGCGAATTGTTTTAGAAATTAAAGGTGCTAGAAGTAAGAGCGAGAGAGAGAGAATTTAGACACAAAAATTCAAAAAGCATGTAGGGATTTTATTACCAAGCCATAACAAAAACCCCTCTTCTGTTATGTGGCTTATGGCGTTGCCGACACACAGGTAGCATTATATATAGAGACTGTCTTATACGTTGGCAACTATGGCCGAGTAGAGCGGAACTGAAGTTCAGTTGGTAAGCTCCTCATCCTCCCGTACAGGGCGGATATGAACTTTGGAAGATGTCTCCTCAGTGACGGCATGTATGGCTGGAAAAGCCAAAAATGCTTCAACTGCATCCGAAGAGAAGTCATCTGATTCAGTGATTGGGCTATCGGAGGTGCCTCCCATGATCTGCGGTGGTGCGGCAAAAAACTGTGAGAGCGGTGGAACCGGAATGCCCCTGAAAAGCTTTCTGTAATGTGCAACAAGGCGGTGGAGATGCTTTCCACGACGAGCTTGCACGATCTCATGACAGGAAGAGCGAAAGTCGAGTCCCCTCCTATTGCGGTATTCCTCCATTTCAATCGGTCGGAGGATTCCCTGTGCACGTGCCCCGAGTCCAGTTCTGAGGATGTAGTTGTTCTTCAACAGAACCTTTCCAATCATGCGATCGGTCCGTGATGGACCGACTTCTCCGTAGTCTCGGATTACGGAGATTGTGTCGAAAGAGTGAAATGGAAGATTCTAATCTTCTCCAATGCTGATGTAGGGGACGGCTATCTCCTTGTAGACTGCGTAATCTTCCTCTCCGTTGACAGTGATGAGCTTGTCTTCGACGAAGAACTTCAGCTTCTGGTGCAACGATGAAGGAACAGCGCCGGCGGTGTGAATCCATGGCCTCCCGAGCAAGAGGCTGAAAAGCATTGGGTATCTCGAGGATCTGAAAGGTGACAGAGAATGAGTAAGGACCCCACATCGATCAGGAGGTCAATTTCTCCGTTCACTTCTCTCCTGGAGCCATCAAAGGCTCGAACAGTGGTCTTGCTTGCACGGATGCAACTCATATCCACGTTCATCTGTTTCAGCGTGGAGATGGGGCAAACGTTGAGAGCAGAGCCGTTGTTGATCATGACTCGACCAACGACGTGATTGTTGCACTTGCAGACTATATGCAATGCCCGCAAGTGTCCCTGACCTTCAGATGAAAGCTCATCATCAGCAAAGGAGATCTGATTCAAGAAGATTGAGATCATAGTCTCCTCAATCCTATCCGGTGCAGTATCTTTTGGGACTTGTGCCGCAGTGAGAACTTTCAACAAAGCATTCCGATGCGGCTCAGAGCTCAAAAGCAATGCAAGTAGCGAGATGTGGGCCGGTGACTTGCCCATTTGCTCAACCACTTTATACTCACTTGCCTTGATCACCTTCATGAAAGCTTCGGCTTCCTAATCGGTAACCTTGTTTGTAGGGAGTGGCACAGCTTCTGGAACGGCTGAGAATGCGGTAGCAGGAGCCTTCCCTTTGTCAACAGGCTCTAGACCCTGATAAACTCGTCTTGAACGCGTGAGACCCATCGTGCTCATTTCTAGTTCTGCATTGGCAACCTCACCCTATATGTCTAGGGAACTCAGCTATCCCGGTATGGCTCCTTCGCAAGAACCTCGATAACGAATGGAACGGTAGCAAATGCAACTTCTGTCGGAGCATGGTTGATGACAAATGAAATTGGATTCTTCTGCGTGTCTTCGTCTTCTTCGATAGCGGCAATGCTAATCATGTTGACAAAAGGTCTTGAACCTGACCCATGATCGGGGAGGGGGTTTGCGCAGACATTCGGTGGTTTCACCTCATTAAAGGAAATCTGCCTTGTGTCAATCATCTCTTGAATTCTGTTTCGGAGTGTCCAGCAATTGTCTAGGGTATGACCAGGAGCACCTCGATGGAATTCACAGTGCAAGTTCTGATTCTGCATTGCGGGTGTCAGCACCCTATTTTGGCTCACCATTCCAAACGACGATATCAACAATGGTCCAAACTATGACTTGAGCAAGAATACAGAAAATGGCTCGGCAGAGCAAGAAATCACTATTCATCCTCGAGTCGGCAAAATTGAGCAGAAGACATGCACATGTGACAGAAGGACTCCAGGGGTCACCAAAAGGTAACAGAGTGACTAGAGAGCTCAACAATGTCCAAAACCGGCATTTCCAGTGTACTACATGAACAATCCTATTTTCCGATAGTTCGCTCGTCCGTCGGAAGATAGCCAATATTGGACTTCAAAAATCCACATCAATGCCAAACAGATGAAAAGTGTCTTCAAACGCATTTCGCATATCATCCGCTCTATACATAACAACTTTCTGTATACAGACAACTTTTCAGTGGAAGTCCAAAAATGCCGGTTTCTCGGAGAAAAGTTAATTCAAAATATCAGATGCGGCCATGCCCCACAATCATATAGAGCACGAGCAGTGCTTCCTATTGTCTTTTGGAAGCCATACAGACACCCTCAATGACTTCCGAGCGACAAAACGGGCATACCCCTCTTCGAAAGAGCACAACCAGAGAATGGTTTGATGGAATAACGGCAAACGAGGTTGACCCTGTATTGCCTCGGAAACTCCAGCGGATAGATGCAATTGGGCAAATCAAACAGCAAAACCCTTCACGGTTTCCCAAGTAACCTCTGAGGAGCACAAAAGGCCATTTTCAGTGAAAATCCATATCCGGAGGTCCTCTTTGGGGAAACTTGATGCCGGATACTTACCTTACACAATGCTAGCCTTCTCAAGGCTCAATGTGGAATCGTCGGAATGAATCACACAACTCATCTAGACCCCTCGAGCAGTGCTTTAAGGGTTTCAGATGCACTTTTCATATCCTTAGAGGCCCAATCTCGACAAACAGAGATCACAGTGATCTCCGAATCGCCCAAGAAACTCAGAACACAATCTAAGAAATCCAGTTTCGGCCTCCTAGGACATCTTCGGCTCCATATTTGCATTTACCAGCTTAAGGGTCAAGGGTCCACGTAATTTGACAATTTATGTCAAAATGACCGACCTGGGATGCATATACAAGATATGTTGTCAGAAGTGGATAACCTCGCTTTGAATGCGTAAAAGGAGCAAAACCGGCTTCCGAGCCTCATACAGACATTTGGCAATTTCTCATGGAAAATGCCAATCTTGGACTCATTAAATCTGTTTCCTCGCGTATATTGATAATTCGACGTTCAATTCAAACCACGAACTTCGAATGCGCGATCAATCAAGACCCGAGCTTTTTTCCGATTTCTCCTCTTCGGTCGTGGGACCCACGGGCTGCCCAAGATGAGTCACCCTTTGCTCTAGAAGTTTCTTCTTCTTCTTCTTCTTCTTCAATGCAAGAATCCAACTTGCCCTCTCTTAGCTAAAATATCTTGGAGAGGTTGAAGACAACACTCAACTTCTCATCAAGGCTCATCAATGCTCATCAATGTCTTAGCTCTTCTTCATTAATGCAATGGAAGAAGATGGGGCTTGATATTTTCTTAATCAAACCGAAATTTGCTAAGCATGGGGGTTAAGAGCACTTCCTTTTACTAATTGTGTCATTAGCTTTGCCTATAAATGGCCCAAAAGTGATTAAGATAATGACTTCTCCTCTTGCACACTCTCTCCAAGCTTTCTCCCTAAAAAAAAGCTCTCAACTCCATAGCCAAAACCAGCAAGCTTCAACACTTCAAAACCAAGAGAGAAAAATCGAAGAAAACCCGAAGAAAGCTTTGAGTTATTAAGTTGGAAGCCGATGTTCATCATCCCGACTTAAGTTCAAAAAATTCTCAAACTCCATGGACCACATGCTTTGGACCCAAGGAGTTCATTTATGAACTTGGATTTTTGGTTTGAAGTCATTTGCTCATCATTTCAGGTCATTTAGGTGAATTCGGGTGAAGGACGTGCTCTCGGGTGAATAGTACACCGTCGCTGCCCGCCAGCGGTGCGCCCGCGCATATTGCCGCGCGCCTGCGCGTATCGCCGCGGGCCCCCACGTATCGCCGCGCGCCTGCGCGCATAGCTGCGCGCTCGCGCCTACCGCCGTGCGCCTGCCGCGAGCCCGAGCACCTTCCCGCGCGCCTAACCCCCTGCCGCGCCCGTGCATGCTCGCGCACGCCTAGCCGCGAGCCCATCCTTGCCCAAACGTGCATCCTTTGCACTCGAGCACCCTTCCAAGCGTTCAACCGAGTCACCCGACTCTCGAACACTTCCTCGACTCTTTCCTCGTATCCTGATGCTAGGTATATCACTCTTGACTTAGGGGAGTTAGGACTTTTTACATTTATTGCATGTTCATGGAGTTATATGGTGCACAAAGCGTGTTCACTTGCAAAACTTCATTTTTATGCATTTTTACATTATATCATGCATGTTTATCCTTGATTAACATGTCAACATGTCGGGAAACACTTGGATCGTAGTTAAGAAGAACATCCCCGCCCTGGAAAGGTAAAGAGCTCACGGGTTACACTTCAAAAGAGGTGGCCGAATGCTCTCTTGCTCTTTTCGGGTAAGGAACGATCTTCTTGACCCGATCCAAGTTCGATTCCCGAGTTTCATTGTATTTTCCACGTGCATGAAGTCGGTATTGTTTTATCGATTCCTTAAATAACAGGTTTGTGCGTGTTTGGATGTTTGAATGCGTTATTCAAATCATGGTAATACCGACTTTAGTTTAATCGTGTCATTTATCGTGTTTATTGTTTGAGCATGCGAGAAATGATTCGAACTGAGACGGGGAAAACTCGTGGAACCTTATTCAGGCCATGGGACCTCTCGGCTCTCTCTCCAAGGAGTAGTGGCCGAGAGTTTCATGGGCTTATTCGGGTTGCACGAGGTTTCCTCTTCCCGTTTTAAGTCCGTTCTCGGCTTTCGTGTAATTTACAATTTACATTAACGTCGCAATATCGCATGAAAATGTCTTTTCAAACCAAAGCATGCATGGATTCGAGTATCGATGACTCATTCGGGTCCATTCGATTACGAGGGTAGTTTCGGTCATTGGACCAAATTATCCTTGATCCTTATGGAATCGTCTTGGTCGCCGAGTCACGAATCGTTTTCATAATTAATGCATTCGGAATAACCTTAAGCATTAATTCCACAAACGGGTTAATCAGGACGTTCACACGGTTAATTCATTCAATTTAAACAACTTTGCACAAATTGGATATTAATTTGTAACTCGTGTCGACGAATTACAAAACGGTGTTAATGCCCTTTTCAAAACCCTCATACTTTCAAATCCGTATTGTGCTGTTCTCCTTTTCTGACAAATAAATTTTTAAATCAAGGGCAAGAACATCATTTTGTGATTTGGCGTCATCTTAGTATCGTTTAAGATGTCAGTTGGGTATTCTGTATCAAAATTACAATTACCTGACTAATCATTTCATTCGACTTAACTAAATGCTAGAAAATGGTTAGGTGGAACTCTAAGTTCCAAATCTAGAGTCAAAACACGAGTTGGGTTAATTCATTGGTAATTCAGTGTCACAACACTGAATCACTGTAAAAACAATCCACACACATGAAACTTGACTACGGACACCCGACATGTCAGGTTTTCAAACCAAAGCCGAATGCTAAAACATTGACACGCGTTGTTTGCTTAGCATATGGCATTTGCTTGCAAAAACACACTTGGATTAATAAACTTGTTAATCCACGTACATTCGATGAATACAAACACACTGTCTGTTATTTACCTATTGATTGTTATCTTTTCGCACTTGTTTGCCATGCGGGTCGAGCCTGATCCCTAGGCCGAATGATATTAGGGTCCAATGCCCTAATCATCGATCACAGGGTCCAACGCCCTAATCAACTCACAGGGTCCAACACCCTATTCAGTGAGAGCGTGCATTAAATTTCAGTTCTTCGGTCTTTTCCCTAAACTCACAGTGAGTTAGAGTGCAATAATAACCAAACGCGAGTCGACTGGAATTCAGCCATTTGTAATTTGTATTTATTGTTTTCGAGAGCATTGTAAGGACTTTTATTCTGTACATTCATTCTGTAAGAATTCCAGTCGGTAAGCAAACGGTCCGAGAGTTGAATTAATCGAATCGGTTTAATGGTTGCCCAAAGGAAAGTAAATCCAAGAATTCGCGGTTCTGGTTCACGCAGGGATTCAACTTCCATGGTTCGATGAACTGTAACGCAAGATTGTGAACCAACTCCCTGACATAAGGGTTTACTTCTCTCTCTGCTTCTCAACCGACATCGTTTGGCTCACCGAATCTCCGATGTCAAACGTGCAAGCCGAGTGCAACTTAATTCAAGCGGTAAATAATAAAACATGCAAGCCTAGCAAACCAGAGTACCGAAAGGGCGTGTGGGATATAGGCTCTCACGTAACATGAACTCCCGAACACGAACTTTCCGGTTCCGCACAGATCAATACCTTAACGACAAACTAGGTGCTCCATACCCCTAGACCCGGGTAACTTATCCTTCCTCGACCTACAGGTTGTAAAATGATAAGTGGCGACTCCTTCTCTCACACGTGTCCGTCACGCGTCCCCACGGGAAGGTGGACACTCCCAAGCCGCGCGATCCAAAAGCACGCAATGCGGGCCCCGATGAGAGTCCACATTCGGGTCCGTACAGCAGGGTCAAAGTTGGGACCGGGCGCTTCTATTTTGATCTTATTGCCAGCAAGAAGCTGCCTGAATATGTGGGAGGGACGAGCTGGTAGAGTGGTATACTGCTTGCGCTGACGCGGTGGAACAACATTGCTCTGTTGAGTTCCGTGGGCTGGAGCACGTTGAGCCGACTGAGGAGATCTCGAAGCCGGGGTCTACCTTGTTGAGCCCGAACAGGATAGTATTGTTGCGGGGATTGTGACTGGATAACAGTTGGCGGGGTTGGGGAACAAGCCTGCGATGTTTGGTAGGGCTGGACATAATGCACGGGATGTGCATATGCCTGAGCAGTCTGCAATGCAGGGGTATAATCCACTGAAATCGGCTGCAAAGCCTGATGTCCGGAATTGACAGCGCCAATAGTCGCGTCTTTGCTTCTCTTGGAGGTTCCAACAGTCTGCTTCTTCGACGTCTCTCTATCCTTCTTCCTCGATGGGCCTTCAATTCTTCCTAGCTTAATACCCATGTCAAGCTTCTTCCCTGCCTCGATCAGGTCCGAGAAGGAGGAGGTATGAGCTAGGAGATATGAGTAGTATGCACCCCTGAGCGTGGAGTGAAACGGCTGAACTTGCTGTCGCTCAGTGATTGGAGAAATGTGCTTTGTTGCTTTTCCTCTCCACTCCGTTGCATATACTTCGAAAGCTTGACCCTCTCTCATCTCTGTCATGCTGAGGTCGAGGAGAGTAAGGGGTGTCTCCGCACAAAATCGATACTGGCCGAGGAACTTTTGAGACAGATCCATCCATGTAGGGATGTCGCCGGCTTTTAGGGTCATAAACCAATCTAGCGCCGATTCCGTAAGACTGTCTTGGAAAGTCTAAATGACCAATTCCTCGTAATCCCAGTACCAAAGCATTTTGCTCTGATAGTGACGAAGATGATGCCGAGGGTCTCTGGTCCCGTCGTATCTCTTGAAATCTGGAATTTTGATCTTAGGGGGTAGCCGCATGCCCGGGAAGAGATTCCAGTTACTGTCATCGAAATCGAAACGAGAATTGCTTACTTGGAGGGTCCGAATGGTTTCCTCCATTCTCTTTATTCTCCTCTCCTGTTCATTCTACGCTTTGGGAGGAATGTTTGTCGGTAGAGCTGGAGGGGCAGCCTGAGTAGGCGTGCCCGGTTCAGTGGGAGGAATGTTTAGAGGCGGTGGAGCAGGGTAAGAAAAGCTTATTTGGGGTTGTGGAGCTTGGAAAAGAAATTGGTATGCAGTGGGAGCAGGAGCCTATGCAATCGTGACCGGAGGAACTGTCGGTGGTGGCACAGTATAGATTGGAGGATGCATTAACACGGTTAGTGGTGGCAGTGTATGCATAGTCGGATCCGCGGATAAGAGAGCCGCTAGTGGCAGCGGAACTGCTATTAGTGCAGGTGGTGGCGGCAGAGGATCACTGATCGGATGGACTGTTGGTGTATACGCCATTGCTGAGAAAGATGCGTCTTCAACCTCCGAAACAAAGGTTGGAGGGATTGTTGGATTTGGATCGATAATTGGCCTGTGCTCCGGAGGCGGAGTAAAGCTCGATGAAGCCTAATTCTGATTCCCGAGCATAGCCATGAGCTCCGTCATGTTGGTGGCCACGTTGGTCGCCAAGTGGTTCACCATTCCTTCTAGCGCCGTAAAATGTGCGAGATTGACGAAGTTGGACGCCGTCTGTGCTGTTGGTGGAGGATGTCCGATAGGGACGCCTGAATGCATTGTAGATATGTCCGCGGGTATGGTAGATGATATAACTTGCGTCAGTGGTGTTTGAGAATGTGTCGGCGTTGGCCGAGTATCCTATTCATGAATGGCGGGTTGTTGATCTTCTACCATCCTTACTCATGCACGAGTCGAATATCGATGGGACGCCAGTTGTTATCACCTGTATGTATAAATATATAAGTGCGATTGCAGCATGTTAACAAAATTTTAACATGTAAATGACTAAGTGTTATGAAATGCATGAAATGCATAGCTTCTAAAACACTAATGTTATGAAATGCATGAAATGCATAGCTTCCACAATTTATAAAGATAGTCTGTTTAAAAGAAATGAACATAAACATAAAACCGACATCCTACTACGCCTGATAGCTGAGTGAGCGTTGCATAGGTCTGAGTAGGGTAAAAAGGCGTTGTAGACTGCTAAACCTAAGGATGGGAGACCTTGAGCTTTTTCGCCCGCGCTCGGTCCAATGTAGCGCTCAAACGTGCTATCTCCTTTTCTTGGTTCGCTACGCATACGCGAGTCTAAGCTAGCTCCCTCTGAAGTTCTCTGTGGCTAGTGAGCTCTGAACGTGTATCCACAAACTCGCAGCGGAATCGATCTCGCTCCTCCCTGATGGACTGCAACTCTGTGCGCATGGTCCCTCGGATGGAACTCTCTGCGTCTGGAATGTCTGCTTGTGGTGCCTGTGGAATTCGTGAATTGCGTAGCCAACGAATAGGTGCAAGTCCGTGCGAATGGAACTGAGCCACATATGCTGCAGTAGTTGAGAAAGCTCGCTCACCATCAGTGGGATGCTCCAGGAAGTAAAGTTCCTGAATGATGCGAGTGTCCCACAAACGTCGAACTTCCCACATGAAGCGGTATGGAGTACGATCCGCCTCTGTAGGGATATCCTTTAGACCACCGAGTTGTCTGATGACTCGGGCTGGAAAGATGAGTGTGCTTCCTAAATGACTGATCAAAGGGAGTCCTGTGACCGAAGGACATCCAATGGTCATGGGACCGCCGGGATTCCAACGTGCAGCCCATAGAAACTGTGTTGGGGTGAGACCTTCCATAGACTGCTTCCAGTCGGTGTAATCACGGTCGGAAGGTCAAAACACCTGAAGTAGACGAGCGATGAGTAAACGCTCGTCGGTGATGTAGGAAAAAAGGATGAGATGAGCATAACAACCTAATGTGTGCAAGAAGCCAAATCTGTAGTAGATGCGGAGCTCCTCTCATTCTACCACGTCGAACCTCTCGTACATAGTCAAGAGACCGAATGGTCTCAGCCAAGACGAATTCCACGTAACTATGGCCTCCTACCACTTAGAGGATGACTTGGGCAAGCGCCCCGTCTATGAGGTTCGATGAGTACGGGAATAGGATGGTCCCAAAGATAAGCAAGAGGAACCCGTGACAGGCGTCATGCTGATACGATTCTCCCCTGGTATTGAGAGAATGAATGTGTATGAAGTCTATGAGCCATGCGGTCCTAACGCTATGCTCCCATCCATACCGAAGTTCATGACGAATTTCTTCGTCGCGAAGATCTAAAAGGACGGCTAGTCTACTCTGTATCGTGGCAAACTGGTTGGGCACCACGATGTTGCAAGTCGGCATGGGCCGTTGGATTAGTGCCACATATTCCTCCACTGTAAGAACTAGCTCTATCCCCTAAAAGCTGAATACGGCCCACTGAGTATCCCAAAAACTAATAGCTGTTCTGAGCAAGGTCCAGTCAATGGGGGAATCAGCAAGTAGTGGTAAGTCTCCTACGATGAGTCGGAGAAATGCGCGGTCAATAGGGCGGAATGTTCTCCAAAGGTGCATGATGTCCGCTGCTGGTGTGACGATGACATCGAGCCTAAGACAGGGATGCGGGCGATCCATCCTTATCTAAATGGAGAGAATGTCGGTTCAATGTTTAAAACCAAGCCGATGCAATGTCCTAGGTTGTTTTGAAAACATGCATGCAGTGCAAAAAAGTAAAGTATAACTGTATCTGTTACAATGTACATCGCTCATTGTAGAAAAACAACAAAAGGCCCGCCTAAAAGAAAACTAGGGGCCGACTCAAAGACCGAACTTTGGGTCGGTTGACGGCATGAAGGTCATTTTGGTCCAGCATGACGGCCCTTATTTATGCATGGTTTCAATGTTCTACTGGGAAAACCACAAACTAGGGATGGGGGTTCCCGATTCAAGGGGATCAATTCCTTCAAATCGAGCGAGGATCTTTGGGGGCCGGTTCGGTGGCAGAGCTGACTCGATCTGTTCCCTTACTCGGAACCTCTGACTAACCTAACTTCCTAGATTGGTGCCCGTGGGATTTCAGGCATTTGGTACCTAAAACCTCTAAAATGATGCAATGCAAGTGTAAAAAGTAAATGTGCGTAAAATAAATGTGCTGAAAGCGATAAATAAACATGCAAGTAAAGCAAACGGATCGAGCCTAAACCCACTAAGTATGATCCCCAGTGGAGTCGCCAAGCTGTATGGACTCGAATGTGGACTCTCGTCGGGGCTCGCATGCGCGCTTTTGGATCGTGCGGCTTGGGAGTGTCCACCTTCCCATGGGGACACGTGACGGACCCGCGTGAGAGAAGGAGTCGCCACTGATCATTTTACGACCCGCAGGTCGATGGCGGATAAGTTACCCAGGTCTAGGGGTATGGAACACCTAGTTTGTTGTTAAGGCATTGATCTGTGCGGAACCGGAAAATCCGTGTTCGGTGGTTCATGTTACGTGCGGGCCTATATCCCGCACGCCCTTTCGGTACTTTGGTTTGCTAGGCTTGCATGTTTTATTATTTACCACGTGGATTAAGTTGCACTAAGCTCGCACGTTTTGACATCGAAGATTCGGTAAACTAAACGATGTTGGTGGAGAAGCCGAGAGAGAAGTAAACCCGTGTGTCGGGGAATTGGTTCACAATCTTGCGTTACAGTTCATCAAACCATGGAGGTTGAATCCCTGCGTGAACCAGAACCGCGAGTTCTTGGGATTACTTTTCTTAGGGCAAGCATTAGACCGATTCGATTAATTCGACTCTCGGACCATTCGCTTACTGACTGGAATTCTTACAGAATGAATATGCAGAATAAAAGTCCTTACAATGCTATCGAAAATAATAAATACAAATTACAAATGGCCGAATTCCAGTCGACTCGCGTTCAGTTATTATTCCATTCTAACTCACCGTGAGTTTAGGGGAAGACCTAAAAACTGAAATTCAATGCGGGCACTCACTGAATAGGGCGTTGGACCCTGTGAGTGTTGATTACGGCGTTGGACCCTGTGATCGATGATTAGGGCTTTGAACCCTAATATCATTCAGCCTAGGGATCAGGCTCGACCCGCATGACAAACAGGTGCAGAAAGGTAACACGCAACACGTTAATAACAGACAAAGTGTTTGTTACTGTCAAATGTACGTGTCTTAGCAAGTTTATTGACCCCGGGGTGTTTTTGCAAGCAATTGCCATATTCTAAGCAAGCAATCATGTTCAAAATATTTAGCATTCGGCTTTGCTTTTGAGAACCTGATGAACAAGATATTCGTAGTCAAGTCTCATGTGTGTGGATTGGTTTTACAGTGATTCGGTGTTGTGACACTGAATTTCCACTGAATTGATCCAAACTTGTATTTTGACTCTAGATTTGGAACCTAAAGTTCCACCTAACCATTTTCTAGCATTTGGTTAAGTCGAGTGAAATGATTAGTCAGGTAATTGTATTTTCGATACAGAATACCCGACTAGCACCCTAAACGATGCTAAGATGACGTCAAATCACAAAATGATGTTCTTGCCCTTGATTTGAAAATTTGTTTTCAGAAAAGGGAAACAACACAATACGGATTTGAAAGTATGAGAGTTTTGAAAAGGGCGTTAACACCGTTTTTTAATTCGTTAACGCGAGTTACAAATTAATGTCCAATTCGTGCAAACTTATTTAAATTGAGTGAATTAATCGTGTGAGCATCCCGATTAACCCGTTCGTGGAATTAATGCTCAAGGTTATTGCCGAATGCATTAATTGTGAAAACGATTCGTGATTCGATAATCGAGATGGTTTCACAAGGATCGAGGATAATTTGGTCAAATAACCAAAGATACCCTCATAACCGAATGAACCCAAATAAGTCATTGATATTCGAATCCATGCATGTTTTGCTTGAAAGACATTTCATGTGAGGTTCTTGATGTAAAGAAACTTGTAAATTGCACGGGATCCGAGAACGGACTTAAAACAGGAGGAGAAAGCCTCATGGAACCCGAATAACTCCATGAAACTCTCGGCCAATTCTCCTTGGAGAAAGCCGAGAGATCTCATGGCCCGTATTAGGTTCCACGAGGTTTCCACGTCTTGTTTTGAATCATTTCTCGCATGCTCAAACAACAAACACGATAAATGACACGTTTTTGACAAAAGCCGGTATTGCCATGATTTGTTTAACACATTCAAACATGAAAGCATGCACAAACATGTTATTTACGGAATCGATAAAACAATACTGACTTCATGCACGTAAGAAAACACGAGAAAACTCGGGAATCAAGCTTGGATCGGGCTAAGAAGGCCGCTCTTAACCCCGAGGAAAGCAAGCCAAGTCTCGGTCACCTCTTCTTGAGGCAAACCCGAGAGCTCTTTTGCTTGTTTCGGGTCGGGATGGTCTTCCGAGTGACGATCCAAACATTTCCCGACATGCTAACATGTTATATGATGACGAGCATGCATAATATAATGTGAAAACACATAAAAATTAAATCTTGCATAAGGAATATGTCATATACTCCATATCACTCCATAGCCATGCAAAAATATAAAAATTCCTAACTCCTCTAAGTCGAGAATGTTTTATCTAGCCTCAGGATGCGAGGAAAGAGTCGGGGAAGTGTTTGGGAGTCACGTGACTCGGTAGAATCCTTGGATGAACGTTCGGGATGCACGAAGTGCACGTTCGGGGAAGCTACAACGCACGGATGGATGTGCAAAGGCACGGGCATGCACAGGATAGGACTCAACAAGTCGGGGACGTTAACACGGACGTATGGACGTCGAGGAAGTGTGGACGTGCATGGGCATGCATGCAAACAAGCCAAAAGGACGGTCGAGCATGGTTGGCGGGCACACGAACGCGCGGATGGCATGCACGGGTGCGCGGCAGGCACGCGGGGGGCGAGCGGCAGGCGCACGGCAGGCGCGCGGGGCGTGCGCGGGCGCGAGGGAGAGTGCGCGGCTAGCGCTCGACTGGCACTATTCACCCGAGAGTGACGATTTCTCCCGAAATGCACTAAATGACCTGAAACAGTAATTTAAAGACTTCAAATGGAAAAAACAAATTCACCATTGAACTCCATGGGTCCAAAATGAGTGGGAGTTTGAGAATTTTTGAAGTTAAGTCGGAATGATGAACACCGGCTTCCGACTTGAGAACTTCGGGTTTTGTTCGATGTTTTCTTTTCGGTTTTTCAAAGTTGAAGCTTGCTGGTTCTTGGGTGTTCTTGGCTATGGAGTTTGAGAGGTTTTCTAGATGGAGAATGCTTGGAGAGAGTGTGCAAGAGGAGAAGTGATTAACTTAATCACTTTTGGGCAATTTATAGGCAAAACTAATGAGCAATTAAGCAAAAGCAAGTGCTCTTAGCCCCTTGGATTAGGCTTGGACGGTTTGATTAAGAAAATATCAAGCCTCATCTTCTTCCATTGCATTAATGAAGAAAAGATAAGACATTGATGAGCATTGATGAGCATTGATGAGGAGTTGAGTGTTGTCTTCAACTTCTCCGAGATATTTTGGCTAAGAGAGGGCAAGTTGGCAAGTTGGCTTCTTGCATTGAAGAAGAAGAAGCCGAATTTTCTAAGGCATTGAGGAGAAATCGGGAGAAAGCTCGGGTCTCGATTGATCGCTCATTCGAAGCTCATGGTTCGAATTGAAAGTCGAATTGTCGATATACGCGAGGAAACAAATTTAATAAGTCTGAGATTGGCCTTTTTCGTGAGAAATTACCAAATGTCTGTATGAGGCTCAGAAGTCGATTTTGTTCCTTTTACGCATTCAGAGCGAGGTTACCCACTTCTGACAGCATATCTTGTATCTGCATCCCACGTCGGTCATTTTGACATAAATTGTCAAATTACGTGGGCACTTGACCCTTAAGCCGTTAATGCAAATATGGAGCCGGAGATGTCCTTGGAGGCCGAAACTGCATTTCTCTGATTGCTTTCTTAGTTGCTTGGGCGATCCGGAGATCACTGTGATCTCTGTTTTTGTTGAGATTGGGCCTCTAAGGACATGAACAGTGCATATGAGACCCTTAAAGCACTGCTCGGGGGGTCTAGATGAGTTGTGTGATTCATTCCGACGATTCCACTTTGAGCCTTAAGAAGGCTAGCACTGTGTAAGGTAGGCATCCAGCGTCAAGGTTCCCCAAAGAGGACCTCCGGATATGGATTTCCACTGAAAATGGCGTTTTGTGCTCCTTGGAGGTTACTCGGGAAATCGAGAAGGGTTTTGCTGTTTGATTTGCCCAATTGCGTCTATTCGCTGGAGTTTTTAGGGCAATACAGGGTCAACTTCATTTACCGTTATTCCATCAGACCAGTCTCCGATTATGCTCTTCCGAAGAGAGGTATGCCCGTTTTGTCACTCGGAAGTCATTCGGGGTGTCTGTATGGCTTCCAAAAGACAATCTGAAGCACTCCTCGTGTTCTGTATGATTGTGGGGCATGGCCGAATTCGATATTTGGAATTAACTTTTCTCTAAGAAACCGGCATTTTTGGACTTCCATTGAAAAGTTATCTGTATACAGAAAGTTGTTCTGTATAGAGCAGATGATTTGCGAAATGCGTTTGAAGACACTTTTCATTTGATTGGCATTGATGTGGATTTTTGAAGTCCAATATTGGCTATCTTCCGACGGACGAGCAAACTATCGGAAAATATGATTATCCATGTGGTACACTGGAAATGCCGATTTTGGACATTGTTGAGCTCTCTAGTCACTTTGTTGCCTCTTGGTGACCCCAGGAATCCTTCTGTCATATGCCTATGTCATCTGCTCAAGTTTGCCGACTTGATGATGAATAGTGATTTCTTGCTCTACCGAGCCGTTTTCCGTATTCTTGCTCAAGTCATAGTCTAGACCATTGTTGATATCGTTATTTGGAATGGTGAGCCAAAATGGAGTGCTGACAGACTCTCAAGACAGCCGTAGGGCCGGTCAAGCTCCCCCATGATTGTCAAGCTACGATTCACACACTTAATCCGAGTCGTCTTCTATTTAGACACTACTCGGAGTGAAGTGGCGACTCGAGGATAGACCCCATTCTGCACTCGGGTTGCACGCGCTTGATGTGCGTGGGGGCATTGGACCCCGTGATCGGTGTTTTGGGGCGTTGGACCCCGTGCTAATCGGTTCCTATGGGTTCGGGCTTGAGCCGCAACAAATCAGCAAGTAGTAATAGAAAACAGAGAAAAACCGATAGAAACAAATGAAAACAAACAAAAATTGATAAATACAGACAAGTTGTGTATTAGGCCAAGTTTACGTGATTTAGCCAATTATTACCCAAGGTTAGTTGACAAGCAATTTTCTAACCTAAACAAGCGAGAAAACATGCTAGAATGCGATGCTAGGTCGACTATGCGTGTGTGGGTTTGTTTTAATTTTATTATGTATTGTGATACTGCGGTTTCACTGATTATGCCAAATGTGTGTTTTGACTCTAAATTTGAAACCTAGAGTTCCACCTAATCATCATCTAATGTTTGATTAAGTTGAGTGAATGGTTAGTCCGATTTTGCGTGTTTTATGACATAAATAATACTTCTAACGATTGAATTATAGTAGGATGACAAAAATACCGAAACCAGAGGAGAGGAGTTATACGAATAACATTCACACCTGAACAGGCTGCCCGCCTTCAACCGTGGATCGAGGTGTTTCGGTCTCCCTAACGCTTAGAATGTCGGTGATTCACGAAACGATGGTTATGCCCTTGAACTGAAAAGTGCGTGGGGTAATTGTGCGAAATTGAGAACACACGACAAGGAGTAATCCAAATAAGACTCGCACGCTCCGACTTGAGCCGCCTCAAATTGGGCCCAGACTCGAGTCGAGGCACACAAATAATCCCTAGACGTTATGCTACACGTGTTATGTGTCTCGGTATTTTGAAATTGTGGGTTTTAATAGGGCACCTCCAACATTTCGTGATCCGTCGACGCTGTTACAAATTAATAGCCGTTTCATGCGATTTGTTTAAGTCAAGTGGTTTGTTTAGCCGAATGACATGTCCCATTTTCTTGTGTGAGAATTTTTAATGATTGTGGTCTCATGTCTTGGATTTTAGGGGTCAACGAAACGATTTGTGGCATGAAAACTAAGACAAGTCCTCGAGGGCTAAGAATGCCCGGTCAACGATGACTGAATACGCTCTTAGACTCTCGTGGGCCCGAGATAGTCGTTGATACCCAAATCCATGCAAACTTACTTAAACCTAATGCTTTTAACATGCAATTTTTTCCTAATCAACGACAAAATAAAAAAAAATGCGATTTACACACAATCCAAGAACCGATTTTGCATTGAGGTAAAGAGATCTCCCTTGACCCGAGATGGGTCAAGGAGCACTCGGCTATTCCTCTTGAGGATAGCCGAGAGCCCTCTTGCCCAATTCTGGGTCTTGATTGGCCTCTTTACCCCGGTTTCACCCGTTTCTTGCATGCATCAAATATCACGCATGACAACAACACGTATTTTGCAAAGACGGTGCTGTTATGATCTCGGGAACGCATACAATCATGCAAACAAGCACAAACATTATATTTAAGGGAATCGATAAAATGGTACTGTCTCATGGAACGGGAAAACACCAAAACACAGGAACCTACTTATCGCGAGGGATAGGAGCTCATTTGAGGCTCGAGTAAGCCACAATGACTCTTAGCCACCTCCCATAGGAGAGAGCTGAGAGCCTTCCTGGGCTCTCCCGAGCCATGATGGGCTCTTCGACCTCTAAAACGCTCTTTTCCCGTCATGATGCATGGAATACGATGCAACATAATAAACAAGATAGTGGCATATACAACTGAAGCATGCATATATCCAGTCATAGACCACCTTATTGCCCCCACAAACCTAAGAAACTAATGTTCCATTTGGTTTCGCAGTTAAAATCACAAAAATTTTAAGTTTAACTTTAACTCAACACACTACACAACAAAAATACACATTTCCCAAGTAAAAAATTTTAACATTAACTTTAACTCAATACACTACACAATCATTTGTCCTTTTTCACAATAAAAATCAAAGTCACTTTAACTCTGAAACCAAACGCACCATAAAAGACCTAACTTCTCTAAGGGTTTATAAGTGTTATACCTAAGCCTCGGGGCTTGGTGAAGTTTGAGGAAGAGGCTAGATGCAGGCTGATCTGGCTAAACAGAAACAAACTTTGGAGATAGGAGAGTGGCACCGAGAGGAAATTAACTTGCACGGGGAGTTCGGGGTGGTCGCATGGTGTAGGCATGAGCTTTTCTACTCCCAAGGGGCTGTTAGAGGTAGTCATGAAGAGCTGATAGCGTGCCAAGGCTCGAGCTAACTCGAAAACTCAAAGAAAAAATCGGTAAGTTCACATAAAACCCGATAAGAAAAAATAGGGAAAAGTGCGATCTTGCTCGGTTGAACAGCTCTCGACACGTGACCACCTTGTCGTAGGAGAGAGTGAGGGTCATGAGGAACCCTACAAGGTGATGGCACGACTCGCCATGGTCGTGGGATGAAGGACCACGCCTAGGACCCGGTTAGGACACCGAAAGATACCGGAAGAGTTGCTTAGGAAGGTTGAGTCATGTAGGACAACCGATCGGGGATCGGTTTGGAGTAGATAACCTAGCCACTTCCCTTGGGGATCCTTGGTATGCGCGATGTGCAAGGACCTAGGGTGACAATTTGGTTTATTCATTTCTTCTTTTGCTTTCCTTTCGCTACAGTCGCCCACTTCAGGATCTCACACCTCTCAGCCTAAAGGGGATGAGTTCTCCTTTTGCCACAACCGCCCACCTCAGGATTTTCGATCGTGCCTCTCCTTTTGCTCTAGCTTGTGCCTAGGCCGTCACAAAAGGGTTTTCGACTTATTAGGTTCGATTATTTTATCTCTCAAGTTTGCAGGGAATAAGAGTCCTTATAATTCATCTCGATTGTTGCCCCCCATTTGCGTCGAGTTTCTTGATTTTTGATTGGCATTGCCGGTGTATTTAATGAACCGTGTCGATGCCTTTTTTTTTTCTTGATTGGCGAGCCTTGTTTGCGCCCCCTCTTTTCTCCTGAAACCAGGGCCGGTGTGTGCCCCTTCGATTTGCTTTGCTTTTCCCAACTTTTTACGTTACTACGGGTGCTTTGATGTGCTTTGCCTGGTGGAAACTCGGTGCGTTCTTTGTCCTGACCCCCCTTTTGTGTGGGTCGATTTTAGAATGTCAGTTCTTGTGCATTCGGAAGCCGAACTACGTGTTCGTTGTCCTTGCAAACTTTACAAGTGATTTCCCCTTTCGTCTAGAAAAAGAAAATGCAGAATTGCCCTAGGGAGTGAGTGGCCGAGGTTGTCCTGTTGCTTGCGTCGAACGGGGATGCCCCAATCTTCAGCTTTGATGTAGCTCGTGGCAGGCGCCTTGTGATCATCGTCCCCAACCGTCTCCTGTGGCTCCAGTCATGGATGCCTTACAGAGGGGTGCGCTCTCGATGCCGATGAATGTGTTTGACCCTAAGGGCTCGTCATCACCTAATGGCCATTGGTGGGCCTTTGATGAGGCGAAGATCCGATTTGCCCTGGGGCGTTGTTCATCTTCAAGGGAAACGGCTACGTCGGTGTTGTATTGTTACTAGATCGCCTTCGTCTTCGGCTTCATAGGGGGTACCTAGCATCGAGCCCCTTCCTTGTCGAAGTATAAGGAAGGAGGCCCGAGAAGAGTTCTTGGAGATATGAACCCATGCATCGCTCTTTACCTGTGACCGGCACGTTTCTGTGAAGGATGAAAAAGGAGATGATGCATTAGGTGATTATGCGGTGGAATATGCAGTAAGAAATATGGAACGGACCCATGGGAAATCCCTTTGTTCAACGCACGACCAATGGGGTGCCGCGCGTGGAGGGCACTCATTTTCCGGGAATGTAGTCATCGCTACTCTAGAGTGGTCTAACCAAGGTTGGGAACCGCATGAGTGTATACTTTCCCTGGTTGCGAGTAGGCATGCGCAGCCGTCCGAGGAAAGGCTCGAGGAGCCGGGTCCCATGAGAATAAGCGAGTCGAACAGGTTCGGAGAGTGGTAAGGGTCATCGTACCAGCTGATCACGTTTAAGTAGAACCTGGAAGTGAAATGAGTTGCTTCAGTATGCGAAAGTGCTAGAAGTGAGTAAGGAGCAAAGATGTGAATGCGAGGATTTCCAAAAGTATGTGAGGGATTTCATTAAGATCGACGTTTACGCTACAACAAAAGTCCCTTTTTCGCCATGTGGCTTATATCTTTGCTTATACATGGGAAACACTATACACATAGGTAGCTTTACGGGGAGATCGGTTCGCCTCCCTGGGTCTCGTCCTTGCCCCTAATGCAGAGGTCGATCATGTTGACCGTCGAATCGGAGCTTGAGCCGTGGTCCGGGAAGGCGTTGTTTTGGACATGTGGTGGCTTGACGGCATTGAACGAGAGCTTGCGCTTCTCGATCATCTCTTGGATTTTATCTCGCAACCTCCAGCAGTTATTGAGGTGTGACTGGGAGCACCCATATGATACTCGCAGTGCTTGCTCTGGTCCTGGTTCGCCGGGATGAAGTTGGGGCGGCGCGTCACCGGTCGAATCTTGCCACCGACGAGGAGCTGTTGATATATGTGGGAGAGGGGGATTGGTAATGGCGTGTGTGTATTGCCTGTGCTGCGTCGCAAGCCCTTGCTAACCCTGTGGGGCAATGCGCGCACGGTCATCGTCGAAGGATGACGCCTGTACTACCGGTGGCGGGACTTGTGGTAGAGGCGCTCCTGAGTATGTTGAGGGTTGTGCTTGAAGATGCGGGCAGTGGAAGATGCGCCAAGGGGGCACTTGAGTATGCTGGTAGGGTGCCTGTGGGAGTTGGAGGCGGCTGGGAATGAACCAAGATCGGTGGAGTGACCTCCTCGGGAACACCGATTTGGTTCTCTTTTGCCATCCTGACACAATGGCAAGTGGGGTCGTGATGCGACGCCAATTGTGAGTACCTACACCCCATAAGCATGTAAGTGAGTGTGGCATGGATTCGTTTAGAAACAAATGTGCGGAGCAATAATGGAAAGAATGTAATGCATGAGATGCATGAAATTTCAGACCGCTAATTCCATTGCTTAGTTTGATTCAATTTTCAAGTTTTACAAAAGACAACATGATCGATTTCAAAGGGAAGCTAGATATTGAATCAAAGATCTATCGCGCACGGCGACCGAGTAAGCGCTACGTTGGCTTGAGTCGGAAGAGGACACTGCAGGCGTACTAATCCTAGGGATGGGAGGGCCCTCGTGCCCTCACCCATGCTTGGTCCAGCATGGCGCTCGAAGGACTATCTCCCCGTCAAGGCTGCTTTCGCCTGTGCTCCCTAGAGCTACTTCCCGTTGTAGCTCCCTTTGATCCATGAGCCGTGCTATGATCTCGGCGAGCTCACAGCGATGTCGATCCCGCTCCTCCTGGATAAACTGTAACTCCCTATGCATGGCTGTCGGGGCGGCGTACCCTGAGTGGTTATTCAAAGCTGAGAGGTGGACCTTAGCTCCTGCGAATAGAAAAGGGCCACGTATGCTGAAGTGGTGTAGTATGCCCGTTCTTCATCGGTGGGGCACTCCGGGAAGTAGAGGTCTGCGTGAGGCAAATATCCTACATCCATTGAATCCCACTGGCTCGTAGGAACCTCCCAGTGGGTGACGGTGCAGAGTCGGCCCAAGCGAACTAGTAGGCGGTGCACTCTGCGTCGGTGGGAATGTCCTGAAGACCACCGAGTTGTCTGATCACTCGGCTAGGGAAGACAAGAGTACACCCCAAATGGCTGATGAGGGGGAGTCCGGTGATGGATGGACACCCGATGACCATGGGGCCTCCGGGGCTCCAAGGAGCGCTCCACGAGAACTGCCCCGATGTCAGGTTCTCCATGAATTGTTCCCAGTCGAAGACGTTGTGCCCTAGGACTTTGAACCTGCGGAATAGGTTCAAGAACGGGGTGGTATGAATTGAATGGTCGGATGTGCCTGAGGAGCCACATATGTAGGTGGTGCGGGGACCCCGTCATCATGCCGTGCCAACTTGTCTTTACGTAGTTGAGGGACCTCATGGTCTCAGCCACAAGGGATTCTACATAACTACGGCCTCCTACCGCTTAGAGGACGACGTGGGCAAGTGCCCCGTCCATGAGAGTCGTGGCGCTAGGGAGTACGAGGATCTCAAAGACAAGAATGAGAAATTCGTGGCAGGCGTCGCGCTGGTACGTGCTCCCCGAGGCGTTTAGTGCACGGACATATGTCAAGTTGGCAAGCCATATAATCCTAACACTGCACTCTCATCCGTTGAGGAGCTCGTGGAGGGCTACTTCGATGCTAATGCCTTGGAGGTCGGAGAGCTGGCTCGCTATCGTGTCGAAGTGGTTGGGCGTTACGATGTGCTGAGTAGTCGCGAGCCTATCGATGAGAGCCGCGTATTCTTCGATGGTAGGGGTCACTCAGTCCCCAGAAAGTTGAATACAGCGTGCTGGGGGTCCCAGAATCTGATGACGGTCCTAATGAGTTCCCAATCGATGGGGCAATCAACAAGCTCCGATATGTCCCCTATGATATTGCGGATGAAAGCCTGGTAGACCGGGCGGAAAACATTCCAGATGCGGGTAATCTGCCGACCTAGTGAGACGATGCGCTCAATCTTGTGGTAGGTGATCGGGTGAGCCATCCTTACCTAGATGTGAAAGATCGTCGAATCAACATCTAAGATCGAAACAAAGTAATGTCCTAAATTTCGAAAACATGTATGCGAGTGCAGGAAATAAAGACTATAATTGGCTTTTACAATGTATAGCTCTCCCTTAAAACTAAAAATGACTCAAAGGGCGCGTAGGCTGACTCAAAGACTATTTGTTGAAGCCGGATTGAAGGTTTGCATGGAGGTGTAGCACAATGCATGGTTTGGTGCTACAAGGATCGTGCTATCTAGGGATGGGGCCTCTCGACTCAAGAGCATGAATTCCTTGAAATCTAGCGAGAATCTTTGGGGGTCGGTTCGGTGGCATAGTCGACTCGATTCGTTCCCTTACTCAGAACCTCTTTCTAATACTAGTTTCCTATTGGTCGCCCGTGGGATTTCGAGCGCGGTACTTAGACATTTCTAAGATGATGTGCAAATGCAAAGAGTATGTAAATGTGCAAATAAAGTGCGGAATTTAAATGAAAGCGATAAACGACATAAAGCGATAAATAAATAAACAAGCAAGCAAGCAAATGGAATCGAGCCCGAACCCTCTAAGTGTCCCCAGTGGAGTCGCCAAGCTGTACAGACCTAACTTTGCTCTCATCGGGGTCTACATGCGCGCGGCGACGTGGCTTAGGAGTGTCCACCTTCCCGAGGACGCGTGATGAACACGAGTGAGAAGAAGTCGCCACTTCCTGTTTACGACCCGGAGGTCGAGGGTCGGTAAGTTGCTCGGGTGTAGGGGTATGGAATACGCCTAGTTTACTGAGGCATTGGTCTGTGCGGAATCGGAAATTCTAAGTTCGGGGGTTCTATTACGTGCTGGCCTATATCTCGCACGCCCTTTCGGTACTCTAGTTTGCTAGACTTGCCATTTTAATTATTTACCGCGTGATTTAGAGTTGCACTTGACTCACCCGTTTTGACACCGTAAATTCAGTGAAACAATCTCTTTAAGCCAAGAACCTGGAAGAGGAGTAAGCTCGCATGTCGAGGAATCGATTTGCTATCCTCACGCTACGGTTTGTCAGACCACGATGGTTGATTCTTTGTACGAACCAAGACTACGAAGCATTAAATTTACTCGTCCTCAGGTAATTAGATCGACTCGATCAATTCAATTGGCGGACCTCTTGCTCACCGACTAGGGATCCTTACAATGAATGGATTAAATGCACAAATAAAATCCTTACAATGTACTCTCAAAAACACAGTACATGGATTCCGATCGGTTTGCATTGGGCCAATATTCCACTTTGGCTCACTGTGTATTTTGAATGACCGACAAATAAATTAAGGCAACGCGGGCTCAAAGACCTGAGGGTCGGGTCTGACTGGACCGACGGGCGACAAAAGACCCGATTGACTCTCAAGACTGCCGTAAGACCTATCGAGTTCCCGGGCGATTGTCAAGCTACGATTCACACACTCAATCTGTGTCGTCTTCCACTTAGACACTACTAGGAGTGAAGTGGCGACTCGAGGCTAGACCCCATTCTGCACTTGGGTTGCACGGGCTCGATGTGGGTGGGGACATTGGACCCCATGATCGGTGTTTTGGGGCGTTGGACCCCGTGCTAATCGTTTCCTATGGGTTTGGGCTTGAACCGCAACAAATCAATAAGTATTAACAGAAAACAGAGAAAAACTAATAGAAACAGATGAAAATAGACAAAAACTGATAAATACAGACAAATACAAACAAGTTGTGCATTAGGCCAAGTTTTCGTGATTTAGCTAATTATTAACCGAGGTTAATTGACAAGCAATTTGCTAACCTAGACAAGTGAGAAAACATGCTAGAATGTGATGCTAGGTCAACTATGCGTGTGTGGGTTTGTTTTAATTTTGTTTTGTATTGCGACACTGCGGTTTCACTGATTATGCCAAACGTGTGTTTTGACTCTAAATTTGGAGCCTAGAGTTCCACCTAACCGTCGTCTAATGTTCGATTAAGTCGAGTGAATGGTTAGTCTGATTTTGCGTGTTTTATGACAGAAGTAATAGTTCTAACAACCGAATGTACAGTAGGATGACAAAAATACCGAATCCGGAAGAGAAGGGCTATGTGAATAACACTCACACCCAAACAGGCTACCCGCCTTTGACCGTGGATCGAGGTGTTCCGGTCTCCCTAACACCTAGAATGTCAGCGATTCACGAAATGATGGTTATGTCCTTGACTTGAAAAGTGCGTGGGGTAATTGTGCGAAACTGAGAACACATGACACGGAGTAATCCAAAGAACACTCGCACACTCCGACTTCAGCTATCTCAAATCGGGCCCAGACTTGAGTTGAGGCACACGAATATTCCCTAGACTTTATGCTACGTATGTTATGTGTCTCGGTACTTTGAAATTGTGGGTTTTAAAAGGGAACCTCCAACATTTCGTGATCCGTCGACGCGGTTCCAAATTAATAGCCGTTTCGTGCGATTTGTTTAAGTGAAGTGGTTTGTTTAGCCGAATGACATGTCTCATTTTCCCGTGTATGAGAATTTTTAATGATTGTGGTCTTGTGTCTTGGATTTTATGGTTCAACGAAACGATTTGTGGCACGAAGACTAAGACAAGTCCTCGAGGGCTAAGAATGGCCAGTCAACGATGACCGATATGCTCTTGGACTCTCGTGAGCCCGAAATAGTCGTCGATACCCAAATCCATGCAAACTTACTTAAACCTAACGCTTTTAAGGTGCGATTTTTGCCTAATCAATGACAAAATAAAAAAATAAAAAAATGCAATCTACATACAATCCAAGAATCGGTTTCGCACCGAGGTAAAGAGATCTCCCTTGACCCAAGAAGGGTCAAGGAGCACTCGGATATTCCTCTTGAGGATAGCCGAGAGCCCTCTTGCCCAATTCCGGGTCTTGAGTGGCCTCTTTATCCCGGTTTCACCCGTTTCTTGCATGCATCAAATATCACAAATGATAGCACGTATTTTGCAAAGACGGTGTCGCCATGATCTCGGGAAACACATACATGCATGCAAACAAGCACAAACATAATATTTAAGGGAATCGATTAAACGACGCCGTCTTATGGAACGGGAAAAAACCAAAACACTGGAATCGACTTATTTCGAGGGTGATGAGCTCATTTGAGGCTTAGGTGAGCCACAAGGACTCTCGACCACCTCCCATAGGAGAGAACCGAGAGCCTCCCTTGCCTCTTCCTAGCCATGATGGGCTCCTCGACTCCGAAAACGCTCTTTTCCTGTCATGATGCATGCAATACGACATCATGCAACAAAATAAATGAGATAGTGGCATATTCAACGGAAGGATGCATATATCCGATCATAGTCCACCTTATTGCCCCCACAAACCTAAAAAACTAAGAGACCTAGCTTCTCTAAGGGTTTATAAGGGTTATACCTAAGCCTCGAGGCTTGGAAAAGTTGGAGGTAGAGGATGGATGCAGGCTGATCCGGCTGAACAGAAACAGACTCGGGAGAGATGAGAGTGGCCCCGAGAGGAGACTAGCTTACATGGGGAGTTCGGGGTGGTTGCACGGTGTAGGCATGAGCTTTTTCTACTCCCAAGGGACTATTAGAGGTGGTCATGAAGAGCTGATAGCGTGCTAAGGCTCAAGCTAATCCGGAAACTCAAAGAAAGAACCGGTAAGTTCACATAAAACCCAGTAAGAATAAATAGGGAAAAGTGCTGTCTTGCTCAGTTGAACGACTCTCGGCACGTCACCACCTCATCACGAGGGAGAGTGAGTGTCATGAGGAACCCCTAGAAAGTGATGGCACGAGTCGCCATGGTCGTGGGATGAAGGAACACGCCTAGGACCCAATTAGGACACCGGAAGACACCTAGAGGCCTGATTCTGACTGGACCTGGAACACTAGATTGGAGGCTTCAAATGCAAAAACTAAGCCTGGAGATGGACTCGGGAGGTTGAAAACATGTGGGGTATGAAGTTTGGTTGAAGTTGATTCAGGTCGGGTGGCGGTCACTGGAAAACGGTTGAGTTTTATGGCAATTTTGGCCTTGTTTCGGATTGTTGTTGTGGCTGGACGAGCTGTGCTGAATGCTGAGGCTTTGGAGGAGTTTGAGAGAGTTTAGAGTGGGATAGTGCTAGAGAGAGGGTGGAAGATGAGTTGTGATTAGTGTTAATGATGCAAGGGAATTCTAGGTGGCCTAATGAGGCAAAATTAGTGAAATTAAGTGCAATTAGAGGGGGATGCTTAAGGGATCCAAATTTTCAAAGGGGATTAGGGAGGGGAAAGTGTCATGTGGAGTGATGGGAGTTGATGGATGCAAGAAAGGAAATGATGGGGTGGAAGGGATATTTTGAAAATGTGTGGATGGGGGGAGACTTGGCTTGCTTTTAGCCACTCATATGGTTGGCTCGTGGGTCCCACTTGGCTAAGGAGATGGTCGAGAGAAGCTCGGGGCTCGATTAGTCGCGCGTTTGATTTCCGTGGCTCGCTTGAACGAGGAATTGTTAATGTACGCGCGAATGTGATTTTAATGAGCCTAATATTGCCATGCTTCGTATAAGGAAATGCTCGAGTGGCCCGGGGACTCGAAAGTCAGTGTTGCTTCATTTGGATGATCTGAGTGAAGTTGACTGTTTCTGTCGCCTATACGGACCTCTGCATGCTGTACTGCTCCCATCGGCGTGCTTTGTGCATTGGGCGGAATAGTTGACTTGCCGACATCGGCTAAAGATCGGGAACCGGAGACGTCTTAGGAATCCAGCGGATTCCTTCCGACACTTCGGCAGTTAATAGCGCTACAGTGCTAGTTTCTGCCATCCTGATGTCTGTTGCCTGCCGGCTTCTCCAGTTCCTCGCCGTGACCTTTTTGGTGGCCCTTACTTCTCTTCTGTGATTCATGCCCCATGTTTGTGTGTTTGCCCCCGTTGACCCAACTGTGAATAGTGACCCGAGCTTCTACGGGGCCTTCTTCTGTCTTGCATGTCGGGTCTTGGCCAAGGTCACTGTTGGTTATCTCTGTTGGAGCCGGTAGACCAAAATGGGGTGCTAACATGGACCGTCCATTATACATAATTTTTTTTAAGTATTTCTATTATTCACTTTCCTATTTTCCTCCCATAAACCTTCAACAACCTTCACATGTAGGCCAATGAGGAAGTGCCACGTCATCGACCATAAACCACTCGTCCAACTGGCTGCATTAATTGAACCGTACCTTTAAATGAACCAGTTTGCATTTTTTTTTGAATAAGTTGTAAAAATTTCATTGATATAAAACAAAAATGTACAACTCACCCCAATGCACACTAACAAACTGTCACCATATAACAAAATCAAATCATCTAAGATCTAGTGATCTTACCATGAGCAAAGAATCAAGCTCATAAGACACTCTAGGAATAGACAAAATCTTAAGTCTAAAACATTGCAAAAGTATCTCCACGAGAGCTGCTACTGAAATAGACTCCTTTTGAAAGACTCTTCTATTTCGTTCAACCCAAATCACCTACTCGATTGGGCTTCTTATATTAAGGGCTGTACGGACCTGAATGTGCTCTCGTCGGGGCCCGCATGCGCGCTTTTGGATCGCCCGGCTCGAGAGTTTTCACCTTCCTGGGGATGCGTGACGGACATGCGTGAGAAGGAGTCACCACTTATCATTTTACGATTCGAAAGTTGAGGGCTGGTAAGTTACCCGGGTCTAGGGGTAATGGTACACCTAGTTTTGCTAAGGCATTCGTCTGTGCAGAATCGAAAAGTCCAAGTTCGGGGGTTCACATTACGTGCGGGCCTATATCCCGCACGCCCTTTCGGTGCTCTAGTTTGTTAGGCTTGCAATTTTATTTCATTTACCGAGTGAATTAGGTTGCGCTCGACTTGCACGCTTTGACTCTGAAAATTCGGTGAACCAAACGATATTGGTTGGGAAGCCGAGAGAGAAGTATGCCCGTATGTCAAGGAATCGGTTCACTATATTGTGTTACAGTTCATCAAACTATGACGTTTAAATTCCTGCGTGAACCAGAACCTCGAGATCTTGGGATTACTCTTGTCTGGGCAAGCATTAGACCGATTCGATTAATTCGACTCTCGGACCGTTCGCTCACCAACTGGGATTTTTACAGAAATAAATATTCAAAGTAAAATCCTTATAGTGCTCCCAAAATACAAAAAATTACAAATAACAAATGGTCGAATCCCAATCAGTTTGCTTTCGGTTTTTATTCCGCTCAGACTCACCGTGAGTTTAGGGAAACATCGAAAACTGAAATTCGACATGCGCTCTCAGTGAATAGGGCGTTAGACCCTGTGATCGGTGATTAGGGCGTTGGACCCTAAGTGCAATGCGTCCTATGAGTCGAGCTCGACCCGCATGGACAAACAAGAGCAGAAAAAGTAACAAACAACATGCAAATTGCAAACAATGTGTTTGTCATTGCCAAATGTACATGGATTAACAAATTATTAACCCATGGGTATTTTTGCAAGCAAATGCCATATGTTAAACAGACAAACGTGTGTAAAACATTTTGCATTTGACTTTATTTCAAGGACTCAATTGACATGATGTCGTTAATCAAGTCCTTTATGTGTGGATTGCTTTTAAAGTTGTTATGTATTGTGACACTGAAATTCCACATCAGTTGGATAAGAAGAGGCTTTGCAGATGAACTTGCACCTGAACAGGTAGCCTATTCTTATCTTGCTACTGTAGTGTTTCTGTCAAGCTAACCCTAGAGGTGTCGCTAAATTGTGAAAAGACGATTTTGCCCTTTATTTGAAAATTATTTTCATAAAAGGGAAATATCGCAGTGCGGGCCACCTCGGCCTGTAGCCGGTGTCGACCAATTCCCTGGATCTTTCAGGGTTATGCAAGAACCCTAAAAAAGCCAAAAATCCGGTCGATCTAACTGTAAGTGATCTAGAAAGATCTTCTATATCCTAACCTGAGTTACCTGAAATCAGGTAAAAACTCAAGTTGAGACACACAAGTCCTTTCTAAACATCCGTGCTACATCAGACCACGCGTTTCGGGATTTGAAATAGACAAGTTTTGAAAAGGGGCATTAACATCATTTGACAACTCATCGACGCGAGTTATCAGTTAATTGCCAATTCATGCAACCTTATCAGTGCCAAGTGGATTTAATCGTGTGAACGTCCTGATTAACCCATTTGTGGACTTATGAATTGTGAATTATTGCCGAATGCAGTAAATGTACGAGTTACAGACAATCAGACAGATCATGAATTGATTCACTGAATAGAGTCTGAATACCCAAAAAGTTTAATTTAATGAAAGTGATTCGTGAATTGGCGACCAAGACGATTGCACTTCCGCCGTTCCATGAACCATCGATGCGTTTACGAATTAATAATCAATTTATCCAATTATTTGGTCCGAGTGATTTAATTAATCGAATGACACGTCCCGTTTCCCCCATTTGTGAAATTATTCGGTGGCAGTGATCTTATATCATGGGTATTATGGATTTAACGAGTAATTGTCCGAAACCAACGTGCCTAATAAGTAATTAACATGGAGTCGATAATTAAAAGAAGCATAATTACAAACAATTCCAAGGATCAACTTCGAAATGATAAAGAGGCCAACCGGAACTCAAAAGAGGTCACGAAGAAGTCGGCCATCCCCTAAGGATAATTGGCCGAATACTTCTTGACGTGATTCGAGTTTCGATGGGTCTCTCGTGTCATTTCTAATCGTTCCTTGCATACATCAAGTAGCATGTGTATGAGAATAACACGCATTTCGCTAAGCCAATGTCATCATGGCCTCGGTTACATGGACACGTAAGGCAAACACAAACATCATATTCAAAGGGGTTGATGAAATGACATTGGCTCATTCAATAATAAACTCGGAAATAAATCATGAGAAACACACAAAGTCATGAAACGAGAGACCCATGGCTTCGGATGGGCCAAGGGATCTCTCGGCCTCCCCTTCACGAGAGGTGGCCATGAGTTTCCCTTGGTGCAACCGACCCATAGGATCTCTCCTCTCTAGATCCCGGGTGTTTCTCATCATTGCAACACGTCACAGCCATAAATAAGTGTCACGAATGTAGGAACGACTAAATCCGGAGGGATGAGATAGCCATGGACCCTAGAGAATCAAGGAGGCTCATGGCTCAGCACGTGAGGTTTGGCCGAGAGGTTCCGTGATTCTCTCGAGTCTATGTCGACCTCATTCCCCTATATTCGAGCCATTTCACGTTATACACGCATATCATATGACAATAGAAGTTTAAAATACGGGAAATGGACACATTCGAGGAAGGAAAGGACTGCATGCCCTCGGGTGAGCTAGGAAAGCTCACGGTACCCTCCAATGGGTACCAACCGTGGGCTCTCATGGCTTCCCCATGGCATGAGGATCTCTCCTGCTTCGACCATGGTCAGTTCCCGTCATGAGCATATTTTTCAGCGACATACAACGTGATGAAACGACATTCGGACGTAACGAATAACGTACACGTGCATGGAAATGAATAAAAATTCAAACTTGCATATTTTTCGGTTAATGATCACCATAACACCCTTAGACAAACAAATCTCAAGAACCTAACTTCTCTAAGTCATAGAAGAATGTTACCTAGCCTCGATGTATGAGGGAAAGAGTCGGGGAAGTGGTAATGGGAGTCGGAAGACTCGGCTAGACGTCGAAGGAGCAAGAAACCCGTAAGGTGGCGTCCGTGGCAGCCGACGAAGATTAAGCTCGGCACGCTAGCTCCGACCACGACACCAAGCAAGATCGGGTTTCTTGGACTCCTAACGGACGGATCTAGACGTTCGTAGACAATTCCGAACGTGCCAAGGCCTGGACAAACCCGAAACGATGAGAGAACGCTCGGTAAGAAAACAGCGGACCCGATAAGGAGAAAATGGATGAAACGGGGGTTGTGTACGGGGGTATGGCTCTCGGACCGTGACCACCTCTTCACGGGGGAGAGTGAGGGTTGTGAGCGACCCTTTGAACGTGATGGCACGACTCGTCGAAGTCGTGGGAAGAAATGGCACTCGTGGAGGGCTCGGATGCGCCGGAGGAATTTCTTAGAGACCCGATGATGTTCACGGTTGAAATGTGGGATTGGAGGCTTCAACCTGAAAATCCAAGCCCGGAAATGGACTTAGGGGTTGGGAAATATGTAGGCTAGGAAGTTTGGTGATGTTTGGCTTAAGTCAGGTCAGGCAGTGGTCGGAATACTGGGTGGTTTTCCGTTGATTTTGGCCAGTCTTGGCCACGGGACAGGCTGTGCGAGGATGAGGGGATGGACTGGAGGTTGAGAGCTTTTTAGAAAGAAGTTGGCTTGAGAGAGAGTGGAGTTGAAGAAGTGATTAGATTAGTGAGGCTTAGGGTTTATAAAGGATGCCCTAATGGTGTGTTTAAGTGAGGCTAAGTTCGGTTTTGAGGAGATTAGAGGGCTGCCGAAAATTAAAGGGAGGTTAGGGAGGGGAAATAGTCATGTTGAGTTAAGGGAAAGCAAGAGGATAGGTGATGGGAAGTGATGGATGTAAGTGTGTGTATGAAGATATTTGAATTGTGTGGTGGAGGGAAGAGGCTTGGGGTTGAGCCACCGAAATTGGGGTCTAGCCGTGGCTGGATGCGGCCAAGCCGTGGCTTGAGTTGGAGCCGAGACTTTGGGTTTGAGCCGTGGCTTAGAGGCTTGGCTTGGCTGAGCTGTGGGTCCCATTCGACTAGGAGAAAAGCCAGGAGAAGCTCGAGACTCGATTGATCGCGCGTCCGATTAATTGATAAATTCAGAGTGCTTGTATGAAGAGAATTTAAATGAGCCTAATATCGCCATACTTCATGTGAACGAATATTCGGGTGACTCGGCACCTTGAGAGTCAGTTTTGCCCTGTTTGGGCACTCAGAGTGGAGTTGACTGTTCCCGTCCTCCAATTGCTTCTTCGTGTATCGTAATGTTCGTCTCGGTGAGCTTTTTATTCTGTTTGGGATCTGTGCGCACCCGAATTTCATCTCGTCAGGGCACGCGTACGCGAAGCCTATGCAACGCGACTTGGGAGTGTCCACCTTCCCGGGGACGCGTGATAGACACGTGTGATAAGGAGTCGCCACTTATTGTTTACGACTCGTAGGTCGAGGGCCATTGAGTCGCCCGGGGCTAGGGGTACAAGGTACACCTAAATGCTAAGGCAATGGTCATATGGAACCGGAAATTCCGAATTCGGGGGTTCTATTACGTGCGGGCCTATATCCCGCACGCCCTTTTGGTACTCTAGTTTGCTAGGCTTGCCGTTTTGTTTATTTATCGCGTGATTTAGGGTCGCACTTGACTCGCCCGTTTTGACATCGTAAAGTCGATGAATTGATCAAGTTGGGCCAAGAATCCGAAAGATGAGTAGGCTTGTGCGTCGAGGAATCGGTTCACTATCTTAGCATTATAGTTCATCGAACCGTGATGGTCGATTTCCTGCGAGAACTAAGACCACGAGTATTCGAGCTTACTCTTCTCTTGGTAACAATAGACCAACTTGACAGTTTCGACACTCGGACCTCTCGCTCGCCAATCGAGGATCCTTACAAATGAATGAGTGAATGTACAAATAAAATCCTCGCAATGTTCTCTCGAATAATTACAAAGTATAACTGAATAAGTAAACAGATCCCGATCGGTTTGCATTCTGTCAGCACCCCATTTTGGTCCACCGGCTCCAACGGAGGACTTCCGACCAAAGCTCGGGACACTATTCATAATCGGGAAACCGGAGGCGAACATGCGGGCACAGAGTCATGAATTACGGGAGAGAAGCATAGTCCACTAGGAGAGCACGAGAGGGCAATCGGAGGAGTGAACAGACGACGAATCCCGAAAACGGCGAAGCTGGCACTGTGGCACTATTCATCACCGAATCACCGAAGCATCGAAAGGTGCCCAATATGAGACTCTAAAAATCCCCCTCGGTGCCAAAGTGACCAATGACACACTCGAGCGCGCTCCGGAGACATCCTGCTTAAGCCAGGACACCCCGATCCCTCATAGACGCCCTTTTTGACAAGGCTCCGGGAGGCCCGACCCACTGACAAGTAAACGGCACCTAGAAACGGGCCTACAGGCACCCAGGGACCACCAGGGTCGGGGAATAAGCTTCAGGTGACCTTCCGGAACTCTACGGGGCTCCCCGAGCGATGTTTCAGTGGTAGCAAGCGCTTTTGGTGAATCTTCGGGGCACATTCATGGAAAACAGAGATCACAACGATCCTCGAACACCCCGAGACATTCAGAGAACACTGACGTCACAAGTCCCTAGGTCTTCCCGGGCCAACGGTCTTCAGCCGTGGACGACGAGCCAACGATCTCCCACGGGGCAAAAGGGTCACCGAGACGAATATTAAGATGCACGAAGAGCAATCGGGGACCGGGCATTCAACTCCACTCCGAACGTCCAAACAGGGCAAAACCGGCTCTCGAGGCGCCGAGTCGCCCTGACACTCGTTCACGCGACGTATGGCGATATTAGGCTCATTCCAATCCTCTTCGTTCAAGCATTCCAAATCTATAAATTAATCGGACATCGGAGACCGGACGCGCGTTCAATCAAATCTCAAGCTTTTCCGGCTTTTCTCTTAATCGAATAGGGCCCACAGCTCAGCCAAGCCGAGCCATCAAGTCACGGCTCAACCCCAAGCCACGGCTCAAACCCACGGCTTCGATTGGACCGCCCAAGCCACGGCTCAATCCCTCTTGGCCGGCGGCTCCACCTCTCTCCTCTTCCCTCCACCACACAATTCAAATCCCTTACACCTTCTTACACAACCATCACTTCCTATCACTTCCTATCACTTCTCCCTTCCTTTCCCCACACTCAACATGACACTTTCCCCTCCCTAATTCCCCTTTGAATTTCGGCAGCCCTAATAAGGATGCCTTAATCACCATTTGCCTCACTTAATCGCGCCATTAGCCACTCCTATAAGTCCCCATTCATCATTAACCCTAATCACTTCTTCATTCTCACTCTCTCTCAAGCCAACTTCTCTCTAAAAAGCTCTCAACCTCCAGCCCTTTCCCTCATCCTCGCACAGCCCATCCCAAGGCCGAAACCGGCCAAAACCGACGGAAAATCGCTCGGTATTCCGGCGACCACCCGCCCCGACTTAAACCAAAAATCACCAAACTCCCTAGCCTACATATTTTCCACCCCCTAAGTCCATTTCCGGGCTTAGATTTTCCATTTGAAGCCTTCAACATCACGTTTCGGTCACACAAAGAAGAGGGTCCCTAGGTGTAACCGGGTGCACACCGAGCCCTCCACGCGTGCCATTTCGTTCCACGACTTTTCCGAGTCATGCCATCACGTTCAAAGGGTTCCTCACAACCCTCACCCTCCCCCGTGAAGAGGTGGTCATTATCCGAGGGCCGATCCACCGTGCACAACCACCGTTCCACTTGTTTTTTCCTTTATCGGGTTATTTTCCTTTACCGAGCTCTCAATCACTGTTTCGGGTTCATCTAGGGTTTGCCACGTTCGGGACTACCCATGGACGTCTAGATCCGTGTCTTAGGAGTCCAACGAGCCCGACCTCACATCGTGCCGTGGCCGGAGCAAGCGTGCCGACCCATTCTCCCGAAACTGCTGCGGCTGTCTCCTTCTCGGGTCACCTACCCGTAGCCTCCGACCCGAGTCTTGCGACTCCCACGGCCGCTTCCCCGACTCTTTTCCTCGTACATCGAGGCTAGGTAACATCCTCTTAATACTTAGAGAAGCTAGGATCCTCGATGTTTGCTTGTATGAAGTGTTAATGTGATTTAAAGAACCCGAATGCATGAAAGTTGATATTTTTTTCTAGATCCGGGTTCCCATGCAATCTCATGCAACGTCACGTGTTTTATTTTTTGTTACGTCTACGAATGTGAATGCCATGACGGGGAACAACTCGTTTCAAAGTTGGAGAGACCCTTGTTATCCTTAGGGACCATGGAGACTCACAGCCATGCCTCCCGTAGGGGTGGCCGAGAGTCCCCTTGTCCCTTACAGACTTACGGGGAAGCTCACCCGCCCCGAAGCTCATCATTCCCCGCACCTTGTTGTCTCGAGTGTTGTATATAGCATGTGAGCATGACGAGAAATGTTCGGAATCTAGGAAGGAGAGACCCTAGAGGTCGGTTGCACCAAGGAATGCCCATGGCCACCTCCCTTCCAAGGGGGCCGAGGGGTCCCTTGATCCACCCGAAACCTTGGGCCTCTTGTCCCGTGATGTCCTGCGTTTCTCGTAATTTATTTCTGAATTTATCATTAAATGAGTAAATGTCACTTCGTCAATTCTTTAAATATGGTGTTCGTGCTTGTCTTACGAGTTCATTTGTGTAATCGAGATCATGTCAATATTGGCTTAAAGGTATGTGTGTTACCCCCGTGTACACGTTACATGATGTATGCAAGGGTCGGTTAAAATTGACACGGAAGCCCATCGACACACGCAGTGGGTCATAGGGCATTCGGCCGACTATCGTTAGGGGATGGCCGAAAGCTTTGAGACCCCCTTTGAATGAGGATAGGCTTCTATTGCCACTTTAAAACCGGCCTTTGGAATTGTTCGTGGTTATATTATCCTTTCTTTTTTTAGTTGATGAACGAATCTAAATTATGTATTAGACATGTTAGACCCGGATGCTTCCCGTTAAAACCGTAACCGCAATGTGGAACAATAATCACCGAAGAACCTCACAAATGGGCAAACGGGGCGTATCATTTGATTAATTAAATCACTTGGACTAAATAATTGGGTGAATCGATCCTTAATTTGCAAACGCATCGATGATTTACGGAATGGCGAGAATGCCCTTTTCCATTAAAAGCTCACAATTTCAAAATACCGAGACACGTAACACGAATAGAATTGATGTCTAGCGAGTACTCACATGCTATGACTTGAGTCCGGGCCCGATTTGAGGTGGCTCGAGTCGGGGCGCGCGAGTCCTTCTTAGACTCCTTCGTGTCACGCGATCTCCAATTTATATCCGAACATTGCAATTTTATCGTCCAAGGGCATAACCGTCATCCCGCGATTCACCGATACCCTAGGCGTTAGGAAGTGGGAAACACCTCGATCTATGAACGAAGAGGGCCACCCATTCGGGTGCAAGTTTCATTTGCACGGCCCATTCCGTTCACTTTCGGTGTTTCTATCTTCCTATCGTAGATTCGGTGGTGAACACTTTATTTTAGTTGCAAAACACGAAGAACCGGATTAATCGTGCACTCGACCTAAACAAACATTTGATAATGGATAGGCGGAGTATTAGATTCCAATCTAGAGTCAAAACACAAGTTTGGTTAATTCGGTGAAACTGCAGTGACGCTTAACCGAATAAGAGTTCTAAAACAAATCCACCCCATGTAACCGGCTTAGAACCCTATTCTAGTCCACCCTCTATGTTTGCCTAGGCTAGACACATTGTTTGTTAATCAACCCCAGTTAATAACTGACTAAATCACGTACATTTAACTTAATACACCACTTGTCTGTATTCACCGATAGTTGTCAGTTGTTGTCTGCATTGCATCAGTTTTATCAGTTTTCTTTTGTTTTATCCTTGCCTATGATGATTTATTGCGGTTCGGGCCCGAGCCCATAGGTTACGTATTGCACGGGGTCCAACGCCTCGAGTCACCACCACACTCCAAGTATGGCCTATGTGGAAGGTAATTTGGATTGGATGTGTGAAACGTGTTTAGATATCACCCGGGAGCTCGATCGGTCCAACGGTCACAGTGGGAACTAATCGGTTCTCCTGCAAACCGTCGGTTCGATTGGACCCGACCCCCGGCTCTTTGAGCCCGCGTTGCCTTAATTTGTTTATCAGTCATTTAAAACACACGGTGAGCCGGAGCGGAATATTGGCCCAATGCAAACCGATCGAGATCCATTTACTTATTCAGTTACACTCTGTAATTATTCGAGAAAACATTGTGAGGATCTTATTTGTACATTTATTCATTCATTTGTAAGGATCCCCGATCGGCGAGCGAGAGGTCCGAGTGTCGAACCGGTCAAGTCGGTCTATTGTTACCAAGAGATGAGTAAACTCGAGTACTTGCGGTTTCGGTTCGCGCAGGGAATTAACCATCACGGTTCGATGAATTGTAACGCTAAGATAGTGAACCGATTCCTCGACGCACAAGCCTACTCATCTTTTGGATTCTTGGCCTAACTTGATCAATTCATCGACTTTACGGTGTCAAAACGGGCGAGTCAAAGTGCAACCCTAAATCACGCGGTAAATAAACAAAACGGCAAGCCTAGCAAACTAGAGTACCGAAAGGGCGTGTGGGATATAGGCCCGCATGTAATAGAACCCCCGAATTCGGAATTTTCGGTTCCGCATGACCATTGCCTTAACATTTAGGTGTACCCCGTACCCCTAGGCCCGGGCGACTCAACGGCCCTCGACCTACGGGTCGTAAACAGTAAGTGGCGACTGCTTCTCACGTGCGTCCGTCGCGCGTCCCCGGGAAGGTGGACACTCCCAAGCTGCGTTGCATAGGCATTGCGCTTGTGTGCCCCGACGAGATGAAATTCGGGTGCACACAGGGCCAATATTCCACTCCAGCTCACCGTGTGTTTTAAATGACCGATAAATAAATTAAGGCAATGCGGGCTCAAGGAGCCGGGGTTCGGGTCCGATCGAACCAACGGTCTGCAGGAGAACCGATTGATTCCCACTGTAACCGTTGGATCGATCGAGCTCCCGGGCGATATCTAGACACGTTTCACACGTTCAATCCAAATTGCCTTCCACATAGGCCATATTTGGAGTGTGATGGTGACTCGAGGCTAGATCCCATTCCGCACTCGGGTTGCACGCGCTCAGTGGGTTAGGAGGCGTTGGACCTCGTATTCGGTGATTTGGGGTGTTGGACCCCGTGTATTACGTAACCTATGGGTTCGGACCCGAGTTGCAACAGATCAACAAAAGTAAATGGAAAACAGAAGAAAATTGATCAAACTGATGAAAAACAGACAAAAACTGATAAATGCAGATAAATACAGACAAGTTGTATATTAGGCCGAATGTACGTGATTTAATCAGTTATTAACCGGGGTTGATTAGCAAACAATGTATCTAACCTAAGCAAACAAAGAGGTGGGCTGGGATATGGTTCTAGGCCAATTACATGTGTGAATTTGTTTTAGAACTTTATTCAGTGAGGTGTCACTGCGGTTTCACCGAATTTGCCAAACTCGTATTTTGACTCTAAATTGGAACCTAGTATTCCGCCTACCCATTATCTGATGTTTGATTAAATCAGGTGCGTGATTAATCCCGTTTTTTTGTGTTTTATAACAGAAATGAAGATGCCCGCCACCGAATCTACAATAGGAAGGTAGAAACACCGAAAGTGGGCGGAATGGGCCGTACGATTGAAACTCGCACCCGAATGGGCCGCTCCTTTCCATCCATAGATCGAGGTGTTTCCGACTCCCTAATGCTTATGATATCGGTGAATCACGGAATGACGACTATGCCCTTGAGTGGTAAAGCATGTGATGTTCATATACAAATTAAAGATCGTGTGACACGAAAAGGTCTAAAGAGGACTCGTGCATCTCGACTCGAGCCGCCTCAAATTGGGCCCAGACTCGAGTCATAGTACTCGAGTACTTGCTAGACACGATTCTATTCGTGTTACACGTCTCGATGTTTTGAAATTATGAGCTTTTAAGGAAAATGGCATTTTCGCCGTTCCATGAACCATCGATGCGTTTACGAATTAATAATCAATTTATCCAATTATTTGGTCCGAGTGATTCAATTAATCGAATGATACGTCCCATTTCTCCCATTTGTGAAATTATTCGGTGGCGGTGGCCTTGTATCATGGGTATTATGGATTTAACGGGTAATAGTTCGAAATTAACTTATCCCTCATATGACTATCGCATGGCTAACGATAAAAACACGAACATAAATACATTCAATTCCAAGGGACGATTCCGAAGCAATGGAGGAGACCATCCTAAACCCGGGAAGGGTCAAGTAGCATTCGGCCATTCCTCCAAGGGTTGGGCTGAGAGCTCTCCTTGACCCGACTTGGGTTATGGAGGGTCTCCTACGTCGATTTCGGTCGTGTCTTGCATACATAACACATCAAGCACAATAACAACACATGTTTCAATGAAAATGAAAGGAAATCGATGTCGCCAAGATCTCGAAACGGAACCAAACACACATACAAACACATGTAATATATAGATATGAAGGAATCGATAAAACAACATCGATCCATGCAACAATAAAACATGGAAACACGGGAACCAACTTATTTCGAAATGGAAAAGACTTCCTTGGGCTCGTGTGGTCCAAAGGAACTCTCGGCCACATCCCCTTAAGAGTGGCCGTGGGTTCCCTTGGTTCACATGAGTCGAGGCGGCCTCTTCAACCCCGATTTAAGTTATTTCCCGTCATATTAACATATTACATGCGGTAAACGACGATAAAATATGGGAGCCGACTAATTTCGGGAGGGGAGAGGCCACCCTAGCTTCGAGTGAGCCAAGGGAGCTCACGGGTCCCCTTTTAGAACTAGGCCGTGGGTTCCCATGGTCCCACCGTGGCCAAGATGGTCTCCCCTATCTTGATCTTAACCGTTTCCCATCATGATACATATGTTCATACGACATACGGGCAAGGCATAGGACGAACGTGCATGGGGGTTGCATGGGGTTGCATGGATCCGTATGAAAAAAAACTAACTTGCATGCTTTTCGATTAATGATCATCTTAACGCCCTTAGACAAGCAAATATGAAGAACCTAACTTCTCTAAGTCATAGAGGAGTGTTACCTAGCCTCGATGTTCGAGGAAAAGAGTCGGGGAAGTGGCAAGAGGGTCGGGTGACCCGGCTGGACACCAAGGGCAGTAGGTACTCGAGAGGCAGCGACTGTGGCAGCTTGGAGAAAATGGGGTCGGCACACTAGCTCCGGTCACAGCACCAAGTGAGATCAGGTTCCTCGGACTCCTAAGGGGCAGATCTAGACGTTCGTGGACAGTCCCGAACGTGCCGAAGCCTGGACAAACCCGAAACGATGAGAGAAAGTTCGGTAAAAAAACTGTGGACCCGGTAAAGAGAGAACGGGTGGAACGGAGGTTATGCACGGTGGTATGGCTCTTGGACCGTGACCACCTATTCACAGGGGAGAGTGGGGGTTATGAGGAACCCTTTGAACGTGATGGCACAACTTGCCAAAGTCGTGGAGGGAAATGGAACGTCTAAGAAGTTGGATGCGCCGGACGGGGTTCTCGGGACCTGATAGTCCTCACGGTTGGAACGTGAGGTTGGAGGCTTCAAATCGAAAATCTAAGCCTGGAAATGGACTTAGAGGGTGGAAAATATGTAGGCTAGGAAGTTTGGTGGTATTTGGCTTAAGTCGGGTCAGGCGGTAATCGGAATACCGGACGGTTTTCTGAGGGTTTCGGCCGGTATTGGCCTTGGCACGGGCCGTGTGGTGATCCGGTGGTAGTGGGGGGTTGAAAGGATTTTAGAGAGAAGTTGGCTTGAGAGAGAATGGAGTTGAAGAAGTGATTAGAGTTAATGGTGCAAGGGCTTATAAAGGAAAGTTTAACGGGGCAATTAGGGTAACTTAAGTGCGCTTAAGAGGGGCTTAGGGTGGCTGCCAAAATTTCCAAGGTGGTTAGGGAGGGGAAGATGTCATGTTGAGTGTGGGGAAAGGAAGGGAAAGTTGATGGGAGGTAATGGATGGGAGAGACGTGTAAGAGTGTGTCAGAGATATTTGAATTGTGTGGTGGAGGAAAGGGAGGAAGGGTTGAGCCGCCGGCCATGGGGTTGAGCTGTGGCTAGGTGCGGTTGAGCCGCGGCTTGGGGTTGAGCCGTGGCTTGGGATTGAGCCATGGGCTCTTCTTGTCTCGGGGAAAAGTCGAGAGAAGCTCGGGGCTCGATTGGTTGCGCGTGTGCTTTCCGTGGTTTGTTTGAGCCTTGAATTATTGATGCACATATTATTACGATTTAAATGAGCTCAATATTGGCACGCCTCCCATGCGAGATTATTCGAGTGTCCGAGAGCTCCAAAGCCGGTTTTGCCTCGTTCAGGCATTCTAAGTGGAGTTGACCTCCCCGTTCTCCAATTACTTCCCTGTGCACTGTATTGTTCGTCTCGGTGTGCTTTTTGTCCCGTGTGGAACCGTTGACCCCGTCATCCTCGTTTGAAGACCAATAGCCGAAGCTGACCTAGGGATCCATGACCGGGGTTTTCTCAGGGCTTTCCGAATGTCTTGAGGTGTTTGGAGACCGTTGTGGCTTCAATTTGTCAGGAACGTTACCCGAAGACTTGTCGAGAGACGTTCGCGACCACTGAAATGTCACTCGGGAGACCTAACTGACTTGCTTGGTTCGAGGCGAAATGATTTCCCTAGTCCTAGGAGTTGTAGGGAGTGAGTGGGATGAAGCTCGAATGTCAGCCTTCCACCGAATGAGTTCTGAGCATTAGATTTCGTTCGAAAGGGGCCCTTTTCCCAAGTCGGGGTCTACTCGGGAGACCAAGTCGAATTCCGAAAGGCAATCTGAAACTTGTTCCATGGCCTTGGTGGTCCTGGGGCATGTGTAGGCCTGTTTCCGATCGTCGTTTGCTCGTTTGTAGATCGGGCGCCTCGAGAACCCTGTTAGGAAAGGCGTCTGTGAGAGTTCGGTGGTGCCCTGGCTTAAGCATGATGCTTTTGAAATGCGTCCAGATGTGCCATTGGTCATTATGGCACCAAGAGGGATTTTTAGAGTCCCATATTGGATACCTTCCGACGCTTCTGTGATCCGGTGATGAATAGTGTCATAGTGCCAGCTCCTGTTGCTTCGGGGCTCGTCGTCTGTTTACTCTTCCGATTACCCTCCTGTGCTTTTCTAGTGGACCCTGCTTCTCTCCTGTAATTCATGACTTCGTGCCAGCATGTTCGCCTCCGGTTTCCCCATCGTGAATAGTGACCTAAGCTTTGATCGGAAGTCTTCTGTTAGAGCTGGTGGACCAAAACGAGGTGTTGACAAGATCATTAGATCGCCGTCCTCGACCGAAGACCATTAGCCGGAGGTGACTTAAGGACCCGCAATCGGGGTTTTATTAGTGTTTCTCGAATGTCCTGAGGTGTTTGGAGGCCGCTGTGGCCTCTGTTTGTTAGAGACATGCCCCGAAGACTTGCCGAGAGGCGTTCGTGACCACTGAAATGTCACTCGGGAGACCTAACTCATCTGCTTGGTCCGAGGCGAAGTGATTTCCCTAATCCTAAGAGTCATAGGGAACGAGTGGTGTGAAGCTCGGGCGACAACTTTCTACCGAATGAGCTATGAGCGTTAGATTCTATCTGAAAAGGCCCCTTTTCAGGGTCGGGACTCACTCGGGAGACCAAGACGAGCCCCGAGAGGTCGTTTGAAACTTGTTCCACAGTTCTATTGGTCCTCGGGTGTGTGCAGGCCCGTTTCCGGATGCCGTTTACTTGTCCATGGATCGGGCGCTCCGAGAGCCCCGTCGGGAAGGCGTTTGCAAAAGGTTCGGGGGTGCCTTGGCTTAAGTAGGAGGCTTCTAAAATGTGCTCGGAGGCGCCATGGGTCATTTTGGTGTCAAGGGGGATTTTTAGAGTCCCATATTGGATACCTTCTGATGCTCCGGCGATCCGGCGGTGAATAGTATCGCAGTGTCGGCCTCTGCTGTTTTTGGGGTTCGTTGTTCGGCTATTCTTTTGATTGCCCTCCTGTGCCTTTCTAGTGGACCCTGCTTCTGTCCTGTAATTCATTCCTCTGTGCCTGCATGTTCGCCTCCGATTTCCCGATCATGAATAGTGACCTGAGCTTTGGTCGGAAGTCCTCTGCTGGAGCCGGTGGACCAAAATGGGGTGCTGACAACTAGGATTCCCTGAGTAGTAGGCATTGGCCTCTGAATGACTGCCGCGTACTCCTCGACTGTAGGAGTCAGCTCGGTCCCTTGGAAATTGAACACTGTGTGCAGAGGATTCCAGAATTCAACAACAGTCCTCAAGAAAATTCAGTCGATAGGGGATTCGACAAGCCTCGTTAGGTCCCCTATGACGAGTCGGATGAAGGCGCGATCCACTGGGCCGAATGTTCTCCAGGGGTGTGAGTGATTCGAGCCTGAGACTGGGAGCCGAACTGTCCATTCTTACCAAAATGGAGGAAATGGCGGTTTAATGTTTAAAATCAAACCGATGTAATGTCCTAGGTTGTTTTTTGGAAACATGCATGCAGTGCGGAAAGATAGACTATAATTGTATATGTTACAACATACATCGCTCTTCGTGAAGAAAAACAACAAAAGGCCCGCCCTAAAAATAAACTATGAGCCGACTCAAGGGCTAGACTTTTGGGTCGGTTGTCGACATGGAGGTTAAAATGGTCTAGCATGACGGTCCCTGTTTATTCATGGTTTTGATTTTACTCGAATTTTTATCTTATCGAGGCACTCATTGCGCGCGACCATGCAACGCGGCTTGGGAGTGATAGACACAGGTAAACATAAGAGGTCGTTGCAACACGTAGATCTTCAGTTTCGGGTCACCTAAGCGACCCGTGAAGAATTTTGCTTTGACAGTGCAGATAGATCCCGTTCTCGGAGGCCTAGATGCGAGGCTTCCTTTTGCCATGCATGGGCATATTGAGATGTCCCCGACGATGCCCTACAGCTCTGTCATTTGTTCGACGCGCCCGTCGGCTTTGAACATTCTCAATAGGGTATCGTAGGGCGGTTGCATTTATAACTCGCTTGGGGATTTCTGTTCAGATTTGGCCAGACTCGATCTGACCATTTCCAAAGCGTTATGACTAGACCCCAGAGAGAAATGTCTGGGATTTCGGCTTTATGGTAGCCTATGAAAGGGAGGCTGTGACCCATTTGGAGTTATGCAAAGACAAAAAGAAAAGAGAAAGCTTGGGAAGCACATTGCCCCAAGCGAAAAGGATACACGAGTTCACGCCTACAGCGAGATGCATCCCCTTTTTCCTCCGTCCTTCTGTTGTGTAGGCTGTACTGAACTGCTTGGACGGCGTGTTCAGTTGCCTACTGCGCTTGAGGAAGGTTTCCCTCTTGGACGGCTGAATGGTATTGGAGAGCCGATCGGGGATCGTATAGAAATAGATAACCTAGCCACTTCCCTTGGGGATCCCTTGTCCGCACAATGTGTGAGAGACTAGGGGGTCAATTTTATTTATCTTTCGTTTTGCTCTCCTTTTGCTACGGTCACCCACCTCGGGGCCGCACCTCTCAACCTAAAGGGGGTGAGCTCTCCTTTTGCCACAAACCGCCCCAAAGGGTTTTCGGTCGTGCCTCTCTTTTGTCCTAGCTTTTGCCTAGGCAGCCCCTAAAAATGGGTTTTCGACCTAGTGGGCTCAATTCTTTTATCTCTCGAGTTTGCAAGGGCGAAGGGTTCGAAGGATTTGACCTCCGAGTGCATTGTGCTCTGTCTCCATCGAGGAGTTGTGTCTGTTGCTCTCCTTTTTGTCGAGGTTTGTTGCTTTCTTTGGATTGGCGGTGCCGGTGCTTTTAGTAAACATTGGCATTGCCTTGCTTCGCTTGTTGGAGGGTTTTTCCCGCTTCTTTCTCTCTCTCTTTATCGGCGGGTTTTTCCCGCTTCTTTTCGCTTTATTTTTTTCTTTTGCAGCTGGGTTTGTTTTGTGCCCTGTGTCTTTGTTTGAAACTCCTCAACTTTGCATGGCCGAGGCCGCTTTGGTGTGCTTTGCCTCATGGAGACTTGTTGCATGTTGCTAGCCCTATTTTGTGAGGGCTGGCTTTCCTGGAAGTTTGACTCTCATGCACTCGGAAGTCGAACTCCGTGTCATTTGCCCTTGCAAGCATTACATGTGAATTTCCCCTGCTGTTTGAAAGAAAATAAGAGATTGCCCCGTGAATGAACAACTGGTGTTGTCCCGGTACGAATGTTAGACGAGGATGCCCCGGTCTTCATTTGTTGAAGCGGCCCATGGCAGGCGCCTGGTGCGATGTCTCCTATCATCTCTTGCTGTTCTTTACATTACGTGCCTCTTGGAGGGTGCACGCTGCTGAAGTCACTGGATGTTCAAGGAAGACGGTTGCATCGATATAGGGTGATTCGCTCGATTGGCTGCGTCTTCAACTTCGTAGGGGGTACATCATCGTGGGACACCTTCCTCGTCAAGGTATAAGGAAAGGGTCCGAGACAAGTTCTCGGAGAAGCGTGAACTCGCACATCACTTTTTGCTTGTGGCCAATGTGCCCCTGTGAAGGATGACAAAGAAGACAATGCATTAGGCGATTATTCGGGGGAATATGTGGTAAGAAATATAGGGTGGTCCCATGGAAAAATCCCTTTTTGTCCCGCCTGAGACCCATGAGGTGCCGCGTGCAGATGACATTTGTTTTTAGGAATCTGGTCATCACCACTCTAGAGTGGTTAGACCGTGACTGAGGGTCACATAAGCATGTTTTCCCTAGTTGCGAGTAGGCATGCGTAGTCACCCTAGGGAAGGCTCGAGAAGCCGGGTCCCCTGAGGACAAGCAAATCGAATAGGTCTGACAGAACTAATAAGGCGTCTTCGAGTCTGTCCTAATTCTCCATTGAATGATTTGTTCATGTTGGGAGCCCATTTGTGTGAATGCATTTAAATTAAAGCAAAAGAGAGTTTAAAGAAGACTGCGTGTGTTGCCCCAGTGTTTAGTCGATGACAACGGTGAGTGGGGGTGGGACCCAGTCTTTGGTTGAAGGCATGATCATGCTGGTATGTCCTGCTATCAAAGGTTGGGTCATGCTCTGTTTGTGGAGCTGTCACTTTCGGCCTTTGCAGTGGAAGGATTGGATTCGTCCCTCGAAGTATCGCATGGATGAATTCGAATCCAAGTCGATTTTGGATTTACGGTGAGCCTGGAAGCAATAAATGCTGGGCCGAGACCCGAAAGCAATAAATGCAAGGCCGAAACCCGATACTAGGTCGAAGCCTGAAAGTGGGGCCGAAGCCCGATGCAATAAATGCGGGGCCGAAGCCCAATGCTGGGCCGGAACCCAAAAGTGAGGCCGAACCCCTATGCGGGACCGAAGCCCGATGCAATAAATGCAGGGCCGAAACCCGATGCTAGGCCGAAGCCCTATGCGGGGCCGAAACTCGATGCAATAAATGCGGCCGAAGCCCGCTGCTGGGCCGAAGCCCAATGCGAGGGCAAAGCCCTATGCGGGGTCGAAGCTCGATGAAATAAAATGCGGGGTCGAAGCCCGATGGGAAAATGCAAGAAATGCAAAAGCAAAGGTCAATGTTGAGGAACAACGCAGGGCGCTGCAAAGTGAAGAGAGGGTTGGAACTCAGTGTTGAAATCCCATGGAGCTGGATGAGAAACGTTTGTTGTCTTAATTGTGGTCGTTCAATATTGAAGCTGCCTTCTTGTTGTGGATTTCTTGCAATAGGAAAATGAAACAATGAAGGAGCATGAATTGTTCAAGATTTCAATGCAAGAGTGTAGGGAAGCAAACTGGCCGAATAGGCGTCGTACGAGCACACCGAGAGACGTGCATCAGTACACACGGGAGAAGTGCTAACGGTGCGTGCATGTGGTACGTGGTGACGCGTCTGGACATGCTAGTGGTGCGCACTGTTGCGTGGAGAGGTGTATACTTGTGCATTGGAGATGTGTCAGGGCACGTCGAGGATGTGGTCAGTCAAGCGGAAGTTAGTGTTGATTAACTTCGCTTGGGAAGGTTGATCGGCCCTCGGGCCACGGCTCGTCTTGCCGTGATAGAAGGGTGAAGACCGCAGGTGGTCTACCCGTGGTGGTCGGCACGACTTGCCTGTCGTTCGGGATGGGTGGCCGGGATGGACTCGGCCCCTTGGTCACAGCGCATCTTACTATGGAGAAGTGAAGACCGCGGGTGGTCTACCAGCGAAGGTTGGCACGATTCGCCCGTCGTGCGAGACATAGTAGCTGCTGTGCAAACATAGAAATAGATAGAATGCATGCAATGCATGAGTTTTCCAAAGCTAATGCTGTTGCATTGATTCGATTCAAATTCCCAGATTTACAAAGATAGTTTATTTGAAAAATGGAACCTGAACATTAAACCAATGCAATGTCCTAGTTTGTTTGAAAACGTACATGCAAGTGCAGAAAGAATAAGTTATAACTGTATCTGTCACAGTGTACATCGCTTTTTGTGAAAAATAGCAAAGGCCCGCCTAAAAGAAAAACTAAGGGCCGACTCAAAGACTCGACTTTATGAAGGCAATTTTGGTCCAGCATGACGATCCATGTTTATGCATGGTTTAGGTGCTATTGGGATAGCAACTAACTAGGGATGGGGGTGTGCGCACCCGAATTTAATCTCGTCGGGGCACGCATGCGCGCGCCTATGTAACGCGGCTTGGGAGTATCCACCTTTCCATGGGGACGCGCGACGGATGTACGTGAGAAGGAGTCGCCACTTACTGTTTACGACCCGTAGGTCGAGGGCCGTTAAGTTGCCCGGGTCTAGGGGTACGGGGTACACCTAAATGCTAAGGCAATGGTCGTACGGAACCGAAAATTCCGAATTCGGGGGTTCTATTATGTGTGAGCCTATATCCCGCACGCCCTTTCGGTACTCTAACTTGCTATGCTTGCCGTTTTGTTTATTTACCATGTGATTTAGGGTTACACTTGACTCGCCCGTTTTAACATCGTAAAGTCGGTGAATCAATTGATTTGAATCAGGAATCTGAAAGGAAAGTAAGTTCGCGCATCGAAGAAACGGCTCGCTATCCTAGCTACGGGTTGTCGAGCCACGGTGGTCGATTCCCCGTGCGAGCCGAAACCACGAAACATTAAATTTACTTGCCTTCCAGATAAACGAATTGATTCAATTAATTCTGCGCTCGGACCTCTCGTTCACCGATTGGGGATCCTTACAAATGAATGTACAAATAAAGTTCCTTACAATGTACTCTTAAAGAAATACAAATTACAATTGAATAAATGAATCCCCGATCAGCTCGCATTGGATCAATATTCCGCTCTGGCTCACCGTGTGTTTTGAATGACCGATAAATAAATTAAGGCAACGCAGGCTCAAAGAGCCGGGGGTCGGGTCCGATCGAACCAACGGTCGGCACGAGAACCGATTAATTCCTGCTGTTACCGTTGGATTGATCGAGCTCTCGGGTGATATCTAAACACGTTTCACACATCCAATCCAAATCGCCTTCCACATAGGCCATACTTGGAGTGTGATGGTGACTCGAGGCTAGATCTCATTCCGCACTCGAGTTGCACGTGCTCAATGAGTTAGGAGGTGTTGGACCTCGTGTTCGGTGATTTGGGGCATTGAACCCCGTGTATTACGTAACCTATGAGTTCGGACCCGAGCCATGACAAATCAGCAAAAGCAAATGGAAAATAGAAGAAAACTGATAAAACTGATGAAAAACAGACAAATATAGACAACTACAGACAAGTTCTGTATTAGGCCGAATGTACGTGATTTAATCAGTTATTAACCGAGGTTGATTATCAAACAATGTATCTAACTTAGGCAAGCAAAGAGGTGGGCTAGGATATGGTTCTAGGCCAATTACATGTATGAGTTTGTTTTAATATTTCATTTCGTGAATGTCACTACGGCTTCACTGAATATGCCAAACTCATATTTTGACTCTAAATTTGGAATCTCGTATTCCGCCTAGCCATTATCTAATGATTGATTGAGTCAAGTGCATGATTAATCCGATTTTATATGTTTTGTGACAGAAATAGTAATGCTAACTACCGAATCTACAGTAAGAGGATAGAAACACCGAAGTGGATGAAATGGGCCATGCGAATGAAGCTCGCACCCAAACGGGCTGCCCCTTTCTATCCATAGATCGTGGTGTTTCGGTCTCCTTAACGCCTAGGATATCGGCGGATCACGAAATGACGGTTATGCCCTTGGGCTGTAAAATGTGCGAAGTGCACGTGTAAAATGGAGATCGCGTGACACTAAGAGGTCCAAAGAGAGCTCACGTATTTCGACTTGAGCTGCCTCAAATTGGGCCCCGAGTACGCGAGTGCTTCCTAGACACTGATTCTATTCGTGCTATGAAATTGTGGGTTTTGAAAAGGGCATTTCCACCGTTTCGTAATCCGTTGATGCATTTACGAGTTGATATTTGATTTATCCAATTACTTAGGCCGAGTGGTTCATTTAGCCGAATGGTACGTCCCGTTTCCCCGTTTGTGGAATTGTTCCATGTTTGTGATTCTGAGTCACGATTATTATGGATTTGATGGGTAATTGTTTGAAACTAGCATGTCTAGTATGCAACTAATTCTCAATTAACGATTTAGAAGAAAGATTCGATTGCAAACAATTTCGAGAATCAATTAGAAAGCGGAAGAGGAGACCGTCCTTGACCCGAGGGAGGTCATGAAACTCTCGGCCACTCTCCAAGGAGAAAAGACGAGAGCCTTATTTTCCCGACTCGGGTCTCGAATGGTCTCCAACACCGGTTCTAAACATTTCTCGCATGCATAAAACATCAAGCACGTCAATGACATACATTTTACAAAGCCGATGCCGCGATGATCTTGGAAACGCAAACGAACACTCAAACAAACGCAAACACAATATTTAAAGGGAATCGATAAAACGGCGTCGGCTCATGCAACAACATATGCGTGGAGGGAAGACAATACGGGAACCATCTTATTTTGGGGAGGGAGAGGCCATGGTGGCCTCGGATGAGCCAAGGGGAACTCACGGGTCTCTCCCTTGGGACTAGGTCGTAAGTTTCCATGGTTCAACCATGGCCAAGACGGTCTCTCCCACCTCGACTTTAGCCGTTTCCCATCATGCTAATGTGTAATATATGATGAGCGAACATAAAATGCATGAACCGACCAATTTCGGGGAAAGGGAAGTCAAGTTGGCCCCGGATGAACCAAGGAGGCTCTCGGATCCCTTCCTCGGGGCTTAGCCGTGAGCTTCGATGGTTCGAACGAGGCTAAGGTGGTCTCTATTACCTCGCCTTCGGTTATTTCGTGCCATGATATACATGCTAGAATAATATTCGAGCGTAACAAACAACATAAATATGTGTGGAAACGAATAAAGGTCGGAACTTACATGCAAACGAGTGTTATTCATCTTATCACTCCATAACAAACAAATATCAAGAACAGAACTTCCTTAAGTTGTAGAGGAGTGTTACCTAGCCTCGGAACACGAGGAAAGAGTCGGAGAAGTGGCAAAGGGAGTCAGGAGACTCGGCTGGAATGAACAGACCCGAACCGGTGCAGTCGGGTCGACTGGCAAACCCGACTGGCAGTCTGGCTTGTCGGGGCTGTACCGATTGATCGGGATGGAATTTTCACGCGGGGCCGGTTGCGTTGGATTCCCAAGAGACTAAGGATCGCGCTTGTGGTGGTTTTGGGAGGAGAGCATGCGTAGATTTTCCGGAAATCAAAAACAAAGTTGGGTTAGTAAAAAATGACAGACCCAGTCAGGACGAAACAGACCCGACTGGCACCCGATGAAAAAACGGGTCTACAGGAGGTTCCCGGTGCTCTTTTGGTGTAAGTTCAGTGGAATTGGACTCCTAACTGAGTGAAGATCACGATGATAGGTGGCTCATAGTGAGATTCAACCCGAGCTGACCTGTACGTTCCTACAAAGTTCGGGTTAGAAAAGAAAACCAGAGGAACAAACTTGACTGGCACCCGATGAAGAAACGACTCTACGGGAGGCTCCCGGTGGTCTTTTGATGCAAGGTTGGTGGCATTGGACTCCCAACTGAGTGAGGATCATGCCTGCAGTGGTTTCATGAGGATTGGACATGTCTATTTTCCTTAAAGATGCAAAGAAAACCGGTAAAAAACTGAAAAAACCTGTGAAGGGAGAAAAGAGGGAAATGGCGGTAGTGCACGATTGGACGGCTCTCGGCACGCAACCACCTCATCACGGGGGAGAGTGAGAGTTGTAAGGAACCCCTAGAAAATGATGGTACGACTCGCCATAGTCTCGTGAGGTGGTGGAAATGTCGAGGAAGCCCGGGAAACCGTGAAAATGCCTATGGAACTCGATTATGGACAAAGCTGGTTTGGGCTGCTAGAGGCTTCAAATCGCAAAACTAACACCGGAAATAGACTCGGGAGGTCGAATACATGTGAGATATGAAGTTTGTTTGAGGCTAAGTTGAATCGGATGGCGGGACTCGTCTAGAAACCGGGAAAACGCCTAAGTAAACTGTTTCTGGTCAGTGCTGGTTTGGCAAGCTGCAAGCTTCAAATGCTGAAACTGACCTCGAAAATGGATTCGCGGGGGGGGGGGGGGGGGGGGGGGGGGGGGGGGGGGGGGGGGGGGTACATGTGGGATATGAAGTTTGGTTGAAGTTGGCTTAGGTTGGGTGGCGGTCGCCGGAAAACGGTTGAGTTTTCGGGCAATTTTGCCTTGTAATCGAGCTGAGGTGAGACTATGCGATTTTTCTAGAAAATGCTGAACTCTAAGGGGCTGGAGAGGATTTCCTAGAGTGAGAGAGCTTGAGAGAGAATGGATAGTGAGTTGTGATTAAGTTAAGGGTAAATTGCACTGGTGGTCCAAAATATTTTACAAATGTTTCATTATGGTTCAAAAAGTTTTTTTCGCTACATGATGGTACAAAAAGTTTCAAAATTGTTTCATGATGGTACAAACAGTCAATTGGCCCTAATGCCGTTAACATTTTGATGACGTGGCGCGTCCTATGTGTCACTTTTGTTAGGTGGAACCAATCATAGTGCGCCACGTCATTTAAGAGAAAATAAAATTGAAAAAAATCCTAAAAAATACAAAAAATAATTAAAAAAATACAAAAAAGGAGTAAAACTTTTGAAAAAAAATAAAAAAATTATTTGAAAATTTGAAAATTATTTTTTTAAAATTTAAAAATTTTTATTTTTTTAAAACAATACAAAAAATAATTAAAAAAAAAAAAAGAGTAAAATTTTAGAAAATAATAATAAAAAATTATTTTAAAATTTTAAAATTTTAAAATTTTTAAAATATTTTAAATAATTTTTTAAAAAATTTAAAATTTAAAATATTTTTAATTTAATATTAAAATTTTAAATTAAAAGTTTAAAATTATTTTTAAAAGTTTAAATTAAAAGTTTAAAATTATTTTTAAAAGTTTAAAAATTTTAAAATTTTTAGAATTATTTAAAATTTTTCGACCACGTTAGCAAGGAGGTGACACGTAATAGCCACGTCAGCGTCGGCTTGACGGCGTCAAGTTCGAGTTGACGGTTTGTACCATCATGAAACAACTTTGAAACATTTTGTACCATCATGTAGCAAAAAAAACTTTTTGGACCATAATGAAACATTTGTAAAACATTTTGGACCACCAGTACAATTTACCCTTAAGTTAATGACCCAATACACTTATAAAAGCAAGTTTAATAACAAGATTAAGTGGAGTTAAGTGGAATTAAGTGGTGCTTCGGGGATCTGAATTTTTGGAGGGAAGATTAGAGTGGGGAAATTGTCTTGAAAGGTGATGGGAGGTGATGGATGGGAGAAGGGAAGTGATGGGTATAAGAAGATATTTTGAAAATGTGTGGTGGAGGCTCATTTGGCTTGCTTCTAGAGAAGAGCCATGGCTTGCGACTTGGCTTGGCTAGCTCAAGGGTCCCACTTGACTAGGAGAAAAGCCGAAAGAAGCTCGAGGCTCAATTGGTCGCGAGTTCGATTTTTGTGGTTCGCTTGAACGACGGATTATCGATGTACGCGCGAATACGGTTTTAATGAGCCTAATATTGACATGCTTCTTGTAAGCGAATGCTCGGGTGACCTGGGGACTCGAAAGACGGTTTTGCTCCGTTAGGATAATCGGGGTGAAGTTGTCCATTTCTGTCGATTGTTCGCGCCTCCGCGTGATGTACCCACTCGTGTCAGCGTGCTTTGTGCTTTGGGCAGAATGGTTTACTCGTCAACCCTTGCTAGAGATCGATAATCGGAGACGTCCTAGGAATCCGTGAATGGGGCTCTCTTAGTGTTTTCAAAGTGTTTTGATGTGTTCGGAGACCACTGCAATCTCTGTTTGTCCAAAACGAGCCCCGAGGGTTCGCCAGAAGTCGTTCAGAACCATTAAAACATCACTCGGGAAACCAATATGCGTTGCTTGGTCCGAGCCAATATGATTTCATGAGCCCTAGGGTTTGCTGGGAGTGGGTGGTGCAAAGCTCGGACGTCAACATTTCCCCTAATGAGCTCTGAGCGCAAGATTCCTGGTGAAAGGGGCCCTTTTGCTGCTGGAATGGTACTCGGGAAACCTAAATGGATTATGCAATGTGATCAGGGTTTATCTCCCCGGCCCTTGAGGTCCCTAGGATTGATTGGCATGGATTTCGTGCACCAACGAATTATCAAAAGGGTCTCTGGCTTTGTTTCTGTGCAAAAATGGCCCCTTTTTCCGGGTCGGGATCCTCTCGGGAGACCAAGATGAGCTCCGAAACACAGTCTGAATCCTATTCCCTAGTCTTGGTCACCCTTGGGCATGTGCAGACCTGTTTTCATGTGCCGTTTATTTGTTCGTGGACCGGGCGTCCCGAGGACCCCGTCGGGAAGGCGTCTATGAATGTTCGGGGGGTGCCCCAGCTTAAGCAAGAGACTTTCGAAATGTGCTCGGAGGTGCCATTGGTCATTTTGGTACCAATAGGGATTTTTAGAGTCCCATATTGGGTGTCTTCTGAAGCTCCGGTGATCAGTCAATGAATAGTGCTACAGTGCCGGCTTTTCTGTTTTGGGGCTTATTGCTCATCTGTTCTTACGATTGTCCCTCTTGGGCCTTTCTGGTAGTCCCTGCCATTTTCTGTGATCCATGCCCCGTAATTGCATGCTTGCCTCTACTGACCCGACTGTGAATAGTGGCCCGAGCTTCTGCTTGGTGTTCTTCTGTTAAGCTTGTCGGGCTGTGATCAAGGTTACCAGTGGTGCTCCCTCTTGGAGCCGGTGGACCAAAATGGGGTGCTGGCAGGGGGCCCCCAACTCAAGGGTATCAATTCCTTGAAATCAGGCGGGGCTTTTTGGGGGCCTAATCGACTGTCGAACCGCGCGACGTACCCTTACTCGGAACCCCTATCTAACCTGTGTTCCTATCATCGGTCGTAGGACGCGACCCATAGGTACCTAGAGCTATCGTGATATGCAATGCGAGTGATCAAATAAAAGCGCGTAAAGTAGATAAGCGGGAAAGTTGCAGAAAGCTGTAAATGAACATGCAAGCAAGCAAACGGGATCGAGCCTGAACCCACTAAGTATCTCCCCAATGGAGTCGCCAAGCTGTACGGACCCGAATGTGGACTTTCGTCGGGGCCCGCATTACGCGCTTTTGGATCTCGCGGCTTGGGAGTGTCCACCTCTCGTGGGGACGTTTGACGAACACGCGTGAGATGGCGTCGCCACTTATCATTTTACGACTCAAAGGTCGAGGGCGGATAAGTTACCTAGGTCTAGGAGTATGGAACACCTAGTTTTGCTAAGGCATTGATCTATACGGAACTGAAAAGTCCGTGTTCAGGGCTTCATGTTACGTGCGGGCCTATATCCCGCACTCCCTTTTGGTACTCTAGTTTGTTAGGCTTGTATGTTTTATTATTTATCGCGTGGATTAAGTTGCGCTCAGCTCGCACGTTTTGATGCCGAAAATTCGACGAATTAAACGATATCGGTTGAGAAGCCGAAAAAGAAGTAAACCCGTGTGTCGGGGAATTGGTTCACAATCTTGTGTTACAGTTCATCGAACCATGGAGGTTGAATCCCTGCATGAACTAGAACCGCGAATTCTTGGATTTACTTTTCTTTGGGCAAGCATTCGACCGATTCGATTAATTTGACTCTCGGACCGTTCGCTCACCGACTGGAATTCTTACAGAATAAATGTACAAAATAAAATCCTTACAATGCTCTCGAAAATAATAAAATACAAATTACAAATGGCCAAATTCCAGTCGATTCATGTTCGGTTATTATTCCTCTCCAACTCACCGTGAGTTTAAGGAAAAGAACGAAGAACTAAAACTCGATGCACGCTCTCACTGAATAGGGCGTTTGACCCTGTGAGTGATGATCAGGGTGTTGGACCCTATGGTCGATGGTTAAGGCGTTGAACCCTGTGATGTTCGTCCTAGGGATCAGGCTCGATCCGCATGACAAACAAGTGCAAAAAGGTAACACGCAAACATGTTAATAACAGACAAGATGTTTGTTATTGTCAAGTGTACGTGTTTTAGCAAATTATTAGTCCGGAGTATTTTGGCATGCAAATCTTGCCCTAGACAAACAAACGCGTGCTAATGTTTTAGCATTCGACTTTGATTGGAGAATGACATATCGGGTGTTCGTAGTCAAGTCTCGTGTGCGTGGATTGCTTTTACAGTGATTCGGTATTGTGACACTGAAGTTACATTGAATTTATCTAAACTTGTATTTTGACTCTAGATTTGGAACCTAGAGTTCCACCTAGCCATTGTCTAGTGTTCAGTTAGGTCGAGTGAATGATTAATCAGATAATTATGTTTAGATACAGAATACCCGATTAACACTCTAAACTATTCTAGGATGTCATCAAATTACAAACTGACATTCCTGCCCTTGATTTGAAAATTTGTTTTCTGAAAAGGGAAACAATGCAACACGGACCACCTCGGCTTGTATGTATGCGAGTTTTGAAAAGGGCATTAACATTGTTTCGTAATTAGTCGACGCGAGTTACAAATTAATGTCCAGTTCGTGCAAGGTTGTTTAAATTGAATGAATTAACCGTGTGAGCGCCTCGATTAACCCGTTCATGAGATTAATGCTTAATGTTATTGCCGAATGCATTAATTATGAAAATGATTTGTGCATCGGTGACCAAGACGGGTCAAGAAAGACCGAGGATGATTCGGTCAAGAAAGACCAAACACATCCTTGGGTCCTAATAGGCCCGAAAGGGTCTTCGAATTGTGAATCCATGCATATTGCTTAAAAGAGGCATTTTCAATGCGATGTTATTAAAATTACCACTTACACAAAATCCGAGAACGGACTCAAAAAGGGGAGAGGATGCCTCATTCAACCCGTATGAGTCTATGAGGCTCTCGGCCACTTCTCCTTGGAGAAAGTCAAGAGGTCCCATGGCCCAAATTGGATTTCACGAGGTTTCCTCGTCTCGTTTCGAATCATTTCTCGCATGCTCAAACAACAAACACGATAAATGACATGTGTTTTAACGAAAGTCGATATTGCCATGTTGTATAAAACATTCAAGCATGGAAGCATGCACAAACATGTTATTTAAGGAATCAATAAAACAATACCGACTTCATGCGCGCGGGAAAACACAATGAAACTCGAGAATCGAACTTGGATCAGGTCAAGAAGATCGTTCCTTGCCCGAAAAGAGCAAGAAGGCATTCAGTCACCTCCCTTGGAAGGAAACCCGTGAGCTCTCATACCTTTCCCGGGTCGGGATGTTTTTCTCGACTACAATCCAAGTGTTTCCCGACTTGCTAACACGTAAATCAAGGATAAACATGCATGATATAACATGGAAAGTGCATAAAAATGTAATCTTGTAAGTGAGCATGCTTGATACACCATATAACTCCATAAACACGCAATAAATGTAAAAAGCCTTGACTCCTCTAAGTCGAGAATGTTTTACCTAGCCTCGGGATACGAGGAAAGAGTCGGGGAAGTGTTCGAGAGTCGGGTGACTCAATTGAACGCTTGGAAAGACATTCGGGTGAAAGGGCAGCATGTTCCTGCAAGCTTAGCGAGCGGCTGGACGTGCACGGGTGTGCACAGGCGCGGCGGGGAGCTCAGGCGCACGATCGAGCACGCGGGCAGGCTCGCTGGTCGTCAACGGACGTCCGGACATGCATGTGCATGCATGCAGGAGACGTGCAGGGCGTACAGGCGCAGCATGCGGACGTGGTGACGAGACTAGAAGCGCGTGGACGTGCGCGCTCGCGGAAGCGCACGGGTGTCACCGAGCGCCTAGACGCACGGCTGGTGATGGGTGCACTGTTCACTCAAGAGCATGGTCATCACCCGAAAAAGATGAAATCGACCTGAAATGATGAGCAACTGACCTCAAACCAAAAATCTAAGATCAGAAATGAACTCCTTGAGTCCAAAACATGTGGTCCATGGAGTTTGAGAATTTTTTGATCTAAGTCGGAATAGTGACCGCCATGGGTTTCAACTTAAACTCTAAGGGTTTTGGCTTGATTTTGGCTTGGGTGCTATCGGTTCTAGAGCTGGAGTTTGCTGCTGATCACTAGGGAGTTGAGAGCATTTTCCTAGAGGGAGAAAGCTAGAGTGCACGAGCACTGTTCACTCGAGAGCACGGTCATCACCCGAAAAAGATGAAATCGACTTGAAATGATGAGCAACTGACCTCAAACCAAAATCTAAGATCAGAAATGAACTCCTTGGGTCCAAAACATGTGGTCCATGGAGTTTGAGAATTTTTTGATCTAAGTCGGAATAGTGACCGCCATGGGTTTCAACTTAAACTCTAAGGGTTTTGGCTTGATTTTGGCTTGGGTGCTATCGGTTCTAGAGCTGGAGTTTGCTGCTGATCACTAGGGAGTTGAGAGCATTTTCCTAGAGGGAGAAAGCTAGAGAGAGCATGCAAGAGAAGTCCTTATCTTAATTGTCAGCACCTCATTTTGGCTCACCGATTCAAATTACATTATCAGCAATGATCCAAGCTATGACTTGAGTAGAGTATAGAAAAACGGCTTAACAGAGTAGAAAATCACTATTCACCCTCAAGTCGGCGAAATCGGGCAAATGACACATGCATATGACAGAAGGACTCCAGGAGTCACCAAAAGGCAATAGAGCGACCGGAGAGCTCAACAATGTCCAAAACCGGCATTTTCAGTATATCACACGGACGGTACTATTTTCCGATAGTTCGCTCGACCGTCGGAAGATAGCCAATATTGGACTCCAAAAATCCACTTCAATGCCAAACAGATGAAAAGTGTCCCCAAACGCATTTCGCAAATCATTTGCTCTATACATAACAACTTTCTGTATACAGACAACTTTTCAGTGGAAGTCCAAAAATGTCGATTTCTCGGAGAAAAGTTAATTCCAAATATCAGATGCGGCCATGCCCCACACCCATATAGAGCACGAGCAGTGCTTCAAATTGTCTTTTGGAAGCCATACAGATACCCTGAATGACTTCCGAGCGACAAAACGGGCATACCCCTCTTCGGAAGAGCATAACCGGAGACTGGTCTGATGGAATTACGACAAACGAAGTTCATACTGCATTGCCCTGAAAACTCTAGCGGACATTCACAATTGGGCAAAACAGACAACAAAACCCTTTTCAGTTTCCCGAGTAACCTCCGAGGAACGGAAATGGCCATTTTCAGTAGAAATGCATATCCGAAGGTCCTTTTTACGGAAACTTGACGCCGGGTGTCTATCCTACACCGTGCTAGCCTTCTCAAGGCTCAATGTGGAATCGTCGGAATAAATCACACGACTCATCTAGACCTCCCGAGCAATGCTTTAGAGGTCTCAGATACACTTTTCAAGTCCTTGGAGGTCTGATCTCTATAAACAGAGATTACAGTAATCTCCGGAGTGCCTAATCAACTCAGAAATCATTCTGAGAAATCCAGTTTCGGCCTCCTAGGACGTCTCCGGCCCCACGTTATCATTACCGGCTTAAAGGATAATTGTTCACGTTGTCTGACAATTTATGTCAAAATGACCAACGTGAGATGCAAACACAAGATATGCCGTCAGAAGCGGACAACTTTGCTCTGATCACCTATAATAAGCAAAACCGGCTTCCGAGTCTCATATGCTTCCGGGACATTTCTCCATGAAAAATGCCAATCTTAGGCTCGTTAAAACCATTTTCTCGTGCATATCAATAATTCGACGTTCAATTCGAACCACGAACTTCGAATGCGCGACCAATCGAGACCCGAACTTTGGCCCGAACTTACCTCACCACCCGTGGGACCCACGGCCAACTCATTGCCGCCTCACCCATGCCCATTGCCGTCCATGTCCCTTTGCTTCTTCCTTCAAGGCAACTTGCATTTGTCTTCCACTTTAAAATATCTAAGTGTTTGAAGACAACACTCCAAGCTCATCCATGCTCTTATCTCTTCTTCATTAATGCAATGGATGAGGATGAAGCTTGATATTTCCTTAAGAAATTCGGATTCCACTAATCCATGGCCCTAATTGCACTTTTCTTCACTAATCTTGCATTTAAGCTTTCCTATATATTGTCCAAATGTCATTAACTTAAATACACCTTCAAGCACTCTCTCTCTAGCATTTCTCACTCAAACAAAAGCTCTCAAACTCTCAAGGAGTTCAGCAAAATCGCAGCTCAGCAAGAACAAGCAAAACCAAGCAAAACCGGGCAAAGTCTTAAGTCGGAATCCATCCCGGCTTAAATCCAAACTTTACCAAACTTCATATCCCACACGTTTTTGATCCCCTCTATCCATTTCCGAGCTTAGATTTTAAGTTTGAAGCCTCTAAGCCATAGAACCACCCTTGAACAAAATCTGGACAGATTTGGTCCTTCTCGGGTCAAAAATGACAAACCGGGTTTCAAGCCTTTCCAAGTCGGTTTGAGCTACCAAAACCCATCAAACACCTCCCACACAATCCTAGGGTGTCAAGGAGTCAAGAAATCCAAGAAAAACTCGTCGGTTTAACCCCAGGAAGAAGAAACAGCCCGATTGCCCAGTCTGGTCGAAATTTCTGACTGTTTGTACGGTTTTCTTGCAGATCGGGTCGATCCAGGACTCTTTTTGGAAAACGACCACCACAGCCACCTCCGGAGGTGAGTTAGCAGTCAGGAGCCGTTGGCCTTGCTAAAAAATTCCATCGGGAGCCTCCGTGGCGACGTCCGACCCGACTTGTGCCAGTCGGGTCCGAAATTCTAGACATGCTCTGTTTTGGGTGATTTTTGCAGGACTGTACGGGTTGACCCGACAACTCTGGGAACAAACGACCACCACGGTCACCTAGAGGGGTCCCTTGGCTACCCAAGGCCGCCGACCTTGCCTCAAAATTCCATCGGGAGCCTCCGTGGTGACGTTCGACCCCACTTGTGCCAGTCGGGTTTGTCCAGTATTCTAGCCGGGTCTGTTTGGTGCCATTCGGGTCTGTTCAACGGAAAACAGCCCAAACCCGACCCATCAACGGTCCAACCTGACTCTTGAAGGTCCCATCCCGCATCTCGGGACTAGGTATGACCATTCCCGACTTAGAGGAGCTAGGACTTTTACATTCTTTTTGCGTTTATGGAGTTATAAGGGGTTTTATGTATGCTTTATTTTCAAGTTTTAATCTTTATGCATTTTCCATATTATATCATGCATATTTATCCTTGATTTATATGCTAGCATGTCGGGAAACACTTGGATCGTAGTCGAGAAGAACATCCCGACCCGGGAAAGGCAAAGAGCTCACGGGTTTCCCTCCAAGGGAGGTGACCGAATGCTCTCTGGCTCCTTTTGGGCAAGGAACGATCTTCTTGACCCGATCCAAGTTTGATTCCCGAGTTTCATCGTATTTTCTCATGTGCATGAAGTCGGTATTGTTTTATAGATTCTTTAAATAACTTGTTTGTGCATGTTTCCATGTTCGAATGCGTTATTCAAATCATGGCAATACCGACTTTCGTTTAATCGTGTCATTTATAATGTTTGTCGTTTAAGCATGCGAGAAATGATTAGAAATGAGACAGGGAAACCTCGTGGAACCCCATTCGGGCCATGGGACCTCTCGGCTATCTCCAAGGAGAAGTAACCGAGAGCCTCTTAGACTCGTACGGGTTGCACGAGGCTTCCTCTTCCCGTTTTGAGTCCGTTCTCGGCTTTCGTGTAATTTGCAATTTACATTATCGTCGTAATATCGCATGAAAATGTCTTTTTAAAACAAAGCATGCATGGATTCGGGTATCGATGACTCATTCTGGTCCATTCGGTTACGAGGGTAGTTTCGGTCATTGGACCAAATTATCATCGATCCTTATGGAATCGTCTTGGTCATCGAGTCGCGAATCGTTTTCACAATTAATGCATTCGACACAACCCTTAAGCATTAATTCCACAAACGGGTTAATCGGGACGCTGACATGATTAAACACACTTCACACTGATAAAGTTTACACGAATTGGCCATTAACTGATAACTCGCGTCGATGAGTTGTCAAATGACGTTGGTGCCCTTTTCAAACTTATCAATTTCAAAACCCGAAACGCGCGGTCCGATGTAGCATGGACGTCTGAAAAGGGCTTCTGTGTCTCAACTTGAGTTTTTACCTGATTCCAAGTAACTCAGGTGAGGGTACAGAAGATCTTTCTAGATCACTTCCGGGCAGATCGACCGGTTCTTTGGCTTTTTCGGGGTTCTTGCATAACCCTGGAAAATCCAGGGAATTGGTCGACACCGGCTACAGGTCGAGGTGGCCCACACTGCAATGTTTCCCCTTTTCTGAAAACAATTTTCAAATAAAGGGCAAAATCGTCTTTTTACAATTCAGTGACACCCTTAGGGTTAGCATGACAGAAACACTACAGTACGGGATAAGAACGGGCTACCTGTTCAGGTGCAGGTTCATCTGCATAGCCTTTTCTTATCTAACTGATGAGTTTCTGTCATCCTAACATAGACTCGGATAACTAGAACGGTTATCTCTGTCAGAAAACATGCAAATTGCTGATTAACCTTTTACTTGACCTAACCAAACACTAGATAATGATTAGGAGGAATTCTAGATTCCAAATCTAGAGTCAAAACACGAGTTTGGCTAATTCAGTGGAAATTCAGTGTCACAATACAGAACAACTGTAAAAGCAATCCACACACATGAGATTTGACTCTCTTTGTCAAGTTCTCAAAACAAAGCCGAATGCTAAAACATTGGCACGTGCTTGTTTGTCTAGGGTAGGATTTGCATGCCAAAATACCCCGGATTAACAACTTGTTAAAACACGTACACTCGATAATAACAAACACCTTGTCTGTTATTTACCTGCTGCGTGTTATCTTTCAACACTTGTTTGTCATGCGGGTCGAGCCTGATCTCTAGGCCGAATAATATTAGGGTTCAACGCCCTAATCATCAAGCACAGGGTCCAACGCCCTAATCATTACTCACAGGGTCCAACGCCCTATTCATTGAGAGCGCATGTCGAATTTCAGTTTTTTCGGTGTTTCCCTAAACTCACAGTGAGTTAGAGCGGAATAATAACCGAATGCAAACTGACTGAGATTCACCTATTTGTAATTATGATTTGATGTATTTTTTAGAGTTCATTGTAAGGATTTTTGTTTTGTACATTCAATATGTAAGAATCTCAGTTGGCGAGCAAACGGTCCGAGAGTCGAATCATTCGAATCGGTTTCATGCTTGCCCAAAGGAAAGTAAATCCAAGATCTCGCGGTTCTGGTTCACGCAGGGATTCAACCTTCACCGTTTGATGAACTGTATCGCAAGATTGTGAACCAATTCCCTGACATATAGATTTACTTCTCTCTCGGCTTCTCAACCGACATCGTTTAATTCATCGAATTTACAGTGTCAAAACGTGTGAGCCAAGCACAACTTAATTCATGCGGTAAATAATAAAACATGCAAGCCAAGCAAACCAAAGTACCAAAAGGGCGTGCGGGATATAGGCCCGCACGTTACATGAACCCCCGAACACGGACTTTCTGGTTCCGCACAGACCAATGCCTTAACAACAACTAGGTGTTCCATACCCCTAGACCCCGGGTAACTTATCCACCCTCGACATTCGGGTCATAAAATGATAAGTGGCGACTCCTCTCTCACGCGTGTCCGTCACGCGTCCCCACGGGAAGGTGGACACTCCCAAGCCGCGCGATCCAAAAGCGCGCAATTCGGGCCCCGACGAGAGTCCATATTCGGGTCCGTACATTAATGACATAGGAAGTATATATAGGCTAAGCTTAAGTGCAATTAAGTGAAGCAAAGCACAATTAACCCCCTTTAGTAGCCAAATTCGGTGTTACTAATGAGGATGGGGATGAATATGAGCCAAGTATTCTTGATGAAGAATAGTTAAAAGCATTTATGGCTTGGATGGGATGTTGGAGTGTAGAAGTGAAAGCCTAAAGATATTTTTTTGCTTCCTCTTGCAAGGTGGCATGCAAGGTGGCTAGCTTTGTCTTGAGCAAGGGGAAGAAGATGTCGTGGGTCCCGCTTGGGTTGGAGTTGAGTCCGGAGTAAGCTCGAGTCTCGATTGATCGCGCGTTCGAAATTCGTGGTTCAAATTGAACGTCAAATTTTGGATATACGCGAGAAAATGGATCCAATGAGCACAAGATTGCCACTTTTCGTGGAAAAATCCCTCGGGTCCATATGAGGCTCGGAAGCCGTTTTTACCCGTTTCAGGTGAACAGAACGAAGTTAAACGCTTCTGATAGCATATCTTGTGTCTTTGCGTCACTTTGATCATTTTGACGTGCTTTGTCAATCAACGTGAATAGTTGACCCTTAAACCGGTACTGTAAATGTGAAGCCGGAGATGTCCTAGGAGGTCGAATTCAGATTTCTCAAATTGCTTTCTGAGTTGCTCGGATGAGCCAGAGACCACAGTGATCTCTGTTTGTTGAAAACGGACCTCTAAGGATTAGAAATGTATGTCTGAGACCCTAAGAGCACGACTTGGGAGGTCTAGACGGGTTGTGCAATTCAGTCCAACAATTTCACATTGAGCCTTGGGGTGTGTAGCACTGTGTAGGGCATGCATCCGGCGTCAAGTTTCCATAAAAATGACATATGGATATGCATTTCCATTGAAAACGGCATTTTCTGCTCCTCGGAGGTTACTCGAGAAACTGAGAAAGGTTATGCTGGCTGTTTTGCCCAATTGCATATGTCCACTAGAGTTTTCAGGGCAATGCAGTATGAACTTCGTTTACCGTAATTCCGTCAGACTAGTCTCCGGTTATGCATTTCCGAAGAGGGGTATACCCGTTTTGTCACTCGGAAGTCATTTGGAGTGTCCGTGTGGTTTCCAAGAGACAATCTGAAGTATTGCTTGTGCTTTGTATGCTTATAGGGCATGGCCGCATCCGACATTTGGAATTAACTTTTCTCCAAGAAACCGACATTTTTGGACTTCCACTGAAAAGTTGTCTGTATATAGAAAGTTGTTCTATATAGAGCAGATGATTCGCAAAAATGTGTTTGAAGACACTTTTCATCTGTTTGGCATTGATGTTGATTTTTGAAGTCAAATATTGGCTATTTTCCAATGGTCGAGCGAACTATCGAAAAATAGGACTGTTCATATGGTATATTGAAAATGCTGGTTTTAGACATTGTTAAGCTCTCTAGTCACTTTGTTGACTTTTGATGACCAAGGCTGTTCTTCTGTTGTGTGCACATGTCATCTACTTGATTTTGTTGACTTGAGGATGAATAGTGATTTTTGGCTCTGTCGAGCTATTTTCCATGATAATACTCAAGTCGTGGCCTAGATCACTGCGGATATATATTGCTTGACTTGTGAGCCAAAATGGGGTGCTGAAAATGGCAGCTCGGGCTATGGCACCATGCGAGCTCGAGCTCCTTCAACTCCTAAGGGACTGCTCTTGGTGTCCATGACCAGCTTGTGGCGTGCGCACGATTGGTTTCAACCGGAAATACAAAGAGAAATCGGTAAAAATTGTGAAAACCTAGTAAAGGAAAAGGGAGGAAAAGAACGGTCTTACACGGTTGAGCGGCTCTCGGCACGTGACCACCTTGTCACGGGGGAGAGTGAGGGTCGAGAGAAACCCCTAGAATGTGATGGCACGACTCGCCATGGTCGTGGGGAGGAATGGCATGCCTAGGACCCCGTGGCGGCTATGGAAACTCGTTTTTGTACTGTTTTTATATCTGTTGGAATGGTATTTTGGAAGCCTGGAATGCTAAAACTAAGTTCAGAAATGGGTTTAGAAGGTCAAAAACATGGGCGGGGCGGGGGGGGGGGGGGGGGGGGGGGGGGGTAAGAAGTTTGGTCAAGTTTGGTTCGAGTTGGGGGGGCAGTCGCTGGAAAACTAACTGTTTTCCGTCAATTTTGGCCTTGTAACAGGCTAGACAAAGCTTGAGCGAGCTGCTGCTATGGAGGGGAGTTGAGAGGGCTTGGAAGGATTTCCTAGAGTGAGAAAGCTAGAGAGAGGATGTATGGTTAGTTGTGATTAACTTAAGGGGTTTTTACCCCAAATGACCCATGGTTTACCCGTTTGTCAAATCTATAATATTTTTTTTTGTCAAATATATCTCATGGTTTACTTTTTGCATCAAATCTATCACGACGTTATCTTTTCTGTCGACATCTAACGATCGTGCTGACGTGGCACTTGGAGAGATAGTGGGCCCCCCACTTGCCACGTGGGCGCCACGTCAGCACGACCGTTAGATGTCGACGGAAAAGACAACAGCAGGATAGATTTGAAGCAACATGTAAACCATGGGATATAGCTAACAAAAAAAAACATATGATAGATTTGACAAAACGCATAAACCATGGGGCATTTTAGGTAAAAACCCCTTAACTTAATGATACAAGATGGCTTTATAGGTGTGACTAATGGCTTGATTAAATGAAGCTAAGTGTGATTAGGAGGGGTGCCAGCATCCTATTTTGGCCCACCAGCTCCTACAGAGATCACTCGACAAAAGCTCGGGTCACTATTCTTGGCCGGCCCGACAGACGCGGACGTGCGGACTTGGAGACATGAACTGCAAGGAAGACGCAGGGGCCACCAAAGGGCACAAGAGGGGGCAATTAAAGGAATTGGACAGGCAACAAACCTCGGGACAACAGAAGACGGCACTGTAGAACTATTCATTACCGGATCATCGGAGCATCAGAAGGTGTCCAATATGGGGTTCTAAAAATCCCTTATGGTACCAAAATGACTAATGGCACCCCCGAGCGTATTTCAGAGCTTTCCTTCACAAGCCGGGGCATTCCCGAACATTTGCAGACGCCTTCTAGATGGGGCTCCTGGGACGGCCGATCCACGAACCAATAAACGAAACCTGGAAACAGGTCTGCACACACTCGAGGGTCACCAGGACCAGGGAACAAGTTTTAGACTGCTTTTCGGAACTCATCTTGGTCTCCCGAGAGGATCCCGACCCGAAAAAAGAGTTCATTTCTACATAGAAACATGGCTAAAGACCTTTTTAACAAATCGTCAGTGCACGAAATCTGCGTCGATCAATCCCAAGGACCTCAAGGGCTTGGAAGATAAACTCTGATCACATTGCACAATCCATTCAGGGTTCCCGAGTACCATTCCGACAGTAAAAGGGCCCCTTTCAAGCGGAATCTCGCGCTCAGAGCTCATTCGGGGAAATGTTGACCCCCGAGCTCTGCACCACCCACTCCGAACAACTCCCAGGGGTTAGGAAATCGTTTGGCTCCGACCAAGCAAAGCATATCGGTCTCCCGAGTGACGTTTTAATGGTCACAAATGCCTTTCGGCAAGCCTTCGGGACTCGTTTTTTACGAACAAAGAGCGCAGTGGTCTCCGAACACATCAAAACATTTGGGAAGCACTGAGAAAGCCCCGTTCGCGGATTCCTAGGAGATCTCTGGTTACCGATCATCACCTGAGGCCAGCGAATCAACTGTTCCGCTCAATGCGAAAAATACACCGGTGCGAGCCTTACAACACGCAGAAGTGCAAATATGCGTCAGAAGCGGACAACTTTGCTCTGATCATCCAAACGGAAAAAAACTGGCTTTCGAGTCCCCGGGTCACCCAAGCATTCGCTTACAAGAAGCATGTCAATATTAGGCTTATCAAAATCGTATTCGCACATACTTCGATAATTCGTCGTTCAAGCGAACCACAGAAATCGAATGCGCAATCAATCGAGCCTCGAGCTTCTTCCGGCTTTCTTCGTAATCATGTGGGACCCTTGAGCTAGCCAAGCCAAGCCAAGCCAAGCCGCAAGCCATGGCTCTCCTCTAGAAGCAAGCCAAATGAGCCTCCACCATGCATTTTCAAAATATCTTTTTACACCCATCACTTCCTTTCTCCCATCCATCACCTCCCATCACCTTTCAAGACAACTTTCCCTCCCTAATCCCTCTTAAAAATTCGGATCCCCTAAGCACCTCCTTCTAATTGCACTTTATTTCACTAATTATGCCTCATTAAGCCTCCTATAAGTTCATATGCATCATTAACACTAATCACAACTCACCATCCATCCTCTCATTAGCCTTCTCACTCTCTAGGATCCTCTCAAAGCCCCCTCAATTCCAAAAATCGCATAGCCTCACCTGTCAGCATCCCATTTTGGCCCACCGGCTCCCGACACAAGGACTCCCTACCGAAACTCAAGTTACTATTCGTGACCCGGCAATCGGAGGAGAATGAACGGACATGGGGGCACGGACTACGGAAGAGAAGCAGGAATCGCTAGAGAAGCACATAAGGGCAATCAGGAGAACGAATGAACAGCGAACCCCGAAAACAGCAAAGGCCGGCACTCTGGCACTATTCATCAACGGATTACCGGAGCGTCAGAAGGTATCCAATATAAGACTCTAAAAATCCCTCTTGGTGCCAAAATGACCAATGGTACATCCGGGCACACTTCAGAAGCATCCTGCTTAAGCCCGGGCACTCCCGAACATTCACAGACGCCTTCCTAACGGGCCCCCCAAGAGGCCCGATTTACGAACAGATAAACGGCACCCGAAAACCGGCTTGCACACACCCAAGGACCACCAGGACCAAGGAACAAGTTTCAGACTGCTTTTCGGAGTTCGTCTTGGTCTCCCGAGTAGATCCCGACAAGGAGAAAGGGCCCCTTTTTGCACAGAAACGTGGCCAGAGACCCTTTTAATGAACCGTTAGTGCACGAAATCCATGCCAACCAATCCCGACGACCTCAAGGGCTTAGGAGATAAACCCCGATCGCATTGCATAATCCATTTAGGTTTCCCGAGTACCATTCTAGTAACAAAAGGGCCCCTTTCACGGGAAATCTTGTGCTCAGAGCTCATTCGGGAAAATGTTGACGTCCGAGCTTTGCACCACCTGTCAGCACCCCATTTTGGCTCATCAATCCAAACAACAGTATCAGCAGCAATTCAGGCCACCACTCGAGCAGGAATACAGAAGAAAGCTCGACAGAGCAAGAAATCACTATTCATCCTCGAGTCAATAAAATTAAGAATATGACATGTCCATACGACAGAAAGATCCCCAGGGTCACCAAAAGACAACAGAGCGACTAGAGAGCTCAACAACATCCAAAACCGGCATTTTCACTATATCACACAAACAAACCTATTTTTCGATAGTTCGCTCGATCGTCGAACGATAGCCAATATTGGACTTTAAAAATCCACATCAGTGCCAAACAGATGAAAATTGTCTTCAAAAGCATTTTGCAAATAATCTGCTCTATACAGAACAACTTTCTGTATACAGACAACTTTTTAGTGGAAGTCCAAAAATGCCGGTTTCCTGGAGAAAAGTTAATTCCAAATGTCAGATACGACCATGCCCTACAAGCATACAGAACATGAGCAATGCTTCAGATTGTCTCTTGAAAGCCACACAGACACTTCAAATGGCTTCCGAATGACAAAACGGGTATGCCCCTTTTCGGAAATGCATAACCGGAGACTGGTCTGACGGAATTACGGCAAACGAAGTTCATACTGCACTGCCCTGAAAACTCCAGCGGACGGACGCAATTGGGCAAATCAGACAGCAAAACCCTTTTCAGTTTCCCGAGTAACCTCAGAGGAGCAGAAATTCCATTTTCAATGGAAATGCATATGCTGTCAGAAGTGGGTAATCTCGCTCTGAATGCATAAAAGGAGCAAAACCGGCTTTCGAGTCTCATACAGACATTTGGCAATTTCTCACGGAAAATGCCAATCTCGGACTCATTAAATCTGTTTCCTCGCGTATATCGATAATTCAACATTCGGTTCGAACCACGAGCCTCGAATGCGCGATCAATTGAAACCCGAGCTTTTTTCTGGTTTCTCCTCTTCGGTCATGGGACCGACGAGATGCCCAAGATGAGTCACCCTTTATTCTAGAAGCTTCTTCTTCTTCAATGCAAGAAGTCAACTTGCACTATTGCATGAAAATATCCAAGAAGTTTGAAGACAACACTCAAGCCTTCATCAATGCTCATTAATGCTTTTGGCTCTTCCACATAAAGGATACTTGGCGCACATTCATCCTCATCCTCATTAGGCAGACCGAAATTTGCTAATGGGAGGCTTAAGTGTGCTTGCTTTTGCTTAGTTGCCCATTAGCTTTGCCTATAAATAGCCCCAAAGTGATTAAGTTAATGGATTCTCCTCTTGCACACTCTCTCCAAACATTCTCCCTCTAGAAAACCTTTCAAACTCCATAGCCAAGAACACCCAAGAACTAGCAAGCTTCAGCTTTGAAAAACCGAAAAGAAAACATCGAGCAAAACCTGAAGTTCTTAAGTCGGAAGTCGGTGTTCATCATCCCGACTTAACTTCAAAATTCTCAAACTCCATGGATCACATGTTTTGGACCCAAGGAGTTCATTTATGAACTTAGATTTTTGATTTGAAGTCATTTGCTCATCATTTCAAGTCAATTAGTGCAATTCGGGTGAAAATTGTCACTCTCAGGTGGACAGTGCGCACCCGCGCGCACGCCAGCGCGCGCTGCGCGCTTGCCCGCGCACCTCCCGTGCACTCCAGCCGCACGCCCCGTGCACTTAGCTCCCCGAACGTGCATGCCCTTGCACCCGAGCACTCTTCCAAGCGTTCAACCGAGTCACCCGACTCTCAAACACTTCCACGACTCTTTCCTCGTATCCCGATGCAAGGTATAATATTATCGACTTAGAGAAGTTAGAACCTTTACATTATTTGCATGGCTATGGAGTAATATGGCGTTTTATGCATGTTTAAATTGCAAGACTTAATTTTTATATAGTTTCATGTTATATTATGCATGCTCGTCATCATATAACATGTTAGCATGTCGGGAAACGTTTGGATCGACCCTCGGAAGACCTTCTCAACCCGAAATAAGCAAAAGAGCTCTCGGGTTTGCCTCAAGAAGAGTTAACCGAGACTTGGCTTGCTTTCCTCGAGTTAAGAATGGCCTTCTTAGCCCGATCCAAGTTCGATTCCCGAGTTTTCTCGTGTTTTCTTACATGCATGAAGTCGTTATTGTTTTATCGATTCCTTAAATAACTTGTTTGTGCATGTTTGCATATTCGAATGCGTTATTCAAATCATGGCAATATCGACTTTCGTTTAATCGTGTCATTTATCATGTTTGTCGTTTAAGCATGCGAGAAATGATTCGAAATGAGACGGGGAAACCTCGTGGAACCCCATTCGGGCCATGGGACTTCTCGGATATCTCCAAGGAGAAGTAACCGAGAGCCTCTTAGACTCGTACGGGTTGCATGAGGCTTCTTCTTCCTGTTTTGAGTTCGTTCTCGGCTTTCGTGTAATTTGCAATTTACATTATCGTCGAAATATCGCATGAAAATGTCTTTTCAAAACAAAGCATGCATGGATTCGGGTATCAATGACTCATTCGGGTCCATTCGGTTACGAGGGTAGTTTCGGTCATTGGACCAAATATTCTCGATCCTTACGGAACCATCTTGGTCGTCGAGTCACGAATCATTTTCATAATTAATGCATTCGGCATAACCTTAAGCATTAATTTCACGAACGGGTTAATCGGGACGTTCACACGGTTAATTCATTTAATTTAAACAACTTCGCACGAATTGGACATTAATTTGTAACTCGCGTCGACGAATTACAAAACGGTGCTAATGCCCTTTTCAAAACCCTCATACTTTCAAATTCGTATTGTGATTTGGCATCATCTTAGTATCGTTTAAGATGTCAGTTGGGTATTCTGTATCAAAATTACAATTACCTGACTAATCATTTCATTCGACTTAACCAAATGCTAGAAAATGGTTAGGTGGAACTCTAAGTTCCAAATCTAGAGTCAAAACACGAGTTGGGTTAATTCAGTGGTAATTCAGTGTCACAACATCGAATCACTGTAAAAACAATCCACACACAAGAAACTTGACTACGGACATCCGATATGTAAGGTTCTCAAACCAAAGCCGAATGCTAAAACATTAGCACACATTTGTTTGTCTAGGGTAGGATTTGCATGCCATAGTACCTCGGATTAACAATTTGCTAAAACACGTATATTTGACAGTAACAAACACTTTGTCTGTTATTAACATGTTCTGTGTTACCTTTTTGCACCTGTTTGCCATGCGGGTCGAGCCTGATCCCTAGGTCGAATAATATTAGGGTTCAACACCCTAATCATCAATCACAGGGTCCAATGCCCTAATCATCACTCACAGGGTCCAATGCCCTATTCAGTGAGAGCGTGCATCGAGTTCCATTTCTTCGGTTTTTCCCTAAACTCACGGTGAGTTAGAGCGGAATAATAATCGAACGTGAATCGATTGGAATTCGATCATTTGTAATTTATATTTTATTGTATTTCTGAGAGCATTGTAAGGATTTTATTCTATACATTCATTCTGTAAGAATTCCAGTCGGTAAGCGAACGATCCGAGAGTCGAATTAATCGAATCGGTTTAATGCTTGCCCAAAGGAAAGTAAATCCAAGAACTCGCGGTTCTGGTTCACGCAGGGATTCAACCTCCATGGTTCGATGAACTATAAAGCAAGATTGTGAACCAACTCCCCGACATATGGGTTTACTTCTCTCTCGGCTTCTCAATCAACATGGTTTAAATCATCGAATTTACGGTGTCAAAACGTGCGAGCTGAGCGCAACTTAATCCACGCGGTAAATAATAAAACATGCAAGCCTAGCAAACCAGAACACCGAAAGGGCGTGCGGGATATAGGCCCGCACGTAACATGAACCCCCAAACACGGACTTTCCGGTTCCGCACAGATCAATGCCTTAACAGCAAACTAGGTGTTTCATACCCCTAGACTCGGGTAACTTATCCGCCCTCGACTTACGGGTCGTAAAATGATAAGTGGCGACTCCTTCTCTCATGCGTGTCTGTCACGCATCCCCACGGGAAGATGGACACTCCCAAGCCATGCGATCCAAAAGCGCGCAATGTGGGCCCCGACGAGAGTCCACATTCGGGTCCGTACACCACCCACTCCCAATAACCCCCAGGGGCTAGGAAATCATTTCGGTTCGGACCAAGCAAGTCATACCGATCTCCCAAGTGACGTTTCAATGGTCACGAACGCCTCCCGACAAGCCTTCGAGACTCATTTTTGACAAACAGAGATCACAGTGGTCTCCGAACACATCAGAACACTCAGGAAACACTGAGAAAGCCCCGTTCGCGGATTCCTAGGTCATCTCCGGTTATCGATCTTCAGCCGGGGTCTACGAGTAAACCGTTTCACTCAATGCGAAAAATACACCGATGCGAGCCTTGCAACACGCAGAAGTGCAAATAGGCATCAGAAGCGGACAATTTCGCTCTGATCATCCAAACGGAGCAAAACCGGCTTTCGAGTCCTCGAGTCATCCGAGCATTCGCTTTTAAGAAGCATGTCAATATTAGGCTCATTAAAATCGTATTCGCGCACACATTGATAATTCGTCGTTCAAGCGAACCACGGAAATCGAGCGCACGATCAATCGAGCCCGAGCTTCTTCCGGCTTTCTTCCTAGTCAAGTGGGACCCTTGAGCTAGCCAAGCCAAGCCGAGCCAAACCAAGCCGCGAGCCATGGCTCTACTCTAGAGTTGAGCCAAATGAGCCTCCACCATACATTTCAAAATATTTCTTACACCCCATCACTTCCTTCTTCCATCCATCATCTCCCATCAACTTTTCAAGACAACTTCCCCTCCCTAATCCCTCTTAAGAAATTCGGATACCCTAAGCACCATTTAATTACACTTAACTTCACTCAATCTTGTCATTAAACTTGCATTTATAAGTCCATTGGGTCATTAACTTAATGACAACTCTTCTTGCAACCTCTCTCTAGCTTTCTCAATCAAGAACACTCTCCAAACTCCCCTCATTTTCCAGATTTCGCTCAGCCCCATAACAGCCCGGATACAAGGCCGGTTTGCCCGAAAATCCAACCGTTTTCCAGCTACCGCCATCCAACCCGTTCCAAACTTGACCAAACTTCATATCCCACACGTATTCGACCTTCCGAGTTTATTTACGGTGTTAGTTTTTCCATTTTAGGTCATCTAGATTCCGTTTCAGCCCAATCCAGATTCGGGTCCCTAGGGAGTTTCCCGATTTTTAGGCGAGTTCTTCCTTCCCAACTTATCCGAGCCTCAAACAAACTATATATCCCACATGTATTCGACCTCCCGAGTCCATTTCCGGTGTTAGTTTTGCGATTTGAAGCTCCTAGTAGCCCAAACCAGCTCTGTCCAGAACCGGGTTCCGTAGGCGTTTTCACGGCTTCCCGGGCTTCCTAGACATTTCCACTACCTCACGACTATGGCGAGTCGTGTCATCACTTCCTAGGGGTTCCTCATGACCCTCACTCTCCCTTGTGCCAAGGTGGTTGCGTGCTGAGAGCCGTTTAACCGTGCACCACCGCCATTTCTCTCTTTTCTCCCTTCACAGATTTTTTCCAGTTTTTACTGGTATTCTTTGTATCTCTCAGGAACATTGACATGTCCAATCTTCACGAAACCACTGTAGGCATGATCCTCAGTCAGTTAGGAGTCCAATGCCACCGATCTTGCATCAAAAGACCACCGGAAGCCTCCCGGAGAGTCGTTTCTTCATCGGGTGCCAGTCGGGTCTGTTCCTCTGGTTTTCTATTCTGACCCTAACTTTGCAGGAATATACAGGTCAGCTCAGGTTGAATCTCACTACGATCCACCTATCACCGTGATCCTCAGTCAGTTAGGAGTCCAATGCCATAGATCTTGCGTCAAAATACCACCGGGAGCCTCCTATAGAGCCTTTTCTTTATCGGGTGCCAGTTGGGTCTGTTTTACCCCAACTGGGTCCATCTCTTTTTATTGACCCCGACTTTGTTTTTGATTTTCGGAAAATCTACGCGTGCTCTCCTCCCGAAACCACCGCAGACGCGATCCTTAGTCTCTTGGGAATCCAACGCAACTGGCCCCACGTGAAAATTCCATCCCGATCAACTGGTACAGCCCCGACAAGCGGGATTGCCAGTTGGGTCTGCCGCCGACCCGACTTCACTGATTCAGGTCTGTTCGTTCCAGGGGGCAGAATCGACTTCCCGAAGCCGTTTTTCCGACTTGCCTCGACTTTTCCCATATCCTGGGGCTAGGTATAATCATTCCCGACTTAGAGAAGTTAAGACTTTTACGTTTTTTTTTTTTGCGTTTATGGGGCGATAAGGCGGTCCATGACCGATTCGCATGCAAGTTTATGTTTTTATGTGTTTTTAAATCGTATTATGCATGTCTTCATCGTATACAGTGCTAGCATGTCGGGAAATAGCTTGAATCGGAGTCGAGGAGACCTTGTTGGCTCGGGCAAACCAAAGGAGCCTCTCTGCCTCACCCCAAGGGAGGTGGCTGAAAGCCCCTCTTGGCTTCCTCGGGCCATGGATGGTCTCCTTTCCTCGACTCAAGTCGTTTCCCGAGTTTTTACATTTTTCGCTTCCCATGAGTCGGTGCCGTTTTATCGATTCCTCTAAATATCGTGTTTGTCCTTGTTTGTATGTTTGATTGCGTTCCTAAGATCATGGCGGCACCGGCTATATAAAAATGTACGTTGTCATTGTGTTTGATGTTTTACGCATGCAAGAAACGATCAAAACCGATTCTTGGAATTGGTTGTAATCACAATTTTCATTTAATCGTTGGTTTCATGTTAATTCGTATGCTAGGTACGTTAATATCGAGCAATCATTTCATTGATCCATAACAATTGAGGTTCGAGGTCTCAACATTAAACCATTCCACGAATGGGAAATGGGACGTGTCATTTGGTTAATGAAATCATTCGGCTTAAATAATTGGACAAATTGAATATTAATTTGTAAACGCATCGACGGATCACGAAATGGCGGAAATGTCATTTTCTTTAAAAGCCTACAATTTCAAAGCACCGATACGTGTGACGCGAATAGAATCAGTGTCTAGCGAGTACTCGCGTATTATGACTCGAGTCCGGGCCCAATTTGAGGCGGCTCAAGTTGAGATGCGCGAGTACTCTTTAGACCTCTTCGCGTCACACGATCTTTAATTTATATGTGAACCACACACGTTCTACCACTCAAGGGCATAATCGTCATTCCGTGATTCATCGATATCCCTAGGCATTAGGGAGTCGGAAACACCTCGATCTATGGAGAAAAGGGGCAGCCCGTTCGAGCGCGTGTTTCATTCGTACGGCCCATTCCATCCACTTTCGGTGTTTCTATCTCCCTATTGTAGATTCGGTAGCGGGCATCTTTATTTCTGTTGCGAAACACGAAAAACCGGATTAATCATGCATCTAACTTAATCAAACATTAGATAACGGATAGGCGGAATGCTAGATTCCAATCTAGAGTCAAAATACGAGTTTGGCAAATTCGGTAAAACTACACATTGATATTCACTGAATAGAGTTCTAAAACAAATTCACACATGTAATTGGCGTAGAGCCATATCCCAGCCCACCTCTTTGTTTGTCTAGGTTAGATACATTGTTTGCTAATCAATCCCGGTTAATAACTGATTAAATCACGTACATTCGGCCTAATATACAACTTGTTTGTATTTATCTGCATTTATCAGTTTTTGTTTGTTTTTCATCAATTCTATCAGTTTTCTTTTGTTTTCCATTTGCATTTTGCTGATCTGTTGCGACTCGGGTCCGAACCAATCGGTTACGTAATACACGAGGTACAACACCCCAAATCACCGAACACGAGGTCCAATGCCTCCTAACTCACTGAGCTCGTGCAACCCGAGTGCGGAATGGGATCTAGCCTCGAGTCACCATCTCACTCCAAGTATGGCCTATGTGGAAGGCAATTTGGATTGGATGTGTGAAACGTGTTTAGATATTACCCGGGAGCTTGATTGGTCCAACGGTTACAGTGGGAATCAACCGGTTCTCCTGCAGACTGTTGGTTTGATCGTACCCGATCCCCGGCTTCTTGAGCCCGCGTTGCCTTAATTTATTTATCGGTTATTCAAAACACATGGTGAGCCAGAGCGGAATATTGGCCCAATGCAAACCGACCGGGATCCATTCACTTATTCAGTTGTATTTTGTAATTACTCGAGAGAACATTGCGAGGATTTGTTTGTACATTCATTCATTCATTCATTTGTAAGGATCCCCGATCGGCGAGCGAGAGGTTCGAGTGTCGAACCGGTCAAGTTGGTCTATTGTTACCAAGAGAGGAGTAAGCTCGAATACTCGTGGTCTCGGTTCGCGCAGGAAATCGACCATCACGGTCCGACGAACTGTAACGCAAAGATAGTGAACCGATTTCTCGACGCACCAGTTTACTCATCTTTTGGATTCTTGGCCCAATTTGATCAATTCATTGACTTTACGGTGTCAAAACGGGCAAGTCCAGTGCAACCCTAAATCACGTAGTAAATAAACAAAACGGCAAGCCTAGCAAGCTAGAGTACCGAAAAGGCGTGCGGGATATAGGCCCGCACGTAACAGAACCCCCGAATTTAGAATTTTTGGCTCCACACGACCATTGCCCTAGCATTTAGGTGTACCCCGTACCCCTAGACCCGGGCGACTCAACGGCCCTCGACCTACAGGTCGTAAACAGTAAGTGGCGACTCCTTCTCACGATCGTCCGTCGCGCGTCCCAGGGAAGGTGGACACTCCCAAGCCGCGTTGCATATGCGCGCGCATGCGTGCCTCGACGAGATTAAAATTCGGGTGCGCACAGCTTGGCGACTCCGCTAGGGATATCTAGAGGGTTCAGGCTCAATTCCGTTTGCTTGCTTGCATGTTTATTTATTGCTTTCTGCACATTTATTTTACGCACTTGCATCGCATCATTCTAGCGGATTTCTAAGTACCTCGTCCAAAATCCCATGGGCGCCAAAATAGGAAGCTAGGTTAGTCAGAGGTTCCGAGTAAGGGAACGGATCGAGTCGGCTATGCCACCGAACCAGCCCCCAAAGATCCTCGCTCGATTTCAAGTAATTCACACCCTTGAGTTGGGAGCCCCCATCCATAGATAGCACGGTCCCTGTAGCATCGAACCATGCATCGTGCTATGCCTCCATGTAAGCCTTCAACCCGACACCGACAACAGTCCATCGAATCGGCCTGCGTGCCACTTGAGTCTTTTCTATTTCAAGAGCGATGTACCATGTAATTTGTACTAAGCCGTGGGCATTTACTTTTCTCTGCACATATGCATCATGCAGTTTTCAAAACACACTAGGATGTCGTTTACATTGACAAGTCCTAAGCAGATTTTCTTATCGTCTTGGTAAGGGACGCCTCGCTCGGCCTCCTGCCCGCGCCTCGACAGAGTTCACCAGCACACAAGGACCATATCAACCCGCCACGAAATGTGGATGGCGTATACTCTGGGACAGCATGATCGACCTCACCAACACTAGGTTCGATTACCGAGAGGTTGCTGAGAGATGAGGAACTCGCCGGCCAACCACAACTTGGAGGGAGTTCTCCCAAACCCGCGACAAGCTACAAAGATACGATTAGGAGCTCGTTTGAGCGAACGCCGCCTTGGAGAGGTCTAGGAAGAGGGGTCGAGGAGGCCCACACATGCACTCTAGGATAGATATCTTCGCAAGGCTCTCACCTAGAACCAGTGCTTTCCAAGGCTGCGCTCGCTCAAACTCCGAGTGTAATGGAAGATCGGCTTAAGGCTTTATTTTACAAAATTTACATTGCACTTTGAACACTTCGAGTTAATGTAAATGACAACATTAGCTTTTTAAAATACACGCATTTCACGCATCCTATTCATTTACTGTTTTGCATAACGGCTAACACTTTTACTCGCAATCTTCACATTTTCACGACAATGCGTGCTGTGATCAGAGGCCGAATCTATCCCGTCCACCCACCCCGCACTACAGGCAAGCTAAGACCTCCTTCGCAGGTAGACCACCTACGATCTTCACCTTCCCTCCATGGCAAGGCGAGCCATGCCCCGAGGGCCGACCCACCTCCTCAGGCAAAGCGAACTCCCCACTAATTCGGCGCAATCAAGCACGTCATCACATGACCAAGTATACGTCCCTTCATGCTACCGAGTGCTTCCATCAACACGATTGAGTGGGCTCTTTCGCGTCGTGCGAGCCTGCCCTTACCTTGCACATGCACACACCCTCGGCGCGCTAGCACGACGTTTACCAGGCCAGTTCGATCCCCTACGCAGTTGCATTCAAATTACGAATAGTTCTTGTTCCTTCATTGCTTTTCCTCTTCCCATTGCAGGAAATAACTGACAAGAAAGCAACTTGAACCTTGAACGACCACAATCAGGACAATGAACACTTCCCGTCCAACACCTTGGAACTTCGACACCGAATCCCAACCTTCCCTCCGCAAAAAATCACAGGTAACAGCTCCGACGAACAGAGCATGGCCCTGCCCACCCGCTGCGAAAGTCACTAGCACGGTCACATCTCCGACCGGAGAATGATCCCTGCCCACCCTCCGCTGTGGCCATCAACCAGCCACTGGGGCAACATGCACTCTTCCCTAAACTCTCTTTTACATTTATTTATATGCATTCCCAAATGAGCTCCAAGCATGAACGAACCCTTCACGGGGGCACTAGGACAGCCCCGAAGACGCCCTGTTGGTTTTGTTGGAATTGTTCGATTCGTCTGTCCTCATGGGATCCGGCTCCTCGAGCCTTCCCTAGGACGGCTGCGCATGCCAACCCGCAATCGAGGAAAGTACACCTATGTGGCCCCTAGCCACGGTCTGCCCACTCCAAGGTGGCAATGACTAGATCTCGGAATTGAGTGTCCTCCACGCGTGGCACCCCATGGGTCGCACGTTGGACAAAGGGATTTTCCTATGGGTCAACTCCATATTTCTTACCGCATATTCCACCGATCAATCACCTAATGCACCATCTTCTTTGTCATCTCTCACAGGGACACGCCGGTCACAGGCGAAGAACGATACACAAGTTCACATCTCCCTGAGAATTCCTCTCGGACCCTTTCCTCATACTTCGACGAGGGAGGTTTCCGACGAATACGTACCCCCCCACGAAGCCGAAGACAGAGACAATCGAACAAACCATTCAACCTCGATGCGTGCGTCTCCACCGAGATCGAGCGACACCCCGGGGTAAATTGGGCCTTCCCCACTGCAAAGACCCATCACCGACAACATGCAACGACAAGTCCCAGGGCAGGACACATTCGGCTTCAAGAGTGCCTATCATCCAAGGGGCACCCTCCACGGGAGCGACAATGCACGATCGGGAGCGGCGATCGCACAAGACCCCTGACACAAATTACAAAGACCGGGGCATCCCCGTCCAACATTCACGCGGAGCAACTTCGATCACCCACACTCCCGGGGTAATTTTGTTTTCATTTAAGACAATAGGAGAAAACCATTTGTAAAGTTTGCAAGGACAAATGACGTGACGTTTGACTTTCGAGTGCACAAGAGTCAAAATTTCAAGAAAAGCTGGCCCACACAAAATAGGGCTAGGGCAGCAACAAGCAACAAGTCTCCACGAGGCGAACCACACTAAAGCATCTCAGCAATACAAAGTCGACGAGTTTCAAACAAAGACACGGGGCACAAAACAAACCCCAACAGCAAGAAAAAAACTGAGCGAAAAGAAGCGAGAAAAACCCGCCAATGAAGAGAGAGAGAAAAGCAGCGGGAAAAACTCGCCAACAAAAAAAAAACGGGGCAGCGCCGAGGTTCACCAAAAGATCCGGCGCCCGTAATCCCAAAGAAATCAACCAACCCCAATAAAAAAGGGGGCAGCAGTCGCAACTCCTTGACGGAGACAGAATACCACGTACTCGGAGGTTGAATCTTTCGAACCCTTCGCCCTTGCAAACTCGAGAGACAAAAGAATCGAGTCCACTAGGTCGAAAACCCCATTTGGGGGCGGCCTAGGCAAAAACTATGGCAAAAGAGAGGCACGATCGAAAACCCTTTGTGGGCGGCCGTGGCAAAAGAAGAGCTCATCCTCTTTAGGTTGAGAGGTTCGGCCCCGAGGAGGGTGACCGTCGCAAAAGGAGAGTAAAATAAGAGATAAACAAAACAGTCACCCTGAGCCTTCGCACACTACGCGGACCAGGGATCCCCAAGGGAAATGGCCAGGTTATCTACTCCCACAAGATTCCCGATCGGCTTTCCTACCAAACTCAACCGTCCAAGGCGGATTCTTCTTCAAGCACAACGGGCGACCAAGCATGCAATCCAAATAGTTCAAGACAGCCAACACCAACCGAAGGACGGAAGAGAAAGGAGGGTACATCTTACGGCAGGCGTGAACCCGTGTATCCTTTCAGCCTTGGGCAACGTGCTCCCCAAGCTTTCTCTTTTCTCTTTGTCATTGCACAACTCCAAAACGGGTCACAGCCACCCTTCAATCGGCTACCATAAAGCCAAAATCCTAGACATTTCTTTCTGGGAGTCTAATCATAACACTCTGAAAATGACTAGACCGAGGTCTGACCAAAATTGACCAAAATTCCCCATGCTGGTTACAAATACAGCCGCCCTACGGCACCCTGATGAGAAGGGTCCTAAGTTCACGGGTGCGTCGAACAACCGATAGAGCCGCTTGGGCACCTTTGAGAACGTCTCGATATGCCCATGTAAGGCCAACAGGAGCCCTGGAGGCCTCGCATCGGGGCCTTTGAAAGCGGGACTCCCATTTGCATCACCAAAGCAAAAACTCTCCACGGGTCGCCCAGGCGACCCAAAACTGAAGAGCATGCGTCGCAAACACTTCCTTTTACCTGTGCTTACAAATCGCTAGTAATCCCATGACTTACTAATGATGTCAGGATCACAGGTACACCAAACACAAGAACTATGGCGGACTCTGATTTCCGACCCCTTGGGATACGTAGGCGCTCCACCCCAGAGCTCGAGTCCTACATCACAAGACTGGGGCATCCCCAACAAACAGGCAACCGCCCCAACAGCGGGACCAATCTCCGACAAATCAATGCCTTCACGGTCGCATACCTGATGCCATTGTCCAACAAATTCTTAATCGTGCGACAAATGGCGATCGACGCCAACCACCGCGTCCTCACGGCATAACACCCGCGATATTTACTGCTTTTCGGACTTCGTTTCCAGTACTTCGAGTCCATCTTTACAGCTTTTAGGACTTCAAGTCCATCTTTACAGCTTTTAGGACTTCACGTCCACATTTACTGCTTTCCGGACTCCGCGTCCACATTTACTGCTTTTTGGACTCCGCGTCCACATTTACTGCTTTCCACGGGTTTCAGCCTAGTAATTTACTACTTTCCAGGGGTTTCGGCCTAGTATTCTACTACTTTTCCACGGGCTTCAGCCTAGTAATGTATTGCTTTCCACGGGCTTCGGCCTAGTATTCTACTACTTTCCACGGGCTTCAGCCTAGTAATGTATTGCTTTCCACGGGCTTCGGCCTAGTATTCTACTTCTTTCCACGGGCTTCGGCCGAGTATTTTACTGCTTTCCACGGGTTTCGGCCGAGTATTTTACGGCTTTCCACGGTCTTCGGCTTAGTATTCTACTGCTTTCCACGGGTTTCGGCCTAGTAATTTACTGCTTTCCACGGGCTTCGGCCTAGTAATCTACTGCTTTCCACGGGCTTCGGCCTAGTATTTTACTGCTTTCCACGGGCTACGGCCTAGTAATTTACAGCTTTCCACGGGTTTCGGCCTAGTATTTTACAGCTTTCCACGGGCTTCGGTCTAGTATTCTACTGCTTTCCACGGGCCTCGGCCTAGTATTTTACTACTTTCCACGGGTTTCGGCCTAGTATTCTACTGCTTTCCACGAGCCTCGGCCTAGTATCGTATTGCTTTCCACGGGCTTCGGCCCTACATATACCGCTTTGCGGGGTCAGGCCCCTCATTCAACGTTTCATAATCTTCGCCTCTCAACCATGTTGCTATCTTGTGACAGGCTCGTGCACTTGCACGTTTTCTCCCCATACATCCAACGCAGAGGAACGAGCGACTACAGGGAGTGACACCAGGGCGATCGCCAGGACCAAAAGTGGAGTTTCTCATGATCTTTGGTTACATCCTCTAATCGAGCACGCAACCAAAGAGGGGCAAGCTGTCAGCACCCCATTTTGGCCCACCGACTCCCGACACAAGGACTCTCGACTGAAGCTCAGGTTACTATTCGTGGCCCGGAAATCGGAGGCGAACGAACGGACATGGGGGCACGAACTACGGAAGAGAAGCAGGAATCGCTAGAGAAGCACAGAAGGGCAATCAAGAGAACGAACGAACAACGAACCCCGAAAACAGCAGAGGCCAGCACTGTGGTACTATTCATCACCGGATGACCGGAATGTCAGAAGGTATCCAATATGGGACTCTAAAAATCCCTCTTGGTGTCAAAATGACCAATGGTACATCCGGGCACACTTCAGAAGCACCCTGCTTAAGCCGGGGCACTCCCGAACATTCACAGACGCCTTCCTAACGGGCCCCCCGAGAGGCCCGATTCACGAACAGATAAACGGCACCTGGAAACAGGCTTGCACACACCCAAGGACCACCAGGACCAAGGAACAAGTTTCAGACTGTTTTTCGGAGTTCGTCTTGGTCTCCCGAGTGGATCCCGACCAGAAGAAAGGGCCCCTTTTTGCATAGAAACGTGGCCAGAGACCCTTTTAACGAAACGTTAGTGCACGAAATCCGTGCCAACCAATCCCGACGACCTCAAGGGCTTGGGAGATAAACCCCGATCGCATTGCATAATCCATTTAGGTTTCCCGAGTACCATTTCAGTAACAAAAGGGCCCCTTTCACGGGGAATCTTGTGCTCAGAGCTCATTCGGGAAAATGTTGACGTCCGAGCTTTGCACCACCCACTCCCAATAACCCCCAGGGGCTAGGAAATCATTTTGATTCGAACCAAAAAAGTCATACCGATCTCCCGAGTGAAGTTTCAATGGTCACGAACGCCTCCCGACAAGCCTTCGGGACTCATTTTTGGCAAACGGAGATCACAGTGGTCTCCGAACACATCAGAACACTTGGGAAACACTGAGAAAGCCCCGTTCGCGGATTCCTAGGTCATCTCCAGTTATTGATCTCCAGCCGGGGTCGGCGAGTAAACCGTTTCACTCAATGCGAAAAATACACCGGTGCGAGCCTTAAAACACGCGGAAGTGCAAATGGGCGTTAGAAGTGGACAATTTTCCTCCGATCATCCAAACAGAGCAAAACCGGCTTTCGAGTCCCCGAGTCATCCGAGCATTCGCTTTCAAGAAGCATGTCGATATTAGGCTCATTAAAATCGTATTCGCGCGCACATTGATAATTCGTCGTTCAAGCGAACCACGGAAATCGAACACACGATCAATCGAGCCCCGAGCTTCTTCCGGTTTTCTTCCTAGTCAAGTGGGACCCTTGAGCTAGCCAAGCCGAGCCGAGCCAAGCCAAACCACAAGCCATGGCTCTACTCTAGAGTTGAGCCAAATGAGCCTCCACCATATATTTTAAAATATCTCTTACACCCCATCACTTCCTTCTTCCATCCATCATCTCCCATCAACTTTTCAAGACAACTTTGTGCGCACCCGAATTTCATCTCGTCGGGGCACGCATGCGCGAAGCCTATGCAACGCGGCTTGGGGGAGTCCACCTTCCCGGGGACGCGCGATGGACGCACGTGAGAAGGAGTCGCCACTTGTCATTTTACGACCCGAAGGTCGAGGGCCGGCAAGTTACTCGGATGTAGGGGTACGGGGTACACCTAAATGCTAAGGCAATGGTCATACGGAACCGAGAATTCCGAATTCGGGGGTTCTATTACGTGCGGGCCTATATCCCGCACGCCCTTTCAGTACTCTAATTTGCTAAGCTTGCCGTTTTATTTTATTTACCGCATGATTTAGGGTTGCACTTGACTCGCCTGTTTTGACACCGTAAAGCCGGTGAATCAATCGAGTTGGGCCAAGGATCCGAAAGTTGAGTAGACTTGTGTGTCGAGGAATCGGTTCACTATCTTATCGTTACAGTTCATCGAACCGTGATGGTCGATTTCCTACGCGAAACGAGACCGCGAGTATTTAAGCTTACTCATCTCTTGGTGACAATAGACCAACTTGACCGGTTCGACACTCAGACCTCTCGCTCGCCGATCGGGGATCCTTACAAGTGAATGAATGAATATACAAATAAAATCCTCGTGATGTTCTCTCGAATAATTACAAAGTATAACTGAATAAGTAAATGGATCCCGATCAGTTTGCATTGGGCCAATATTCCGCTCCGGCTCACCGTGTGATTTGAATGACCGATAAATAAATTAAGGCAACGCGGGCTCAAAGAGCCGGGGGTCGGGTCCAATCGAACCGACGGTTTGCAGAAGAACCGATTAGTTCCCACTGTAACCGTTGGACCGATTGAGTTCCCGGGTGATATCTAAACACGTTTCATACATCTAATCCAAATTGCCTTCCACATAGGCCATATTTGGAGTGTGATGGTGACTCGAGGCTAGATCCCATTCCGCACTCGGGTTGGACGCACTCAGTGAGTTAGGAGGCGTTGGACCTCATGTTCGGTGATTTGGGGCGTTGGACCCTGTGCAACACGTAACCTATGGGCTCGGACCCGAACCGCAACAAATCAGCAAAAGCAAATGGAAAGCAAAAGAAAACTGACAAAACTGATAACAACTGACAAACGTAGGTGAATACAGACAAGTTGTGTATTAAGTCGAATGTACGTGATTTAATCAGTTATCGACCGGGGTTGATTTGCAAACAATGTGTCTAGCCTAGGCAAACATAGATGGTGAGCTAGAATATGGTTCTAAGCCGATTACATGTGTGAATTTGTTTTAGAATCCTTATTCAGTGAGATGACACTGCGGTTTCACCGAATTAGCCAAACTCGTATCTTGACTCTAGATTGGAATCTAATATTCCACCTATCCATTATCTAATGTTTGTTTAAGTCAAGTACATGATTAATCCGGTTCTTCGTCTTTTGCAACTGAAATAAAAAGGTTCGCCACCGAATCTACGATAGGAAGATAGAAACACCGAAAGTGAACGGAATGGACCGTACGAATGAAAGTCGCACCCGAACGGGTTGCCCTTTTTCGTCCATAGATCGAGGTGTTTCGGTCTCCCTAACGCCTAGAATGTCGGCGAATCACGAAATGATGGTCATGCCCTTTGAACGGTAAAACGTGTAGGGCGTGTATGTGGAAGTTGGGATCGCATGACACGAAGAGGTCCAAAAAGGACTCGCGCACTTAGACATGAGCCTCCTCAAATCGGGCCTTGACTCGAGTCATAGAGCACGAGTGCTCCCTAGACACTAATTCTATTCATGTTATGTGTCTCGATGTTTTGAAATTGTGAATTTTAAAAGGGCACTCTCACCGTTTAGTGATTCGTCCACGCATTTACGAGTTGATATTCGATTTATCCAATTACTTAGGCCGAGTGGTTCGTTTAGCTGAATGGTACGTCCTGTTTCCCGTTTGTGAAGTGGTTTAATGATTGAGACCGCGAACCTCAATTGTTATGGATCAATGAAATGATTGTTCGATATTAATGTACCTAACATACGAATTAACATGAAACCAATAATTAAATGAAAATTGTGATTACAATCAATTCCAAAAATCGGTTTTGACCATTTCTTGCATGCGTAAAACGTCAAACATGATAATAACACACATTCTATAAAGCCGATGCCGCCATGATCTTGGGTGCGCAAACAAGCACATAATGCAAACGCAAATATCGTATTTAAAGGGAATCGATAAAACGGCGTCGGCTCATGCAACAACGAAATAAAATAAAATAAAATAAATACGGGAACCGACTGATTTCTGGGCGAAAGAGAGCTCCTTGGACCCGTGTGGTCCAAGGAAACTCTCGGCCACCTCCCATGGGGAATAACCGTGAGTTTCCGTGGCTTACACGGGTCAAGGCGACCTCTTCAACCCCGACTTAAGTTTTTTTCCGTCATGTTAACACATTACACGTGGAAATCGATGACAAAGGCATGGGAACCGGCTAGTTTCGAGGAAAAGAGACTGTCCTAGTCTCGGGTAAGTCAAGGGAGGTCACGGGTCCCTCCCTTGGGACTAGACCGTGGGCTCCCATGACTCTACCGTGGCCAAGGGGTCTCTCCTATCTCGATCCAAGCCGTTTCCCATCATGATACATGCATTTATACGTCATACGGATATAATACGGAGAGTAAACGTGCATGAAATTGCATGGTAGTGCATGGAATCGCATGAAGACCCTAGTGTACGTGCAACATGTGTATTAACAATTTATCACCCCATAACAAGCGGAAATCGGAGACCTATACCCATTTAAGTCGTAGAGAAATGTTACATAGCCTCGGAATACGAGGAAAGAGTCGGAGAAGTGGCAAAGGGAGTCGGGAGACTCGGTTGGAACGAACAGACCCGAACCGGTGCAGTCGGGTCGACTGCAGACCCGACTGGCAGTCTGGCTTGTCGGGGCTGTACCGGTTGATCGGGATGGAATTTTCGCGCGGGGCCAGTTGCGTTGGATTTCCAAGAGACTAAGGATCGCGCCTGTGGTGGTTTCGTCAGGAGATCATGCGTAGATTTTCTGGAAATCGAAAACAAAGTCGGGTTAGCTCGCAGAAAACAGAACCGACTGGGCGGAACTGACCCGACTGGGCAGGTCAGAAAGAAATGGCTCTCCTGGAGGCTCCCGGTGGTATTTTGCTGCAAGGTTGGCGGCATTGGACTCCTAACTCATTGAGGATCATGCCTGCGGTGGTTTCGGAAGGAGAGCATGCTTAGATTTTCCGAAAATAAAAACAAAGTCGGGTTAGTAAAAAAAAGACAGATCCAGTCGGGACAAACAGGCCCGACTGGCACCCTGCAAAGAAAAGGCTCTACAGGAGGCTCCCGGTGGTATTTTGATGCAAGGTCGGTGGCATTGGACTCCTAACTGAGTGAGGAACACGGTGATAGGTGGCTTGTAGCTTGATTCAACCCGAGCTGACCTGTGCGTTCCTGCAAAGTTTGGGTTAGAAAAGACATCCAGAGGAACAAACCCGACTGGCACCCGATGAAGAAACGACTCTACGGGAGGCTCCCGGTGGTCTTTTGGTGCAAGATCGGTGGCATTGGACTCCTAACTGACTGAGGATCATGCTTGCAGTGGTTTTGTGAAGATTAGACATGTCGATTTTCCTGAGAGATGCAAAGAAAACCGGTAAAAACTGGAAAAAATCTGTGAAGGGAGAAAAGAGAGAAATGGCTGTGGTGCGCAGTTGAGCGGCTCTCGGCATGCGACCACCTTGTCACGGGGGAGAGTGAGAGTCATGAGGAATCCCTAGGAAATGATGGCACGACTCGCCATAGTCGTGAGGTAGTGGAAATGTCCGGGAAGCCCGGGAAGCCGTGAAAACACCTACGGAACCCGGTTCTGGACAGAGCTGGTTCGGGCTGCTGGGAGTTTCAAATCACAAAACTAACACCGGAAATGGATTCGGGAGGTCGAATACATGTGGGATATGTAGTTTGTATGAGGCTCGGATGAGTCGGGAAGGAAGAACTCGCCTAGAAACCGGGAAACTCCCTAGGGACCCGAATCTGGATTGGGCTGAAACGGGACCTAGATGACTTCAAATGGCAAAACTAACACCGTAAATGGACTCGGAAGGTCGAATACGTGTGGGATATGAAGTTTGGACAAGTTTGGATCGGGTTGGATGGCGGTCGCCGGAAAACGGTTGAGTTTTCCAGCATTTTCGGCCATGGACGGGGCTGTGCTTGGGCTGAACGACCAGGGCTGATTGCTGGAGTTTGAGAGGTTTTGGAGGTTCTCCTAGAGTGAGAAAGCTTGAGAGAGAATGGAAATTGAGTTGTGATTAAGTTAATGATGCAATGGGCTTATAAAGGAAGACTTAATGGCTTGTTTAGTGAAAACTAAGTGCAATTAGTGGGTGCTTAAGGGATCCGAATTTTTGGAGGGAAGACTAGGGTGGGGAAGTTGTCTTGAAAGGTGATGGGAGGTGATGGATGGGAGAAGGGAAGTGATGGGTGTAAGAAAATATTTTGAAAATGTGTGGTGGAGGCTCATATGGCTTGTCTTTAGAAGAGAGCCATGGCTCGCGGCTTGGCTCGGCTCGGCTTCGCTTGGCTAGCTCAAGGGTCCCACTTGATTAGGAAGAAAGTCGGAAGAAGCTCGGGGCTTGATTGATCACGCATTCGATTTCCGTGGTTCGCTTGAACGACGAATTATCGATGTATGCGCGAATACGGTTTTAATGAGCCTAATATTGACATTCTTCGTATGGGTGAATGCTCGGGCGTCCTGGGGACTCGAAAGCCGGTTTTGTTCCGTTTGGATGATCGGGGTGAAGTTGTCCGTTTTTGTCGCTTGTTCGCGCCTCTGCGTGATGTACCGCTCGTGTCGGCGTGCTTTGTGCTTTGGGCAGAACGGTTTACTTGCCGGCCCCGGCTGGAGATCGATATCCGGAGGCGTCCTAAGAATCCGTGAACGGGGCTTTCTCGGTGTTTCCCGAGTGTTCTGATGTGTTCGGAGACCACTGTGATCTCCGTTTGTCAAAAATGAGTCCCGAAGGCTTGTCGGGAGGCGTTTATGACCATTAAAACGTCACTTGGGAGCTCGGTATGATTTGCTTGGTCCGAGCCAAAATGATTTCCTTGCCCCTGGGGGTTGTTGGGAGTGGGTGGTGTAAAGCTCGGACATCAACATTTCCTCGAATGAGCTCTAAGCGTAAGATTCCGCTTGAAAGGGGCCCTCTTGTTGCCGGAATAGTACTCGGGAAATCTAAATGGATTGTACAATGCGATCAGGGTTCGTTTTCCCAGGCCTTGAGGTCTTCGGGATTGGTTGGCGCGGATTTCGTGCACTGACGGTTCATTAAAAGCGTCTCTAGCCACGTTTCTGTGCAAAAAGGGGCTCTTTCTTCGGGTCGGGATCCGCTCGGGAGACCAAGACTAACTCTGAAAGGCAGTCTGAAACTTATTCCTTGGTCTTGGTGGTCCTTGGGTGTGTGCAGGCCTGTTTCCGGGTGCCGTTTACTTGTTCGTGGATCGGGCGTCCCGGGAGCCCCGTTAGGAAGGCGTCTGCAAATGTTCGGGAGTGCTCCGGCTTAAGCAGGAGGCTTCTGAAATGCGCTCGGAGGTGCCATTGGTCATTTTGGTACCAAGAGGGATTTTTAAAGTCCCATATTGGATATCTTCTGACGCTCCGGTGATTCGACGATGAATAGTGCCATAGTGCCGGCTTCTGTTATTTTGGGGTTCATTGTTTATCTTCCCTTTTGCTTGCCCTTCTGAGCCTTTTGGAGGACCCTGCTTCTCTTCTGTAGTCTGTGCTCCCACGTCCGTGCGTTCACCTCTGATTATCGGGTCATGAATAGTAATTTGAGCTTCGGCTGGGAGTCCTTTGTTGGAGCCGATGGACCAAAATGGGGTGCTGACAGCTTGCCCCTCTTTGTTTGCATGCTCGATTAGAGGATGTAGCCAAAGATTATAAGAAGCACCCCCACTTTGCCCCCGGTGACTGCTCTGATGCCGTTCCCCCACAGCTGCTCGTGCCCTGCTTGGATATATTGGGATATTGTGTGAAATTAAAACCGGGATGGACCCGAATGCAGATGAGCCAGGATAGACCTGAGTGTGGCCGAGATGGACCCGAATGCAGATGAGCCAGGATAGACCTGAATGTGGCCTGGATGGACCCGAATGCGGATGAGCCAGGCTAGACCTGAATGTGGCCGAGATGGACCCGAATGCAGATGAGCCAGGGTAGACTTGAGTGTGGCCGGGATGGACCCGAATGCAGATGAGCGAGGCTAGACCTGAGTGTGGCCGGGATGGACCCGAATGCAGATGAGCCAGGATAGACCTGAATGTGGCCGGGTTGGACCCGAATGCAGAAATTTAAAACCGGGATGGACCCGAACAAGAATTTAAGACCGGGATGGACCCGAACAGGAATTTAAAACCGGGATGGACCCGAGCAGGAATTTAAAATCGGGATGGACCCGAATAGGAATTTTAAAACCGAGATGGACCCGAACAGGAATTTGAAACCAGGATGGACCCGAACAGGAAGTTTAAAACCGGGATGGACCCGAACAGGAATTTGAAATCGGGATGGACCCGAACAGGAAGTTTAAAACCGGGATGGACCCTGTACGGACCCGAATATGAACTCTCGTCGGGGCCCGCAGTGCGCGCTTTTGGATAGCGCGGCTTGGGAGTGTCCACCTTCCCGTGGGGACGCGTGACGGACACGCGTGAGAGAAGGAGTCGCCACTTATCATTTTACGACCCGAGGGTCGAGGGCGGATAAGTTACCCGGGTCTAGGGGTATGGAACACCTAGTTGTTGTTAAGGCATTGGTCTGTGCGGAACCGGAAAATCCGTGCTCGGGGGTTCATGTTACGTGCGGGCCTATATCCCGCGCGCCCTTTCGGTACTCTGGTTTGCTAGGCTTGCATGTTTTATGATTTACCGTATGAATTAAGCTGCACTCGGCTCGCACGTTTTGACACCGAAAATTCGGTGAACTAAACGAGGTCGGTTGAGAAGCCGAGAGAGAATTAAACCCTTATGTCAGGGAGTTGGTTCACAATCTTGCGTTACAGTTTATCTAACCATGGAGGTTGAATCCCTGCGTGAACCAAAACCGCGAGTTCTTGGGCTTACTTTCCTTTTGGCAAGCATTAAACCGATTCGATTAATTCGACTCTCGGATCGTTCGCTCACCGACTGGAATTCTTACAGAACAAAATGTACAAAATAAAAGTCCTTACAATGCTCTCGAAAACAATAAATACAAATTACAAATGGCCGAATTCCAGTCGACTCGCGTTCGGTTATTATTCCACTCTAACTCACCGTGAGTTTAGGGAAAAAGACCGAAGAATTGAAATTCAATGGACGCTCTCACTAAGTAGGGCGTTGGACCCTGTGAGTGTTGATTAGGGCGTTGAACCCTGTGCTCGATGATTAGAGTGGAATAATAACCGACTTCTGACAGCATATCTTGTATCTGCATCCCACGTCGGTCATTTTGACATAAATTGTCAAATTACGTGGGCACTTGTCCCTTAAGCCGGTAAATACAAATATGGAGCCGGAGATGTCTTAGGAGGCCAAAACTGGATTTCTCATATTGCTTTCTGAGTTTCTTGGGCGATCCGGAGATTACTGCGATCTCTGTTTGCTGAGATTGGGCCTCTAAGGATATGAAAAGTGCATCTGAGACCCTTAAAGCACTACTCGAGGGATCTTCATGAGTTGTGTGATTCATTTCGACGATTCCACATTAAGCCTTGAGAAGGCTAGCATTGTGTAAGGTAAGCATCCGGCGTCAAGTTTCCCCAAAGAGAACCTCTGGATATGGATTTTCACTGAAAATGGCCTTTTGTGCCTCTCGGAGGTTACTCGGGAAACCGTGAAGGGTTTTGCTGTCTGTTTTGCCCAATTGCGAATGTCCGCTGGAGTTTTCAGGGCAATGTAGTGTGAACTTCGTTTGCCGTAATTCCATCAGACCAGTCTCCGGTTACGCTCTTCCGAAGAAGAGTATGCCCGTTTTGTCGTTCGGAAGTCATTCAGAGTGTCTGTATGGCTTCTAAAAGACAATATGAAGCACTACTCGTGCTCTGTATGATTGAGGGGCATGGCCGCATCTGATATTTGGAATTAACTTTTCTCTGAGAAACCGGCATTTTTGGACTTCCACTGAAAAGTTGTCTGTATACAGAAAGTTGTTCTGTATAGAGCAAATGATTTGCAAAATGCCTTTGGGGACACTTTTCATCTGTTTGGCATTAGAGTGGATTTTTGGAGTCCAATATTGGCTATCTTCCGATGATTGAGCGAACTATCGGAAAATAGCACTGTTTGTGTGATATACTGAAAATGCCGGTTGTCAGCACCCCATTTTGGCCCACCGGCTTCCCACACGAAGATTCCCGACCGAAACCCGGGACACTATTCATCACCCGGCAATCAGAAGTAAATAGGCGGGCACAAAGTCATGAACAATAAGAGAAGAGCACGGTCCACTGAGAAAGGCGGAAGAGAGCAGTCAGAAGAACAGACGAACGAGGAATCCCGAAAACGACGGAGCTGGCACTACGGCACTATTCATCACCGAGCCACTGAAGCACCGAAAGGTGCCCAATATGGGGCTTCAAAAATCCCCCTCAGTGCCAAAGTGACCAACGAGACGTCCGGGCGCATTTCCGGGGCATCCTGCTTAAGCCGGGACGCCCCGATCCCCCACGGACGCCTTTTCTAACAGAGCTCCCGGGGCCCGCTCCACTGACAAGCAGACGGCCCCCCAAAACGGGTCTATAGGCACCCAGGGACCACCAGGGCCGGGGAACAAGCTTCAGATGACCTTCTGGAACTCGACTCGGTTTCCCGAGGGACGTTTCAGTGGTCACGAACGCCTCCCGGCGAGCCTTCGGGGCACGTCCACGAGGAACAGAGACCACAACGATTCCCGAGCACCTCACAACGAGCCCCGAGCACCTCAAGACATTCAGAGAACACTGAGAAAATCCCGGTCAAAATCCCTAGGTTTTCCCGGGCCAACGGCCCTCGACCGAGGGCGACGAGCCAACGATCCCCCACGGGGCAAAAAGATCGCCAAAACGAATGCAAGAATGCACAAAGATCAATCGGGGGTCGAGGGGTGCTAAACTCCACTCCGAACGTCCAAACAAGGCAGAACCGACTCTCGAGGCATCGAGTCGCCCGAACGTTCGTCCACACGACGCATGACGATATTAGGCTCGTTCAAATCCTCGTCATCCAAGCATTCCAAATCTTCAAATTAATTGGACATCGGAGGTCGGATGCAAGCTCAATCAAGTTCCAAGCACTTTCCGGCTTTTCTCTCAACCGAATGGGACTCACAGCTCAGCCAAGCCAAGCCATCAAGCCGCGGCTCAACCCCAAGCCACGGCTCAACCCTCGGTTCCGAATTGACAGCCCAAGCCGCGGCTCAAACCCCCTCACCCGTCGGCTCCATCCCAAATTTCGGTGGCTTCCAAGCAATCCCCCACCACACAATTCAAATTTCCCTCACTTCTTTCACTTCTTCTTACACATCCATCACACCCATCACTCTCCTTTGCCTTCCCCTACACTCAACAAGACCATTTCCCCTCCCTAACCCTCATCAAATTTTCGGCAGCCCACATTAGGGCCCCAAACCGCACTTAGTCTTCCCTAATTACCCCATTAAGCTAGTCTATAAGTTCCCTTCCATCATTAACTCTAATCACTTCTTCATTCTCATTCTCTCTCAAGCCAACTTCTCTCTAAAATCCTCTCAACTTTCAGCCCACACCCAAGTCTCGTCCAACCCCTTGCCAAGGCCGAAACCGGCCAAAATCGTCGAAAAACCACCCGGTATTCCGGTAACCACCCAACCCGACTTAAGCCAAAAATCATCAAACTCCCTAGCCTACATATTTTCCACCCCCTAAGTCCATTTCCGGGTTTAGATTTTCAATTTGAGGTCCCTAACACCCGTTCCAGCCGAAACTATAATCGGGTCCCGAGACCCTAGCCGTGCGCACCGGACACCTTTCAACGTGCCATTTCCTCCCACGACTTCGGCGAGTCGTGCCATAACGTTCAAGGGGTTCCTCACAGCCCCCACCCTCTCACGTGAAGAGGTGGTCACGATCCGAGGGCCGATCAACCGTGCACAACCACCGTTTCACCCGTTTCTCCTTTACCGGGTTCACCCGACTTTTACCAAACTTTATCTCATATTTTCGGGTTTGTTCAGGCCTTGGCACGCTCAGGTCTGTCCATGGTCATCTAGATCCGTCTCTTAGGAGTCCAACGAGCCCGACCTCGCACCGTGCCGTGACCGGAGTGAGCGTGCCGACCCGTTTTTCCCCGACCTGCCGCAGCTGCTGCCTTACGGGTACCCACTGCCCGTAACTTCCAGCCGAGTCTAGCGACTCTCAAGGCCGCTTCCCCGACTATTTCCTTCATGTAACGGGGCTAGGTAACATCCTTTATGACTTAGATGAGCTAAGATCCTTGATATTTGCTTGTATGAAGTGATAACGCGACTTAAAAAAACCGGAACACATGAAAGTTGACGTTTTTTTCTTTAGACCCGTGATTCTCATGCATCCCATGCAACGTACGTCCGCTATCGTCGTCCATATGTCCATGCCGTGTTTGTATGATGCATGAGTTCGTATGCTATGGTAGGAGATGGCTCGGATCCGGGCGGGAGAGACTCCCTAGGCCACGGTGGAGCCAAGGGACTCACGGCCTAGTCTCAAGGGAGAGACCCGTGAGCCCCCTTGGCTTGTCCATGGTTAGGATGGTCTCTTCCCCTCGAAACGAGTCGATTCCTACATATTTTATCGTTAACCCCATGTAATACGTTACGCATAACGGGAGGAGACCCGACTCGGGGCCGGAGAGGACCTCCCGACCCGTGTGAGCCATGGAAGCTCACGGCCTCCCTTGGAGGGCGTGGCCGAGAGCTTCCTTAGACCACACGGGTCCGGAGGATTCTCTTCCACCTCGAGACGAGCCGACTCCCGTGTTTTATTTATCTAAATTACCGATCGAGATAATGCTGTCCTTGTTATTTCCCATTAGAATAACCCGTTAACATGCGTTGTGTGATTTTATGTGATTACTGCTATAATGGTGCCGAGATAATTAAACTTGCATCATTGTTTTGATTGACACATTGTGAATATAAGAAGCGATTGAAACCGGTGTAAGAGACCGTCCGAGACACGAGGACGAGTCATGGAGGTATTCGGTCATCTCCCTAGGGATAGGGCCGAATGTCCCCATGACTTTCCCCGAGTCTAGACCGGCCTCTTCGTCCGCTTGGGAATCGGTTCTTAAAATCGTTTTACAATTATATTCGTCGTTTGATTATCGATCCTACATCAATTGTCCCTTAGATGTGTTATTTTCGGGTAAACACCTACTAAACCCGTTAGTGGTGATATAAGTTTATGAACGTTAAGTAACTTCACAAACGGGATGTGAGACGTGCCACTCGATTAAATGGATCACTCGGACTGAATAATTGGGTTAATTGATCCTTAATTCGTAAACGCATCGATGATTCACGGAATGGCGTGAATGCCCTTTTCCACTAAAAATTCACAATTTCCAAATACCGAGTCGTGTAACACGAATAGAATTGATGTCCAGGGAGTACTCACGTGCCATGACTCGAGTCCGGGCCCGATTTGAGGCAGCCCGAGTCGGGACACGAGAGTCCTTCTTAGACTCCTTCGTGTAATTCGATCTCCCATTTATACATGAACATTGCAATTTTATCATCCAAGGGCATGATCGTCATTCCTTGATTCATCGATACCCTAGGCATTAGGAAGTTGGAAACGCCTCGATCTATGGACGAAAAAGGGCTACCCGTTCGGGTACGAGTCTCATTCGCACGGCCTATTCCGTCCACTTTCGGTGTTTCCACCTCCCTATCGTGGACTCGGTGGGGAGCATTTTACTTCAGTTATAAAACACGAGCAACCGGATTAATCGTACATTCGACTTAATCAAACACTAGATAATGGATAGGCGGAATGATAGGTTCCATTTTAGAGTCAAGACACGAGTTTGGCATAATTCGGTGAAGCCACAGTAACACTTAACTGAATAAGCATCTTAAAACGAACACACACATGTAATCGGCTTAGGACCCCATTCCAATCCGCCACTTATGCTTGCCTAGGATAGATACATTGTTTGCTAATCAACCCCGGTTAATAAACTGATTAAATCACGTACATTCAGCCTAATACACAATTCGTTTGTATTCACTGACACTTATCAGTTGTTGTCAGTTGCTTTCTATGTTGTGTCAGTTATATCAATTTTCTTTTGTTTTATTCTTGCTTTTGATGATTTATTGCGGTTCGGGCCTGAACCCATAGATTACGTGTTGCACGGGGTCCAACGCCCCAAATCACCGAACATGAGGTCCAACGCCTCTCAATTCATCGAGCGCGCGTAACCCGAGTGCGGAATGGGATCTAGCCTCGAGTCACCATCACACTCCAAATATATTCTATGTGGAAGGCAGTTTGGATTGAATGCGTGAAACGTGTTTAGATATCACCCGGGAGCTCGATCGGTCCAACGGTTACAGTGGGAACTAATCGGTTCTCCTGCAAACCGTCGGCTCGATTGGACTCGACCCCTGGTTCTTTGAGCCCGCGTTGCCTTAATTTGTTTATCGGTCATTCAAAACACACGGTGAGCCGGAGCGGAATATTGGTCCAATGCAAACCGATCGGGATCCATTTACTTATTCAGTTGCACTTTGTAATTATTCGAGAGAATATCGCGAGGATTTTGTTTGTACATTCATCCACTTGTAAGGATCCCCGACCGGTGAGCAAGAGGTCCGAGTGTCGAATCGGCCAAAATGGTCCATTATCACAAAGGGATGAGTAAGCTCGAATACTCGCGGTCTCGGTTCGCGCAGGGAATCGACCATCACGGTTCGATGAACTGTAACCCTAAGATAGTGAACCGATCCCTCGACAAACGAACCTACTCATCTTTCGGACTCTTAGCCCGACTTGATCAATTCATCGAATTTACGGTGTCAAAACGAGCGAGTTGAGCGCAACTCTGAATCACGCGATAAATAAACAAAATGGCAAGCCTAGCAAGCTAGAGTACCGAAAGGGCGTGCGGGATATAGGCTCGCACGTAATAGAACCCCCGAATTCGGATTTTTGGGTTCCATACGACCGTTGCCTTAGCATTTAGGTGTACCCCGTACCCCTAGACCCGGGTAACTTGCCGGCCCTCGACCTTCGGGTCGTAAAATGGCAAGTAGCGACTCCTTCTCACGTGCGTCCGTCGCGCATCCCCGGGAAGGTGGACACTCCCAAGCCGCGTTTGCTTAGGCGCGTGCATGCGTGCCCCGACGAGATAAAATTCGGGTGCGCACACCGGTTTTGGATATTGCTGAGCTCTCTAGTCACTCTGTTGCTCCTTGATGACCCCTGGACTCCTTCTGTCCAATGCATGTGTCATTTGCCCGATTTTGCCGACTTGAGGATGAATAGTGATTTTCTGCTCTGTTAAGTTGTTTTTCTGTATTCTGCTCAAGTTGTGGCTTGGATCATTGCTGATATTGTCGTTTGGGAAAATTGAGCCAAAATGGGGTGCTGACAGACCCGAACAGGAATTTGAAACCGGGATGGACCCGAACAGGAAATTTAAAACCGGGATGGACCCGAACAGGAATTTAAAACCGGGATGGACCCGAACAGGAAATTGAAACCGGGACAGACCCGAGACACTTGCTCGGGGATCGCTTAAAGCGTCAGGCGACGTGGTTTGCTTGGCGTTGGGCCTGGATTGCATCACCTGCGGCAACTGATGATGACCTTCCATCGTTTGTCCTTCTTTGAACATCGTCGGCTTGGACAGTGTGGCGTATCCCTCGACGGCTTCCGGCGTATCGATAGCACGACCTGTCACGTGAGACAGATATGAGTCTGTTAAGGAGGAGATGCCCCTTGGGTTTCCATGCACATTGCGATGAAGTTGCTTCGTCGGTGCTTTGCCCCTGGGGTGGCGGTGTGTTTGATCTGCCGGAAGCCGGCTTTGCTGCTAGGGCGATTGCTGGTTGCTCTGCCAGGTGCCGGCTTCATCGCAGGGGCGATTGTAATTTGCTAGGAATGCCCCGGTCGTGCGATGAGGGACTCGAGCTCTGGGGTAGAGCGCCTACGTATCCCGAGGGGTCGAAAATCAGAGTCCGCCTTAGTTCTTGTGTTTGTTGTACCTGTGATCCTGACATCATTAGTAAGTCATGGGATTACTAGCAATTTGTAAGCACATGTAAAAGGAAGTGTTTGTAACGCATGCTCTTCAGTTTCGGGTCGCCTGGGCAACCCGTGGAGAGTTTTTGCTTTGGTGATGCGAATGGGGGTCCTGCTTTCAGAGGCCCCGATGTGAGGCCTCCGGGGCTCCTGTTGGCCTTGCATGGGCATATCGAGACGTTCTCAAAAGTGCCCAAGCGGCTCTATCGGTTGTTCAACGCGCCTGTGAGCTTAGGACCCTCCTCATCAGAGTGCCGTAGGGCGGCTGCGTTTGTAACCCGCATGGGGAATTTTTGGTTCAAATTTGGTCAGACTTTGGTCTAGTCATTTCCAGAGTGTTATGACTAGACTCCCGAAAAGAAATGTCTAGTATTTTGGCTCTGTGGTAGCCGATTGAAAGGTGGCTGTGACCCGTTTTGGAGTTGTGCAATGACAAAGAGAAAAGAGAAAGCTTGGGGAGCACGTTGCCCAAGGCTAAAAGGATACACAGGTTCACGCCTGCCGTGAGATGTACCCCCCCTCTTCTTTCGACTTCTTGTCCTGTAGGCTATTGCGAAGTGCTCAGATGGGGTGCCTGCTTGTGCACCGTTCTTGAGGAAGAAATCGCCTATGACAGTTGAGCTGCGTTGAGGAGCCGATCGGGAATCGTGTTGGAGTAGATAACCTAGTCATTTCCCTTGGGGATCCCTAGTCCGCGTAGTGTGCAAAGACCCAGGGCGACTGCTTTGTTTATCTCTCATTTTACTCTTCTTTTGCTACGGTCACCCGCCTCGGGGCCATACCTCTCAACCTAAAGGGGATGAACTCTCCTTTTGCCACGACCGCCCGCCTCAGGATTTTTCAGTCGTGCCTCTCTTTACGTTCTGTCTTCGTCGAGGAGTTGCGACTGCCGCTTCCCTTTTTGTCGGGATTTGTTCATTTCTTTTGGATTGAGGGTGCCGGTGCTTTTGGTGAACCTCGGCATTGCCCCATTTTTTGTTGGCGGGTTTTTCCCGCTTCTTTTCTCTCTCTCTTCTCTTCTTTGTTGGCGAGTTTTTCCCGCGTTTTTTCGCTCTCTTTTTTTCGCAGCTGGGGTCTGCATTGTGCCCCTTGTATTTGTTTGAAACTCCTCGACTTTGCATCGCCGAGGCCACTTTTGTTTGCTTAGCCCCGTGGAGACTTGATGTACTTCGTTGTCCTAGCCCAATTTTGTGGTGGCTAGTTTTCTCAGAAGTTTGATTCTTGTGCACTCAAGAGTCGAACTTCGCATCTTTTGTCCTTGTAAACTTTACAAGTCCTTTCCCCTATTGTCTAAAACGAAAACAAAATTGCCCCAGGAGTGTGGGTGACCAAGGTTGCCTCTACGTGAATGTTGGACGGGGATGCCTTGATCTTTGTAGCCTGTGTTGGGAGTCTTGTACGATTGCCGCTCCTGATCGTGCGTTGTTTCTCCCGTGGAGGGTGCCCCTTAGAGGATAGGCGCCCTTGAAGCCGATTGTGTCCTGCCTCAGGGCTTATCGTTGCATGTTGTCAGTGATGGGTCTTTACAGTGGGGAAGGCCCGATTTGCCCTGAGGTGCCGCTCGATCTCGATGGAGACGCATGCTTCGAGGTTGATCGGTTTGTTCGATTGTCTCTATCTTTGACTTCGTGGGGGGTACATATTCGTCGGAAACCTCTCTCATCGAAGTATGAGGAAAGGGTCCGAGAGGAATTCTCAGGGAGATGTGAACTTGTGTATCGTTCTTCGCCTATGCCCGGCGTGTCCCTGTGAGAGATGACGAAGAAGATGATGCATTAGGTGATTGATCGGTGGAATATGCGGTAAGAAATGTGGAGTGGACCCATAGGAAAATCCCCTTGTCCAACGTGCGACCCATGGGGTGCCGCGCGTGGGGGACACTCAATTCCGAGATCTAGTCATCGCCACCCTGGAGTGGGCAGACCGTGGCTAGGGGCCGTATAGGTGTACTTTCCCCGATTGCGGGTTGGCATGTGCAGCCGTCCTAAGGAAGGCTAGAGGAGACGGATCCCATGAGGACCGACGAATCGAACAATTCCGACAGAACCAACAGGGCGTCTTCGGGGATGTCCTAGTGCTCCCGTGAAGGGTTCGTTCATGCCGGGAGCTTGTTTGGGGATGCATATAAATGTAAAAGAGAGTTTAGGGAAGAGTGCATGTTGCCCCAGTGACTGGTTGATGGCCACAATGGAGGGTGGGCAGGGATCATTCTCCGGTCGGAGATGTGATCGTGCTAGTGACTTTCGCGGAAGAGTGCATGTTGCCCCAGTGACTGGTTGATGGCCACAATGGAGGGTGGGCAGGGATCATTCTCCGGTCGGAGATGTGATCGTGCTAGTGACTTTCGCGGCGGGTGGGCAGGGCCATGCTCTGTTCGTCGGAGCTGTTGCTTGTGATCTTTTGCGGTTGAAGGATTAGACTTGCTCCTCGGAGTATCGCTTGGATGAATTTGAATCCAAGTCGATTTTGGATTTTAGATGAGCCTGAAAGCAGTAAATGCGAGGTGTCAAAACCTGAAAGCAGTAAATGCGGGGCCGGAGCCCAAAAGCAGTGAATACTAGGCCGGGGCCCGAAAGCAGTAAATGTAGGACCGAGGCCCAAAAGCAGTAAATGCAGGACCGAGGTCCGATGCGGGGCCGAAGCCCAAAAGTGGGGCCGAAGCCCAAAATTGGGGCCGGAGCCCGATGCAGGGCCGAAACCCAAAAGTAAATGCAGGGCCGGAGGTCGATGTGAGGTCGAAGCCTAATGCAGTAAATGCGGGGCCGGAGCCCGATGCGGGGCTGAAGCCCAATGAAATAAATGCGGGGCCGAAGCCCGATGCGGGGCTGAAGCCCTATGCAATAAATGCGGGGCCGGAGCCCGATGCAGGGCTGAAGCCCGATGCGGGGCTAAAGCCCGATGCAATAAATGCGGGGCCGGAGCCCGATGCGGGGTCGAAGCCCAATGCAGTAAATGCGGGGCCGGAGCCCGATGCAGGGCTGAAGCCCGATGCAATAAATGCGGGGTTGATAGGAAAGTGCAAGAAATGCGAAAGTAAAGGTCAATGCTGAGAAATAGCGCAAGGCGCTGCAATGTGGTGATGCTGATTTGCTTGCGGTTTTGCTTTGTGGAGCAGGGACGGGGACTTAGTGTTGAAATCCCAAGGAGCTGGATGGATAGGAGACGTTCATTGTCTCAATTGTGGTCGATCAGTATTCAGGCTGTCTTCTTGTGTAGAATTTCCTACAATGGGAAAAGAAAACAATGAAGGAGCAAACTATTTTCGCGATTTTAGCGTAAGGGCGTAGGGGATTGAACTAGCCTGGTAGGCGTCGTGCGAGCGCGCCGAGGGTGTGTGCATGGATAAGGTGGAGGCATGCTCGCACGACGCGGAATGACCCACTCGGTTGTGCTGGTGGATGCGCTCGGTTGCACGAAGAGACGTGTGCTCGGTTACGCGATGACGTTTGGCTGAGCTGGATTAGTGAGAAGCTAGCTTTGCTTAGGAAGATGGATCGGTCCTCGGACCATGGCTCGCCTTGCCGTGGAGGGAGGATGAAGGTCGTGGTCGGTCTACCTGTGAAAGAGGTCCTCACTTACTTGTATGGTGGGATGTTAGTTGTTATGCGAAATAGTAAATGAACAGAATGCATACGATGTGTGTATTTTCAAAAGCTAATGTTGTCATTTACATTGACTTGAAAGGTCTAAAGTGCAATGTAAATCTTGTAAAATAAAGTCCTAAGCTGATCTTCCACCACACTCGGAGTTTAAGCGAGCACAACCTTGGAAAGCACTGGTTTTAGGTGAGGGCCCTGCGAAGATATCTATCATATAGTGCATGTATGGTCTTCCACGAGCCCTTCCTAGACCTCTTCAGGGCGACGTTCGCTCAAGCGAGCTCCTGACCGTATCTCTGCAGCTTGGCGTGGGTTTGGGCGAGTTCCCTCCGAGGTTGTAGTTGGCCGACGAGTTCCTCATTCTGTGGAAGGTTGGTGAGATCCTGGTGAGCTAACGGACTATGTCAAGATGCGGGCAGGAGGCCGAGCAAGGCGTCCCTTACCAAGACGACAGAAAAATCTGCTTAGGACTCGTCAACATGAATGACATCCTAATTTTTGAAAACTGCATGATGCATGTGTGTAGAAAAAACAAATGCCTACGGCTTAATATAAATTACAAGGTTCATGTACATCACTCTCGAAATAGAAGAGACTCAAAGTGACACGCAGGCTGACCTGATGAACTGTTTGTTGGAGTCGGGTTGAAGGCTTGCATGGAGGCATAGCACGATGCATGGCTTGGTACTATAAGGACCGTGCTATCTATGGATGGGGGCTCCCGACTCAAGGGTGTGAATTCCTTGAAATCGAGCGAGGATCTTTGGGGGCCGGTTCGGTGGCATAGCCAACTCGATCCGTTCCCTTACTCGGAACCTCTAACTAACCTAGCTTCCTATTTTGGTGCCCATGGGATTTCGGACAAGGTACCTAGAAACCCGCTAGAATGATACGATGCAAGTGCGTAAAATAAATGTGTGCGAAATAAATGTGCTTAAAATAAATGTACGGAAAGCGATAAATAAACATGCAAGCAAGCAAACGGAATTGAGCCCGAACCCACTAAGTATGTCCCCAGTGGAGTCGCCAAGCTGTGCGCACCTGAATTTCATCTCGTCGGGGCACGCATGCGCGAAGCCTATGCAACGCGGCTTGGGGGAGTCCACCTTCCCAGGGACGCGCGACGGACACACGTGAGAAGGAGTCGCCACTTGTCATTTTACGACCCGAAGGTCGAGGGCCGGCAAGTTACCCAGATGTAGGGGTACGGGGTACACCTAAATGCTAAGGCAATGGTCATACGGAACCGAGAATTCCGAATTCGGGGGTTCTATTACGTGCAGGCCTATATCCCGCACACCCTTTCAGTACTCTAGTTTGCTAAGCTTGCCGTTTTATTTTATTTACCGCGTGATTTAGGGTTGCACTTGACTCGCCCGTTTTGACACCATAAAGCCGGTGAATCAATCGATTTGGGCCAAGGATCCGAAAGATGAGTAGACTTATGTGTCGAGGAATCGGTTCACTATCTTATTGTTACAGTTCATCGAACCGTGATGGTCGATTCCCTGCGCGAACCGAGACCGCGAGTATTCGAGCTTATTCATCTCTTAATGACAATAGACCAACTTGACCAGTTCGACACTCGGACCTCTCGCTCACCGATCGGGGATCCTTACAAGTGAATGAATGAATATACAAATAAAATTCTCGCGATGTTCTCTCGAATAATTACAAAGTTTAACTGAATAAGTAAATGGATCCCGATCGGTTTGCATTGGGCCAATGTTCCGCTCCGGCTCACCGTGTGTTTTGAATGACCGATAAATAAATTAAGGCAACGCGGGCTCAAAGAACCGGGGGTCGGGTCCAATCGAACCGACGGTTTGCAGGAGAACCGATTAGTTCCCACTGTAACCGTTGGACCGATCGAGCTCCCGGGAGATATCTAAACACGTTTCATACATCCAATCCAAATTGCCTTCCACATAGGCCATCTTTGGAGTGTGATGGTGACTCGAGGCTAGATCCCATTCCGCACTCAGGTTGCACGCACTCAGTGAGTTAAGAGGCGTTGGACCTCATGTTCGGTGATTTGGGGCGTTGGACCCCGTGCAACATGTAACCTATGGGCTCGGACCCGAACCGCAACAAATCAGCAAAAGCAAATGGAAAACAGAAGAAAACTGATAAAACTGATGGAAAACAGATAACAAATGACAAACGTAGGTGAATACAGACAAGTTGTGTATTAAGTCGAATGTACATGATTTAATCAGTTATCGACCGGGGTTGATTTGCAAACAATGTGTCTAGACTAGGCAAACATAGATGGTGGGCTAGAATATGGTTCTAAGCCGATTACATGTGTGAATTTGTTTTAGAATCCTTATTCAGTGAGATGACACTGCGGTTTCACCGAATTAGCCAAACTCGTATCTTGACTCTAGATTGGAATCTAATATTCCACCTATCCATTATCTAATGTTTGTTTAAGTCAAGTACATGATTAATCCGGTTCTTCGTCTTTTGCAACTGAAATAAAAAGGTTCACCACCGAATCTACGATAGGAAGATAGAAACACCGAAAGTGAACGGAATGGGCCGTACGAATGAAACTCGCACCCGAACGGGTTGCCCTTTTTCGTCCATTGATCGAGGTGTTTCGGTCTCCCTAACGCCTAGAATGTTGGCGAATCACGAAATGATGGTCATGCCCTTTGAACGGTAAAACGTGTAGGGCGTGTATGTGGAAGTTGGGATCGCATGACACGAAGAGGTCCAAAGAGGACTCGCGCACTTAGACATGAGCCTCCTCAAATCGGGCCTTGACTCGAGTCATAGAGCACGAGTGCTCCCTAGACACTAATTCTATTCGTGTTATATGTCTCGATGTTTTGAAATTGTGAATTTTAAAAGGGCACTCTCACCGTTTAGTGATTCGTCGACGCGTTTACGAGTTGATATTCGATTTATCCAATTACTTAGGCCGAGTGGTTTGTTTAGCCGAATGGTACGTCCTGTTTCCCGTTTGTGAAGTGGTTTAATGATTGAGACCGCGAACCTCAATTGTTATGGATCAATGAAATGATTGTTCGATATTAATGTACATAACATACGAATTAACATGAAACCAATGATTAAATGAAAATTGTGATTACAATCAATTCCAAGAATCGGTTTTGACCGTTTCTTGCATGCATAAAACGTCAAACGTGATAATAATACACATTCTATAAAGCCGATGCCGCCATGATCTTGGATGCGCAAACAAGCACATAATGCAAACGCAAATATCGTATTTAAAGGGAATCGATAAAACGGCGTCGGCTCATGCAACAACAAAATAAAATAAAATAAAATAAATACGGGAACCGACTAATTTTGGGGCGAAAGAGAGCTCCTTGGACCCGTGTGGTCCAAGGAAACTCTCGGCCACCTCCCATGGGGAATAACCGTGAGTTTCCGTGGCTTACACGGGTCAAGGCGACCTCTTCAACCCCGACTTAAGTTTTTTTCCGTCATATTAACACATTACACGTGGAAATCGATGACAAAGGCATGGGAACCGGCTAGTTTCGGGGAAAAAAGACCCTCTTAGCCTCGGGTAAGTCAAGGGAGGTCACGGGTCCCTCCCTTGGGACTAGACCGTGGGCTCCCATGACTCTACCGTGGCCAAGGGGTCTCTCCTATCTCGATCCAAACCGTTTCCCATCATGATACATGCATTTATACGTCATACGGATATAATACGGAGAGTAAACGTGCATGAAATTGCATGGTAGTGCATGGAATCACATGGAGACCCTAGTTTACGTGCAACATGTGTATTAACAATTTATCACCCCATAACAAGCGAAAATCGGAGACCTAGACCCATTTAAGTCGTAGAGAAATGTTACCTAGCCTCGGAACACGAGGAAAGAGTCGGAGAAGTGGCAAAGGGAATCGGGAGACTCGGCTGGAACGAACAGACCCGAACCGGTGCAGTCGGGTCGACTGGCAGACCCGACTAGCAGTCTGGCTTGTCGGGGCTGTACCGGTTGATCGGGATGGAATTTTCGCGCGGAACCAGTTGCGTTGGATTCCCAAGAGACTAAGGATCGCGCCTGTGGTGGTTTCGAAAGGAGAGCATGCGTAGATTTTCTGGAAATCGAAAACAAAGTCCGGTTAGCTAGCAGAAAACAGAACCGACTGGGCAGAACTGACCCGACTGGGCAGGTCAGAAAGAAAATGGTTGTCCCGGAGGCTCTCGGTGGTATTTTGCTGCAAGGTCGGCGGCATTGGACTCCTAACTCATTGAGAAAGAAATAGTTTCCCAAGTGTTCTGATGTGTTCGGAGACCACTGTGATCTCCGTTTGTTAAAAATGAGTCCCGAAGGCTTGTCGAGAGGCGTTTATGACCATTAAAACGTCACTCGGGAGCTCGGTATGATTTGCTTGGTCCAAGCCAAAATGATTTCCTAGCCCCTGGGGGTTGTTGGGAGTGGGTGGTGCAAAGCTCGGGCGTCAACATTTCCTCGAATGAGCTCTAAGCGCAAGATTCCGCTAGAAAGGGGCCCTCTTGTTGCCGGAATAGTACTCGGGAAACCTAAATGGATTGTACAATGCGATCAGGGTTCGTTTTCCCAGGCCTTGAGGTCTTCGGGATTGGTTGGCGCGGATTTCATGCACTGACGATTCATTAAAAGCGTCTCTGGCCACGTTTCTATGCAAAAAGGAGCCCTTTCTCCGGGTCGGGATCTGCTCGGGAGACCAAGACTAACTCTTAAAGGCAGTTTGAAACTTATTCCTTGGTCCTGGTGGTCCTTGGGTGTGTACAGGCCTATTTCCGGGTGCCGTTTACTTGTCCGTGGATCGGGCGTCCGGGGAGCCCCGTTAAGAAGGCGTCTGCAAATGTTCGGGAGTGCCCCGGCTTAAGCAGGAGGCTTCTGAAATGCGCTCGGAGGTGCCATTGGTCATTTTGGTACCGAGAGGGATTTTTAAAGTCCCATATTGGATATCTCCTGACGCTCCGATGATCCGGCAATGAATAGTGCCATAGTGCCGGCTTATGTTATTTTGGGGTTCGTTGTTTATCTTCCCTTTTGATTGCCCTTCTGAGCCTTTTGGAGGACCCTGCTTCTCTTCTGTAGTCTGTGCTCCCACGTCCGTGTGTTCGCCTCCGATTATCGGGTCATGAATAGTAATTTGAGCTTCGGCTGGGAGTCCTTTGTTGGAGCCGGTGGACCAAAATGGATGCTGACAAACTTCCCCTCCTTAATCCCTCTTAAGAAATTCGGATGCCCTAAGCACCATTTAATTACACTTAACTTCACTCAATCTTGTCATTAAACTTGCATTTATAAGTCCATTGGGTCATTAACTTAATGACAACTCTTCTTGCAACCTCTCTCTAGCTTTCTCACTCAAGAACACTCTCCAAACTCCCCTCATTTTCCAGATTTTGCTCAGCCCCATAACAGTCCGAATACAAGGCCGGTTTGCCCGAAAACCCAACCGTTTTCCGGCGACCGCCATCCAACCTGATCCAAACTTGACCAAACTTCATATCCCACACGTATTCGACCTTCCGAGTCCATTTACGGTGTTAGTTTTGCCATTTGAAGTCATCTAGGTCCCCTTTCAGCCCAATCCAGATTCGGGTCCCTAGGGAGTTTCCCAGTTTCTAGGCGAGTTCTTCCTTCCCGACTCATCCGAGCCTCAAACAAACTACATATCCCACATGTATTCGACCTCCCTAGTCCATTTCCAGTTTTAGTTTTGCAATTTGAAGCTCCCAGCCACCCGAACCAGCTCTGTCCAGAACCTGGTTCCGTAGGCGTTTTCACGGCTTCCCGGGCTTCCTGGACATTTCCACTACCTCACGACTATGGCGAGTCGTGTCAAAACTTCCTAGGGGTTCCTCATGACCCTCACTCTCCCCCGTGACAAGGTGGTCGCGTGCCGAGAGCCACTCAACCGTGCACCACCGCCATTTCTCTCTTTTCTCCCTTCACAGAATTTTCCAGTTTTTACCGGTTTTCTTTGTATCTCTTAGGACAATCAACATGTCCAATCTTCACGAAACCACTGCAGGCATGATCCTCAGTCAGTTAGGAGTCCAATGCCACCGATCTTGCATCAAAAGACCACCGGAAGCCTCCCGTAGAGTAGTTTCTTCATCGGGTGCCAGTCGGGTCTGTGCCTCTGGTTTTCTATTCTGACCCGAACTTTGCAGGAACATACAGGTCAGCTCGGGTTGAATCTCGCTACGAGCCACATATCACCGTGATGCTCACTCAGTTAGGAGTTCAATTCTACCAACCTTGCATCAAAAGACCACCGGAAGCCTCCCGTAGAGTCGTTTCTTCATCGGGTGCCCGTCGGGTCTGTTCCTCAAGTTTTCTTTTCTGACCCGAACTTTACAGGAACATACAAGTCAGCTCAGGTTGAATCTCACTACGATCCACCTATCACCGTGATCCTCAGTCAGTTAGGAGTCCAATGCCACAGTCCTTGCATCAAAAAACCACCTAGAGCCTCCTATAGAGCCTTTTCTTTATCGGGTGCCAGTCGGGTCTGTTTTGCCCCGACTGGGTGCGTCTCTTTTTATTGACCCCGACTTTGTTTTTGATTTTTAGAAAATCTACGTGTGCTCTCATCCCGAAACCACCGCAGACGCGATCCTTTGTCTCTTGGGAATCCAACGCAACTGGCCCCGAGCAAAAATTCCATCCCGATCAATCGGTACAGCCCCGACAAGCGGGACTGCCAGTCGGGTCTGCCGCCGACCCGACTTCACTGATTCAAGTCTGTTCATTCCAGGGGGCAGAATCGACTTCCCAAGGCTGTTTTTCCGAATTTCCTCTACTTTTCCCACATCCCGGGGCTAGGTATAATCATTCCCAACTCAAGTCGTTTGTGGGGCGATAAGGCGGTCCATGACCGATTCGCATGCAAGTTTATGTTTTCATGTGTTTTTACATCGTATTATGCATGTCTTCATCATATACAATGCTAGCATGTCGGGAAATAGCTTGAATCGGAGTCGAAGAGACCTTGTTGGCTCGGGCAAGCCAAAAGAGCCTCTTGGCCTCACCCCAAGGGAGGTGGCTGAGAGCCCCTCTTAGCTTCCTCGGGCCATGGATGGTCTCCTTTCCCCGACTCAAGTCGTTTCCCGAGTTTTTACATTTTTCGCTTCCCATGAGTCGGTGTCGTTTTATCGATTCCTCTAAATATCGTGTTTGTCCTTGTTTGTATGTTTGATTGCGTTTCTAAGATCATGGCGGCACCGGCTATGTAAAAATGTACGTTGTCATTGTGTTTGATGTTTTACGCATGCAAAAAAGGTCAAAACCGATTCTTGGAATTGGTAGTAATCACAATTTTCATTTAATCGTTGGTTTCATGTTAATTCATATGCTAGGTACGTTAATATCGAACAATCATTTCATTGATCCATAACAATTGAGGTTTGAGGTCTCAACATTAAACCATTCCACGAACGGGAAATGGGACGTGTCATTTGGTTAATGAAATCATTCGGCTTAAATAATTGGACAAATTGAATATTAATTTGTAAACGCATCAACGGATCACGAAATGGCGGAAATGCCCTTTTCTTTAAAAGCCTACAATTTCAAAGCACCGAGACGTGTGACGCGGATAGAATCATTGTCTAGCGAGTATTCACGTACTATGACTCGAGTCTGGGCCCAATTTGAGGCAGCTCAAGTCGAGATGCGCGAGTACTCTTTAGACCTCTTCGTGTCATACGATCTTTAATTTATATGTGAACTACACACGTTCTACCACTCAAGGGCATAATCGTCATTCCGTGATTCACCGATATCCCTAGGCATCAGGGAGTTGGAAGCACCTCGATCTATGGACGAAAAGGGGCGGCCCGTTCGGGCGCGAGTTTCGTTCGTACGGCCCATTCCGTCCACTTTCGGTGTTTCTATCTCCGTATTGTATATTCTGTGGCAGGCATCTTTATTTCTGTTGCAAAACACGAAAAACCGGATTAATCATGCATTTGACTTAATCAAACATTAGATAATGGATAGGCGGAATACTAGATTCCAATCTAGAGTCAAAATACGAGTTTGACAAATTCGGTAAAACCACAGTGACACCTCACTGAATAGAGTTCTAAAACAAATTCACACATGTAATTGGCCTAGAACCATATCCCAGCCCACCTCTTTGTTTACCTAGGTTAGATATATTGTTTGCTAATCAACCCCGGTTAATAACTGATTAAATCACGTACATTCGGCCTAATATACAACTTGTTTGTATTTATCTGCATTTATCAGTTTTTGTCTGTTTTTCATCAGTTTTATCAGTTTTCTTTTGTTTTCCATTTGCTTTTTGCTGATCTGTTGCGACTCGGGTCCAAACCAATAGGTTACGTAATACACGGGGTCCAACACCCCAAATTACCGAACACGAGGTCCAACGCCTCCTAACTCACTGTGCGTGTGCAACCCGAGTGCGGAATGGGATCTAGCCTCGAGTCACCATCTCACTCCAAGTATGGCCTATGTGGAAGGCAATTTGGATTGGATGTGTGAAACGTGTTTAGATATCACTCGGGAGCTCGATTGGTCCAACGGTTACAGTGGGAATCAACCGGTTCTCCTGCAGACCGTTGGTTCGATCGGACCCGACCCCCGGCTCCTTGAGCCCGCGTTGCCTTAATTTATTTATCAGTTATTCAAAACACATGGTGAGCCGGAGCGGAATATTGGCCCAATGCAAACCGACCGGGATTCATTCACTTATTTAGTTGTATTTTGTAATTACTCGAGAGAACATTGTGAGAATTTGTTTGTACATTCATTCATTCATTCATTTGTAAGGACCCCCGATCGGCGAGCGAGAGGTCCGAGTGTAGAACCGGTCCAGTTAGTCTATTGTTGCCAAGAGAGAGTAAGCTTGAATACTTGTGGTCTCGGTTCGCGCAGGAAATCGACCATCACGGTTCGACGAACTGTAACGCGAAGATAGTGAACCGATTCCTCGACGCACGAGTTTACTCATCTTTCGGATTCTTGGCCCAATTTGATCAATTCATCGACTTTACGGTGTCAAAACGGGCGAGTCCAATGCAACCCTCAATCACGTGGTAAATAAACAAAACGGCAAGCCTAACAAGCTAGAGTACCGAAAGGGCGTGCGGGATATAGGCCCGCACGTAACAAAACCCCCGAATTCGAAATTTTCGGTTCCGCACGACCATTGCCTTAGCATTTAGGTGTACCTCGTACCCTTAGACCTAGGCGACTCAACGGCCCTCGACCTACAGATCGTAAACAGTAAGTGGCGACTCCTTCTCACGCGCGTCCATCGCGAGTCCCTGGGAAGGTGGACAATCTCAAGCCGCGTTGCATAGGCGCGCGCATGCGTGTCCCGACGAGATGAAATTCGGGTGCGCACAGCTTCAGCCCGGTTCAAGGCCAAAATTACCGGAAAACTCAGCCGTTTTCCGGCGATCGCCACCCAACTTGAACCAAACTAGGCCAAACTTCTTACCCCACATGTATTCGACCCCCCGAGTCCATTTCCACGCTTAGATTTTGTATTTGAAGCCTTCAATCTAGTGTTCCAAGTCTGGTCAGTATTGGGCTTCTAGGCGTTTCTCGGGTCCTAACCGGGTTTCCTTGGCCTCTCCTTGCTTTCACGACTATGGCGAGTCATGCCATCATCTTCTAAGGGTTCCTCACAACCCTCACTCTCCCTCATGACAAGGTGGTCGCGTACCGAGAGCCGTTCAGCTGTGCACCACTGCAATTTCCCTCCTTTCTCCCTTCACAGATTTTTTTCAGTTCTTACCGATTTTCTTTGTATCTTCCAGAAACATCCAGACATGTAACCCCGCAAAACCACCACAAGAACAATCCTCAGTTAGTTAGGAGTCCAATGCCACCAACCTTGTTGCAAAATATCATCGGGAGCCTCCGGGAGAGCCATTTTTTCTGACCTGCCCAATCGGGTCAATTCCGCCCAGTCGGGTCTGTTCGTTTTTTGACATTCTTCACTTTTCTTGCAGATCGGGTCGACCTGAGTCACTTCTTGCAAAACAACCACCACAGCCACCTCCGAGGGTCTCTTAGGAGTTGGGAGCCACCGACCTTGCATCAAAAGACCACCGAGAGCCTTCTGTAGAGCCTTTTCTTCATCCGGTGCCAGTCGGGTCTGTTTTGACCCGACTAGGTCTGTCATTTTTTATCGACCCATCTTTGCTCGTGTTTTCAGGAAAATATAGACATGCAATCCGCATGAAACTACTTCAGGCGCGATCCTCGGTCAGTTAGGAGTCCAACACAACCGGCCTTGTGCGAAATGGCCACCTAGATCGACCGACATGGCCCCGACAAGTCGGACTGCCAGTCGGGTCTGCCAGTCGACCCGACTACTCCGACTTGGGTCTGTTCGTTCCAGGGGGTAGAACTGACTTCCCAAACCCATTTTTCCGACTTTCCTCGACTTTTTCAGCACCCCGGGGCTAGGTATAATCATTCCTGACTTAGAGAAGTTAGGACTTTTACGTTTTCTTTGCATGAGTGGGGCAATAAGGCGGTCCATGATCGATTTGCATGGAAGTTTACATTTTTATGCATTTTTATGCCATATTATGCATGTCTTCATCGTATAAAGTGCTAGCATGTCGGAAAAAGGCTGGAATCGAAGTCGAGGAGACCATGTTAACTCGGGCAAGCCAAAGGAGCCCCTCAGCTTCACCCCCAAGAGAGGTGGCCGAGAGCCCCTCTTGGCTTCCTCGGGCCATGGATGGCCTCCTTTCCCCGACTCAAGTCATTTCTTGAGTTTTTACATTTTTTCGCTTCCCATGAGTCGGTGCCGTTTTATCAATCCCTCTAAATATCGTGTTTGTGTATGTTTGCATGCTTATATGTGTTCCCCGAGATCATGGCGACACCAGCTATATAAAATGTGCGTTATTATCGTACTTGATATTTTATGCATGAAGAAGCAGTCAAAACCGATATAGGAGACGATCCATGACCTAAGCTGAGTCAAGGAGGTTTTCGGCTTCCCCCCTTGGGGGATGGTCGAATGCCCCTTGACCTTCCTCGGGTCGAGGACGGCCTCCTCTATCGCTTTAAAACCAGTTCTTGGAATTGATTGCAATTACATTTTTTTGTTTAGTCATTAGTTTCGCATTAGTTCGTATATTAGGCGCGTTAGTTTTGGATAATCGTTACATTAATCTATAACATTTGAGGTTCAAGGTCACAACCATTGAATAATTCCACATACGGGAAAATGGGACGAATCATTCTGCTAAATAGACCATTCGGCTTAAATAAAATTGCACGAATCAACCACCAATTTATAATCGCGTCGACGGATCACAAACCATCGGGAGTGCCCTTTTTTAAAATTCACAATTTAAAACACTGAGATGCATAACACGAATAGAATTGGCGTCTAGCGTGGACTTGTGCGTCTTGGCTCGAGTCCGGGCTCGATTTGAGGTGACTTAAGTCAAAGCATGCGTGTCTCCCTCAGACCTCTTCGTGTCGCGCGATCTCGATTTCACTAACTCTTTACACATTTCACAAACCAAGAGCACAACCGTTGTTTCGTGATATGCCGACATTCTAGTCGTTAAGGAGATCGAAACACCTCGATTTATGGTTAGGAAAGGACAGCCCGTTGGGGTGCGAGTTTTATTCGCATGGCCCGTTTCATCCACTTTCGGTGTTTCCGTCATCTTACCGTAGATTTGGTAGTTAGTGTTATCTCTATCACAAAACATATAAAAACGAATTAATCATTCACTTGACTTAATCAAACATTAGATAATGGTTATGTGGAGTTCTAAGTTCCAAATCTAGAGTCAAAACAGGAGTTTGGCGTATTCAGTGAAACCCCAATGTCACTAACAAAATAAAGTCTTAAAACAAACCCACGCACATAGTTGGCCTAGAATTGCATATTAGTACATCCATTTGCTTGCCTAGGGTAGATAAATTGTTTGCCAAATGACCCCGGTTAATAACTGATTAAATCATGTAAATTCGGCTTAATACACAACTTGTCTGTATTTGTTTGTATGTATCAGTTTTTGTCTGTTTTCATTTGTTTCTATCAGTTTTTCTCTGTTTTCTATTATTGCTTGTAGATTTGTTGCTGTTCGAACATGAACCCATAGGTCATGCTTATCACGGGGTCCAACACCCCCAAACCATCGACCACGGGGTCCAACACCCCAATGTACATCGAACGCGTGCAACCCGAGTGCGGAATGGGTTCTATCCCTGAGTCACCACTCTACTCTGAGTAATGTCTATGTGGAAGATGACTCGGATCGAGTGTGTGAATCGCGATTAGACATCACCCGGGAGCTCGAACGGAATATTGGCCCAATGCAAACTGACCGGATCCATTTACTTTATTCACTTGTACTTTGTAATTATTCGAGTTAACATTGCGAGGATTTCATTTGTACATTTATTCATTCATTTGTAAGGATCCCCGATCGGTGAGCGAGAGGTCCGAGTGTCAAGCCGGTCAAGTCGGTCCATTGCCACCTTGATATGAGTAAGCCCGAACACTCGCGATCTTAGTTCGCGCAGGGAGTCGACCACCACGGTTCGACGAACTGTAACGCGAAGATAGTGAACCGATTCCTCAAGATGTAAGCCTACTTTTCTTTCAGGGCCTTGGCCCGAAGCGATCATTTTACCGAATTTATGATGTCAAAACGGGCAAAGAGAGTGCCCTGATGAGATTAAAATTCGGGTGTGTACAAGGGGGATCATGGTGCTACCGAAATTTTGAATGTGATTAGGGTGGGGAAATGTCAAGGTAGAGTGTGGGGAAAGGAAGAGAAGAGAAATGAGACTTGATGGATGGAAGGATGGATGGGAGAGGTGTAAGAGATATTTTCAGTTGAATGGAGGAGGCTCATTTGGCTTGCTCTTAGAGGAGTGCCATGGCTCGTGGCTCGGCTTGGCTTGGCTTGGCTTAGCTAGCTTAGGGGTCCCACTTGGTTAGGAAGAAAGCCGGAAGAAGCTCAAGGCTCGATTGGTCGCTGTTTGATTTTTGTGGCTCATTTGAACGACGAATTATCAATGTACATGCGAATATGATTTTAATGAGCCTAATATTGACATGCTCCTTGTGGGCGAACGCTCGGGTGGCCCGGGGACTCAAAAGCCGATTTTGCTCCGTTTGGATGATCGGAGCGAAGTTGTCCGTTTATGTCACCTGTTCGCGCCTCTGCGTGCTGTACTACTCGTGTCGGCATTCTTTGTGCTTTGGGCAGAATGATTGACTCGCCGACCTCGGCTGGAGATCGACAATCGGAGACATCCTAGGAAACCGCGAACGAGGCTTTCTCTGTGTTTCCCGAGTGTTATGATGTGTTCAGAGACCGGTGTGATCTCCGTTTGTCGAAAACGAGCCCCGAAGGTTTGCCGGGAGGCGTTCGTGACCACTGAAACGTCACTCGGGAGACCGGTATGATTTGCTTGGTCCGAGCCAAAATGATTCCCCAGACCCTAGGTGTTGTAGGGAGTAGGTGGTCTAGAGTTCACACGTTAACTTTTCACTGAATAAGCGCCGAGTGCGGGATTTCGTCTGAAAGGGGCCCTTTTGCACCGAAATGGTACTCGGGAAACCTAAACGAGTTGTGTAGTGCGATCAGAGTTTACTTCCCCGGGCCTTGAGGTCCCTGGGATTGGTTGGCGCGAATTTCTTGTACTGACGATTTGTGAATGAGGTCTACGACTACGTTTTTCTATAGAAAGGACCCATTTTTCTCTGGTCGGGATCCACTCGGAAGATCAAGATGAGTTTCGAAAAATAGTCTGAAACTTGTTCCCTGGTCCTGGTGACCCTTGGGTGTGTGCAGGCCTGTTTCCGAGTGCCGTTTATCTATTTGTGGATCGGGCGTCTCGAGACCCCATTAGGAAGGCGTCTGCAAATATTCGGGGGTGCCCCAGCTTAAGCAGGAGACTTCTGAAATGCGCTCGGAGGTGCCATTGGTCATTTTGGTACCAAGAGAGATTTTTAGAGTCTCATATTGGATACCTTCTGGTGCTCCGGTGATCCGGCGATGAATAGTATCATAGTGCCGACTTCTGCAGTTTTAGGGTTCGCTGCTCATCTGTTTTTCTGATTGCCCTTTGTGTCTTCCTGGTAGTACCTGCCTCTCTTCTGTAGTCCATGTCCTCATGCCTGCGTGTTCGCCTCCGTCGGTCTGACCATGAATAGCAACTCGAGCTTTGATTAGGTGTTCTCTGTTGGAATTGGTGGGCCAAAATGGGGTGCTGACAGGCGGAACTCTAGGTTCCAAATTCATAGTCAAAACACGAGTTTGGCATATTTAGCGAAACCGCAGTGTCATTTACAAAACAAAGTCTTAAAATCAACTCACACATGCATAATCAGCCTAGCATTGCTTCCTAGCATGTTCTTCTGCTTGTCTAGGTTAGACAAATTGTTTGCTAATTAATCCCAATTAATAACTAATTAAATCACGTAAACTTGACATAATACACAACTTGTCTATATTTGTCTGTATTTATCAGTTTTTGTCTGTTTTCATCTGTTTCTATCAGTTTCCCTTTGTTTTCTATTATTACTTGCCAATTTGTTGCGGTTCGAACCCAAACCCACAGGTCACGCCTATCACGGGGTCCAACGCCCTAAACTATCGATCATGGGGTCCAACGCCCCCACGCACACTTAATGTGCGCAACCCGAGTGCGGAATGGGGTCTAGCCCCGAGTCACTACCTTGCTCTGAGTATGGTCTATGCAGAAGACAACTTGGATCGGGTGTGGGAATCGCAGTTAGTCATCACCCGGGAATTCAACCGATCCAACGGTTATCGTGAGAATCGATCCATTCTCTCGTCTACAGTCGGTCCGGTCGGACCCGACCCCCAGCTCCTTGAGCCCGCGTTGCCTTAATTTACTTATCGGTCATTCAAAATCTCGCTGTGAGCCAGAGTGGAATATTGACCCAACGTAAGCTGATCGGGATCCATTTACTTTATTTAGTTGTATTATGTAATTATTCGAGTGCATTTTGTGAGGTTTTTTATTTGCATATTTATTTGTTCATTTGTAAGGACCCTCGGTCGACGAGCGAGAGGTCCGAGTGTTGAACCGGTCAAGTTGGTCTATTACTACCTAGAGATGAGTAAGCTGAATACTCGCGATCTCGATTCACGCAGGGAGTCGACCACCACGGTCCGATGAACTGTAATGTGAGAATAGCGAAACGATTCCTCAACGCGCAAGCCTACTTCTCTTTTGGGTTCTTGGCTCAACTTAATCGATTCATCGACTTTGTGGTATCAAAACGGGCGAGTCAAGTACAACCCTAAATCTCGCTGTAAATAAATAAAATTGCAAGCCTAGCAAGCTAGAGTACCAAAAGGACGTGCGGGATATAGGCCTGCACATAATAGAACTCCCAAATTCGAAATTTTCGGTTCCGTACAGACCATTGCCTTAGCATACTAAGCGAATCCCATACCCCTAGACCCGGGTAACTTACCGGCCCTTGACCTTCAGGTCGTAAAATGGTAGGTGGTAACTCCTTCTCACGTGCGTCCGTCCCCAGGAAGATGGACACTACCAAGCCGCGTTGCATAGGCGCACGCATGCGGGCCCCAATGAGAGAAAATTCGGCTCCACACAGCTTGGCGACTCCGCTGGGGAGATCATGATGAGGGTTCAGCCTCGTCCCCGCTTGCTTTACTTGCTTATTTATTTATTACTTTTCGCAATTTCCCGCTTATCTACTTTACACACTTTTATTTAAAGCACTCGCATTGCATATCACGCTAGCATTAGGTACCTATGGGTCGCGTCCCACAATCGGTGTTAGGCAACCCAGGTTAGACAAGGGTTCAAAGTAGGGGTACTGTACGCAATTCGACTGTCGCTTAGGCCTTAAAAAGAATCTCGATCGATTTCAAGGAATTGACACCCTTGAGTTTGGGGCCCTCCATCCCTAAGTAACACGATCCCTGTAGTAACAAACCATACATTGTGCTATGCCTCCATGCAAGCCTTCAACCTAACTCTGACAACAGTCCATCGAGTCGGCCTACGAGCCACTTGAGTCTTTTCCATTTCAAGAGCGGTGTACATGTACCTTGTAATTTCCATTAAGCCATGGACATTTACTTTCTTCGTACACATGCATCATGAAGTTTTTTAAAAACTAAGATGTCATTCACTTTGACGAGTCCTCAGCGGATTTTCCTGTCGTCTTGGTAAGGGACGCCTCGCTCGGCCTCCTACCCGCGCCTCGACAGAGTCCATCAGCTCACGATGACCTCACTGAACTACCATAGAATGAGGAACTCGCCGGCCAACCACAACTTAAGAGCAAGCTCGCCCAAAGTTGCGCCAGGCTACAGAGACGCAATGAGGAATTTGCTTGAATTTCCACTAAAAATGGCATTTTCTGCTCCTCGGAGGTCACTCGGGAAACTAAAAAGGGTTTTGCTGTCTGTTTTGCCCAATTGCGTCTATTCGCTGGAGTTTTCAGGGTAATGTAGGGTCAACTTCGTTTGCCGTTATTCCGTCAGACCAATCTCCAGTTATGCATCTCCAGCGAAGGGTATGCTTGTTCTATCACTCAGAAGTCATTCGAAGTGTCTGTGTAACTTCTAGGAGACAATCTGAAACACTGTTCATGCTCTGTATGTTAGTGGGACATGGCTGCGTCTGACATTTAGAATTAACTTTTCTCTGATAAACCGACATTTTTTGACTTCCATTGAAAAGTTGTCTGTATACAAAAAGTTGTTATGTATAGAGCAGATGATTTGCAAAATGTGTTTGAAGACACTTTTCATCTGTTTGGCACTGATGTGGATTTTTGGAGTCTAATATTGGATATTTTCTGATGGTTGAGCGAACTATCGGAAAATAGCACTGTCGGCGTGGTATTTTGAAAAATGCCGGTTTGGGGATGGTTTGGCTTCTGCTTGCTCTGTTAGCTCTGGATGACCCAGGAAGTTCTTATGTTGTTCACCCATATCATCTGCTTGTTCTTGCTGACTACTGATACTGTTGCTTGGATTGATGAGCCAAAATGGGGTGCTGACAAAGGCCAAACTTGCAGGAAAACGGCGGAAAACAAATCGTATTTCGACGACCGCCCCTCGGCTTAGCCCAAACTTCAAACTAAACGTAGAACCCCATGTTCTTGACCTCCCGAGTCCATTTCCGTGGTTAGTTTTAGTGTTTGGAGCCTAGCCCAATACATAAGTTGTCCAGAATTCGGATTCCGGGTGGCAGCAACTTCATGGCCCGAGTCATCCCTTTAATCGAGCCCCTTCTTGGCGTTTTGGCTTGAGCATATCCTTAAGCACTTCCCCAAGGGTCCTCTCGGAGCAAGGAGCCATCAAGAAACCCCTTAAAGCTCACTCAAACTCGTGTTTTTCCTTACCGGGTTCAAAAATATAGTTTTGGCTCTAACTGGTTCTTTCGTGTTTTCGGGTTAGCATAGGTTCTCACACACTATGAACCACCCACAACAACCTCAGGCACTCACCAGGGGTCCTCTCGGAGCAGGGAGCCACCGTACAACTCAGCAAAACCATCCCTTTCTCTCACTTTTCCTTACCAGGTTCAAAAATACAATTTTGGACTAACTGGCTTTCTCTTTGGTTTCCAGTTTGTTGCAGATCTTGGCATGCCTCGAGCCATCCATAGGCACCTCCAGCATCCTCTTAGGAGTTGAGCCATCCCGTGCTGACTTGGAGAAGCCATCCTGAAGCCACCAGAACGGTCGAGTTCTTCCCGATGTCCTTGGTTCCTCTCGGGTGAATAGTACCGCCTAGGGACCCGAATTCCAGCAAGCTTTTCCTAGTCACTTCTTCGACGTTTCCTCACATCCCGAGGCTGGGTATAACATCTTTACAACTTAGAGAAGTAGGCCTCTTTGTTCCCTAGGCTTATGGGGTGATAAGGTGGTCCATGACCGATTTATATGCAAGTTTATGTTTTTAAGTGTTTTCACATATTTTTATCCCATTTATCATGTTCATACGTCGTTGTAACACATGTATCATGGCTGGAAACAACCGAAGTTGAGGTGGAAGAGATTGCTATGGTACGGTTGAGCCATGGAAGCCGTGTGCTTCCCTGAGTCACCCAAGGCTATGATGGCCTCTCCTTCCCCAAATATAGTCGTTCCTCGCTTTTATGTTTCCATCGTTGCGTTGTATGATAGTCTGACGAGAATAGACAATTTCGGTGTCGAGGAAACCACCACGGCTTGGGAAAGCCAAATGAGGCTTTCGGTTAACTCCTTAAGGAAGTTGGCCGAGACCTCATGTGGCTTGCCCAAGCCTCAAATGGTTTCCTCTACCCCGAAATAAGTCTGTTCCCGTGTTTTCATGTTTTGTCATTATATGAGCCGATGTCGTTTTATCGATTCCTTTAAATATTGTGTTTGTGTTTGTGTTTGTGTTTGTGTTTGTGTTGCGTGTTTGTTTGTGTTTCCAAGATCATGGCGGCATCGGCTTTGCAAAATGTGTGTAATTGTCGAGCTTGATGTCTTATGCATGCAAGAAATGGCTAAAACCGATATAGAAGACCATCTGTGACCCAAGCCGGGTCAAGAGGACTCTCGGCCCTCCTCCTTAGAGAGTGGCCGAATGACCCTTGACCTCCCTTGGGTCGAGGATGGCATTCTCTATCGCTTTAAAATCAGTTCTTGGAATTGATCGTAATTGCATTTTTTGTTTAGTCGTTAGTTATGCGTTAGTTTGTATGTTAAGCGCGTTAATTTCGTACAATCGCTCCATTAGCCCACAACATTTTAAGGCTTGAGGCCACAACCACTAATAATTTCACATACAGAAAAATGGGACATGTCATTTGACTAAGCAAATCATTCGACTTAAAATAAATCGCACTAATCGGCTATCAATTTGTAACTGCGTCGACGGATCATGAAACATCAGAAATGCATTTTTAAAATTCACAATTTCAAAGCACTGAGACGCATAACACGTATAGAATCGGTGTCTAGGGTGGACTTGCGTGCCTTGACTCGAGTCCGGGCCCGAATTGAGGCAACTCAAGTCGAGGTATGTGAGTCTTCTTTAGACCCCTTCATGTCACGCGATTTCAATTTTACACAAGCACTTTACACATTTCGCAAACCAAGGGCATAACCGTCATTTCGTGGCTCGCCGACTCTCTAGGCGTTAGGTAGATTGAAACACCTCAATTTATGGTTAGAGATAGGCAGCCCGTCCGGGTGCAAGTCTCATTTGCATAGCCCTCTTCACCCGCTTTCGGTGTTTCTGTCATCCTACTGTAGATTCGGGTATTTAGCACTGTTACCACTATCATAAGATATGCAAATCTCTATTAATCATTTATTTGACTTAAACAAACATTAGATAATGGATAGACGAAACTCTAGGTTCCAAATTAAGAGTCAAAACACGAGTTTGGCATATTCAGTGAAACCGCAGTGTCATTTACAGAACAAAGTTTTAAAATCAACTCACACATGCATAATCAACCTAGCACTGCTTCCTACCATGTTCTTCTGCTCGTCTAGGTTAGACAAATTATTTGCCAATTAACCCTGGTTAATAACTGATTAAATCACGTAAACTCGACATAATACATAACTTGTCTGTATTTCTTTGTATTTATCAGTTTTTGTTTGTTTTCATATGTTTCTATTAATTTCTCTCTGTTTTCTATTATTACTTGTTGATTTGTTACGGTTCGAACCCCAACCCATAGGTCACGCCTACCACGGGGTCCAAGGCCCTAAACCATCGATCACTGGGTCCAACGCCCCCACGCACATTGAATGCGCGCAACCCGAGTGTGGAATGGGGTCTAGTCCCGAGTCACTACCTTGCTCTGAGTATGGTCTATGAGGAAGATAACTTGGATGGGGTGTGGGAATCAAAGTTAGTCATCACCCGGGAATTCAACCGATCCAATGGTTATTGCGAGAATCGATCCATTATCTCGTCTACCGTCGATTCGGTCGGACCCGACCCCTAGCTCCTTGAGCCCGCGTTGCCTTAGTTTACTTATCGGTCATTCAAAATCTCGCGGTGAGCCGGAGCGAAATATTGACCCAACATAAGCCAATCGGGATCCATTTACTTTATTCAGTTGTATTTTATAATTATTCGAGTGCACATTGTAAGGGTTTTTATTTGTACATTTATTTGTTCATTTGTAAGGATCCCCGGTCGACGAGCAAGAGGTCCGAGTGTCGAACCGGTCAAGTTGGTCTATTGCTACCTAGAGATGAATAAGTCGAATACTCGCGGTCTCAGTTTGCGCAGGAAGTCGACCACCACGGTCCGACGAACTGTAATGCGAGAATAGCGAACTGATTCCTCGACGCGCAAGCCTACTTCTCTTTCGGGTTCTTGGCCCAACTTGATCGATTCATCGACTTTGCGGTGTCAAAACAGGCGAGTCAAGTGCAACCCTAAATCATGCGATAAATAAATAAAATGGCAAGTCTAGCAAGTTAGAGTACTGAAAGGGCGTGCGAGATATAAGCCTGCACGTAATATAACCCCCGAATTCGAAATTTTCGATACCGTAAAGACCATTGCCTTAGCATACTAGGTATATCTCATACCCCTAAACCCGAGTAACTTACCGGCCCTCGACCTCCGGGTCGTAAAATGGTAGGTGACAACTCCTTCTCATGTACATCCGTCGCGCATCCCCTGTAAGGTGGACACTTCCAAGCCGTATTGCATAGGCGCGCGTATTCGGGCCCCGACGAGAGCAAATTCGGGTCTGCACAAGGGAGAGACACTTTGAGCATTGTACAAATGCTTTTTCAAAGTTGCCACCGAGATAGAGAGCTTGACTCTTCACGAAGCAATGTCTGCCTTTCTAAGAGGCCTGATGAAAGAGGACATCAAGAAAAGTCTTGCCCATAAGTTTATAACCCTTGAAGAGTCTCTCTCGAGTCGGAATGAACATATAGGAGAGAAGCGAAAGGACTCCCCTGGAAGTGATAGGAAGGCAGAGCGACATCCACCTCCACAATTCAAGAAGTTTACGCCCCTCAATTCATCCAGATCTATTCTGCTCTAGGAAATTGAATGTCTAAGTCTAACTACGCCTTCGAAAGTTTTCAAGAAAGGAACCAGGGTCGCAAGCCTGACTAATATTGTAGCTCCCATAAAGTTTGGGGACATGACACCAAACACTGTCGGGTGTTGAAGAACGATATAAAAAAGCTAATTCAGGCAAGGCACTTGCGGTCATTCGTTTCGCAACGGGGTCGAGAGGGTCGCCCACGAAGCCCTCCTCATTCCTGTACACCTAATCAGAGAGCATCACAAGATGGTACAATGTGAGTAATTCTACTTTTTATGAATTATTTGCTTCGCTTTATTTCTAGGCATAGGATGTTGTTCCTTTGGATAGTTCTTTTGTTTCACAGATTTGCATATTCTCCATAACGCACGGCAGTTTGGACCTAGGATTCCGATTTCCACACCGGCGGATTAAGTGACTTTTCAGTTCCTACAGCATAGGGCCTTCGCTTCTACATCGATGGGTTTCCTCAACTCCTATTGAGGACCATGGTCCTTGCTTTCTACACTGAGGATATGATGGCTTTCGCTTTCCATAATGAAGGGCCCTATGCTTTCTACAGCATGGAGTCTCCTTACATCTACATTGGGGACCATGACCATCGTATTCTACAACGGTGGGTATTAGCTTACGCTTTAGATAATGAAGGTCCATTTGCTTTCTATAATGATGGGATTCCTTGTATTAAAGGGCACGACAGACTCGCACGCAGCACAACTCTAGCTACAACAACATGAAAAGGCCATTAGCTACAAAGTGACATCAACGACTATGTGATCCTAATCTACTCCCGCGACCTCTTGAGCTCACTAGAGTAGGGGACGTATTAGGGACTTGAAGAATCAGTCAACTTACCTGGTTTGACTTGCTATCCCGAGCCTGCAGTGAGATTCCGAATCGATAACAATATCTTATAGATATATCTACTCTACAATTATCTCTTGTGATATCTACTGATATCTTAGTATTATCTCTTGAATATTTTATTGATATATATCTTATATCTTTATATCTTATACTGCTATCTCTAACCACATATTTAGCATGTATATCTATTTGTTATATGCAATCAAATATCATGCACATATTACGATATCCCGATACAGATATATCGTAGTCTCTATAAATTGCCCTCTATGTACGTCTAACCTCACAAGTTCAATCTTTTTCTTTTCCTCTATGCATTTTCATTTAAGAATCAAAGAGAAAATTGGGAGTCCCTCCCATTCTTCCCCTTTCTATGGGTCATTCGTGCTGTGCTCGGGGAGATTCAAGGATCGTGATATGCACGTGCCTACACGTGGTCAAGACCAAAATTTTTCGGGCCGTTACATACATGTATCAATTAACTTAAGTACTGATTTGAATCTTTGAATTTCTTATAAACATGTCATGTAATATTGAGAGAGGTAATACCAGTTAAAAATAAGAGTAAGGTAAAAGTTAGAATTATAAAACTATGGGATGTCGTGAACCCAAAATGTCGTAGTAGTTTGATTAGTTTGAATATGGTTCTTCTTAATCACCATGTAAACGATTCTCCTTAGATGTTGCTTTTCTTCCCTTTTTCTTTTTTGGGTTCAAATATGCATCATACATCAATATTAATATATTTAAAAGTTTAAAAATAAAAGTTCGGCCTATGCTATTTTGTGCAACGTGGGGACAACATATGTGTATGGTACCGCGAATAATAAATGTGTCGGGATATGAAAAGTTTTACACGTAAGAACTTAGGTATCATGCATTTCGATGTAAAACTTGTCATACAGAAAGTCATCCTCCTTCTGGTGATCCTCAAAAAGTTCGAATCACCAAACAAGAGTCTTAGTACGCAGATGTGCTTTGGCAACCCGTGAAACGAATAGGAAATCAGGAGAGGTACAACATATGTGTATGGTACCGCGAATAATAAATGTGTCGGGATATGAAAAGTTTTACACGTAAGAACTTAGGTATCATGCATTTCGATGTAAAACTTGTCATACAGAAAGTCATCCTCCTTCTGGTGATCCTCAAAAAGTTCGAATCACCAAACAAGAGTCTTAGTACGCAGATGTGCTTTGGCAACCCGTGAAACGAATAGGAAATCAGGAGAGGTTCCTCTCCAATATTTAAATTGAGAATGTGCCTAGAAATGTAATACTTGAAGAGAGAGCTGCAGTTTGGTTGAGACATTTGTGTAGGTATTTACTCCATTTTAATACGAGATATGTCCTTTACAGAAAGATGGGGCTACATGCTGTTGAAAAACTAATGCTAGTATTACATTGCTGTAGAACGAAATGGTGATGGTCTTCAATGTAAATATAAAAAGATCGTTGCTGTAATAAGGGAAAGGTCCTTCGCTGTAGAATGCGAAGTCCACCACATCCTCGCTGTGGAAAATGGGAACCGTGCTCCTCAAGTTGAGGAAGAGGAGACCCAATGCTGTCGAAAGTGAAGGGTCATTCACGTTATTGACACAAAATTATTGTAAAGGGAAATATATCTTATTGCCCCCTCATGGGAGCACTTTTGCCTCGTAAAATTATGTTTTAACACATTTGTGCCCCTGACTATGGCGAGGGGAAAACGACCCCTACCGTTAAGATTGATGTTGTAATTGACTGAAAACTCAACCTACAAAAATTTTCACGAGAATCAGCGTAGATTGATTCAAACGGTTCAATGCTTATTCCCCTTAAATAACGTATCGAGTTCGAGTCTTGTGAATGGAGAGAATTCACACTAGGAGAGATTTACCCCTTAATATACAGACCCGACTTGACTGGATTAGTTGGGACTCAGTTAGACTTCTGAATATCATGATTCAAACCTAAAAAAATTCAGAAAAGAAATTAAAATTTTGATTATTAAAGGAAAAAAACAAAACACAGATCATGTATAATGAGAGCATAACTTTTTTTCCATAATATATAAAAGATTCGCCCGTATATGCATGGATTACGCCCTAGATAATGATATATCCGCCTGGTATCTATAACGGTTTAATGTTCTCAGACCTACGTGCTGTGGACTTTATCCGACATTTTCTACAATTTTCTTACAAGAAACTAAGAATAATTTCTGTTGTAACGATGAGAATAATCGTCTTTTCTATTTCCCGTTTGAGTTTGGTGCTGCCATACATAGTCTCGTCGAAAGAGTCAAAAAAAGATAGTAGCAAGGTAGTAAAAAATTAAACGCAACAATCCCATCTTCTTTTTCTTTTTTCTTTTTTTAAAACGAGGGTATACAATTTAATCGAGCTTTTGGACTACAATGATAAACTCCTCCCAAAATAGTTTAAAAGGAAAAAGAAAAGGAACATTTTACGAGAATTAGTGGGCTCAGACACCATGAATTATTCATGCCGATGGGCCTAAATTTTTGGGCCTCTCCCAGTCCACTGATGGCCTAAAATAAGTAATCGATTAAATGATATCTCCCTCAAAAGGTCCATTAAATGACGTCATCCCCCAAGAGGTCCCTTGTCCGGTGAAGTTTCTGAATAAAGCCCATTACAATTGAAAATGTGAATTGCTCTGGACAAAGCCCATTACAATTGAAATTGTGAATTGCTCTCAGTTATGAGGGCCGATGGTCGAATGAAGGTACAGGGGGAAGAGGAAATAAACGACAATACGAAGTCCTACTAACAAGAAACCAACTTGGATACTCTCACTTCCATGTCTAGAAGCAATGTCACTGCACTAAATTTCTTTTTTAGAACATGAACATTTGATTTTATCAGGGAATAATGTATGACCTCGTGCCTGAGAGGGTACTTTTTTTAAAAAATTAACGTGGCCTTATAGCGCAACGCGAACAACTCTCCTATTCGTCCCTCAAAATTGAGATTAGGGATGCTGCTATTTTATTTTGTGTACATTGCAGATATCCAATTTTGGTTTTAACTCATTTTTCAATATGTTTATATTCTCTGTACTTTTTTTATCCTGAGAGGTGAAGAAAATTCAAACAATGGCCAAGAAAGACAAAAATTCTTTGTTTATATGAATTTTGATTACTACCACTTATCAACTCGAATTAGTGTGGTTAGAAATCCGCTAAAAGTAATATAGGCCCAGTGCAAATATAACATGTTATTGGAGCATATTTTATGCATTATTATGAACTCACCGCATGCCAGATTTAGAGTCTGAGTGCAACTAAAAGTGTGCCTCCTATTAGTCTACTTGAAATTAGATGTTAAGCATGTATTTAAGAGAATGTGAGGATTAAAAATCACCATCGATCAATTCGAACTTTTAATTTGAAGATTGACCTCCCAAGTCAATTATCTGTATAGGCTTGGAATTGAACAATTCTCAATGTTAAAATCTGATTCTGCTAATTGCCATAACTGTACCAACTTTCATTAAAAAAAAGAAAATACTTTTCTTTTGTCATCGAAGACATTATTATTTTTCATATTTGAACATTTTTAATTAGATTATCCAAAAAAAAATTTCGCATTGACTTAAGTCCACTTTGTTTATGAAATTCTAGAGTTTAGTGGCCGAGCCATATGTAAAGACTTCAACTTTGTTTGGGTAACTTTGATTCTAATTTGGCTTGATTTGGGAGTATTATTACTAATGGAAAAGTGCTGAAACAAAATTATCGAAAAATAAATATCAATTTTATAATAAGTTAAAGTGTTTGGAAGTGACTAATTTAAAATTGCTAAAAGTAATAAAGTTAATTTTTAATACTTGAAACATAATAAGTAAAAATAGATTTCATAAGTACCTATTAAGCTACTTGAGAAAATCATGTTTGCGATGGCAATTTCAACCCAAACCATAATTTAAAAAACTCTCACCAAATCTAAAATTATATAATAAAAAAAGTGATTATGCAATCTCTTGCCACACTCTCAAACGAACTTTGACATAGCTTAGCTTGAAAATAATTTGACATGACTTATACCAATTATATTCCGCCACCATCAGCTCCCTTTTTAAATTAGAAAAGAACTCCGCCTAAAATGGACCTATAAATATGAGCCTCTATTTGCCCTTTTTCCACACACTAATAAGCACCCTAATGAAAAACGAGAGCTAAATCGTAACACGAAGAAAGAAATACAATCAAATCGGAAGAGGGCTAGTAGAAAGATAAACTCCATATAAGTGAGATTTCGAATACCCCGATTCCCGGGGCCTGAAGATGAAAAATAGACTTGAAGGCATAGCGGAGGTGGGGATCCGAGTACTATTATTGATCTCAAATCAAAATTGATTTGGGTTAAATTCTTGAAACTTTCGATGTGACTGGTTTGTTGGAATAAATCGGTATTGGGCATGATTAGGATGTTCTCTTATTGAACGAAACCCACATGATAGGTTAAGTTCCAAATCAGAATTCAAATTAATAGATATCGTGCACGGACCCTTTCTTTCACATGGTAATTTGTCAATGTCAGATAAGGGATGGCTGCCTTGCGGCGCCCGCCATGCCGTTGGATGAGGTTGATGGAGCTGAGAATTGATGGCCGTCGGTGAAATCACAGATGGCGAGCCTCTTACCTCAATTTTGTTTGCCTACTATCTAGGAGAGCCCACCCTCGACGATGCCAAAGTTCGGTGGTTTTTTTTTTTGTGTTTGAAAAAAAATCTTTGGTAGGGGTCACGTATTTGGGCGATTTATTACCTTAACATCTAAAATTCAAGTGCTATAAATAAATATATTGAAAGAACTTTACCTTTTAATGAATTGGATTCGAATTCTATAAATAAATATATTTTACATTTGAACGAACTTTACCTCATTGTGAGCCAAGTTAATTACAACGTATGTCAACTAATCAATTTCGTTACAACTTTCAAGGGCTTAATTAAGAAAACTTGAACAGAATCAAATTCGCATTAGATTTAGGTTCTCTTCTTTTTTTTTGGCCAAATTTCTACGAGGTTCGATCGTGGACAAATTGAATATTCCATCTAAGTTGTACTAGCAAAATACAAGCATCCAACAGAATGAAGTTTCCTAACAATACAGATACAGCTTACATTTTACTTAAATAAAGGCACGTGCAAAATTAGCTCGAAAAACTCCAGCGTCACCAAGAAGTCTGGACGATTTACAGAATACCGGTGATAGAGACAAGGCTATCAAAGTGTTTCAGCCTGCAACTGCAGTCATGAACAAACTGACTGCCAAAAACCACCATTTCAACTACCAACTGTGGACTGTTGTAAACAGCTGAAATCCAAGCAAGACAACAATGAAAACTGTAACGTAACAGCAAAAATTATATAGCTTGACAAAGTCGTGACCACCTCAAGAACATTTAATCTCATGACCACAGCCAATGCTCGCTTCAGACTATCCAAGTCCAAGCGAATTATAATTTGATCAGAGCATCAAGAAGCAAACAGTTAAAATCTCTTACTAAAAGAAAGCCAGTTCAGCTTAATGCTCTAAGCATTCGAGAACAAGATGTTACTATAGTATGCACAAGCACTTCTCTACCTGTCCAAGACTCGAACAAACCTTTGACCTCATCGATCTTTGATTTTATATTGGATAGAGTCGCAGTAAACTGATGAAATCCCTTCACTTGTAAGATGATAAAACAATCAGTAACACAAAAACACATTCCCTCCCCCCCCCCCCCCCCCCCCCCCCCCCCCTACTTTCCATAGCTCTTTACCCACAGAAACGTGCCCCATCTTTCATCGATCTAAACAAACCAACACAAACCCAGTAGTGTGTCCCGTCAAGTAATACTTCCTATAAGTAGTCTGAGGCAGGCGCCCTGCAGAAGAAGAATCCTTAACCAGCCTCATCAATCTTCCACTTGAACCCTTTGCCAATTGAAGCTTCCATGAAGATCACTCAAAGGTTAAGATTTCTATTCCCACTGCCATTCTTACCTTTCTTATCTCCTACTTAGTGGTCATCGAGCAATCTGACTCACGAAAATTCCCCTGTGACTCCACGTACGGCCTAATAAAAGTCCTACGCCACCACACCTCGAAGGCTCTCTGGAGATTGGGGCAGCTATCACCTGCCTTAAGAAAGCTGCCCAACCATGAGAGGAGGATACTCTGCTGGTCCTCTAGAGGAAGCGTCAGTATTGTACGCCCGATCCCTTCCTCCACAACTTTTTGATCAAATGACCTGCATCCATGCTGGAGCCACCGGTAGTCATCAATCAATGGCTGGAGCCAAACCTTCAGCAGCATCAGACGTGTCTCCTTTGATGGCAATATCTGGCCTCTTCCAATTCCCACAAAGAGCTTCGCCGTGACACAGCTCACATGATACCGGGAGACAATTGGGAGCTTTCCGTGTAGGGCTGTCAGCTCTTGCTGCTGAGCCCATATTGCTGCGAATTCATCAGCAGCTCGACGGTCAGTTAAAATATCAAGCAACCATGAGATGTTATCTACCTCTAAGGTTATCTGCTTCGCCACTTGATCAGCAGTCTGCAAGTCTTCCACGGCTTGTCTGAAGAAGCCCAGGAGTGAGTTCACGCAGCCTCTGCAAGAGTCATATATGGTCTCGTGGCAAAAGTGGGGTGAGGGGATGTTGCTGTTCTCCCTGAGCAGCTTGAGGACGATGGATTTCATCTCACGCCGGCCTCTCTCTTCACTGCTCTTAAGGACCAGTTCGATTATGTAGGACAGCGTATCCTTTGGAGGGTTCGAGGTTTCAGAGGAAATCCTCTTTAGTACGGGGGTTATCCCAATGCCTTCTCCTTGGAGACGCAACACCGAGGAGACCACCTTCTCTTCCTCCTCCTCACCGACCCAGGGGACAGCTTCTAGGTACTCCAAGCATGATTTGATGCATTGGTTGAATCCGAGTAACTCTGCAACCTGTGCAGAGTTCAAATGAAGAGGTAAGATATTCACACAAATACATAAATGTGGATTTCGTTGGGTTGTTCATATGGTTGTTGAAGTGAGACTTTCTCTTGATAATGAAGTTTTTTATTTAGTATTTACAACGACAAAACAGAAAAGGCATCAGTCAAACGGTATCAAGGAAGAACTGCCACTTTACAGAAGAAATAAATGAGAAGCAAAGGCTCTCTGCTTTTATAACTTCAGGTCATTTTTATATAATTTATTCGAAGACAAGATGCAACATTTTAGCCCAAAAGCCAGAAAAATTAATGGAGAAACCAAAATAAGAATTCCCCACAAATGTTTCACCAACTGCAACCAACTTCCCTGACAAACAACAAAAACAAACCACCATCTGAAAAACAGCAAAAAGAATGACATTCACCACTAATTCAGGATATCTTCATGACAGAGCTAAAGGAAATCCAAATCTTCCTTGCTGTTCCAGTCCTTTCTAAATGTTTTTTGTTTTACAAAGCATACTGCATTACGAGAAGATATCATCTCGAACACTTGGCAAAAAGTCTAAAAAGCATACTACGAAACAGGTATATAATTGATGATTAACATTATATGATAAGACAAAAGGCACTGGAAGATAGACATCAATCGATGATCTATCATTGTAGACATAGAAGTCAAATACTAATATTTATATTATTCTTGGCATAATCTGATCAGAAGCAGTGGTTACAAGCCATGCCATGATCATTTTTATCTTACTTATCTTTGCAATAACGATGTATGTGTAAAATAGCGGATAAGTATTAGAAATAACAGATTGCGCTCCTGCAGATATCTCTTAGGAGAATTTTCCCATGTGTAACAACTTGTCTTACAAGCTTTACAATTAAAGTAAAAATAAAAGAATTGTAAAGACTGAGATATTTTCAGTCTATGTGTATTATCATTGGTGACACTGTCGTGAATAAAGATGAAATGAAAAGCTAAAACCTTCAGGCATCGAATCTAATACTAGCAAAATAATAAATGCTTGAAGTACCAGTTACTGCAGCAAACTTTCACATGGAAAGAACAGAATAACACAAGGAAAGGTAGCTAACTGGTCTTTACGAAGGCATTATTAAATGCAAACCAAAAAGGTGCCAAAGCCATTTACCACTATAGAATCAGAGAAAACTTTCATTGTGAATCTTTGGAGACGTAGTAGTAGTTCTTCAAAGGGAAGGAGAAAAATGAGAACAAACTGACATTTTTCATCTCCAGGTGATGCGAAGAACCTCACACTATTCCCTGTGAATTCGGCAATGTTAATATTAGCAGACATTTATGAGGTTGATTTTGTCCAGCTGGTATAACCGAACTAGGTTTTGTATTTCAAAGAAGTTATGCAAACATGCATTCATTCGCCAGAGAGGAAGTCCAAATTTCTTTTCGCTCTTAAAATTACCAGATTGAACAATTAGTGCCTTCCAATTTACGAACATATTTCTATCCTCACTCTCAATCATCAATTGAACTTTTCATCTAAGGAGCCTAATTTCTAGTGTCAGCCAAGTTCAGAACTCAATCTCTCTTGTGCTTAAGTTCCAAATTCGATCACCAAATCATGCTCCCACCTTTCGGTAGCCTACAATGAAGCAAGAAAACTAGAATCCTTCATCCATATATTTCAACAAGCTCCAGCTAAATAAAACCTTAGATAACCACTCCATGGTTCTGAGAATTACCTTCAGTATGCGCAGCACACGGGGAACACTCTGCTTGACAAGCCGCTGCTTCATGTCTTGGCAATACATGAGCCCAACAGTCTCGACATAAATCTCAGCATCCTCACAATCATCAATCTCAAGGCAAGGAGATCCATCCCGATCCTCAAAAAGCTTACCCGCGAAGAAGCTGCTGTTCTCAGCAAGAACATCCCGGTGGACACTCAATTTCACACAGAACCCCTGCCTTCCCATCAAGACCACCTTCATGTTGCTGGTCCCACTCTCACCAAACTCAATCGAGACCTTCCTCGGTAAGTGTTCGGTTTTCGGCCTCGGGGTCCTCTCAGGGGGAGCGGAGGGAGTAAGGATTTCAGGAGCCACAGCTCGCACATCATCGGGAACAGGTGCCGGCCTCAGCGGCAGTGGTTTCCGATCAGCAGAAGGGACCTGCTTCTTTGGGAGGATTGGTTTGTGGGGGGGTGAGGAGGGTCTGGGGGGCTTGTTGAGAGGATTTTGTGCTTTGAGGTTCTTCTGGAACACAATAGGGGAAGGGCAGCACCAGAAGCCCTCTGGGGTTACAGCAATGGGAACATTCTTAATTTTGGTCTGCCCCTGCTCCACTCTTGTCAGTCTAATTTCGGCCATAGCTAGAGAGAGCTTTCACAGCATGAGCTCACTAACAAAGAAACTACTCCGGAAACTTCCGTAATCGAACAGGCTTGGATTGGAGCTGATCCTCAAAACCTAAAATCATAGACTAACCCGAAACTGCTTCTGCTAAGAACGGCATAAAATTACATACCTTGGGCTGTCTGAGCAGAAATCTCCTCGCAGATCAAGAACCCAGAAAGGAAAACGGGACCTCTCCTGAAGAAAATCAAGCCAGAAGTGAAGGGGCTGGAAGGAGAGAGATCAAGAGACCCAGCAAAGTCATCCCGGGCACCAAGAAAGGCAGAATCTTGAAAGCGATGCAGCTCAGTGAAGAGAAGAAGACCGCTCAAAGGATCACTTATGTAATGCAAGACATCATTTTGGCAGGGTCCGAGGTGTGGGGCTGCGTGGGAAAATGATGGGTGTCAAGCATCAAGGGAACCAATGAACAGAGACACGCAGAGAGAGAAGGAAGATTGAACTTGCAGAAGAGGTGAGAGAAAGAGAGAGAGAGAAAAGGAGAGGAGAGGAAAGAGAAGGAAAGGAATGTGGTGTGAGGTTACTTTCTCTTGTTCTTTAAATCTGTAAAGCAATCAAATTATCCCAATAAAGCAGATAGAGAGAGAGAGAGAGAGGGGTCAGCTAAAGCAGAGAAGAAGGTGATGATGGAGGCTCATGAGGGATGGGAACTATGTTCCTCTGTGTCTGATGCTTTTGATGATTGTTTGCTTTGATTTGTCTTTGTGGGTTTCTCATCTGAAATTTGAGCATGCTCTGCTCTGCTGTTTCAACTCTCTCCCTCTCTCTCCTCTCTCTCCCTCTCTTCCCTCAACACTTTCCCAGCGATCGAACAAACAAAGCATGCCTGACTGGCTTACCTCTTTTGTGCTCTGTTTTCTTCTTTTTCTTTTCCTTTTTTTTTCCTTCTTTTCCGGTTCCTATCTTGGGTTTGGCTTCTTTATTTTTCTACTGGTCCCCATGTCCGGTCCTCTTTGTTAGAATTTATTTACTTACATACAAATAGGCTGAAATAGCTCATTGTATTTTACAAATTGTTACAAAAACTAGACAAAGAGCATGCGCATATATTATTTTAATTATGTATGCTAAAAATGATACGCATATATGCATCTGCTGACTTATATATCAAATGATAAGAGCGAAGAAAAAAATACCTTTTGTTATCTTAATCTATTATAATTTTATTAGAAAGATTTGCAATATATTCAATGCAGAAATTTTCAATTGGTTTTCCTTTTTTCAGAATCTTCTCATTGTCTAAAGGGGCATGATTCCGAAGCATTAATATGACCCCAACCTACGAAGGACAACACCATTCCAATCTCAACATGACAAAATTAAAAAAGAAATGTGACCCAAATTTATGGGAAACAAGTTGCTCCAATTTTTGAAAAACGTCTCAAGCAAAATCTCATGAGAAGTAAGTGGTTCTAACTTTTAAGAAGTGTCTTAAGCAAGCCGCGAGAGAACAATTCTGCATATTGAAAGATTCAATATGGAGATTTAATAGCTTATAATAAATTAGTCTTATCGTCTTTCAAAATGCAAGCCGTTTCGGTTTCAAAAAGAATGACAACCTAAGATTATGGAAATCCTTGTGTACAAACAAACAATAGAACGCCCCAATGTTGTTTCAAGTCCATATAAAATTATGTTCTCTGCTGTATCCATCTCTACATGACGAATCTAACCGTACCCAGGTTGATTGGAGAAGCGATTGGTAGCATACTGTTCCGTTATATGCATATTGCCACGCCGGAAAAATTACAACTCCCGCTCGACGTATCGATATAATAAATGAAGCGTCTCAAGTGGAAAGAACATGACCGCTATCAAGCTTATGATCCATCAAAACTAAATCTGCTGGCCGATTGCAATAACACTGGAAAGTAAAGTTGCTCTCATGTCGGAATAACTCTCCAACTCTACTATAGGTGAATGATACAGATGTTTGGTCCCCAATTAGTGCTAAATATGGGTGCTCCTTTCAGAAATCTCCCCCGCTGTAGGAAGAGGGAAAACGAACAGCTAGCCAACCATATAAATAGCGAAATGGTCCCTGAATAAATGCATAATCCGTTACCTCCATTGTTAAAAGTCGGTCAAGTTTGCATAAAGATGCACCAAGACATGAACTCCTAAATTAACGATGGTACCCGAGGACGTTTTTCCAGCTGCAAAGAAAAAAGAAGGGCATACAAAGTCTCCTTAATCGGAAGATTGGATCCACTGAGCCAACTTGCCAAGAATACCGACAAATAAATGTGGTCTTCAATATGGGTCTGCCGCCTAAATCCATAATATTCAGGTTAGTTAGTTTGCCTAGTCTGCTGACCTTAATGTCTGTCATAGCGGATGGAGGACGTCGGATGCTCATGAACCGGTTTGACAAAAAGGAGTATCCACTTGCGGAATGATGGACTGTCTTCTTCTAACACTGTCAGAAGATTAAATAAACCCCGGGTTGTTACATGGAGACCATCGCTCAATCAAAGCACGTAGTAAATCGGGTTTACAATCAAAGGAAAATTTAGAAAGCTAAACAGCTTCATAGATATCGCACCTCTGAAGGCAGGCTTATAACTACATAGGATATCTTGAACCCATATAAGATCTTTCAAAAAGTATCAGTTTGCCTTGATGCGAAAATCATTGCTCCAAGAGGCCTGTCCCGTTTGAATGGCTTGAATTAAAGTAGTGAAGGAAGAGGCTATAGAGTTTCGACATCCAGCAAGATCCACCGATTCAAAAGCCATAATTGGACAGGGAGGGCCCACAATAAGATAGGTAGGTCCCAGCGGAAAACACAGCATATCGATCAGATATCTCACGTGTCAATGAAGTCGTAATTGCCTCGCGGGTAAAAGCAATAGTGTTAAGATCTTTGAACATGAGCTCATGCTGCTATGGATACGTACCATTCTCCATCGCTAGACTCAAAGGTAGAATTGGGGCAACGTTTATCTCGATTAGAAGAGCGACATTCCATGACAAGAAGAAGAAAACCACGAGGGAAAAAAAATGATCAGTTTCGAGATGAAATTGGTCGATTTCGCTGCCAATGGTCGTTATCTAAATCACTCCATAAAAAGTCGTGCTTTTGATCATGAAAGGAATTTTGCTGGCAGCTAAATTAAAATAAAATAAGAAAAGTGAAGTTGGTCAATATTGCCGCAACAATGATGAAGAGCTTACTATCCAAATCTCAAGCAACAAATAAGATATGACGTAGCGTTCATATATGGGGATGAGCAATCGGTGGAAGTTGCAGATTTGGATAATACATACACACTAGGTTATTGAACCCATGCTTTACATGGTTTTTGTGAAGAAAATTTTATAGTAAGAAATTAAATATGAAAATAATAAATAGTATGATTTTATAGTTTATATTGATATGCCAAAAGTTTATTATTTTATTCAATTCATAAATAATTTATGCAGTGAATTCATTATATCATTTCGATTATCAATATTATATTTATGAAAAACAATTTTAAACTCCCAAATATTCAAAATCTTTAGTTTTTATTTGATGAAAGAATGAAAATTTTAGAATATTTAAAATTTTAGAATTTCAGTATTTGCTTGTACTTTATTCTTCTGACATTATATAAATTTAGTTTCATGAATTTGAATAATTTTTGATGAAATGATCCAATCACTTTAAGAGAATATATACTTTAATTAGGATTTAATAAGAATTGCTATGTAATACTTCTGAAAATTTTTAATATAAAGCAGTCAATGTAAATAAATTAAGAAAAATGTACGTTTAATAATATTAATATGGTTAATATATATACTTCTTCATAAGAATAAGTTTTATTACGTTTATTCATCATACGGAAAATTATCAACGTAAATTTTTTTATATTAATTAATTAAGTAGATCCTTACAATTTCCATTTATTGTATAGAATTAACATATTTATAATTAATCATGTACTTATTGAAAATGAGCAATTATGTTTATATGAATTGATTAAATAAATATTTACATTAAATTAATTTCAAACATTTCATAATTTGACTATAATATGTTACGTATTTTACAATTCTATCCCTATTTATTAGCTTGTACTCAAGTATATATATATATATATATATATATATATATATATATATATGATATGCCAAAAGTTTTTTTATTCAATTCATAAACAATTTATGTAATAAATTCATATATATCATTTCAATTATCAATCTTATATTTATGAAAACAATTTCAAATTCCCAAATATTCAAAATCTTTAGTTTTTATTTGTTGAAAGAATGAGAGTCATACAGCGTGTTTGGTTTCGGAATTAAAGTAACTTTGATTTTGATTGTGGAAAATGACAAATGAGATGAGATTATAAATTTGACTTGGAAAACGTATGTTTTTGTCGTGTAGTGTGTTGAGTTAAAGTTAAAGTTAAAATTTTTGACTTAGAAAATATGTATTTTTGTTGTATAGTGTGTTGAGCTAAAGTTAAAGTTGAAGTTAAAATTTTTGTGATTTTAACTCTGAAACCAAACATAGTAGAATCTTTAAAATTTTAATCTTCTTATACTTTATTCTTCTAAGATTACATAAATTAAGTTTCATGAACTTGAATAATGATAGATGAAATGATCCAATCACTTCAATGGAATGTTTACTTAATTAAGATTTAATAAGATTAGCGATATAATACTTTTGAAAATTTTTAATATAATGAAGTCAATGTAAATAAATTAAGAAAAATGTAAGTTTAATGACATTAATCTAGTTAATATATATACTTCTTCATAAGTATAATTTTTATAAAATTATAAATGCATATTTTTTTATTTTAATTAATTGAGTAGATCCTTACAATTCCAATTATTGTGTAGAATTAACATATTTATAAGTAATCGTATACTTAGTGAAAATGATGCCATTATGTTTATATGAATTAATTATATAAATATTTAGATTAAATTAACATTTCATAATTTGACTATAATTTGTTAGTTATTTTACGATTCTATCCTTATTTATTAGCTAGTGCTCAATTTGTATCTATATTATATATAAACTTGACTACAACACAATTAATAGGGTCATAGTGGTAGATATAGTAATATCATAGGGATAGAAAGGTAATTTAATTTTATATAGGGATAGAAAGGTAAATCTATTATATATATATTTGAATACACTGTAATAAATAATGCATCATTGAAATATATAATTATGATTAAATGAATAATAAATGCATAAAAATTATGAGTTTATAAATAAAAATGCAAAATAATTTTAATGTATATGCATAATCATGTTTGGACGTGAAATCTTTTAATTTTAATAGATCCTCAAAACTTAAATAAATGGTGCATAATTGTAAATATATATAATTAGGATTAAATTAATAATAAATGCATAAAAATAATGAGTTTATAAGTAAAAATCCTTAATGATTTTAAGATAAGGCAGTACAAATAAGAACTGACAACTGTCTAAGCTGCTTTTTCTTCAGGACCTCGAGCAGTACCTAGAGATAATTTCCTCTACTGTTCATGATCGAGTTAGGACTCGAGTTATCACTGATGTGATGAGGGCTTCCTTTGATGGGTTCCTCTTTGTTTTGCTCGCTGGAGGCCCCACTCACGCTTTCTATCTAGAAGACTTCATACTTATTGAGGAAGACTTCAAGTTCCTTACTGACTTATTTTGGTCCAATGGTGATGGGTTGCCGTCTGATTTGATAGATAAGTTTTCCACCCAAGTAAGAAGTCTCCTTCCACTATTCCGCACCGATACTGAATCCCTAGTTGAGCATTTTAGGGTTCTCACACTGGAGAGTTACGAGTCTTTTGCCAAATCAATGCTCCCGCGTTCTCCAACTTCAAGCCAGTGGAGCTCGGATGAGCCAAACACACTCCTCAGAGTTCTTTGCTGTCAGAACGACCAGGCAGCTATGAAGTTCCTGAAGAAAAACTATAACTTGCCGAAGAAACTGTGAGGTACGGACATTGAAATTAGTTGGCGACATGATGAAGAAGTCCTGCAATGTGATAGCAGGGGCCTTTTGTTTCTACAAAATATTCATACAAGATTGCTGTGAAGTCCTAAAAATCTCTGGAATGCCGAGATGAAGAGCCGTAAGGGAATCACTGATTATAGGATAGAGAATACTATATTCTGTATTTTGACATACGTGGGCATAATATGAGTCTAAGTGTATTTTGTGTATAGAATATAATAGAATAATTTGTAGATGTAGAAAATTGGTTTGTGTACGACATAATTTATTAAAGAAAACTATGAAAGTGATTCGAGTTTGCTTGCATTGTACGATTTGTTTCTGACATATCTAACTTAGATTATCTGAGGCTGTGAATTAATAAGAGAGGCTATTTGAAGCATACCAACTAATTAACTTCGTGCTGATTACTGAACTCATTTCTTTACTGAATTTTCCTATTTTCCCCCCTTCAATCTGTGATTTGATGTAATCGTTACGCAATTCAATGTCGAATTGCTTTTAGATTATGAATGATTAGTTAAGATTAGTCACCTTGGTTGCCTATGAGCTTAACTGTTGTATTGTTTTGTCTTGTTTAAGCAATAGGTTGCGTGTAACGAGAAACATTGAATTCTGAGTTCTTAATAAGCAATCGTGGAGTTGATGAAATTGTATCAGCTGGTTTAATCATTAGCATAAGGTGATTAAATAGGTATTGCGTGATGAGATTATCCGAACTCCAGATTCTATCAACATTTTGTCTGGCAAAAGAATTAGAATTAACAGGTTATAAGCCAAAATCAAGAAGATAAACCAGAATCATCACCATTCAAAATGATTTTAAATTTGCAAGATAGATCAATATTTACATTGTCATCCACCATTTACAACATTCATTCTTCACATCAACAAAATGCGATCATTCATCCATTCAACAATAAAAAAAAATGCTAGAAACTGTTGTTAATCCTTGGAATAAAAACACAAAAATAAATCATGTCTAGAGCTAAATCAGTATGTTCCAAGATAAAATAAAAGAAAAATCACTTCGTTCTTCAAATTCACTTTGGGTATCAACTTGCTACTGAAAACTGTGAAGCCATCCAATTTCTTCGTACCTCCAATTTCTTCCTTGCATGTGCTATCGGCTCCAATTCATTAATTCTAGCGGCTGTTAATTCCATTTTTCTCTTACTTGCAGGTTTGGCAACAGGCTCTTGTGATCCTTGAAAACTAAAAAATAATTATAGGCAAGGGATACACCAAATTTAGACAAGAAAAATTAAAAGTTAAACTAACCTCTTTTTTTTTCTTCTTCTTCTTTGTATGGTCAAGAAATGATGCAGGGATGTCCAAGCCTAGTTCATATGTCTTATTGTGCTTCAACGAGGGACAAGTTCTCAAATTGTGTTTCTTCTGCTTACAAACACTGCAGGTCAGGACAATCCCCTTCCTCCCTATCTTCCCAATATTCACAATGGACTTACCCTTAGCTGCATCTACTACCTTCTTGCATCCCAAGTTAATTTCATCAGGTTGCTTTCTTCTATTATTCTTATTGGGCCTACCTAGTAAGTTCTCATTTTCTGGAGGGAGCAGAGGTGGCATCTCAGAGTCTGACCAACTATCAGATCCATCAAGAGTAGTCATAAGATGATTGTAGATCCTCAAGTAGGTTTCTTTGTGATAGCACTCATCAACATATGCCTCAGGCTCTTCTCCCATGTAAAAAATAGCTGCAATTGCATGTGCACAAAGAATACTATTAAGCTGCCATATTCTACAAGAACATGTTCGCATCCTCAAATTGACATTCAACCTATCACCATAAGAATCCTCAACCTCAAACTTGGCATCTCAATTCCAATGAACAATGAAGTCATTTGATTTCTTCTTGAGATTCTCCAAAAATTTCTGAATAGCAGGATAGATCTCCCTTGAATACTTCTTCATTTGGTCCCTCCTCACATGAATTCTATTCATCAATATTAGTCTCACAGTCTCCAACATGTCAAGTATTGGTAGACCTCTTGCGCCAAGAATCATGGCATTGAAACATTCGCACATATTATTTAACAATACATCACATTTTGATTGAGTGCCAAAGTATGATCTAGACCAATTTGCAGCTGGTCTTTTAGCAAGCCACTAGAAGGCAACTTTGTCTCTGTCTCTTAGATCCCTCATCACTGCTTCAAAATCAGAAATCCTAGAAGCCTTGGCTGCTCTCCAAAGTATATTTTTCAAAGTTAACCCCTTGTGTGCCTGCTTAAAGTTGGTATACAAATGCATCACACAAAATCTATGTTCAGAGTTGGGCATCAAAGTCTCAACTACATCCATTAGTCCCTTCTGCTTATCAGACATTACAGTCCACAAACCACTTTCCTCTATGCCCAGGTCTTGTATCAAGAGTTGTAGAAACCAGAGCCAGGAGTTCTTCTTTTCCTTCTCAACCACTACATAGGCAAAGCGGTATATGCCATGATTCGACTATTTCTCGCAAATTTGACTATTTCTCGCATGCTCAAAGTGTTAAACACGATAAATGACACGTATTTAACAAAGCCGGTATCGCCATTATTTGGAAAACGCATTTAAACATACAAACATGCACAAACAAGTTATTTATGAAATCAATAAAACGATACCGACTTCATGGATGCAAGAAAACATAAAAATTCGGGAAACGACTTAAATCGGGGCAAAGAAACCGGTTATAACCCGAAGAACCAACAAAGGGGCCACGGTTACCTTTCCTCAAAGGGAACCCGTGAGCTTCTTTGGTCGATCGGGTTTAAATCGGTCTCCTCGACTTCGATTTAAACATTTTTCGACATGCTAACACGTAATACGATGATAAACGTGCATGATATAATATGAAAAATGCATAAAAATTAAATCTTACAAGTGAGTATAACTTAAAACGCCTTATTGCTCCATAAATGCAAAGAAAATGTAAAAATCATAGCTCTTCTAAGTCGAGAATAGTTATGCCTAATCCCGGGAGGAGGGATGAGACCACTGGAAGTCGGGTCTAGTGAATAGTAGTCAAGTTGAGGTCGGATTTGAGCCAGTGTTATTGAACAGACCCAACTAGAGCAGGACAGACCTCTTGGCACTCGGGAGAAAACAGGCCGGTTCGGACGACTCGGGTGGCTTCTCGGAGAGTGCTTAGATGTTCCGGAAAACCAAGAGGATGCTTAACGTCCCTGTTATGGTTTTGGGAGGAGAGCACACGTAGATTTTTCGGAAATCAATAATAAATTCGAGTTAGCAAAATAGAAACAGACCGGACTGGGTCAAAACAGACCCTACTGGTAGTCCGGAAAGAAATGGCTCTCTCGGAGGTGGCTGTGGTGGTCGTTTGAGTCCAGAGTTATCGGGTTGACCCGTATAGTCCTGCAAAGATCACGGAAAATATAGTACGTCCAGGAAACAGACCCAACTGGGTAGTTTTCGGGTCGGACGTCACCACGATGGCTGCCGATGGAATTTTGAGGCAAGGTCAGTGGCTCCCGACTCCTAACCGACCCTCAGAGGTGACAGTGGTGGTCATTTGGCAGAAAGAGTCTTGGATCAACCCGATCTGCAAGGAAAACCGCAAAGACAGTCATAAAATCTGACCCGACTGGGCAGTTAGACTATTTCTTCGTGCTGGGTCAAAACCAGCAGGTTTTTCTTGAATTTCTTGACTCCTTAACACCCTAGGGTCGTATAGGGAGGTGTTTGATGAGTTTTGGCAGCTCAAACCGGTCCAAAAATGCTTGAAACCCATGTTGCCATTTTTTACCCGAGAAGGACCAAAATCATGTTCGGTTCTGTGGTGGGGTATTCCGACGGGTTGGAGGCTTCAAACTTAAAATCTAAGCTCAGAAATGGATAGAGGGGGTCAAAAACATGTGGGATATGAAGTTTGGTGAAGTTTGGATTTAAACCGGGATGGTAAATACCATGATTCCAACTTAAGTCTTGAGGGTTTTATTTGGTTTTTGCTAAGCTGAAGCTTGCTGCTTTGTTGCGGTTTTGCTTGAGGTTTTTGAGAACTTTTTAATAGTGAGAAATGCTAGAGAGATGGCATGGAAGATCTTGTGATTAAGTTAATGACTTAGAGGATATATATAGGTGAAGATTAAGTGCAATTAAGTGAAACAAAGTGCAATTAAGCCCTTGATTAGGCTTCGGTGGTTTGATTAGGGAAAGATTAAGATAAATCTTCTTCCATTGCATTGATGAAGCATTAATGAAGATGGGGTGTTTAAGTGAAATGGTAGGCTTGATATTTTGAAGAAGATAAGTGCAAGTTGGCTTGGAGGAAAAAGCCAAGAAGAGGGGCGGTTTGGGCAAAAGGGCGGCTGCCCTAGGGCAGCCCGTGGGTCCCACGAGTCTTGAGGGAAGTTCGGGGCAAAGTTCAGGTCTCGATTGATCGCGTGTTCGAGGTTCGTGGTTCAGACGAAAGTCGAATTGTCGTTGTGCGTGCGAAAACGGTTCAAACGAGCCCAAAATCATCCATTTTTCCTAAAAGAATGTTCGTGTGGTTTTTGGTTTGGAAACCGATTTTGCTCGTTTCAGATGATCAGAGCAAAGTTAGCCGTTTCTGAATGCACATCTCGTGTCTGCATTCCGAATTGGTCTTTTTAACGTGCATTGTCAATCAAACCGAATAATTGACTCTTAAGCCGGTATTACCCATGTGAAGCCGGAGACGTCCTATGGGTCCGAAGCTGAATTTCTCAGAATACTTTCTGAGTTGCTTGGATGATCCGGAAATCGCTGAGATCTCTGTTCGTTGAAAACAGACCTCGAAGGATTGAAAAATCGCATCTGAAACCCTAAAAGCACTATTCTGAGGGTCTAGATGGATTGTATAATTCAATCTGAAGATTTCACAATGGGCATTGGGATGAGTAGCACTGTGTTGGCCAATCATCTGACGTCAAGTTTCTGTGAAAAGAACATCCGGTTTTGAATTTCTGTTAAAATCGGTAGTTTTTGCTCTTCGGATGTCATTCGGGAGACTGAAAGGGATTCTAGAGTTTGATTTGCCCAATTGCATCTGTCCGCTGTAGTTTTCGGGGCAATGCATGGCTAACTTCGTTTACCGATGTTTCGTCAGTCCAGTCTCCGGTTATACATTTCCGATGAAAGGTACACTTGGTCTACCTCTCGGGAATTATTCGAGGAGTCTATGTGACTTCCGAGGAGCAATCTGAAGCGATGCTTGTGATCTGTAGAATTGCAGGGTATGACTGTATTTGACATCGGGCATTAACTTTTCTTAGATGAACTGGCGTTTTTAGACTTCAACTGAAAAAGTTTATTTATTCAGAAAATTGCTCTATATATAGCAGATGATCTGCAAAATGTGTTTGAAGACACTTTTCATCTGTTTGGCACCGCAAGGGATTTTTGGAGTCCAATATTGACTATCTTCTGATGGTCGAGCAAACCAGCATAAAATAGCACTGTCGGCGATGTATTTTGAAAACATTGGTTTAGATGTTGTTTGGGCTCTCTATTTGCTCTGTATGTCACTAGATTATTCAATATGTTCTTTTGTCATGTGCTTGAATCATCTGCTTGTCTCTGTTGATAGGGCTGTTAATATTTCACACGACACGATAATACAACACGGATACGACATGGAGTTAAACGGGTTTGGGTTGGACATTTTTGATAATCGGTCTAAACGGGTCCAACCCGTTTAAACACGGTTAATAAGCGTGTCTTATCGGGTTGAACCCGTGTAATCCGATTATATACAATTAAACCTGTTTATTTAGACATGTTTAATCGTGTTACTATAATCATGTAACCCATTAATCCGTTTATGTATTTGGATTTACCAAAATATCCTTATGTAATCCTAACTTCCTAAGTCCCTAACCTAATTTCCTTTACTTTCGTTCACCCAATCCAACACATGTCATGTTAACGTATTCAAGTAAACGAGTTAATCGAATAAACATGTCATGTTAATGTATCCGGGTAACTGAGTTGATTTGATAAACAAGTTATGTTAATGTGTCTGGATAACGTTTATAATCGTGTTGTGCATACGTGTATATATTATGACACGTTTCGATAAACGGGGTTTAAACGGGTTGACACGGATATAAACGTGTCGTGTATGGGTTTCCAAAATCTGACCTGTTTAATAATCGTGTCGTGTACGGGTTATGATTTCGATGACATGAACCCGTTTAGACACGACACGTATAAACACGACACGACATGAATTGCCACCCCTATCTGTTGACTTGAAAATAAATAGCAATTTACTACTTTGTCAAGCCTTCTTCTGTATCAATACTCAAGTCATGGCCTAAATCGCTGTTGATACACATTGCTTGAATTGGTGGATCAAAATGGGGTGCTGACAGACATCACCCTCACAGTAGTCAAAGTAGTTGACCTTTCCCCCAACATAGCACCTAGAATAGCCAATGTTATGAAACCAACTAGAATGGTGCATCTTGATGCTGAAGTATTCGTTGTTATCCCCTGCAAAAATTCATAAAGTGTTAGTTCAATATATGGAAATAACTAAGAAAAATCAAGTGGAAACAATGACAAAGTAAGGAATTAAATAAAAACAATTTAAAAAGAACATATTATTTAGACATCTTTTTCTTTTCCATATTATAGTAATAACAAAGTAAGGAATTAAATAAAACATGTCAGAGTTCCCCATTCAACAACCAAAATATATTTCATATAATAAAGGTGGTCTAAACAACAAACTGTGTCTTTCTCCTTTTCCATATTATAATAGAAGTACTTTATCCTTTTCAACGACCATGGCAATAAAATTTTTTTTTTAAAAAAGCGCATTGTCTTTTTTAATGAGTATGCCAAACAATAAAATAACCAACACAACCCCCTTTTTACTCTATTTTGGAAGCTTGTAGGACCGCAAACTTCGTTGTTCTTTTCGACATAAGGAAGATGCATATTCTCTCTCAATCTTGTATTCCATTCTACAAAAAAGAGAAGTTTCAAGAAGATTATACTGACCATATTCTGGAGTTGATTTTTCATGGGTTCCCTCTCTCAACTTCCAACCCATTGCGATCTGTTGATTGAGGGGAGGTATGTGCCTACAAAGACTGTCGAAGAAGAACCAAAGTAATTATGCCTTCCTGTTTTCCATTCATTTACTAGCATGTCCCTTCTCAATAACTCATGCAAAATCGCAGGATAGTCAGCACCTAAAATCGCAAGATAATCAACATCAAAATTACAGGACAATCAGCAGGACGATTAGCACCAAAGGGACAATTTCAAGCCAACAGCCTCAAAGGGACAGCTCAGACAATCAATCCATAGATTCACCAAAAGTTCCATTGTAGTTTGAAAATGCCAATTGTTTTCTTTATTTTAAAAATGAAAAATATTTTCTTCGACATAAACAAAAACCTCTTTTTCATTAGCAAAGAACACAAGAAAATTATGTTGGTTGCTTGATAGTTTTACAAATGATAATCTAGATGGCATGGCAAAACCATACTAAAATCGCAGGATAACACTAAAATTGCAGGACAATCAACAACAAAATCACAAGACGATCAACACCAAAATCGCAGGACAATCAACACCAAAATCGCAAAATAATTAGCACCTACCTGCTATCCGCAATGGTCTGGTCGATGAGATGGGTTGCCCCGAGGAGATGGATCGTCATTGTCTATACTAGAGCCTGGTAGGAGACTGTCGGGCAGAGGAGATCGTTGCTGTAGGGAGATGGGTCGCACGGGGTGGGCTCCCGGAGATGGTTGACTCTGCAGGCTTCTTTGCTCGTCAGAGAGAATGATGGGTCGCCGTGGGTGAAAACGGTGCAGGCTTCTTTGCTCGTCGGGGGAGAAGGCGCGGGTGGGAGGAGATCGATGCCCCAATTCTTATGGTATTCAGACACTTGCTTCCTTTCTCTTTCTTTTTCATTTTTTTTTCCAAGTTATTATTTTATGGAGACAATTTTACCCCTTTTATTTTGACATGTGAGTGGCATGTGCTATTTTTTGGCCGGAATTTTGATCGGAAATTGATTGAGGGGGCATCTTGCTTATTTTCTGGTAAGGTCGAGAGGTGTTCTACAAAAATTTGAAGGTCAGGGTGTAAACCCAAACTCTTCTCGTAGGTCAGGGGGCAAAGTGCATTTTACTCATTAATAAATAAAAATTAAAGTAGAATTTGGAGTATTAGTGAGAGTTAGACTTAAAGAGAGAAAGAGAGAGTGCGGGAATGTGAGGTAAGGGAGAGGTGAGAGGTGAGAGAGGGAGTAAGAGAGAGTTAAGAGGATTTGGCAATCGGAAGTTGAAATTTTTTTAAAAATACTCATTTTCCCATAATTTCCTTTGAACTTAAGGTGACTTTGGGATAATTAATTGGTGACAACAAAACCGTCTTTCCCTTAAATGAGTAATATAACTTAACAAGACCGGAGGCCATATAGAGAATAATATCGAACTAGCTTTGTACGCAACATGAGAATGATATCAACTTGGGCAAAGACAAATCTTAGCCTCTTTCATCTCCGAGCCAATTATTCTTTTCCTTCGGCCCAGTTGGACCTTCTTCCCCGTACAACTCTAGCGGGAGCTTATTAAACATATTCTCCATTGAATACTGGACCATCACCGGTAACATTTTGATTATCCTATCCAATGCAGCTCTTGAATCATAGACCACAGTTGGGCCCCACTTCCTCATAAATTGAAGCCAACAGGGCTCAACGACAACCCCATTGCCGAGATACTCTGCAGAAACTATCTCATAAGCAGTATTGGAATTGATGTAGAGATCACTCCGCGCGACATCATTTCTAATCCCAATCCTAAGCATCTGGGATCCTTGGATATAGGTCCCAGGATGAGGGAAGCTAGCATGCCCATTCTTTGACGAGTAGACTATGGCCCTATTTCCATCTATGAACTCCAAATCATGAGGAGCTACCCATTGTCCACCGCTATGCTGTGAGAAGTAGATTCCCCAAAGCTCTCCTGTGAAGTTGCTAATTCGTAGGGTGAAGTGCTCCCAATCTCCCACGTGTTGCCCAACATTGCTAAGAGGGATGTTCATTACCCCGGCTTTAAGAATTGCAGGCCCGTTGTAGGGACAGAAGACCCACATTGCAATGTCGGTGAAAGTCCCACCCAGTGCTGGCTTAACGTGAATATAGAGCTTTGCAGACTCCAAATTCCCACGTTTGACAATTATATTTTGTTCATTGTTAGGCAAGTCGATCCAATATTCGCCATCGTTTCTCCCCCCAGCAGGCAAATTCGAACCATCTGCATCAATGGCCTCGCCCTGTGACAGTCCGCTTCGATATAGTACTGATCCACTTTTGAAGAACCATGCAATAGAAGATGGCAAGTACTCCTCATCAGGGTGGAAGAAAACCGTGGGCCCATAGTGTTTGATAAGTGCATGGACCTGATCAAGGGTTGGCATTGCATGAAGATAGGGGTTTAAGTTCTTCAAGCATGCAATGCACAAGTCGTCTCCAAAGGTCCAACAACAACTGCAAAAGAAGGTGCCCGTGGAAATGCCCTTATCTAGCATTCCCCTGTGCTTAGGTCTGGTGCTCCAGACTTGGAAAGGCACTTCTAGGGATTCATGCTGGAAATTAAGTATCAACTTATGGATCTCACACTGGTCTGTCAAGTCTTCTCTAACTACTCTAACTTCATCCAAATCGGGCTTGCTTGGGCTATCAGTAACCAAAAATCCAATAGATTTATAACCTGCAGGAGACTTAGGAAGCCAAAAGTAACCACACTTCCCATAGTTATCTTCGCTCCCATCATTTGGACTCCAAACTAGCATGTAATCAAGGGGTTTCTGAAGGGCTGGTTTCGTATCACTCTCCAAGTTACCCGAAGCTTCTTGAGAGGAAGCCATTTCTCGAGCCACAAGTACAAAACCATGCAGAGGTTGATCATTCGGTTGGCAGTAATGACCAAGGCAGAAGAATCCTTCTGGTACTTTAATAGGCCTATAAAATGTAATGCCTTTCTTCTTATCGTGCGATGAGTTCCAACTCCAAATGGACTTAAAACTTTTGACTTTGCAAACTTGAAGTTCCCCAAGGTTTATTGCTCCGCTTGCAAACCCTAGACCTAAGAATGACAAATAAGGCATGAAAAATGAGAGCATGCATCATACAATGAGAAGCAAGCTCCCCATTGTTTGTTTCAAAGAAAAGCAAATTCCACATTACATATAGATTATATTTTGGAATCAAATGACAGCTTAGAGGTCCGCTACGTAGGGTACCACTCATCATAAAATTGGAGCAGCTCCAACTAACCTATTTAGTATCGAAAATTTGTGTTTGCTCATACATGCCAAGTGATTATACAATTTTCTTGTAAAGCAACAAGATATATCTTTTGTTTTGGATGCAAAAGACCGATAAATAATTCTACAAACGAAAATTACAAGTTATGCTAACTCTAGTAAGATAATAATTAATGAAGGTTAACATGATATCTATAATGAATACGAAATAATCAAATCAAAAATGAAAGAAATGAATTGGATAGATTACTTTATAAAGAACTAATGTTCGAGAAATGGTGTAGTAGCTCTAAATTTCCTTTGAGCAGCCTCTATCACATTCTAGAAACATGCCGAACAAGACTATAATTCCCTAAAAGAGATTGGATCACAATTAATTCCCTATCATTAGGCCTGAGCATAAACCAAAAGAAAGCAAAAATATTAAGTACTCAAAATCTACAAGCTTCGCATCTAAATCTAGCCATCGATCACCATGTAAGAGGATGTTTAAAATATTTACAGTACCAATAATTGGCAAAATATGTGAGCTAAAGTAGGCCAAGAAACAAAGTAACTCATTGCAGGGGTAATCATGTGCGAAAGCATATGGGATGAATGAGATTCAAGGCTATTTATGTGGGAAGATTTGCATGCAAAGGAACTCCATAAATGCACTTAAATAGTTCAACCGATAAAAATAACTTAATAAACGCTACCCACCAACACTGCAAGCGCAAAGGCAAACTAGAAGAGACATGTGATAGTCACATAATCATCACTCAACGGCAAAACACCAAGGCAACATGAATTGACCCGCACCCAAAAAGCAAACATTTAGCCAAGAATAATCTCAAACGCATTAATCCATGAACATGCAACATTCCATCGACAATAGAACAATCACCATTGATTAAAAGTGGATGCGACTTCACAACCAAAATCCCGAACAATAATAAAGGATCTAAAAGGCACATCTTTTTAATATTGAAAATTGAAGAAAAAAATTATCAGTTTTGACGAAGACCCAAAATTTACCTAGAGGCCATTGAGGGAGAGGCGAAGGTAGAGTGAAGGCATCGGGCTGGAGAGGTGAAGAATCGATGAATCTATTCCATGAGCAACATTTATTGCACCTAAACATCGTTTGTCTCTTTGTGTGTTGGCCTTAGGAACTTTTAGGATCTCTATGCGTCTTCTTCTTATTCTTCATCAAGGGAAGAGGGTTTAGAGAGAGAAATGTGGCATCTTCCTTGAATCAGGAGTAGTATGACCGTAATGCCAATCGTCCCATGCATTCTTCGGAAAAGTTCATTTCAAAATTTACCTGAAGGCTCAAGGAAAAGGCATTTGTCGGGTAATCGAACATAACTTTTTTCTAACGATCAAATAAGAAAAGATATACATAATAATGACGCGTGAAAAGGAAAGACACACCTAAGTGATGGTCTTCAAGAATGCCGAACTCCTTGGATGATACTACATTGATGATCAACGATAATCTTAAGGGCCGTTGGTTCTCTTGAATGCACAAATGTTTGGTATCCTGTAAATTACAATGCATGATGTCATGATCATGTCTCATGGCGAGTAAATATGAATGGCAATTCAGTAATTAGGGTTAAACTCAATGGTATTCCTCAATCTAGGGAAAAATGGGGTGATGGTTTCGTGGCAGTGGTAGTCTAATGCCGCCTATCATTGCTCAATCAAGGTGGCCGACAACTTCTAAGATCGCCATTGACCTCTTGACTCTTCCCGACTCTCCCCTCTTTCAGAAATCCTTTCATTTTAGCTTGAATTTTGAGTGCATAGAGAAATAGATTCACTAACCTCCCAAATATGAATGTAGAGCCAAAAAAGATTTCTTAAGAGTCCATGGGGAGTTGATTCAATTAAGGGGTGTTGCAATCAAAACTTGGGAAAGAAAGAGGCTTACTCTGAAATAAATAAACTCTTCTTTTAAATTTACAAAATCTAGCATCAATTTTTCTAACCCGCAAAATAAGGTTATAGGCATTCCCATTGAATTGGGGCTTTAAACTCAACCTAAATATCGTGGCAACATAAACTTAATTGGTCATATTGGATACTTTATAACCATCACCAAAAGGAGGTGACTCGCATAGACTCTTTCAATGGAAAGTAATTGCCAAATCGACTTAGTTGGCTAGTCAATCTCAAAGATCTTATCGACCGACAAACCGAAAACAGACGACAATGTTCCCGACCTTACAAATATCGAAGGTCTACTAATCAATGAAGCCCACAAACCTACTTTCTTTTATGATAAAATCAACCATGCATACGAAAGGGTAACCATGCATCTAAATTAGTAGATGGAACTCTATTTAACGAAAGGATGTTGTCGACTCTCCCTTCATTCTTTATTTGGTTTGACTTGGTGGAGAAAACCTTTCATTTTATCTTGAAGTCTGGGTACGTGTCATGGAAGAGGTTCAAGAGCCTCCCAATTATGAGTATAGAGCCGAAGAACATTTAGATTATTGGAACGAAACCTTAGGGAGTAGATTCAACAAAGAGGCGTTGTGGTTCAAACTTAGAAAAGAAAGAAGCTTAGCCTGAAAAAAAATTTCTTCCTTTGAAGATATAGAATTTAGCATCAATTTTCCGAACACGTAAGATAAGTTTTATCCAATACCTTCCCCACTGAATTAGGGCTTTTAAATATATACCATGATTTGATCTCTACATTACCTCTCAAGCTCTATAAGATGGGATGAGCAAACCTTTTGACCTTATACTTTCAATTCCGACCCAAGCCAGGTTGAGTCTAACAAAGGCTTCATTCATTTGAATGAAGGTGATTTTCTAACATACATCTAAAAAAACTGTTTGAAAAAAGTTATCTGGCAAGTCCCTCATCTTTTATTCTTAAGACGCTAATACCCCCTAGTCTTGATTACTAAACCTTATTATAGGTGAAAATCCAACTCGTGAGCACAGGAATGGGCAACATCGCCAGTAAAAAACACTTCATTCTCATTCATTATGGAGCTGGAAATGATAGGATTTCTTACTTCCTCGGCTAAGACGAAATTGAATTACAAAATGCGCATAATAGCCTCCTTACTTGAGAATGGACATGAAAAAGGAATATGAAGAGTCATATGCATGCACACCCATTCTTCCCAGGTCCCTCTTCCTAAACAAGGGACCTTGACTTCATTCATACCTTTATTACTTTCTTCTTTTCGTATTGTCAATGGTATGGTCTGTAAGCGCCATAGCCTTTTCCTTGCTTTTCGCTTATTGCGATTCTTAAACCTGTCCCATTTGATCAAGACACTGAGCTTGGCCTTACTACTTTCAACCAAGGCCTTCAACGGTTAAGACTGTGACTAGTAGGAGAACGGTAAGAAGTATAGGAGATCCCTACTTATCGAATAATGGCTTGCTTTTTTGTTAGCTAAGGGGTAGACAATTCTACCTACAATATCGTTGTGTAATCTTTAGATAATAATAAGAGAAAAGTGGTACTAAAAAATAGACGTTAGCTCCACTAGTGTTGGTTGTCTCGGATTGTAATGAGGAAGAACCCAAGGAAGAAGAAGCAAGGTTATGAAATTTGCTTGTTAAATGGCCTGCTAATTGATTTCAACATGAGAAGCTAATAAAGTCATTGAATCAATTTTGATCGGGTCGAGTATGACAAGGAAATTCCATGTTTAAAGGGAAGATTCCCCAGGCTGGTTTTAGACCATCACAACAACGAAGTTGAAAATATAGGGCTCTTTTTCTCTATCTAGTCAGTCGAAGTCCACTTATTAAAGAGTTCAATTTTCGGCCTATGAATCAATTTAAAATATAATTCTCGTAAGTAGAAAATCCATTGGCAGTGCATAAAAAAGCCTAAATTGTTACTGAAAATTGTCGGTGGCTTATGGGCTGGATAACCGGGCTCAGTGAGTAGATAAACTCCCCAATAAATCTCTAGCAGCTCTAGCGAGAGCACAACATTTAGCTTATGTGGAGGAACGAGCAATTGATCTATTTATGAGAGCTCCACGAAATAATATTGTCACCCAAATATAGAATGTATGCAGTAGGGGAGGACAAGGACCTATCATCCCAATTTTCAGCTCGTTATTATCTGATATAAATTTTTGAATAGCAGTCAACAACTCAAAAATAGCTTTGAAACGATCCAGGTAGTAGGTTATGGAAGATGTACCTCCCTTGCACATATGTAATTTGACTTTGAGTTCTTGCTCCACTTCTCACAAACAGTCATTTCTTAGATATGATCATATGGCTTGCGCTAAAAGGAGATACTATTGGCAAGAATCTCTTCAAAGAGACTAATAATTAGCCACAACAGAACCATACCATTTGATCCTTCTGTAATCATGCTTCATGTGCTATATTTGGAACAAAGAATAGATCCATGTTCTCCTGCTGTGGATCCTTCAACATTCTCTAGAGGGCTAGTCTCTATTTCATCAAGAAAATGAAATTTATTTGAAGGATCATTGGAATAAGAAGGATGAGGTCGTAGGGTACAATTTCTATTGGTGATGGAGATTCCATTTAAAAAAACAATCTATTCAGTTCAATTTGAATATCTAATAAGAACATCAATAATATCGAATCATTCCTAATCGAATTGAGGGTTTTATTGCACACTGCTTTCCTCTCCTACCATTTGAGTTTCTTTCGAACCTTGCTCGATATTTCTCAAAGGACTACAATATGAGGTGATTGAATCAAGTCTTTTTTGCCACATTAGGTATTACGGGCATCGAAAAATTCAAAAAAAAACCTAGCAAAAGATTCAATCCAAGCTTATTGAACTCATTTTGTTACAAATTTCATAGAACGAATCCACACAAAAGCATTTCAAAACATTTATATACCATATTTGATGATCCTGATTCAGATTCTAGAAAGTAGAGCCTTTGTGGGCAATGGAGAGATTAGTAAGCAGTATTTAACTAAACGTCAATTACGATGCCAAAAGAAAAGGGTTGTAAGGATGGAAGAGGCTAACAAGCACTTCTAGACTGTAATGAAGAAACAAAAAATAAAGAAGTAGCTTTGTAATATCCCAATGGGAAGTTCAGAGGGAATACTTTGTTAGCGCACCAAGGCTTCTGACTAATCTGGTCTTACTAGAGAGCTCTTTCTTAGAGGTAGGGGCAATGAAAGAGTAGAAAAAGATGTGAACATAAAACAACGGTAAACCATGATTTCATCATTCCACACAAGGAAGCTATAAACTAAGAGGCGAAAGGAAGGATGACAACTGATTTAATTACCTTTTTCCTCTATACCTAATTGATTGATTATAATTACGTAAAGCAACATATGCTCTAACCAGCTATATGGAAATAAAAGGAGCTAAAAAACTTGAAAGCAAATAGATACGGAACATAAAGGGTTGTGGACCTATTAGCCATGAAGTAAGCATAAGCAGACCAGGGAAATAAGCTAAAAGAACAGCTATAAGGCATCTAAAGGACCTATTTAGATTGGCCAAAACCGAACCTTTAGGGGGACGAGACTATTTTGTAGACCCAGACCACGGACTAAGACCGTTAGGAAGAAGGCGCGAGAAGGGAAAGATGCCAATTATTTCAAATTTTAGTACATATTTGAATAGAACAAATATATCAAAAACTCGTACATGGCAATTTAAGTGTGTACATATATATTAGTTTTTACATCAATAATGTAATAATAAAGAAATTCATATGTATTATATTATTTATTGTCTTTATGTTAATTATAGAAAGTTTTGAAAATTTATAATTTTAATAGCAAATTTATACATGGAAGATTATTCGAATGTCGACTATAATTTTCCTTATAGTTTTTGGTAGTCTGTAAATTTATTAAATTATATATAAACTTTAAAAAAGAAAATTTACCAGAAGCTACAAAATTTTATTTTGTTATATTTTAAGTATTTTTTAAATTCCGAAAATCAAGATAAATTTTTTTCTAAATTTCAATTGTATTAGCTAAGTACATTTTAAGTTATTCATCAAGTTTAAAAAAACAATTATTTGTAAATTACAAAAAAAAACTCAAGTTTTGTAAAATGTCTCAATTTTGTCCTAAATTTTGTTTTGTAATAAAAAAAACCATAAGTTTTCTAAAATGTCTCAAAAATGACCTCCGTTATAACTTCCGTCAATTTTTGCCTACGTGTGACCTACGTGGACTGTTAAAGGGACCCACTAGCCTACGTGTGACCTACGTGGACTGTTAAAGGAACCCACCATCAGCAGCATGTGACCTACGTGGACTGTTAAAGGGACCCACTAGCCTACGTGTGACCTACGTGGACTGTTAAAGGAACCCACCATCAGCAGCAAAAATTGACGGAAGTTATAATGGATGTCATTTTTGAGACATTTTAGAAAACTTATGGTTTTTTTTTGTTACAAAACAAAATTTAGGACAAAACTGAGACATTTTACAAAACTTGGGTTTTTTTTTGTAATTTGCCCTTATTTGTATTGACAACACATTTGGTATATCATCAATGTTTTAATTGCAAAAATTAAAAACTAAAAAGAAATATTTTCAATTTTTCAATTATATTAATTTAAGAGCATTTACTACTGCTCAAATCAGTTTTACTATGTAGACTAGGCTTTTGCCCATGCGTCACACGGATTCATTTTAATATATATATTACTATGTCCTTTCTTACAATGCAATTATTTTTTTGTTTTTTTGAAAGACCAACTTTTTACTAAGATTAATAATATTTTTTAATTATATTAATTTCAAGTTTAATAAATACGTTTTAATAACTTTTTACTAAACATTATAAAAAGTTAATTAGTGTAATGATAATTTTGCAACTAACCATCTCATTTAATATGTATAATCTATTTAAGTTAATTACTAATTCATATATCACAGGTACTTTAAATTCGAAATTACAATTGAAATTTATACTTACTAAATTTATTTTGAAAGCTATTTGTATGATATCCATGTATTTATATATATATATATATATATATTGCTATTGATGAGCATAGTACATATATTGTGTGCAAAGTTTTTTTTCTCCTATATGACCATAAAATGAGTAGCTTATTGTCTTTTCTCATGGAAATTATATATGTGATCAATAAATTATTTCTTCAGTGTTGCATCCTTCAAGTTATATTTTTAACGCATTCATATTTCACTTCTTATAATAATTATATTCTAACTTTTGGAAAACATATTTGTTTCTTCATATAATAAATTATCTCGAATGATTAATTTTTTATCATATTATACTAACAAAATTAAACTAATTTTTAGAATAGTTCAATAACGATCTTATTAACTACATTTATGCATGACATATTTATTGGATTATTTATATAATAGGTATACTATTTTATACATACTCTGACAAATTTAACTATATGTTTTTTTAAAGTTAATATTCTTTTACATCCTTATTTCAGATATTTTAAGTTTATATTTACATAACTTCCTAGAATAACTATAACAATATCTTATACTTCTTATACTATTATTTAAACGAAAATTCAATTTTGTAACTACCTATTTATTTTAAGTATGTGGTTGAAATGTCAAAAGTATCCTTTATTCTTAGTTTATATATTATATGATTGAAAATAAAAGATATGAATTAAAGGATAATATTGTCCACCTAATATTATTTTTCCTCTCTATTTTCTTCAAGGTGTCAATCTCTCCATATTTTGCTCTTGCCTTTCTGAACCTCAAAATTCAATGTTCTATCATATTTTTAAAAATGACAAATTTAAAATTTAAAAATAGTAATTAAAAATTTCAATAGACATAACACTGAAAATCTCGAATAATAATGCTAGTTAGACTATTTTCAAATACTTTATAATTTTGCTACCAATTCCCTCATTTTTATTTTGCATATTTTATTAAATCGTTAACATTATGAAGATCCAATAGAGATATTAAATGCAAATATACAAACTTGATTATGAATTTCTTTTTGAAAATTATGTCATGCTAAATCCTTGCTTTTATTTATGAAAATTTTCGTGTGATCCTAATTTCATAGAATTAGTCGTGTTTTGCTGTTTTTTTTTAGAAATGTTGTGTATAGGTAAGTAAATATTTAATTTATTTGGGACTTAATATAAGACAATGATATATTAAAGATATCTTGCACATATATAAGTATGTCTTTTTACACATATTTTGGACTAGTTCTAGTCAAATTCTTTATTTTCACATGTTTTAAATTTATATATTGATATGGTCCTATATTTATGCAATTAGTGCTTTGTGATACTTTGTCTATATGCTTAAATAATTATCTTCAAAAATAAATTATTCTAATATCTATTTTCGTATTTGTTTATTAGATAATATATTATTTTTTAGACAATGTTGCATTTCATGATAGAAACTATTAAAAGGTAGTCATTTTGTTGATTTAAGATTCTTATTTTTAACATGTTAAATTTTATTTTTTTACTATGCTAGTACATATATTTGATTAGTAATTATTGATAATTCATATATATGCCTAATTATATATTTTTAGTATAAATTATTCTAATAAATATTGATACTTATTTATTAGATCATTTAGTTTTAATTTCGCACGATACACAAGTTTTTTTGTGCATATTAATTTATTTATATTCTTGTAGTTAAATGTAATATTTAATTGTGAGGAAGCTTTCCTTAAACACGGTTAAGATTTTCATTGGTTATGAGACCAATTTTCTTCATAATAATAATAATTTCTAATAATTAATTTCAAATTTCAAATAAATAAAAATATTCAATAAAATTAGAGTAAGCTTAAATGGTTCAAAAATATTTTTTGCAACTAACCATGTTATTTAATATGCATTCATATATTTATTTAATTGTTTGTGCAGATTTATCAAGTGTATTAAGTCAATAATTTTTCTAGAAATATGGTTTTATGACATCCATGTATTTAATTATTGTTTACTTTTCATATATGACCATAAGTTCTAGAAGCTTGTGATTGTTTTCCTTGTGCCATGGACATATTCGTTATATGTTTCTATACCATTTCTTATTTGTAATTATTTGCAATTTGAAATGCCAATTTTCTTATTAAACATAATATTAATTTCAATTTTTAATTTCAATCATTAAATAATAATCTTCTATAATTTTTGTCAAAAATTATAATAATTTAAATAGTTCAATACTAATTTGCTACAAATCATTTAAATTAATATGCATCACCTTAAGTTAATTTTTTATATACATTTATCACTTATATATAATTTAAAAATTACAAAAAAAAAATGTTTGTCCTTTTTTATAGTAATTATGAAATCTTTATTTTAAGTATTAGATTTTTTATTCCAATTCTAATTTGGAAATCGGTTCTCATTTTAATTTTTTATGTTATATATTTTTAACCCTATTTTTTATTTTTTTTCTGCGTTTTTTAATTTTCCTTTTTTTCCATATTTTTATATTTCCTTTTAATTGTAGTTAGTAATAAATTTAGGTACATTTTATTACATTTATTATGCACCCAGGCTAATTGATTATGCACCCAAGTTATTTTCTTTTAATTGTAGTTAGTAAAATATTTAAGTACATTTTATTGCATTTATTTATTATGCATCCAAACTAATTCATTACGCGCCCACTTATATATAGATAAATACATGAGTATATATAAGAATATGGATATGGATAGATGGGAGAGCCAAACTCAAAAGCAATTTTGCAAAGATCATGTAGACTGCTAATAATAATAATAATAATAACAAAAATAATAACAACAATAACAGCAACAATAACAACAATAACAACAATAACAACAATAACAACAACAATAACAATAATAATAATAATGAGCAACCCCATGAGGATTTCTCATTACAGTCACGAGAACCAATTGGCTACCCTACAAAATATAAAGGCCCCAAGACCTTGTTCACCCAAAAGCACTCATATTGATGATTACCTATAGAATTTAATAGTTATTTTTTGTAGACCGTTAAGTTTCAATTACTGATTGAGAGAGAGAGGGAACATACTTGTCGCCGGCCGGGCTTGACAGCGTTCATGAAGATCCGTCTACCGCAGCTGCCAGCCTCCCACCCACTGTTGACAGACCAAATCAAAATGATTATTAACTGATAATCTTCCCTGGTGGAAATGGACAATAGCCCCAAAACTACGAGGACAAAGAATCCGTGCAGGAGCCATTAAAAGAAACATGGTAATTCAACTGAACTGTCGAAATCTAAGATCCAGGTCTGAAATCGTAAAACTTTACCAGGACAGATTCGGCACCTGCTAAGGTCGACGTGAATAAGATCCACATAAAGGAGCAATTACACTGCGTGCACCCGAGATAGAGTGAGCGAAACAGAGGTAGAGAGAGGCTAAGAAGCCTCCTGTTCCCTGTCGTCCTTGGAGGCTCAGGGTTTTATGAGTGCGGGAGAAAGAGAGACAAGGAGTGGAGAAGATCCGGTTTTAGGACATGGGAGAAAGAGAGACAGAGTGGAACAACCCGGTTTTAGGGCTCCGTGTGGCTCTGAGTTTGTTACGGTATTGTTAGGGTTTTCTTTCGGCCAAGATTTGGTTGTACCCGTTCAATGAAATAAATCAATTTTAAATTTTTAAGTGATCAATTTATTATCCAGTTTATTATTTTTGGGGGCGGGATGACTTTTTCATCTTTCATCGTTTGCTTTTAGTTTAAACTAATTTACACTCTGCGGTGGAGCAATAAACTTAAATCAATTATAATTTTTCTAATTTTTTTTATTTCTTAATTTTATTGGTGATATACGGGCCAAAGCCTTCTTTATATTAAATAAAACTAAACATTAAAATGATGAGACAAAGAAGTCCCGGACACATATCCAAAATAAAAAAACTCAACTCAACCTGCTAAACGTTTAACCTATGAACTCTTAAAGGAAATGACAAAGCATAATTAGATAGCCGCTCGGTGCATACATTCCCTTCGCGAAACGAATGTCGTAAGGCCACCACCCAATCTCGCTGCCAAAGCTGCCTGACATCCCGAAGAATGGCATCATACCAACCAACTCCCAGTTGCCATGACGCTAGAAATCTTACCACATCTTCGAAATCAATTTCTAACACTATCATTCGATAACACAAATCCCAAACCAAGTCCAGGCCCAATTTTACAGCCCACAACTCAGCAAGAACAACATTGGAATGTCCTAACATTATGGATAAAACCCCCTAACCAGCTACCACTACTATCTCGAATCAATCCACCAGCGTCCGCTATTCCCGGATTTTGCTGAGACGCGCCACCTGTATTAAGTTTTTTATCCATCCTTCCTCCGGAGGCCACGATCGAATATCTTTCCAAAGTCGCACCCTTTTAACATGAGGTAGTGCTTCAGAGTTCAAGCCCTCACTAAACGAATGAGCAACTTTTATGATTAATCCCGCTCCATGAACCGGACGAGTAAATTGATTATCAAACAACGTCTTGTTCCTCATTTTCTACAGAAGCCAGCAAGCAATTTTTATGATTACTCCAGCTCCATTAACCGGACAAGTAAATTGATTATAAAACAGCATCTTGCTCCTCCACTTCCACAGAATCCAGCAAGCAACCCCCATAAACCAACGCCCATGACAACCCTCCCGCCTCCTTATGGGACATAGTTAATTCCCCATCATGACTTTGCAATAAAAGCTGCATTAACAGCTTAAGTCGACGAATCCCAAGGCACCACAAAACAGAGGCCGAGTAACAGTTTTCCAATTCACAGGATGTACTCTCCGTCTATCCATTGTATGTCCCCAAACAAAATTTCTGCACAACCGCTCGATCTCATCAATAATAGTCATTGGTAATCTCATAGATTGCATTGTGTACCACGGTATAGAAGTTAAAACCGAACACACAAGCGTCACACGCCCTGCCATAGATAAGGTTGAAGCAGACCAACCACTTAACCGAGCTTTTACTTTATCCACCACTCGATAATGTCTTGGAGTGAAAATACCACGTATTACAATTCCCTCGTCTCCATTCACACTGCGACTTTTGAAACCATAGGATCTCTTGTTGTGCCAATACCTCTTGCAGCTATGCCTGAAGCTTAACCTCAAGCCCTGGTAAGAAAGAATTAATGTCCCAATTAGAAGATATCTGAATAGAATTAATGACCCAATTAGGACATATCTGAATACCTCCTAAACGAGCAAGAAGACGGGCCTCCGACAATGAATGTTCTTAAATACATCCATATTCCACGCCCTGACAGTTGTTTTAAAACTCTGAAGACTTTCAAGAAGCCGAGCATCGAGATGCCAAGATGAACGAAGAAAATATGCAAAGTTAGGATCTCTCTGACAGGCAGCCTGGAACCACAATGGCCGACCTTTGAACTGGTATGATCCCCCCGAAAGTCTAACAGCAGCAGGTGATGATCGGATTTCACCAGAGATAATACACGGACCTGCACTTCAGAGAAAGTTGTGCTGCCCATAGCTCGATCCAACCTCTTAAAGACTCGATCATAATTCCATATTTGAGGCCCTTTCCACATAAACTTCGGACCACTGCTTCCCAAATCCAAAGACCGCAAGAATCCAACAATTCACGAAACCACAGACAAGTTATCGGGGTCCACGGGAGCACCACCTTTCTTTTCATCAATGGCCGAAATATCATTAAAGTCTCCAATAGCTACCCAGCAACCCTCAATACCAGAAGAAATATTATGCAATTCCCCCCGCAAAGCAATTCTCCTAGGCAACACAGATGACCGTATATACAGCCGTCACCCGAAACTTTTTCAAATCTCCCCACTCTGCTAAGAAATGAAAAGCTTGAGCATGGCGCCAAAATTTGGATAGAGCAACATCTTCCGACTTCCATCACACCAAAATACCTCCAGAAAAGGCATCAGCATCCACTTTCTCCTTCGAGTAGACTCTAAAAGACCACATTATGCGATCAGCAGTTGAACCACTTATTCGAGGTTCTAGAATAATGACCACCTCAACTTCTCAACCACAAAGGTACTATAGCATAGTGAGTCGGAAATACCCATGAGCTGCCCCTACAATTCCACACAAAAATCCGTATGAAAACTGAAGGATAGAGAAAAGACCCAATGGTAAAATCATCTAGCAAAAGCATGGCACTAACATGTGAATATATATCCCTGTTCATCGAGACATCCATGTCAATAGCAACCGCAGGTGTTTCTGGCAAAAACTCCATGAGGGAACCATCGGCCCCATCAACCTTTGGTAAGCCACCACCTGGCTCCCTATCATCAAACACCTGCAATGGACCACCATCTCCTAGATCAAGATTCGACGGTTGCTTCCTTAAAAGATCTTCCACCATCGGCCTAACATTAGACTCCTACTTGTTGCTGCTCACTACAGTAACTGTTTGCATGGGTTTCATGACCGGCACTCGCTGCTACCATTGCCACAGTACACAACTTACTGCCTAGTAAAAATATTTAGATCAGCCCAGCAGAACTTGACCTTCGCCAGTGGCACTAGTGTATTCTCCCGAGCTAATTCTTTTCCCTTGTTCAAATCAACAATAGGCCCTTCGAGTGGCTCGAGCCCTTCTTATGGCCTTTAGATTTTCCCTTAGACTGGCCATGTCCAAAGGAGAAGTAGAGAAAACCACATTCTTCAAAAGCGGCCCATTGGACATCAGCCCAACACTAGAAGTATAACCAACCTTTCCCTCCATGATAGATGCATCCTTAACCGCCAAACTAGAGGGACAATCTTCCTCAACTGTCATCTTGCTTAAGATATCAAATTTCGAGCCACTACTGGAAGATTTCTCTCTATCCTCGGCGATTGTGTTTCTTCATAATATCCCTGAACTTTAGGGATTCCCCTTGATTTTTTGAACTAACCATGAGCAATCATCCATGGACCAAATGATGACGGTCCATCATTCACCATAGCAGATGCCACCGAAGCCGCATCCGGCGAACTGATCCCATCAGTGGAAGCACCCACTTGAACAATAACTTCAGGAACCTCATTCTTTGCAATATCTGTAGGAACAGTCTTTTTAAAGATCCACTGAACTCTGCTTACAGGTCTCTTGCCGATGACCAACCCTCCCACAAGTGAAACAAATCAAATTGAGACCTTCGTATTCAACATTATAAAATGTTGACAAGAGCTCCACCGAAGGACTCAAAAGGTTCCCCCAAATCCACTTCAACACAGACAGGAGAAAATTACCGCTAGTGGAATTTACCGTGTTGCGATCAATCTTCAAAGGTCGTACCAAACCATACCCCATCCTTTGAAGAATAGTCTCATTCTGATACTCTATTGGCAAATTCGGAATATGCACCCACACTGCAACACGATCAATTTTGGCCACATTAGGTTGAAAATCAGGCACCCATTCCCGCACCGTCACAAAATGACCTTGCACCGTCCAAGGACCATCAGACAAAGCATGGTCCCTATCCTCCCTTGCAGAGAACTTAATAAAATAATCATTCGACAAGTCTATGAGAATGAAATCACCCTTTGGCATCCAAAGTTGGAGAAGGCACCGCTTAAGTATCGTATAACCCAGTTTCTCCCCAACCTTGATGATCAAAGAATCACGCCACGCTTCATGGAAGAACTCCAACTCAGTTTCCGTGACGAGAAACTTAGGGCAAAGTTTGTTTGTGAAATCCACCATGGACCTCTCATCCACACGAAGACCCAAAGGTATCCTAGGCCCTCCCACCCATGATCCACGTCAAATCCCCATCACTGCACAGCGGTAAACATCACCATCCTTGCCAACCAAACTCTTGTTCATAGGTATCTTGCTGGCTTGATCCGACTCATCCTCCACTTTACACAGGCGACACCACCCTCCACCAGCGTTTCAGCACGCTTGACACTGCAATCAAGCAAATCAATTCCTCTGTCGAAGAACCTTCATGGCAAACAGAACCCTCAGCGCTCTCCTCCATCATTGAAAGATTTCAATATTAAAAATTCCAAAAAAAAAAATTTAATTGACATATATTAATTCCATTTCTCATGTATATTTTAGATATATTTCTTAATTTTCGTATCATATCATCTAGAGTTTCGATACTTTATTTTTATTTTTAGTTATCCCATATATATGTAGCATCATACCATGAATAATCATTCGACAGCTCGTACGAAAAGTAGAGCATTCAACCCCTCAAAAGAAAACGTATGCCATAAGGTACAAACACGAGGCGGGCCTCCCCAGCTCGTAAGAGCAGCTACTCATTCTTCCATATTTATCAAAAAAAAGCTACTCATTCTTCCACTAAGCACCCGCGAGCATCTAATAACGCAATCCATAGTTCTAAAAATCGGACCGAGCCGGCAAGTCGACCGGTTCGACCTGGGAACCGGACACCCACCCGGTCCGGTACGGCATTTATTCCATTAGACAGACTGGCCGGGTCCAACCCATGCGAACCGTCCGGTTTTTGAAAAAACCCATGAACCCATCAAAATCGGTGGCCGAACCGGCCCTTACAAAATTAAAACAAACATCGGAAAAGACAAAAATCAAGCACGACATATTGACTTGCTGGGGGTTTTCTTTAATTCTCTTTCTGCCTTTCTCGTTTGCTCCGTGCCCTTATCGACGGGGACGGCTTCATCGGCAAGAGCAATGGCTTCGACTTCGTGGCTCGGGCTTCTTTGTAGCGACTGTTGCAGCCTTGGTCAGTGACGTCCTAGTCTTCGGCCGCGAGCTTCCTCTCAGTGAAAATGAGCTTCACTGGTGACAAAGACAACTTAATCGACCACGATGATCTTCTATTGTGGCAGCTCTGCTCCACAGAAGTCTGCTCTCTTTTGGGTTATTGCTATTGCTTTCAAGATTATACATAATTTGAGGGATTGGAGAAGTTAGAAGAAAGAGATGGTTTTGATTAAGGGGACTCGAGAGGTGTCTGACTGAAAGGTGAAGAAAAACAAACCTAGTTTTTGGCTTTGTTTCTGAAGCGGAAGAAGGAGGGACACGTGACAGGATTAGGATGGGATCTTGAGGCTATCATTATCAGGAAGCTTATATAGAAACATATATGTACTTATATTAGATTTATGTTAAATACAGATTATATATTCCGAATCATACAAATTACACTTTTTTTTGTTTCCTATTCCATTATACTAGTATAACTATTTATATATTATTTAATTATTTTTTCAAACCAGGTTCAACCCATTAAACTCCGGTCGAACCCATATACTTGTGAACCCATGATTTTTCCGGTTCAATGTCCGGTCCGATTTTAAAAACTATGACTCAATCTTCACAACAAAATGAAGAAAGTAAGAAAACCAACAGAAGGGATCAAATTCCCCGGAAAAAAAATACAGATCAAGCCAATAAATGTTGTAGCACCGATATTCCAAACTGAATTTTTTGTCAAAATGTTTGAGTGCATTTCTTGTACTGAAACTTAACAGTAGTAATCAAGGTTGTCAAAATCGCGATTCTACCTAGAATCGATCGAAGGTTGTGCAATCGTAAATCGTAGAATCGAATCGTGAATCATAAGATTCTACTTATAATTAAAAAAAACATATAGATATATATACCAAATACCATGTTAGAAATAGTAGAAGTAAACATCAAATGATAAATCTTGTTGTTTCTTATATCGTTCGTCAAAATCAGATGGTGCTTAGTCTTCATAAGAGAGCGCTTCCACTACAACAACCTCAAATAAAAATTGATATAGTACCGTGGTCACGGATCCTGTAGACGAAACTGTTTTTCCTCCCTGACTTCTTCTTGTTCTGTCCCTTCTTGGAATCATCTTTGCACCTAAAAAAGTCGAAAAGATTCCAACCTAAATCATCTCAAACAAGACGGCAATAAGGAATTGGCCGAAACCCAATTCGAAGCAGTTCCAGAAATTTTCTAAGTCCTTATCACTAACAGTCAAGAGACAAGTTTCAAACTTTTCATAAAATAAGAGAACCGATTAACAATACTGTTGCACAATAAGAAAGATGAGGAGGGAGAGAGAGGGGGCATATGATTTTGGGTTGAAACTAGAATCGTAGAATCGGTCCGATTCTACGATTCTGAGATTCGAATCATAATTCAGCCACGATTCTACCTTCTCGATTCATGCCATAGAATCGGAATCGGTAACCACCCCTGGAATCGTAGAATCGTAAGATTCTACTATTCAAATGGCAATTCTAATAACCATGGTAGTAATGCATAACATTTCTGCGTCCCCAAACTGCAGAGTAACTAACTAACAAGGACCTCGATACAAATCATCATTTACATTGCATAAACGGTCAACTGTCCAATCCAATGATTATTGTTCCATGACCGAGTTATAAATAATTGGTGAGAAGATGCCCCCAAAAAGAAAAGGAAGAAGAAGAAGAATCGTTAACAACCATTCAAATCCTGACAAAAAACACGTAAAGATCCATCAAATTCAAAGGATTGAATTGCATTCCCCGGACATGCTTTGTCTGCATCCAAATGGGAACAGATATCTGTCGTATCCGGAAAATTGTCAAATGCCCGCGAATGTTGCGAAAGAAAGGTTGGTGAAGGCCGAAATTTCTGAAAATTGCCGTGCAAATGAGGAAGGGAGGGATCTACCGCGATGCATCCGATACATATTGAACATCAGAGAATCAGGGAGACAGAGGAAGAGAGAGAGAGAGAGAGGGAGAGAGAGAGAGAGAGAGAGAGAGAGAGGAATGATGATGAAGATGAAAGAGACGAATGATGATGAATCTCAATTCATTTCATTTTCGTTCGGGCTTTTCATTGGGCAGAAGTGGCACCACATGGCTTTTGAAGCTAACTCCGACTGAATTTCAATTCGCTCCTTGCAGTCATCGGGTCTCTCAGATTAGTCCCTTTAGCCTTCATTATCTCATTTCGCCCAGGGTAATTGGGTGGACCGGCTGGAACCGGTCTAACCGATAGGATCATGGATAGCTACTGCACACTAAAACGGGTAGGTTCTGGTTCCCAACATCAGTGACCGATAGTATACGGGTAGTTTTAATGATGACGATTAATATCAGAATCGAAATTGAAACTGAAAATTTATCCTCTTAAAGTAGACTTGTTTCTTTAAAAGGAGAGTTTTTGGATTCAATCTCGATTTTGATTATGATCCTGATTCTGAAACCTCTCCTTTTAATACAGAAAGATATACATATGATAAGTGATAACAATACACGACATGTATAATGTATTTAAAATATAGTATAATTGCATACTCATAAATTATTTCTCCTCAAATAACATACAAAAACTTAAATTTTATCTTCTTGTCTTGTCCTTCACAAATATAAAACACGACTCTCCTTGTAAACCTGAAGCAAAATAAGCTTCATTTATCTTTTGATGCCTCATTTGATTGCTCGTTTTGAGAAAAAAGAAAGAAAGATAAAAGGTGTTCCAAATAAATACTTGGATTCGTTGGTTAAAGTAGGTTTCGGGTCCTTATTTGGTTGGTAGTTTCCGACTTCGATTTTTAGTAACTGAACTTTCATAGGATTGGATCACGATCCTGTCACATTTATGAGGCTCTTCAATCTGCTTGCCCCGAATGTAATTTTGGCACTACTTTAGTATAAACGCATATTCAAAATCGGGACCACGGTCAAATCCTATTCTTGAGGCCTCAGGTCCTATAGCATTGCCTTCAATTCAACTGTCATAATGTCAAATCTATCAAAATCTTGTGATTAACGCATAAAAGATTAACTTAAGCAAGGTCAAATCTTTTCAAGCAGTGTAATATAAATATGAGTAAATAGGCGATTTGGTCCTTAATATTTGCAGGTTATGTCAATCAGATCCATATCTTATTTTTTACATCAATTTGGTCCTCAACTGTTGATTTGCATCAATTTGATCTCTACTTTTCCAATTTACATCAAATAGGTCATTTTACATCAATTACATCCTCCACTAAATGAAATTACATCCCCAGCCAAAGAAAATTACATTAATTATATCATGCACTAAATAGGTCCTTCTATCAAAATTAGTCAGACGGTATTAACTAAGGAGCATGTTACAGGGGGTGGAAGAGGGGAGGGGAGGAGCTCCCCCCTCTGTTTGCTCTATTTTTCCTCTATTTCGAAAAATAGAGGGAAGAGAGGACGAGCTCCGATAATGCTCCTTTCAATTTTATTTTTTTTAAGACAACGAAAGGACATCGTTTTGGGCGGTGGACTCAAAACGACGTCATCTCAACCTTTTTTAAAACAACAAAACGATGTCATTTTGAGTCCATCCATTAAAACGGTACCGTTTTTGTCGTCTTTCTATAAAAATAAAAATAAAAAGTAGAAGGGGGAAGTCCAGTGAGGGCTTACTTGCCGACGACCTCTTCCCCAAGCGAGATCATCGAAGGGGTTCTTGAAACAAGGGAGAGCTCCGGTGGGGGCTCCTTTGCTGTTTTTCATTTCTTTTAATTTTTTCATGTTAGAAAGGAATAAAGGAAAATTAAAAAAAAAAAGATCTAAACGATGTAACATGCTCCTCAGTTAACGTTATAGTTAACACTGTGATGACATAATGACCTAATTGATGTACTAAAAAAAACTCTTTGTGTATTTTGCATAGAAAAGGACCCAATTGATATAGCAATAATTTAATTGATGTAATTTTCTTTTAGTGGAGGATATAATTGATATAATTGCCTTAAGTGGAAGATGTAATTGATGCACAATGAACAAATTGATGCAAACTGACAAACTCAAAGACCAAATTGATGTGAAAAAATAAGTTAAGGGACCCGATTGATGTAATCTGCGAAAATTAGGGACCAAATTGCTTATTTACTCTACCAATATCAAACTTTTTGGGAAGGTTTTCTTTTCATTGGATAAGCCATCGATAAGCTAAATTGGTCTATTTCTCTATTTTCTGTGAAATCATGCTATCTTTATATGCATCAATAATAATGGTGTTAGTGATCCGGATTAACTCGACACAGATTTTCCAAGCGAAGAGGACCAGCTTGAGGCAAGTTCCCAGCCACAGGGCTCAAATCGATATAACTAAAAATATAGGAAGCAAATTGATTAGAGTAGCAGGATCTAGGGGTCAAATTGAAATTACCAGGACAAAGTTTGTCAAAAGAACATTCTCTTAATATTTTTCAAGGAAAAATGGGAAACAAATTATATTCCTTGGGATTGTCCCCCCCTCACTTTAAAGCTCAACTGTAGTACATATGTCCATCACCTTCTTTAATAATGTTCGTAGTCTATCTATATAACTACATTCTAATAATAACTAGGAGTGATCGGTTCCGGGTACCTTTTTTTCACGATACCCAGACCCTACCCTATAAGGGACCGGTTCCAAGATTTTGGAACTAGACCCTACCATGTTGAATCCTGGTACCGAAACTTGTATTATACCACAGGTTCCAGGTATTCTGTTGGAACCTGTAAATTTTTTTGTCTCGCTAAATAAAACCGAAACATCCCACCCATAATCAGTAATCAGTAATTATGACAAATTTAATATCGCCATAGATCAGTAATTCATGTAATAATACACATACAAGCAGGGGAGAAGCCAAAGCCAAGCAAAAGCAATCTCTCTTCTTAGAGATTTTCTGAACAAGAAGCAATGCTCGAAAGTGGAATCTCTCTTCAATATATTCCTAGCTTTGCTTTCTGTTTCTTGTATGTTATTAAGAGATATCAACTTCATAATAACCAGATTTATGCATTACTCTATTGGAATAACGAGAAAGTGTTCAAGCAAAATGGAAAAGAACCATCAAATATTTGTATGGCTCGCTTAAAGACCAACAAAACGAAACATTTATAACAAACAGACCAGAACTAAGAAGTTGTTACTAACAACTAAATTCATGACCACAGTTCCTACCTAACATTATAGTGGTGGATCCTATACCTTTCAAGTGTATCCATCATGCTGCAAATAATGTATTTCCTCATGCATTGTCATAGACCAGCAGTCAATATATATTCTCATTTTTCACGGTATATATATATATATATATATATATATATACACATGTTATATCAAGAAACATGCAACTGGATGAAAAAGTTTGTTCTAGCCGAATGCTCCAAGAGGCCTCATTTTCTGAAAAAGAATTAACCTAAAGTTTGTTAAGAAATAGAATTAACATGATCAAGCTTTTAGTCTGAGCTATATACCGATACTGTAGTTCCTACCTTTCGATAGGAGACGATTCTTATGGTGATGCGTACAATCCCACATACTATTCAGTTAAATGAATTGATGAACTGTTTTGTCATACACAAGACTTTATTTATATGGATCTATAGAGAGCAGAGCAGTATGTATATGCGTCAATCCTTGTGATCTCCCACCATATATCATCCTCAAGCATATCAGGATCATTGTATAACTTCTTCCTTCCCTATCCTATATCTATCCATATCGTAACAAATATCTGAGAAAAAAGTTTGTCAACGAAAGCAAAATCCGTGAGGAGTCCAGAGAGAGTCGGAGACAAGAGAAGAGGTAGAATCTCACCTGGAAAGAGGGCTTCAAGGAGAGTCGGAGCCAAAGAGTCGGAGACGAGAGGCGAGCGACGGGGAGGAGCTGCAGGGAGTACAAAGCCGATTTAGGGTTTTAACAGAACGAACTAACAGCGGCTGAGAGGCAATTTAAACAAATTGGGTGAGCAGAGGAGTCTAAAGGAGGATCTCACCGAGAAAGAGAGCTTGAAGGAGAGTCAGAGACGAGAGCGACGAAGATGAGCCGGAGTCAATAGTCAGAAATGAGAAACCAAAATTCGGAGACAAGAGGCGCAGCTGGCGAGCGACAGAGAGGAGCTGGAGTGGAGAGTCAAAGACTTGAAGCGATCGATGAAGACGAGGCGGAGTGGAGATTCGAAGACGAAAGCCGATTTAGGTTACAGGCTTACACCGAAGACGAAACTGAGAGCAGCGTTCCTTCCTTCCTGTCTTCCGTCTTCCCGACTGAATGAGACTGAGAATAACTTTACCTTTTTTTTTTTTAGTAATTACTATCCGGTTCCATTACTGGTTTCGGTTCCGATTCTAGGTATCTCGTAAGTTGGAATCGGAACCGGAACCGGATTTCACCGGTTACTTATTTTGATACCCGGACCCTACCCTATTTTCAATACGAGCTAACCGGACCCCACCTTACCAAGTAGGTTCCGACCGGTTCCGGGTATACTCGGTCTTCGTGCACACCCCTAATAATGTCCAACATCACCATCTCAATAAGCACTCATCGTGATCAATAGCACAATATTAAACTAATTAGTAGATCCCCATGCATTGCGAACTAATTTTTTATCATTTTAAATAAAATAGATAATCAACACATGTGACTTACAAATAAATATAGATAAAAATATATATAAAAAAATCCTATAAGTTAAATCATGATCACAATAAATAAACACGTAATGTATACATGTAAAGCAAACAATATGCTTATAGAGAGGTCATAATCATGTGATATGTACAAGTGCTTAGGAAAAAAAAGCATAGCAAATAGAAAAATGATGGATAAAATGATTTTATCGAGTATTTATAGAAAATTTAGTATATTGAATTTGAAATATATCATGTATTTCAATGAGTTCTTTTTTATTATTGAGAAAAATTTATTTTTTCAAAAATAATTTATTATATATTATCATATAGATAAATTTTAAATATTCATTGAATATAACATTAATAAATTATAATATAATTTTATTTAACTAAAAATAAAAGGTAAATTCAGGTCGAGCTGACCTTTATATAGCACATTTTACGGGTGGACTGGGTTCGAACTAATCTCTCCTCCCCCTTAACTTTTTTGCTTTATTAAAACTGGTCCAGTCTTGATTATCATCAAGCCACATGTCAGTTATTCATCCAAAACAAAAAAGTAAACCGCATGTCAGTTTTATCTTTTTCTTCTTCTTTTTTCATTTTATTTTTACAAGATCGAATACTCGCACTATGCATGGATCCAATTAAATATTTTACGTAATCTCATTTCTAAAATAGATCGATCAAAAAATAATTGTAACATTATTATTTTGTATCTACACATATATTTATTTGTGATTATTTTGGAATATTTATTTGCGATTTTATATATGGTTTTTTGTATGTACATGTGAAGCTGCGTATGTGAGAGAGGGAGAAGTGGGAGAGAAGAAAGAGGGAAAGGGTTGGGTGGAAGGGAGAGAGGAAGGGGACGGAGGGAGAGAGAAAAAAGTGGACGGTGATAATTATTTTATAATATGAATGTATTACCATATGACTTCATTGTAAAAGTTTTAATAAAGAAAAATTATATACTAAGGGTAAATGTAGAAAGTAAAAGTAAAATGGAAAGCTCAGCAGAGAGAAGAAAGAGGGAAAGGGCTGGGTGGAAGGGAGAGAGGAAGGGGACGGAGGGAGAGAGAAAAAAGTGGACGGTGATAATTATTTTATAATATGAATGTATTACCATATGACTTCATTGTAAAAGTTTTAATAAAGAAAAATTATATACTAAGCGTAAATGTAGAAAGTAAAAGTAAAACGGAAAGCTCAGCCTCTCCTCTATATATGAGTATGGATAAAAGTAAAAATACAAACAGGGCGAAGCTATGATTTTCATTCAAGGATAGCAAACTCATACTTTTAGGATAAAATTTAAAAAATTTAAAGTTTAGGAAATGCAAAGTACTAATTTTACATTAAAAAACTCATAATTTTGGGATAAAATTGAAAAATATTAAAGTTCGAGGGGGCAATTGCCTCCCTGCCATTACATTGGCTCCGCCCCAGAGTACAAAGTTAATTAAGTAGTTGTTGGTGGAGTAGCGGCAAGGCAACCTTACACATGCCGGTTGGCACCATTTCGATCTTCTTCATCTCTATTTCCCTTCAACTTTCACATCGCTCTTTTGTTTTGTTTTTTTTTCTTTTTTTCTTTTTGCAGAACATCGATACTCTAGTACGATTAGTTGCTTTCTTATATTGATCCTTTTTCCAATTTTTTTACTGCTTAGATGTTATAACTTCAAATACTTTCTGCTTTTAGTTCTTTTCATTTTTCTTAATTAGTTTTCATCTAATACCTTTTATTATCTTTTTGTTTTCATCCTTTAACCAAATTTTTTATTAGAAAAAATTTTAATTTTGACCATCAACCTTTTGTTACTACATTTTTCATCCTAATTCTTTTTTTGTTGCTCTTTTATTTTAATCCTTTTTTCTCTGTTTACATATTATAACTTTAAATACTTTTTGTTTTGGGTTCTTTTCCTTTGTCTTAGTTTGTTTTCATCAATACATTTCATAACTTTTCTGTTTTCATCCTTTCCTCAAATTTTTTTCAAAAAAAATTTAAATTTTGATCATCAACCTGTTGTTAATGTATTTTTCATCCTAATTCTTTTCATGTTCAATTTTTCCTTGATATCAAACATTTTGTTTCTTATTATTCTATCGCTCAATTTTCCATAAAAAGACTGACACAACATATTTAAAATAAAAATTATTATTTTTAATTTGAAAGGTAAATGAAGAATAAATTTAAATAATAAAAGAAAAATCGCAAAACTACTCGAGAGAATGAGCAAAAGCGAGCATTTAAGCCGTAGGCAATCTTTTGCATTGGGAGCATTAGGTACTCAAATATATGAGCAAAGAATGGTAAAATATAAGAAAATTGAGGCGATTGTAATTCGATTGCTGCCAATCATGCTTGTGAGGTTGGTTGTCACACACTAAAGATATGGCTCTTGATGCGAGGAATGATGTCGCAAAGTGCAATGGTGGCTATTGGGAGTTATTTAATAAATAATATTTAAATTAGAGGTAATTACGCCATATAACCTAACGTTTGAATAAATTTTTAGTTCTAACCCAAACTTAATTTTTTATCTGAGATATCCCAACGTTGACGTGTTAGTTTCAAATCTATCCCGACGCTAACTTTCCGTCCAAAATTGACGGAATTGCACACGTGACAAGTTAATTTTGTAACAAGTGTCGGGATAAATTTGAAATTAACGTGTCACATGTGCAATTCCGTCAATTTTGGATGGAAAGTTAGAGTCGGGATAGATTTAAAACCAACACGTCAACGTTGGGATATCTCAGGGAAAAAATCAAGTTTGGATTAGAACTAAGAATTCTTTCATACGTTAGGTTATATGGCGCAATTATCCCTTTAAATTAACATATAGATTTAATATATGAACTCTGCAACTTTAATTATTATTTTATTTTAAGCCAAATTCAATTACCATCAATAAAAATATATTTGTAATACCTTCAATAAGTGACTTTTTGCAATATAATCAAGATAAATAAATAACAATAATAGCAAAATTAACTAATTAATTAGAAAAAAATTGAAAGTGACATTAAGCTTAAGAGAGAAAGGGTGATTGTGGAGAGAAAATAGGAGAGGTGAGATCACTATTATTAAAACCGGATCAGTTCGACCGGAAACCGATATTTCACCTAGTCGGTCCTGCTTGAGGATCGAATATGCACTTTTGGGCTAGAGTACCCATTCAACCGGGCGGTTTCCTTGAAAACCTACCGAACCAATATGAATCAAATTGGGTCTTTAGACTAGTCTTTTTAAAGAAAAATAAAGGGAAAAGGCAAAAATGGTCCTATAAATTTGGCATTCGGGCAATTTTGATCTTATAAATTCCATAAGTGCCAAATCGGTCCTATACATTTGATCCATTAGACAATTTTGGTCCGTTCCGTAATTGATCATAATGGAAATACTGACGAGGATTTAACGTCGTTAATCTTATCCACGTGTCAACGTACTATTGGCTCAAAAATTAAAACATTTTGAAAAAAAAAAACCACCCTGCTTCTCCAAAGTCCTACCTGGACGATCGATAACTGGAGCACCGCCCTCCGAGTCAGCTACGCCCCCGCAGTGATTGTCAACTACAGAATCACCACTCCTTGACCCATCTCCCCGCATCAAAAACACCTCTGCATGCGATTCAGGCAATCAAAAACAATAACCCCCAACCTTTTATCTCAACAGCCCGAACTCATAACCCCAAAACCACCCAAAAAAAAAAAACCTCCCACAGCACACAAACCACAAAACACCAATTCCACCACTCCACACTCAGTACGCAATCCGTCCACAGATTGATCGCAAACAACAGCATCCGCAACTCAAATGCAGCAACCTAACTGCTAACCGACTATTCCCCAGCCCGTCAAGGGCTGGGGTTTTTTTTTAAAATTTTTTTAAAATGTTTTAATTTTTGAGCCAATAGTACGTTGCCACGTAGATAAGGTTAATGGAGTTAAGCCCACATCAGTAATTCTATCGTGGCCGTCTAACGGATCAAATGTATAGGACTGATTTAATACTTATAAAATTTATAGGACTAAAATTGACTGAAAGCCAAACTAATAGAACCATTTTTTTTTGTCTTTTTCCCTAAAATAAACTATTGGTTAGGGAGTCGAACCCCAAACATTGCAGCCTTCTCATTAATGCTAAGAAAAGTACTTGGATATTCTCGGGCACGCAAGGGTCAACCAGTGCAAGGAGTGTACTGTTGAAAGTTAAGTTCCACATCGAAAATATAAAAGGAATTCCACAAGTTTATAAGAGATTGTGTACCACAACCTATCAGCTCGAGATTTTGGGTTGGAGATGGGTCCAATCGCTTATAGGTCTAGTAGGAATTTTTACATGGTATCAGAGCGGGTTACGCTTCCGCATGCTTATGTGTGGGCTCATATCACACCAAGTCTAGTTTCGAGGTAGCCAAAGTACATCTTATCTTAGTCCGGCCCAAGTGTGGCCTTATTATCAATTATCCCCCTCTTTTCGCCCGAGGTGTAAGAAAAAGTCCACCTCGTGGTTAAGTCCCGAGCACGGAAGTCCAGTCCCGACTCGTAGTCAGTTCTTGAGGGCGAGTGTTCAAGTCCACGAGGCACGTGTAGGTGAAGCGTCAAAGCCACACGTTGCCACATGAGGGCGGGTGTTGAAAGTTAAGTCCTACATCGAAAATATAAAAGGAATTCCACAATTTTATAAGAGATTGTGTACCACAACCTATCAGCTCGAACTTTTGGGTTGGAGATGGGCCCAATCGCTTATAGGCCTAGTAGGAATTTTTACATGTACGATGGTTGGTAAGTCCTCGATATCCTTTGTGAGAAGATATGTTGCTTTTGATGAAGCTGCATTGATCAATCAGTGTAAGAGGGCATCCTGGGTGAAGGTGGAGCCTTGTGTGAAGGCGACATCTTAGAAGAAGGTGGAGTTTGAAGACTCGAGAACACTTGAACATCGGCTTGTGGTTATAGGAATTGATGTGAGGTAACAACTCCTATGGAATGAGCTGGTTGTAAACAGGCGGGAGAAGCATTCAAGACCACTAAATGGGCTTGGAGAACTAGTGGTTTTGGAGAATTATGAAGCCGTGGCAAATTCGGCTTGTCTCAAGGTCGGTGAAAGTTCTACACAAATTCCGACGAAGCCCAACACCTCTAAGAAGTCCATGGGAGACTTGGACTTGAGCGGCGAGCGCACATGTTAAGGTGAAGCCCATGAAGAGCTGAGCCCGTGAGGGCTGTGGAGGAATAAAGAGTATGATAAGCTAGATTGTGATTTGGCTCGATGCAACTGAAGGTGGAGATTTGTTAGAGGAGTCTTACATCAAGCCTTGAAGACTCGAAGACCCGAAAACCCGAAGGAAACGAGGTAGAATCGACTGAAGATGTGAAGATGTGTCGTGACCGCGGTCAGGGGGCTCAGACTGCAGTCTGGGGAACCCAACTTGGTCAGTAGGTCGAGCATTAATATCGTGACCGCAGTCTGGTAACGAGTAGCAAGGGGTGATCGCAGTCAAGCATCGATAAATTGCGCTCACAAGGTCGGCCAATACGGAATCAACATGATTTCAGGATATCTGCGGCAGGAATATTTTGTATCTTGTTTCCTACATTAAAGGGGATATATTTTAGGGGATTATATTATATGTTTTAGAGATATTTAATGGATATGGGTCTTGTACTCTATATATGGAGATAGTCTTGGAGCATTACGTTAAGACGAGACGTAACGGTGAAGATCGTGAGAGAGAGCTTAGTGTAAGACTTGGTCTCGGTGAAAGTAGGTCGGGATTGGGCTTGTGAGATACGAGTGTGACCTCGTTGTAATCTCTTTTGTACGATCTAGTGGATCCTTTTAATTCTACCAAATTATTCGTGTGTTGTTTTTCGGTTTTCTCGTTTCTTCGAGTTGGTTGGATAGACTCCGGTCCCAACAGTAAGATGGATAGAACAATAGAAAGCCAATGCATAATTAATATGATGACAAATTCAATTGTTAAATAAAAAAAAAAGATGGTAAACAGCAAATGTACATATCCTATGTAATTCCTAAATCTGTTGCTATGCCAACCATTTTGCCAGGAGATACAGCATGTATATGCCTCAAATAGAATGAATCTTCTTGAACATTAAATTTTAGGTTGGTTAATGATTTCTTTCAGGTAAATGTTGGTTCATGATTTTAGTTAGCATGTCCAAGATTAAGCAGCCTGGCCAATTAATTTTGATCATTTCATCCTCTCTCTCTCTCTCTCTCTCTCTCTAGCTGGGGTTAAACGGTTCGTTCTTAATGGACTTTTTAAAGTAAAAAAGCTCCCAACCAAAAGGCTAAATAAAATGATGGAATTGCATGGGTGCATATGCTTTTGCTGCTTTAGTACTACATTCAATACTGAAATTCATGACTGATAAAGTAGGTGGCACAGTGCACTGAGATAAGTCTCCAATTTGGAATAAAAATTTTCAAATTTAGTCTTCGTTATTAAAATTTTATATTACGTTTAATTTCAAAATAGAATTTTAAAATTAGATTTTGATTTTGAAAAAAAGTGGTATAAATGAGGCACACTCTTTGATTTTGTATAAGTTATTTTGTTTTGTTGTGAAAAAAAGTGGTATAAATGGGATTCATTTTTTGACTTTGTATGAGTTATTTTGTTTTGTTATGAGTAGAATTAGGTTAAAGTTAAAATTTTAAAATCACATTTACAAATCAAACAAGCCATTATAACCATTCATTTCGTTTTTCTTTCTCTTACTCGGTTCACAAATCTCCCCTACAATTGGAGGGGAAAAAGAATCAGGACTCATAATTGTCTTTGGAAATATGAGTGGAATGACTTTTGGCCTCGTTCCAAATGAACTCGGTAAAGAGAAACCATCAATAAACGACTTTCAAGGAACGCATTGATTTTTCCCACCATATATATATATATATATATATAAACATATAAAAATTATTTTTACTACAAGCAATATGTCTTGACGATATTTTATCAGACGGGTTGCTGGGGGCCAGTTCCCAACCACCAGACAGGTCGCAGGGGCCCTAGAGTCGCTGGAGGAGATCGTGATCCGAGGTGCCCCCCTCTACATCATTAATAATTTATTTTTATTCTCAAGTCTTCTTCTTCTTCTTTTCCCTTCAAAATAGTAAATACATATTTCAGAAATTTAAAAAATATTTCAATATAATCTTTTACTATAAATAATATAAATTTGAAAATACATTTCTAAATTTGAAATAATTTTAAATTTGTACTACAATTTCGTGATTTTTAATAAAACAAAATAATTGTCCTTTTTTTATGAACAAAAGAAAAAAATTTGTCTTTTTCTTTTACGGTGTGCACTCTGATATTCAGAAATCAAATATGACCTAACTAATCCAATTTGAATTAGGTCGATCCACACTACTAGAATTCGTGCTCATTCCGATGGGTGAAGCCGTCGGAAATCCGTTGAAAAACTAATTTTCCGACGGAATTCCAACAGAAAATAGCCCGTCGGAAAACAAAGCGTTGGAAAGCATTTCGACGGGCCTTTGCTCGTCGGACTGCTTTCCGATGCCCAGTGTCATTGCAATTTCAACGGGCAGGTCATCGAAAAATCAGCCAGAAAGTTTCCGACGGCATTTCTAACGAGTTTTTCAACGAGCATGCCCGTCGGAAGCAACGAGAATTAAAAAAAAACTTTCGCGTACCCCGTTTTAGTCCTTTTATTCCGCCTTTTCACTTGCACCGACCGAGATTCTAACTCTCGACCTACTCATCCGCCCCAGCGAGCCCTTCCGACCAACACCTTAACCATCGAGCTATCGCCATTTTGGTATATCATCTTCTCCCATTTAATTGTATTATCATATTTACACTATTTTTGTTTATTTACTAAAACACCAACTTTTATATATTTAATTAATTATCTTTTTACTCTAATGCATTATATACATGATTAAAACCATAGTCACATCAATAATTTTTTACTATCACAATAAAAGTAATACGACGTGTAATTGAATATGTCATAAGGGGATGAAAAAAAATGGGCAGAGTTTCCTCTTAAATTATCGATATCTCATTTAATACTTCAACATGTTCACACATTTTTTAGATAATATTCATCCAAAATCACAACATACGTAGTTTCAATAGCAATTCAACATACATAAGTTCAAAGGATGGATAATATATAAAGTCGAGAAAATAGAAATCCAAAGACATCACAAACTAATCATCGGTCGAGAATTCCTCGTCGGATTCCTTGTGAATCTCATCCTCATGCTCATCCTAGACTCCTCATACTGACGCCTCTCCTTCTTGGATCGAGAAATATCCTTTTTCTTGGATTAAGTTTTCTTGCTCCCCTTACGGAAATTTTTCATCTATGTTGTCACCCTCTCAACCTTCTTGCTAAGTTTGACTAGTAATTTCATCATCATGGATTTGTGGCATGCAAGGTGTGCACTCAGTGCCATCCCAGAGGGGCCTGCTTTGTGGTAATTTGGGCGAAGACGTAGGTTGATCAGCCCATAGGTGTATCCCTTTTTGTTCTTCCCGACGACTTTTTTCCATAACTTCGCTCTGGATGGATCCGTCAACATTTCATATGTTTCCTGAGTGCTGGTCTGAGTCACCTTTTTCCTACAAAAAGGATCAATACAAGGTCATTACTCATGATGTTATATGAGAAATTCATCAATGGATAGATATAATGATTCATTTTTTCATATATTAGCTTACATGTGTCTCCTCCCAAATGGACTAACCCACTATTTAGTCAAAGTTTTCTTATAGTATTTTTCAAACATGGCGGGCACCGAAGGTATTTCACCCGTGGTCTTCATCTGCAAAGGATTCATGGATGGATACTTATCATGACTATTTGTATAATAACAAAATAAAGTAACGAAATTGAATATTTTAGGAGACTCACATCTCGATAAGCGTGTGTACCGAATGATACACTTTCACCTTAGTGAACGGAGGCTTCACATTGGAGTTACGATTAGCCTTGTTTATGCTTCCTTCTCGAGCGAATCATTCCCCCTCTTATACCTCCTCCAGCTCTACCAAATGAGCTTCTCTAAGAAAGTTCACTTTCGACTTACCATGCCGATAGTCGCCATACAAACCGCATACTCGGTAAACCAATTTCTGCATACGAACAATCAATTAATTATCAATCTAATATGTAAACCAAGTATGGTATATTATTCGAAACAAGCATACCTTCTACTCTCCGTATAAGGACACGTCCCCCGCATCTGGGACATCCCTATGGAATTTCTCTATCGAGTGGCCCGGTTTATAGAAGCAATCGATATAGCTCCTCAAAGTGGTCGTAACCATTTTGGTGTCCTAAACGGAATGAATGAATCTGCAATATATCATGGCTGTGCACTTTTAAGGAAGATAATTATCATGGCTGTGCACTTTTAATCTTCCAACAAGACAAACATAAGACATACCCGTCTCGGCCATCCAATATGAGAAAAAGACATTCATTGATCATATAAGGCTCGGTAGGATAAATGACTATACCGTCTTTAACAAAATCAAACGGAAAGCCACTAAACTGAGGAGTAGGCACATGAGGATTACTAAGTCCCTCCTCTGCATAATATCAGGGTTAAAAAGAGGTACCTATTAAAAAAATTTCAATTTACAAATAATCTATGTATAAAAAATATTTATATATATCGGGAGAATGAAATTTTAATTTACCTGTGGTCAACTAGGCCCATCAGAGATCCATAAGCCTAGGGATTAAGTGATGGAGTGTGTGTCATCGGGGATGGTTGATGCGGCGATGAACTGCTCATCCTTGGAAATATGTGTATCCGATCAGCCATGTCACCATCAGGGAGATGTGCATCACTATCGAGCGGCTTTATAGTTTTCTTTGTCTTGCGTTTCTCACTCATCTGCATTAGTAGAACATTCAAATGATTTGATTAGTGTACAAAAAAGTGAATAATAAAGTAAATATTTTTATGAGTACTTGTGAAGGTAGCGAGAAAATGAAAAACAATAATTAAATTACCATCTTCATCCCCATTCTCATCTCCATCCTCATCCTCATCCTCAGCCTCATCCGCATCCTCTTCAACTTCGTTACGCTAATCATGTCCCATATTTTCTAGTCAAGCATACTCCATAGGACTATTTACATCGACCAAGGGGTAAATAAGGTCATTTTCGATTACTAACTCAACGTGCAACGGATCTTTGTTTTGATAAGCAATTTCTAGCGACTCCTCAACTTCTACTTTCCCTCTAGGCTTTGTTTTTATAACAACTCGCCATTGAGATCTAATTTTATCTCGGCTCGGGTATGGCACATAATAAACCTATCTTGCATGATGTACAAGGATGAAAGGATTGTAATCCTAAATCCTGCGCTTATGCTTAACCTCGGTAATCCCGGTCTCAAGATCCATCTTCGTTCCCCTATTAGTAGGATCGAACCATTCACCAAAGAGTATGACTGTCATCTTGACTGGTAATCTAAGATATTCTAATTCTATCACCTCTTGCAATATACCATAATAAGCAAGCCCTCTATCCCCCTTGACCGATACTCACACTTCATGGTCGTCCAATATTGGTTGAGCCAATCAATTTGGAACTTGTACTATTAACGAAGTACGTTTGGTATGTCGTCACACGTTTCTTGGGGCCCCACGCAAGAGCTTGTAGTATTTCATCGATAATTCCATTACTCGGATTCAATATCTACGGAAGGATGACATTCCGTGAGTTAGGTATAAATAGGCTTGGAAATATGCAACATTCATTTTAGAGTTCGACTATTAATATGCACTTACCACTTTCTAGAACCATTCAACGAACTCATCCTTAGTTTTATGCCATACTTGATATTGAAGAACATTCAAGCTAGCAATGAATATACTACAATATCAAATATGATTAAGTGGTTAGATTGAACTCGAACGATCATACAAATTACATGCGGAATATTTTGCCAATAAAAATTGTTTAGGACTAACTTACTCAAGGTATGGTTTAACCTGAGGACAATTAAGTAACATCGTCAAGCACTCAGAATGAAGCCCCACATTATTCAAGTATCTCCAACTACTAGCTCCAGCATGACGTCCGAGTTGATTGAAAACCCCATATTGTGCAGGCGAACTGCTTGATGCCCCACCATCATCATTACGAGGGACTCGGGTCCTTATAGTACAAACATCAGCTTTGAAATAATATGAGCAAAAGTTTATTTTCTCCCGGCCCAAATATGATGCGTATATTGAGTCATTGATCCTTCAACACAAGCTTTGTGCTTAATGTTTCACTTCAGTTTGCCTATATACCTCTCAAATGGATACACCCACCTGAATTGCACAAGGCCTCCATTCCGTGTCTCATCTATCAAATGTGTAGGCAAATGCTCCATACAATCGAAAACACGGGGCCCGCAGGGGGGATCCTCTGTAACTTACACAAGATGGGAATGTTGTGCTCCATCACATCCAAGTCTTCGTGTTTTAAGGTCGTGGAACACAAATATTTGAAAAACTTGCTGAGCTCTGCCATGGGTTTTCATATGTGATCGGACAGGTTCCTAAATGCAATAAACAATAATTGTTCCATGAAGACGTGACAATCATTACTCTTCCATCCTTGGAAAGTACATTAATCGATATCAACTCATTTTGCTATATTGGACGAATATCCATCGAGCGTCTCGAAGTTGCTGACGCATTCACAAATCTTGCTTTTGTGAGGCTGTGAAAATGTATATTGGGCCTTGGGCATTTGAAGTACTCCTTCTCTTCCTTCCACCAAATATAGTTTGAGACGGTTGCATATGATTTCCCAGTCCATTCGGGCATTAACGTTGTCTTTTGTCTTACTCTTTATGTTCATGATGGTATTGAAAATATCGTCAAAAACATTCTTCTCAATATGCATGACATCTAAGTTATGCAGGACGGGGCGATCCTTCTAGTATGGCAACTTCCAACAAATACTGGACTTGACAAAATTGTGATTCTTCCCATAATCATTAGTCTTGACAGGTTTTCCTTCTTCCATCACTTTATTTACATTAGATCTAAGCCAGTCGAATATCCGCTAACCATTTACTACGAGAGGCGGCTCATCTTTCTTTGTCTTTCTTGCCTTGAAGTTCCTTCTTTCCTTCCTATATGAATGCTTTTCTGGCAAGAACGTTATGTGGCAATCGAACCAACTGTTCTTATGGCCATGTCTAAGTGTGAATGCTTTAGTGTAACTCATACAATGCGAACATGCCAATTTCCCAGTTGTCATCAAACGAGACAACATATCATAAGCCAAAAAATCATTTATAGTCAACATCAAAGCAGCCCTCATGTTGAAGTTCTGCCTTGTCGCAGCATCATAAGTGATGACCCCAATATGCCACAGCTCCTTCAGCTCATTAATAAGTGATTGTAAGTAAACATATATCATATGCTTTGGATATTTCTGCCCATGTATGATACATGTTAGTAACATATACTCCGACATCATACACAGTTCCGGAAGTTGTATGGAACAATAACAACAGGCTAGCACGAGTAATCCTTCTTCCCACTTTCGAAAGGAACAAACCCATCTGAACATAATTTAAGCCGAACATTATGAGGGTCAGATTGGAAATCGGGGTTTACCTCGTCGAAGTGCTTACAAGATCTCCTATTGGATGGATGACACATAACATTATTAGGACAACGGTTCTCGTAATGTTATCTCATATTTCTTGTTGAGATTGGAGACGCATAAAGCCTTTTCAATCTCAGGATTAGAGGCAAGTAGCGAAATATTTTTCTCGCCACTACCTTAACCTGCCATTAGCATCAAAACGATGTTTGTATCTCTTGGTACCACAAAATTTGCACCTAATATAATTAGCGTCGTCCTTATAGTACAACATTCAGCCTTTGGACAGCAATAGAAAACTATGTGCTCAATCCAAGAGATGACACAAACTTCTTCGCCTCGTAATAGTTCTTAAGAATCTCATCGTTCATCGGAACGAGACCGTGTATAATGGCTAGATACTCATTGATCGTAACTTGGGGGCAACTGTAATCACTTTTGACACTCAGTAATCTAGTCGCGACACTCAACGTGGAGTACTGGTCCGAACCCCACCATACCGGCTTATTGTAATGCTCCAAAAGTTCATAAAATCTTTAGGACTCCACATTTGGCTCCTCAATAACAAACATTAGAGATCCTAAATGCACTTCATTCTCATAATCCTGCCTCACCACATCATAGACCATGTTCGTGTACCTATCTAATGGATTCTCATAAGAACTAGAAGCTGCGTAAGGATCAACTTCCCCATGACTAGTCCAAATCCAATAGTTAGGCCTAAAACCGCCTGGATACAAATGTTCTTGAACCTCAAAGAGTGGTAAATAATGCCCTTTCTTCTAGGACTTTACGAACGGACATTGAATTTTCCCCCGACACAATTCTCTAATTGGGAAGCGTGCTTCAAGAATTCCTTCACCCCATTGACAAACTCTTTCCTAATACCTCCACGTTTCGGATTATTTCTATTGTACATCCATTCCCGATGTGGAGGGATATTCATCTAAACATATTGTTTGAAAAATACAAACAGTTAAAAACATATCAATTAATCAATCAATCACATAGGCACAAATAACAACTAATATTCAGATCTCCTTATTACACCGCCACAAAACAATACAAACATAACCAATAATCCATAATGGGAAGGCTCAACCACTTGCCCATATCCCGTCCTCCTTCTCCACATTTCTAAAATGGCGACTAACCTAGGGTCATGTACAATCAATCTAACTAAACATTAAATTAACTTTCAACCACAAATCAAGTATATCTCATATATATAAACGTAATTATTCAACTATACCTTCAATCCATATATAACAAAAAAAAGGCAAATTCACATGTATATATATATATATATATATATATATAAACTAGATTCTAACTTTCATCAAGTAAACCTTTAATTTTTCATCAAATTAAATAAATTAGCAATTAAATTAATTATTTTTAATTTTCATCATATAGTATCATAATTACGTTTTTTTGTTAAATTAGTTAATTAGCCGAATTTTTAATAACAATGTAATTCAATTTGTATTTTTCATTTTAATTTTAATAAATAAATTATAATTGCATTTAACAAATTACCTTTTCATGTTAGAATTTCATTTTCATAAAATAAATTATAATTACATTGTAATTTCTTAAATTAATTGCACACATTCTAATGAATTACAATATTTGCTATCCATTTTTACAAAATTTAAAATTCAGAAGAATATTAAAAATTTTAAATTTAACAATTATAAACTAAAAAATACAAAATCAAACTAAAAATATACAAATTCATATGCAATTTCAAGATTTTGTACAGATCCTGGCCGGACGACCTCAATGCCAACGAATGAAGGGCAGAGTGGGCGCCGGCAAGCAAGGGTATCCGCGGGCGAGGTTGATGCTGGAGTCATTGGAGCGAGCAGCTGGGGCCCATGTGCCGAGCTGAGCCGGGCCGGAGAGGAGAGGATGCTGAGCCAGGCCGGAGAGGATGGTGTGGCCGCGGGTTGCTAGCTGCAGATGGCAGCGGGAGAAAATATGGCACACAACCTGTCCGATGTCTTCGTGCATGCTTCTGGGCCATGTTGCCTCTTATGCCCCATCCTTTACTCTGCCCTCTTGATCCCAAGAACTGGAACTGCTAGAAATGCCTAATCAAATCTCATGAGGAAATTTGGCGGAAATGATTTTGTATCTTTTCTCTTACTTTCAATCTGAAATCAAGAGATCGTGTGAGTGCGTGACTTTTATGCCGACTAAATTATTACACTTCCTCTATCCTACGTTAGATTCATGGCCACTTATAAGACCCGAGAAGTCTCTTGAGAAACATCAACGTAGCTTTTGAAACATGTATGGTTCCATTATATACACGTATCAACAGGAAATATTTTTCAGATGGCGTCAAGTGAAAATTGAAAAATTAGCAATAAATCAACATCAACTTTAAGACATTCGGGTCCAAAAAGAAAAGATACAGACCTTATTCGATATTTCCAAAAAGAAAATTTTCATGCAATTTTATCCCTCAAATAGTAGTGGGAAGGGCATCCATTTCAATTGGTAAAGTTGGGCCCATCCTTGTTTACCGAAAAAGAGAAAAGTTGGGCCCATCCACTGCGAGAGAGAGCTCAGAGAGCCTGGAGTCAAGACGCGGGATCAATCCTGTGAATCCCTAAACTGAGTTATGAATGATCTACTTTTGACACGTCCAAAGAGATTGACTAATCGAGATATCTGTAAACTAGTTCGGGCACTAATTGATCGCATAAAAGAAAAAAAGAAACCGCTAAAATCACATTATATTACTGTGGCACGTGGTTCCACCGCGTTAGATGCATATGGAGCTTGCGGGGCACTGTGGTCTCCGACAGTGAAGATGCGGTATTACGGTAACACAATGTCGTACTAGAATTGAAAAAAAAAATAAATAGAAAAGTTGGAAGATGGCAAGAGAAAGAAAAGATGCCATTTTGCTGGGTTATGATTGGCATTGACTTCCTTGTCCAATTGTCCTTTGGAAAGTTTACTTTTCGCTTTGTTTCTTCCGCGGGTTGATCCATGAGGAACTATGCAATCTTTCATATGCAAATATGGCTTACATGGTCCCTTTAGCATTATTATATTGAAGTATATATCAAATATTAGATTAACTAAAAGTTAGACCAACTGTTAAATGTAGGTCTTATTAACATCTTAAGTGGACTAATTTATATTTTTCCATGAATGGTTCTAATTCTTGAATTATTCAAGTGATGGTTGACTGAAAGTATAGCGTATTTTTCATTCTATGAAACTTTTTTTTAGATTTATTATATCATAATTTCTTTTAAAGTGCGAGTGTGTAAGGTTGAACACCTAAAATCGCCAAGAGGGACAAGATATTACCTCCTACAGTTAAGTTAGTTAAAAATAGGTCTCAAACCAAAGAAAGATTTAGGAGGTTCGAATTCACCTATAGTCACCATATTTTGTTTAAGTATTCTGAGTTTATTAAACCTATTGATTTGTAAGCCAAAACAGGCCTTATTCTGAATCGCGTGAGGCCAAGACTCAATGAAATGAACTCAAATCACTATGCAATCAATAGAGGCAAAAAACCACATTCAAAACATGCTTTCAAGGACGGAAAGATACAGAAAACAGGGTAAAAACTGGGCATAACACACGCATAAGTTGGAAATATACGAAATGCGCAGAAATGAACAAAAACCGGTGCAAATGACTTAATCAGATACGGCTGTAAGAGCTAGCCTCGCATGCAATACGAGCTAACCTAGCATGCAAAACGGTGTTGAAAAGAATGCTAGACAAAGCAATGAATGAGGCAAACGACGCACAAAGTGTAATGGATATGGCTTAACGCAATGGATGATTGGGAATTTCAAAGACGGACAGAAAAAGGTGACCCGAGCTCTAGCAGCATGACTCGCTGTGTTGCATATAAATTCCATCTATTGGAATGTTTTTTAATAATATATTAATTGATTTGTTAATTACAACAAATTTTTTGGTGAATTCAATTTGTTTTTGCCTGCATACAATCATCTCAATCAATTTAAAATTTAAAATTGCTGATTAATCAATTTTCTTCAGGTCTTCATTTTTGGCCGTTGCGAGGCAAATTCAATCACTTTGATTGTTAATTCAATTGCTATACATTTATTTTTCATTCAATATAATTTTTTATGTTACAAGGGAGTTCATGTCCGATATTACTATGAAATAAAAATCCTAATATCTAATAAAGAGACGGGTGAGACAACGAGTATCAATTTGGAATCTATTGGTTACTAGGCAAAAGCGTGCGCCACTATAATATATATTTTTTTTATTTCATTTAGGATAAGCTGAAAGAACAACCTTCCACCGACTGCCTCTCCCCGTTCTACCTCCAAACCAGGTACTCTAGTTACCGTGCTCTATATGAAAGAACGTATCATCTTTCCAAAGATGGTAAAATTCATAATCTTTTTGATAAATTTCTTGTATTGTACTCTTTGAGAATTCTCTTCTCTTCTTTTTTTTATGTAATTTAGTATCTGGAAGCCCAATGTGCCATGACTAATCCAATTCGAGTCGGATCGGCCAATTAAAGGAGTAAAACTCTTCCAGTAATAAATTCTCTTATTCTACTTTTATATTTTTCTAAGGTTGAGTTCTAACGATAGGAATAATCTTTAATTATAGTCAAGATTATTCCCATGGAAATTATGTTGGGATCAATGTTTTTCTTTTTCCGGATACAAGGGAGGTTCATGGACCTAATATAATAAAATAAAAATTTTAATATCTTAATAGCTAATAAGGGGACATCAGCAATCCCACAACGAGAGAAAACTTGTAATCTCTTAGTTGACAGCGATGGCATACAGTACTTCGCTACACACTCTTTCTCCCAGAATTAGTGTTTCTTTTATGTGTGAACCCTGATATCCGAAAGCTTAATTGGGTCTCGACTAATCCAGTTGAGCCGGATCGGCCCACTAAGGGGTAAAACTCTCCCAGTGTGAATTGTTTACATTCACAAGGACTCAAACCCAAGACAGTGCTTAAGCAGAACAAGCGCCGAACGCTTGAACCAACCTATGTTGGTGATTAGTGTTTCTTTTGAAACCACTTGAAATCAATACAGAAATTACTATCTTTAAATAATTTCCTAAAAGTGCCTCACTCAATATTCTATTTCAAAGTTTCTAATTTGAGCGTCCTATATTATCTTTGATCTCTTCACTTTTATATGTTATACAAATGTGATTCCTTGTATTTGTGATTCTTCGAAAATTATAATTATTATCAAACTTAATTTTCACGTATTTAAGTATGCTCTCAACCTCTCGAACGACTTTCCCACAGTTGGAACGTTGTTAGTATAAAGTTTCATCACTTGTTTGGCACAACGAAAGAATAAAAAAATCCCTATGATCCCTCATAGTTAGTATTTTTTACTCTTCCAACTTCTTTTTAATCGAGGCACACACGTCTCTCAATCTCCTTGAAGTGACCTACATGAACATCAAACCTCCATATATACAAACAAAGCACATAGATTCCGGTGCAATTTCAAATTGATCTATACATATACGTACATATAGAAACACATATATTTATATATTTTGATTTCATGATGTCTACTTCTCCTACCCCTTTAAGCCATTGAAAGTATTACATAGAAATTCTCCTCCGACTGAAATCAACGAAACAAGAGTGAGAAGTAACTATCGGTTGGGTCTCTTTTACCGATGTTACGTTCTTCACGAAATTCTTGTTGCAGTTTGAATAGCGTATGGGAGAAGTAAATGGAAATTAATTCATGCATAGTCACAGTGATCGAATATATTAGGCATATATTAAAAAAATTGACAATCAAATGCACAATAATTCCGGCATCTGACTTCATATATAAGTTAGTCAAAGTGCGTGGTTGACGCATGTAGTGGAACGATGTCCTTAGGTTCGAGTTCTCCATCCGTCATATCTAGTTTAATGCAATATTGATTATTGATATTATCGAAATAGAATGAAAAAATTCAAAGTGAATTTATGAAACACACCTAGCTCCAATATGAGATTAATAAAACATACACAAATAGCCCCGCTAGCGTACGGAAGGCGAATTTTCTTTGCATCAATAATGTTGCATGTTTAATTTAATTACAACTTGTTCGTCATAACAGTGATATTCCTTTATTAATCTTAATTTTTTGACAACAATATCAATCATCACTTTACTAAAAACTGTCGTATTCGTACATCCCTTTTGATGAAAAGCACAGATGCAATTATTGAGTTATTATTGCCCAATACGTTGCAGATGGGATAGTCCTTTTTCTGGGAGATAGAAGGACAACACAATACATTAATACAGTGTCAAGAGCTAAATAAAAACAAGGGTCAGTTCAAATGAGCAACGTCGTTCCTTTTTATAACTTGGCTTATAATGTCTAATTTGTCTTTCTTTCTGGACAGTTTTGTTTTCTTATTAAAGAAAAAAAGGAAAAATCTAAGTAATTTTCTGCACGTACATGCATTTTGTCAGAAACATCCATCTTGAATCATTATCTTAGACAACAGGGATCGACCCTACAGGATTTTGATTGAGGGTGGGACGAGATCTTTAGAGGGTTGAATAGGAAGATAAATCGTTCGAGTTAGGATGGGCAAAGTATTAATTATTTCATCAAACATTGAATAAAATTATATATCCTCATAGCGCTATAAATCCATAAGGGGTGGGACGACTGCCCTCGACCATCCTGGGTCGACTGAGAAGACGGTATAATGAAAAAGAAAGAGGAGAAAAAGTTTTTTAAATTTTATACAACAGAGACACACATGGATGTTGACCTATTCTAACCTTGTTATTTTATCAATGTTCAGGATTATTTTGTAAATAAATTTCAAGAGATAATCCTTTTATGAAAAAACGAATATCCGTGTGATTGTTTTTTCCTTTTTGGTCGAAACCCTCTGTAAGTTTTTCTTCAGTTACTTTTAAATTATTATTTTCCATTATTTTTAAATAACTTTTTCGATTACAAAACTTTGTTGGTTTTAATCTCACTAATTATCTTTTTTTTTTGCCAAATTAAGAAAAAATACACGCACAAACACATATTTTGCCAAAACTAAACGATCTCATAATATAAAGTACACATCCTAAAATTTGCTTAAGATCTAACGGAAAGTTAATTTCGTTAACTTTTGTATTGGTTACTGACACATGTCGTTATTCCAATGGATGAATTACTTTTTATTTCTTTCATTGATTAAAACAAGGGAGAAGGCTAGTTTTAATCCTCAACATTTATCCCTCTTGTCTCAGGTTATCGGCTCCCTCTGGCCGCTCTAGAAAGTGATGCCTTTGCAGCGTCCCTTCCTCCGCGAGGATTGGGTTGATATTGGTTTGGGTGCAGTGTCTAATCTAATTAGGTCGGGATGGCTCTATGAAGAGCTCCTGCGCTCAGTTACCGGCCCAAAACCCGTTACTGCATTACTTCTTTGTGTTTCCCTCACCGTACCACAAAGGTGTAGAATTTGATATGAATTTATGGACTGGACTGAGGATTCCCTTCTTAGTTTTTACTTGGGTCCATATAGAATGATTGAAGGAGGTCGTGTTGCAAAGGACGGACTACTTCAATTGTAATGCACTCCTTCAATGTGTTTATCATATGTATCTTCCTTTGTTGTTCCCCCGGCAAACCCGCCGTATTTCCTATTCTTGTAATCTTTCCCTTAGGCATTTTCCCCTCTTGTGCCGGTTTTTATCAAGGAATGGATCCTTGTTACTTTTCGAGGAAAAAAATTCTTTTTTTAGGCTGATTGTAATCCTCAGCCTTCTCAATGTGGTTCAATTTTGTTCCGACCATTATTTTTAAATAAAAATGTTCATGTGCCGATTTTTTAAATAAAATTAATTACTAAATAGTAAAAAAATTATAATAATAAAATCTGAAATCGGAAAGGCCCGATACGGGTCGGACTGAGATCTCCCAGTTAGGAGATGATGCGGCGCCCCCGCCCCCCGCCCCCGCTGCCCGCCCAAAGAAAAAAACTAGACAAACCCCCCTCGCCCTCTCCCTCTCCCTCCCAAATTCAGCGTCGGCAACAATTTTAATTAAAAAAAAATAATGATAGGATCATTCAAAAATAGGTTTAAGACCAAAAACAAAGACTGGCTGACAACCAAAATCGGACTTTTCTCTTGAAACACTATAAAAGAATCAAAAGGTTGAAAATTCATAAAAAGGAATATATATATATAAACGGGCGATAACCAGTTGACCGGCCTGTGTCTGAACCAATCGATCGGCGTGATAGCATCACCATTCAATGGGGTACGGCCCAATCGTCCACCTCCAATTTATTTCTTTTTCCCCTTCAATTTTTAAATATTTTCAAAATTTATTCTTTTTCTAATTTTTAAAATTAATGAAAGAAAAAAAAATTTGTCCAAAGGAGTATAGGACATATGGCTAGATTTTGAAGAGATTTCACAATTCGTGCTTTATTTTACTGCGAAACCTTTCATAATAGAACTTAAGACATACTACGGTTTTTTTTTTGGAATTTTGGCCCTTCTTTTGTATTAAACTAACAAATTATTTCTTCATGACTTCACTGGCCTTCTCACAACAACACTTTCATTTCATCCCCTGAAGACATACGGACTCTCACGGAGTGGTCCCGAGGATAATTAAGAATGAATTGGAAGTTCCAACTATGTGTATTTTTAAGTTTACACTTTTACCAAATACTATTTATAATTTGTTCTTGCCACCTCCATAAAACGGTTAATTGTATTATTCCGAGGTACTTATATTTAATCTATGTGCTTGATCCCTTAACGTCTGGGTAAAATTATCAAAGAAAGGAAATCCCCACGCCGGGGTAAACCAGTTAAGCGAGCGTAGTAATTATGAGGAGTTAAGTTTCGACAAGTTCATAGAAAATCGGGTTTGGATGGTCATCTTTCTAATTTTCTAAGGTACGTTCTTTGACAGGAGGGCTGCGTCTGATATTATTAATTTTATAATAGCACAAGACTGCCGACTGCAATACTGCGGTGCTTGATATAGATCAATCATTATAAGTAGGAAATGGGGGTAAGTGGATTGCAAAACGATTAATTATCGTCCTATGAACAGTGGAACATTTCACGTCCATTTTATTTCTTCTGCTCTATTTCCTAGCTACTAAGCACATTACACATAGGATCCATGTCATGCTTTTTATTTTGGTGATTGGTAAAAACAAGCAGAAGGAGGAACAAAATAGTGAAATAAAAAATGTTCTAATAGACAATGCGAGGAAGATTCACAATTGATGAGTCCGGCACATCTATGGGAGGTCATCCCTTTTTTTTTTTTTTTTTTTTGGCTTGAGTATAGGTCATCCATTGGTTTGCTCCCTACATAGCTTAATAATTTGCATCGTGATTTTATTTTTTGCTACAAGGGAGACCCATTAGTTTAGTATAGTAAAATAAAAATCTTCACAATTAGTAAAGAAGTCATATTGATTTCCTTTTCGTTAAAAACAATTAATGTGAATAATTATTTTTGGCAATTGTGAAAGAATATTATAATTTTTCTATTTTTCGTTTTATTTTTTTTACTGATCGAGATGTTTGAATTTCGCCCAATTAATCCCGAGGCTCCATGGACACCTGGCGGAACATGGAGTAGGTAATTAAACCAAAGGCAGTTTGGTGGCTCTAAGGATTTTGAGTCTGGGATCAAGTGAATATATTAGTTCAGTCTTAATCATTAGACTAAACTCCTTAGACTTGAAGAATATTATAATTAGTCCTAAGACAAGGTAACTCCTTTATTACAAGGAAATATATCAATTTGAAAATTCTTTAGATACTTAAAAAAGCTGGTTACCAAGTGGATTGGTTCAGGCATGGTTCATTGTTCATTTTTTCTTGTCTCGGAAGCTCGAGATTCATAAATGGAGAAAAATTCACATTTTGGAGGGTTTTTACCCCCTAATGCACCACTTTTATTCAAAACTGTATTACCCGGGACCCATTGGACTTGAGAACACAGGTGGTGCACTGAAAAAAGAAAAGAGCTAGGTGGGCTGCAAACACTTTGTGACCATGATAATGTGATGCTTAATTGGAAGTTAGTCACATTCAATAGACTACTTAGAGTACTTTTTTTCTCACTAAAAAAGGTTGGTCGAGTAAAGAAAAACGATAAATGCCCTAACGCTTTGCAAAGATTAGGCTACGATAACAATTTCTATGTACCGATTAATGATTGATGATTGTAGTACTTATAGCAATGGCGGTTCTTATTCGAAGAAGTAGACGGTCCCTTCGGTTATCTTTGATACAACAGATTAAGATTTGCTTTGAGAGAGAAGGAGTTCAATTGGATGACTTCAATGACATCGAAAGAAAAATGTCTGATTTTTGAGGATGCTCTTGAAAAAGCATGATGCAATTTAAAGAAATTGGACACATGAAAGTGCATCGATTGGATATTTATCCTCATGAGGCCTATTGAGTCGACCCGACTTTCTTAGTAGTTATTTCCCCTCAAACTATAGCTTACCTAGGTTTTGAGGAGTAAACAGCTGCTTAGAAAGCCATGTCGACTCCATTAGAAATGACATTAGCCAAGTAGAACGTGAGTGATGTGGTAAATAGTGAAGAAGACATGGTGATCTTGCATAGGGTCGTTTAATTAAATGTAGGTGTAATAAGTTATAGTTAAAAAGCTTTTTTCAATATTTAAAGAAAAATTTTGACTTTGATATTTCACATTTACATTTAATTAATCTTTAAAACTCTTATGAGGATAATTATCCAATTAATATATTATCCTCTCTACGTGTTGGCTCGCTCACTCTATATTTAACTATCATGGAAAAAAAAATCTTTTTTCCTGCATTTCATTTTGTCTTTTCTTGAATTTCTCTTATTTTTTATTTTCTAGCTTTAATTCTAATTTATTTTTATTATATATTTTTTAAATTTCTTACTATTTTTCTGTTTTCTATTTTTAGTTCTTGCTTCCTTAACTTTTCTTAATTTTTATTTTCCAAATTTATAGTTATATTTTTTATTTGTCTATATTAACATTTGTAATCTGATTTTTCTAATTTTTGTATTTTTTATTTTTACTAAAATTTTATACTTTTAATTTTGCAAATTTATTTATTTTATTTGGATATTTTCTATTTTATAAAACTTATTTATTGTCTATAATTTTCCTTTTTTCTGAATTTGTTTTTACATTTTTTGAATTTTTAATACATTTCATATTATTTTTGAAATTTTTAATGCCATGTAAGAGTTTCATTTCCACTTCAACGAAAATAAACGAAAAAAACTAATGGATGCTATGAAAATAGTTCATGCTAGTCTTGGAAAGGAAGTGAAAGTAGATGTATTTTGTGAAGAAAATAGTTCATGCTAGATTTGAGAAAATATGTAAAATTCGTGATTTTTTATGTAATTTGCCCTAAAACTACCAATGTATAAAAATTATGTACTCTCAATTGATAATAAATAACCCATATTTTTCAAAAAATAGTACTAATTAATATTTTATATAGTATAAAATTTAACGTGTCCCTCAGTTAATATTAATATGAATTTTCAATATTTATAAATTGAAAATCGTGATCGCAATATAATTGGCATGACTAGCCCGTTAATTTTGAGTGGATAAACTTTACTTTCTAGGGTTCTATATTCATTAAAAGCTTGTTGTTCTCATGGACAGGTCAATACCCAAGTGAGAGTTAGTCTAAGTCAATGTGTTAGTCTAACCTTGTATTTCATCGAAAAATAAGAAAATTATAAAAGAGTTTATTTAAATTGGTGATGAATTGAAATAAGAATTTTAGCAATGTAGGTTGATTTTAAATGATTCAACGCAAATTGTTCTTAGGTGAGGTTAAGGGTGCAAGTCTTGTGACTGGAAAAATTCACGATCGAGAGAATCTTATTTTTTAGTGAATGGACCTTGCTTGAACACAAATTAATGAGACTTAGACTTTCAGATATCAAGTGGTACACATAAAAAAAAGTATGTATATATCCAAATTAAATAGAAAATTAAAAAAACACTATTTTGAAATAAAAAAGAAAAGCAGATTGGTGGCTGAGGGTGGGGAAACCCACCCTACTCTTCACCAGCATCCAATGGACCAGGAATAAATGTTTTACCTAAATTTTGTTGAAGTGGGTGAAATGAAATATATCTGAAGAAAATCCTAAGTTCAATAAAAGAATCATTTTAAAAGTAATGTTCACTTAAAACTCAAAACCGTAAAAAAACGAAAAAAGAAATAGCACCTACTTTCATGTCTTTCTCACTGCAATTTATTCACTCATATCAAACTTGAACTTATATAATTTATATTAAAAAAATAAATTACAGATAATAATCTTAAAACCTAAATTCACAAATTATTTTTTAAATGATGAATTTGAAACCAAATTAAATTTTTTTATTTTACATTTTAAAAATAAATTCCCAATAAATCCGAAAAAAATAAAATTTCATAATTTTATGCGTAATTTAAATATAAGTTAATAAAATTAATGAATTAAGGTTATCTTTTCTTCTTGTCAATGTCATTACCTTGGACTCCTGTCTTTTGCAAAGTATATTCACAAAAATATTTGTCATTTATCTTTCTCCAAACAAAGCCGTCCTCTACTCATGAGAACACATGGATAAAGAAAGAAAATAAAACAAAATAAAACAAAAAACAAAAAAGAAAAACCTAAATTCACACTTGAACTTATATAATTTATATTAAAAAAAATAAATTACAGATAATAATCTTAAAACCTAAATTCACAAATTATTTTTTAAATGATGAATTTGAAACCAAATTAAATTTTTTTATTTTACATTTTAAAAATAAATTCCCAATAAAACCGAAAAAAATAAAATTTCATAATTTTATGCGTAATTTAAATATAAGTTAATAAAATTAATGAATTAAGGTTATTTTTTCTTCTTGTCAATGTCATTACCTTGGACTCCTGTCTTTTGCAAAGTATATTCACAAAAATATTTGTCATTTATCTTTCTCCAAACAAAGCCGTCCTCTACTCATGAGAACAGTGGATAAAGAAAGAAAATAAAACAAAAAACAAAAAACAAAAACCTTCCCCCCCCCCCCCAACAACCATTCTCTCTCCCCTCCATCAGAGTCCTCTGCCCTCACACGGTTTCTTTTTTGCTCATGGCAGTGAAAGATAAAGAAGAAAAAGAGCAAAAGAGAAAAAGAAGCTTTTCTTCCCCCCTTTTTCTAAAATATATATATAAAGATATAATGATTTAAACAACATAATCAGCACACTAAGGTCACGACAAAAAAGAGAGAGAGACCTGACCAATTAGCTCAGCTTAGCATACGCCTATCCATCTTTCATCCCAACTTTACTTTTGTAATCTTGAAAACGGTCAATTAATAAAATAAACATTACTTTTCTAATTGGAACTTTTTCTTTTTGGTATATGCAAAATTATATTTATTATTTTATAATTGGTTGATTCTGTTGACAAGAGGTAGTTTCTTCAACGCTGAAGGACAATTTGGGGCATCTCTTTTCCCCTTTTATGTGTGTTGTGTGTGGGTTACCTTTGCTATGCTAAAAAGAAGGTTTAGACAAAGAAGAAGACCCCCAAAATTTCATTTACTTTCAAGCATCCGATGCAATTTGTATATCCCTTCTTTTTCTCATCAATCAACCTTTCAGCCCTTTTTAGGACAGACTGTGCGGGAGCCTTCTCTTTTCTTTCTCTCTCTTTTTCTCCGCATTTTGCTAAATGGTTATTGTTGAGAGATAGGGACTAGTCACCTTCATGGTAAATGCTCAAAATATATTTTAAACTTTTGGGAGCATGCAGTGCAGCTATATAAACTTTTCCCAATTACGTACTCGTGTCTACTAGGAGATAAATGTCTATGAATGATAAGGTAGGAAGAATTCCATTTCCACTTATCAAAATTGAATCCATAATATTTTGGATCCGACTTGAAGTGAGTGTCACTAATACTATGCAATTAACCCCCTTTCTCTCTAATGCAACGCTATTCTCATGTTAACAAAATTTATAGATATATAATGGTTGGTAAATAAAATTGTACGCAATCAGCATGGATCGATTTAGATGGTCAACACTCATTTCTTTTAAATAAGATCTAGGATTTGAGTTTTGTGAATGGAAAAAAATTACGATTGATTGAGTTTTTATCCCTTAGTGGCTTAGCCTAACTCGAATCTGGATTAGTCAAAGTTTGTTGGATTTTTGGATATCGAATGCTGCATGCAAAAAAAAAAAGTTGTTCACATCTTTCACCCAAAAAAGATAGTTATACATATCTTATTGGTGAAACTCAATGCAGCATTTCTGTTGCCGTGGAAGAGGTCCACATTTAGAGGATTGACTTTGTGACTTGTTGTTCATGGGACTTTTTTTTTTTTGGATAAATGATGAAACTTCATTGATAACAGATGAATTTACATCAGAAACCAATACCATTTTCCTCTATACGGAGTAAAATAAAAAATACCCAAGAGCTACTCCCAAGTCAACTAGTTGCAGTATCAAAATGGTGAAACATATGCCTCGCAATGATAGAGTGTGCAATTTTGCATGAGAATCGGGGGAGAACAGACAACTTTGCTTTCACATCCGAGAAGATCCTTCGTATTATAATTGTTGGAGGCGAGACTTGATTCCGGTAGAGCCTGGCGTTCCTCTCCCTCCAGATGCAGTAAATGTAGTGAGTCCAGAGAAGTTTAAGACAAATAATATCCAGCTTCTTTCCACGGAGAGAGGAGACCCAGCAAAGTTCCGTATTCCAGTCGACATTGTGTTTGTTCATTCCAACACGGTCTAATAAACTTCTCCAAATCCCTTGGGTGATAGGGCATTCAAAAAAGAGGTGATTTCGGGTCTCCAATTCCAAACTACAGAATTCGCATTCGGGTGCAGTAATCGAGATTCTCCAACTCATAAGCCTATCTTTTGTACTCAATCTATTATGAATACAAAGCCAGCTAATGAAAGAGGATCGAGGAAACTGCCCCTCAAACCAGATTGCGTTCCTCCATTCCATCTTCTGGCTTCTGGGACTAAAGCATTTCCACGCACTAGCAACAGAAAATGTCTCGGATTTGTGAGCCGTCCATGTGTTCATGGGACTTAATCTCTATATATATCATAAGTCAATAATAAGTGCATCACTTGTCAAACTTTCCCTATCAATAATTGATCTTTGCAATCAATGCATTAAGTTTCCATGGCACGGGGCAAGACGCTATTAATGTTCGGTATGAATGTTTCATAAATGGAAAAATTCTTTGGTAATTAGAAAGTATCAATCAAATTACAATAAACGAGGAATGAATATTAATAACAAAAGTAATTGTGATAATTAGTTTTCGTTATCACATCATTGTAAGATAAAACCATTCAATAAATAGTCAATTAAGAACTAAAATTCCTAGATAAAGGAGAAAAATGTGATATGTAAGGAAGAACTAAAAGGGAACATCCCGAGTACATATGAAAGGCTAAACGCTGCTGACCACAATTTTATCTTATACGATGCCACATATATAAACTAAATAATCCCAATCAATGGTATTATTGCATTGATTCCGACCTATATTTGCTTTTTCATAGTAAAAGAAAACATCCTCTCGAACTATTGGCTGAGCTTACTCTCTTGTTGGGCATCAATTCAACCTTAGTCACGAGATGCCTGTAGACTGTTAATTGTAATTTCCGAAATTAGTGATATAATATTGGACATGGCTAGTTGATTTCCTGGGGATGAGGACTAATAATCTTAATAGAAGCACAGGCTAGAACAGAGGGGGCATCCTCTTGTATGTCATAATCAAATCATCCATGATTTAATTAGGGTTAGTAGAGGGATGGATGTTAGATTTTCACAAAGGAAGAGACAAGAGGTTGCATGCACAACAATGTACAGACAAATAGGGTGGAGAGACGGTCACCAACTCCCACTTGCTTCCCAACAAGAGAATAGAATGTGGAAAATTTTCGGACCCCCCCGAGAGACATCACTATGAAATTCCTCTTTTCCCTTCCCTCCCTCCCTCCCTCTCTCTCTCTCTCCCTCCCCGCTCTATCAGTCAAATCTTCAATATAGCCCACCCGCATTTCTCTCTCTCACTTTATCTTTGCTCGTTTCTGTCCGTCTGAGATCTCATCCTTCACTGAAATGAGCTAAAAATCAAAACTTGGGAGGACTCAACTTTTCCACTCCGAAAATGTCAATGCCCACGAGAGGAGACGAGCTGGTTTTCTAGCTTTTGCTTCTTTTAATGTGGGAAAAGCCATAGCCTTTTACATCTATATATGTCATCCATATATTGGATATATTGGGAGGGGAGACAAGAAGGGAAGTAAGCATTTGCAATTGCAAGCAAGCTCCTTGTTATACCTATTGCTGGTCAAAAGCACCCAAAAAGTCGCCATCTTTTCTTATTATTAAGCTCCATTCGCGGGATTCTTGCGAGGGGGAGTAGTTGCCTGAGGGCTCTGTTTTCTTGTTTCCCGCGGTTAACCCGCAATGATGATCACCCCCGCTCTGACCTGACCTGACCTTAAGTCCCTCTCAGAGTACCTGTGAGTTGAGCCACATTCATTGATGCCCAGGTTGTTGTTTTGGTCTTTTTCGTGTTGTTTGTCAGTGGTCAGACGCAGACCGCAGAGCATCGTTCATGTCCTGAGCTTGCCGGTTTTTGCTCTCTCAGGGATGGGTTTTGGTGGGGAGGCTAATAAGGTTTTGGAGCTTCCAATGACGTCCCGACACAAGCGTTCCAAGAGGTACAAAGCTTCATACTTTCGGTTCAAATGTGCGACTTCTCAGAAGTTTAATCAACGCCTTTTGCTTCAAATGTGCGATTTCTCAGAAGTTTAATCAACGCCTTTTCTTCTCATTTAAGTGTAAAAGGGTCAGACATTAGTTTTTTTTTTTTTATAAATGTTGTAATCAATGAGGAGCAGCAGCAGCTCACTGTGAAAGTGAAACTGCCGAAAACCAGCAATAGCAGCAGTATTAATGTCTGTCGGATCAGAATGTGTGTAAAAGTTTGTGCTTGAAATGCTCAATTAATAGTGGGGCTTGGGCTTGAGACTTCTCTTCATTTGTCGTACCTTTTTCGTTTTTTTTGTGCTTACATTCATTCAGTGGCAGCTTGCCGGGCAAGAACAGGGCTTCCGAAGACAGTCTTGAGGTTTCAGTTTCTCCCGGATCTTTGCTCCGCGTGAAGCAGGTGCATAGGTTCTTCCTTTTCCTTCCTTTTGCTTCGAGGCTGTGAGCTAATGTATAGTTTCTGTCAGGGAGGTTATCCTGTTGCTTGATTTCTATCGCGTTGGGAATCAGCATATTATGCAAGTTATTGATGTCAGTAGAAATTTCGCACCGTTGTGCTAATTCTTTCAGAGGGGTGGGTCAGATTCAATGCTTTTGCCAATATATATTTCAGTGAGCACGCAGGTCCACTGATCTCGCCCCGGAGATAGGAAATCATGTGTTTGCTTATTTAACCTCATTAGCAGTCCCTTTGCTCTTTCTGCATCAGGGCATGGATAATTTGAGGGGCTCTGCCATTACCAAGAAGAAGCAGTCCTGTAATGAAGCCCATAACTCTCTAAAGCAAGAGGTTTGCACTGAACGGCAACTCATACGTGTAGAAGCCCTGAAAAAGGTTACAGAGTCTTACGACTCATGTGATTTTTATCTATCCATGCAGATCTTACAGCTCGAGAAAAGATTACAGGATCAGTTTCACGTACGGCATGCTTTAGAGAAAGCTTTGGGTTATAGGAATTCTTCCCAGGATGGTGCTGTCAACAACTCCATGCCCAAGGTAGACATTACTTCTGCCTTGAATTCTATGTGGGTACTGTTGCTTCAACTCAGTTATCTCAACGTTACTTCTACTTTACGTGTTGACTATTCACAAGTACACCGAGGAATAAATTGTAAAGCTGCACATCTTTTCTTGGTTGATATTTGTTATCGGGTAGTTTAATGCCATTCATAGTTCTGCTAATGATGGATATAAAATGCCTTTTTTTGTGTTTTTGTTTTTTTTTTCTGGCACATGTTTAGCCTGCAACAGAGTTGATCAAGGAGATTGCAGCGTTAGAGCTGGAAGTGGTTTACTTGGAGCAGTATCTTCTCTCATTGTACCGGAAGGCATTTGATCAGCAAGTTTCATCTGTGTCCCCAACTGCCAAGGATGATAAACTAAATTCACCTTTAGAAACACCAAGAGGGAGGCTTCTCAGGGTTCCAAAACCTATTGATGTGATGCCCACAGCGAAGAGGAAGAGTCCAGCAGTAAGATCAGGTTGTCTGCAACCTGAAACTCCATCTGTAAAGCCAAACCTTTTTGCCGAGGATGAGAAACTGTTGGATTCAGGGGTTCAACGCTGTCATTCCTCCTTATCTCAATTTTCAGCCATTGCGGCCAGGATTTCTCCTCCTGATGATAACTTGGATAAAGCTGTACGTGCTTGCCAGTCTCAACCAGTCTCGCTGATGGAGGTGCGTAGCCTTTGTTTCCCTTCCGGCTAACACTGGATATGTCACTTTGATGATGGGGAGTCACTAACTGCCACAAGACATAGCTCGATGCAATAGCACAACAATTTTAGTGTTAGTTTAGGCCATGTAAATTTCCAACCGTGTTATGTGGTAATTGATTCCAGTCCATTCTCTTCCATTACCTCGTACAAAAAGTCGATGCACAATTTCTTCTGCATTGAATGCTATAATTTTAATTCACCATGCAATTTCTAATTGTGAAATTCTGGTTGTGGCATCTAATGATGATTCTCAATGGCTTATTGCAGTATGCTCAAAACAATGCAACAAGCGTGATTAGTCTTGCGGAGTATCTTGGAACCAGCATATCTGAACATGTTCCCGAGACCCCAAACAGGCTTTCGGAGGATATGATTAAGTGCATGGCGGCTATATATTGCAAACTCTCTGAACCTCCGCAGCCAAATCACGGCCTTTCCTCACCAAATTCCTCCCTTTCATCTGCAAGCGCTCTCTCTCCTCGGGAACACTCCGATTGGAGTCCAAACTTCAGAAACAATTCTTCATTCGATGTAAGGCTGGATAATCCTTTTCATGTCGAGGGGCTCAAAGAGTTCAGTGGACCGTACAGCACAATGGTCGAAGTCCCGTTTATTTATAGAGACAGCCAGAAATTGGGTGATATCGAACATATGCTACAAAATTACAGGTTAGCCATGAGCCTTCTTGATGTTAAATAACAGATAAAACTACTTATGTCTTCATCGAACAAGCTTATGGTATTGGGTATGTTGATAGTGATCATCCAGATCTTTACTAGATAACCCGTCAGGCACCTATCCAATCACAAATTTGTGGACAACTTAAAATATTTAACCAGTTGGAATTTATCCTTTCAAAATCTAAAATTTGAGCAAATGGGGTAAATTCTGCCCTGCCTTCTGTGTAGTTTATGCTCATGATTGCTCCATTCTGTTACAGATCACTCATCTGCCGCTTAGAAGAAGTCGATCCGAGGAAGTTAACGCACGAGGAGAAAGTAGCCTTCTGGGTTAACATCCACAATGCATTGGTGATGCATGTAAGAATTTCTCACCCGTAATAAGATTTGTCATGGTTCCTTAATTTCGTAAGTTTGATTTCTAATTTTAGTATGTGATTGTTCTCACTTTAATTTGCATGCTAGGCATTCTTAGCGTACGGAATTCCTCAAAACAGCGTAAAGCGGATCATTTTACTTCTCAAGGTAACTGAAAAATGCTTTAATAGATATTACTTTTTGGTGAGACTTGCTACAACTTCTTGTCCTCACAATGTTGCATGGTTCAGGCTGCTTATAATGTTGGGGGTCACACAATCAGTGCAGACGCAATACAGAGCACTATATTGGGATGTCGAATGTCTCGTCCAGGGCAGGTACACCCAACTTGGCAACCTCGTTATATGCATTTCTTCAGTTGAAACTGCTAATTCATATCCTTTATTTATGTTTGGACATGAAATCATGGTTTTAGTGCTTGGGTTTAATGGATATTTCTCAAATTACTTCTGAGGCACTCTTTTGTTATTGAAAGCTTCCTTCTTGAAGTAAGACGGCACTGACTTTCAGCATAAATGAATTTGAAAATCCAAAACTTTGCGTAACTAGGCCAATTTCAAGTTCAACTTGCTGGACTCATATCACTTTACCTATGTCAAAATTTTAAGAGCTCTGCATTAGTTGTGGAACTTATTGAATTACTTCTGCTTGCAGTGGCTCCGTGTACTATTTTCTCCAAAAAAGAAGTTCAAAACTGGGGATAGCCGACTAGCATATATAATAGAACGCCCGGAGCCACTCTTGCACTTTGCTCTGTGTCTTGGAAGTCACTCTGATCCTGCGGTAACTGACATTCCTCTCTATGTTTGCAATCCCCAGTCTAGGTTGCAGCAAACCTCACTTTAAATTCTATCCGAACTTTGAGATCTAATTTAGTTTCAAATTTCCAGGTTCGAGTATATACCCCCAAGGGACTGTTTCAAGACTTGGAAATTGCCAAGGACGAGTACATACGAGCCACCTTTGGTGTACGCAAGGACAAGAAAGTCTCGTTGCCAAAGATCGTCGAGACTTTTGCAAAAGATGCAGGACTGTGCCCTGCTGGTTTGGTAGAAATGATCCAACAGTCTCTGCCCGATTCTCTCAGGAAGACCCTGAAAAAGAGCCTGCTAGGGAAGTCTCCAAAGAACATCGTGTGGACTCCCCACAATTTCAACTTCCGATATCTCATATCAAAAGAGCTTGTTAAGTGATTTGCTAACTCCCAGCTTTTCTTGCTCGAGCTCACTGATGAGTTCGGATATGGGTACATGATTGTTGGTCCCTATGATACAAAGTTCGACTTGCAACGGAGATTGAGAGGATTGAGAAATAGCGACTTGCGGCATTTAACTTTTGCATGTTGTAGTTTCCAGCGTCTCGAGAATTGGTTGTATTTCACAGTTTTATGAAGCCATGGATGGGTCGGTATTGATTGTTAGGCGTTGTAAATATAATGTTTGTAAATTGTTTATTCAATTGTCATGTTCTGCCCCTGGCTGTGTTCACAAACTGATTCCATTTTGCTTTGTATATATAAATTACATTGTAACAAAGTAACCAAATACAGTTGTCAAAAGCAGAAGAATGTCTAATGCCTAATGAAGATAAAGCTAAGATCTTGCCCGAGATACCCTGAAGGACCGACCAAGTGATACGCTATGGAATCGTCGGGTCCCACAGTTCGCTCGAACTGCCCCTTCAAGTACTTGAACCCACAACTAGACCCATCACCAGATGGCAATATTCCCGCCCCGGTCGACACAGCATTGATCATTTTCAACAATTCCTTGTCCTTCTCTACTACCTCCTTCGTAGCAACACCCATGCTCTTACCATTGCAGACAATAATCCACTCAGACCTTTTCGGGTCTCGGCCCGTGAAGATCATCCGGGTCGTCCCGAGCTGCACAAGGCCTGCAAACTCTCTGGTTCGCAGGGGAAGTTCGATGAGGACCAAGGGAGGGCTCAGTGGAGTCCGTTGGAAGCAGAGTCTTAATTTGGCGTTGTTGTTCACGGGGCAGAGGATGGTGCCGGTGAGAGTGGGGATTGAAGTGTTTGAGGAATATTGCAGGAGCAAGTAGTACAAGGGATGGCATTGGCTGTGCCAGCAAGGTATGACGATGTTTACGATCGGTCGGAGGATGTCTGACCACGACAATGGCTGCTTGTGGTCGGCGTCAACATTGTTGCTGGTTTTTTCATCTGAGCCACCAGCCATTGCTCATGATATATGGTTTTTGGCTTTCTTGCTCGGAGTGCTTGTGCGATAAGATTGCGTTAACGGATAATAATCAGGTAAGAAAACAACGAACCTGAACGGATATTCAGCCTTCATGTCTAAGAGTGGTGATTTGTTGCTCACCCAAGATATTTACAGTTTTAAAATCTTAGGATTTTTATTTGGTACGCTGCCCATCATGTGGATCTCGATGTTTCATTTGGTACGTGGATGGAATGGAATCTACAGAATCAAATGTATACCATATATATATATATATATATATATACACAATATATAATATATATTTAGGTATATAAAACTAATATATATAAATATGACAATTACAAAAGTAATGGAAATGAGCAAATGACCATTACTTATTTATTTTGAAATGTGCATCCGTCAAATTGAAGTAAAAAATGTTACTATGAGGAAATGTCCCTTCGAACCCATACTAGTATCATCGAATGAGAAAATGAAAATAAAAGAATTAAAATGTTCAGTTTATTCTATTTCATTACTCCTTCATACCAAACATAATCTACGATTTTAACTCCCAGTACACCTTTTACCAGATTATAACTCCCAGTACACCTTTTACCTCCGCATGTTTTCGGCGCTGAATATTTTGATATTTTGAGATTGTCCTCGACTTGAGAACAAGTGATTCTGGGATTCGATTTTGAACAGTGGATCTCCCTGCTTCCAATGCTTCCAACAGCTCAGTTCATGCTGGGAAATAAATACCATTTTCCGAGAGGCGGAAGAAGATAACTATGTTGGACGATAGCATAGGACCATGGGTTATTGACAACCTTCTATCATAAATCAATCCTTATGGGGCGAGACATAAAAAAGATTACAGGAACTCGGCTTCAGATGGTCATTAGTATTACATTAATAGGATTCATATTTTGATTAATACGGCCTCTCCCCAACGACATTGCCGGGGGGATTATAGAAACATATAGTTAAACTAGTCTGGTCCTTTGGGCATGTTGCTTGAGCGCAGCCCAACTCCATGCTATTCCTCCACACAACCTGTTTTATGGAAGAAAGAAGCACAAGATAAAGCAAAGAAAAAAAAAATAAAAGAAAAGGACGAAAACGTTGTTGCAACTGCAACTAAAATCAGGACTGGTAAAGAAAAATCCAGATAATAGAAAAATCGAAAATTTGCTCCTATGCCAATTCGAAAAACCAAACATATCGTCTCATTTTCCTAAAATATCTGGATTTAGTTCGGTTTCGATTTCTAAGGTTGAAAACCGAGAAAACCCAAACTGAACCATATAACTATTCGTAGTTAATTTTTCCCTTACCACACCTAGATGAGCTCCTATTTGGATTTGGATTGGATGTATACTAAATACTTACTCGTGCATAGCACGAATTGCGCGCCTCAACTATAATGCAATTCCCTATGGATAGATTAATTTGGAAGAGGAAGTAAAAATTAAAAGTAGGAAAAAATAGAAAGTAATAATTGGGACAAATTTTAAAAAATAAATAAAAATAATGAGGTTGAGAGGAAAGGGCAAAATAAGGAGAAGTTGAAACGTGAGAGGAAAAATATAGAGAAATAATATTAAGTGGACAATGTTATCCTTCACTTTTCTATTTCATTTTAAATTGTATCACATTTAAACAAAAAATAAGGCTATTTTCGACTAATCAACCACATCCTATACATAAAATGGTAGTTACAAAAGTGGACTTCGCTTAAATAAATAATAGTGTAAGATTAATGAATTTAGTTCATTTATAAGCTTTTTTTTTTAATCTTTGATGTGTCTATTGTAATCACTATTAAATTCATTTGGATATGTAAGGTATTTTACTCTTATTTTGAAGAAATCTTATCCAATTTAATTTGGATTTTGCATAAATTATAAAAAATCATGAACTTTGGTTTTTATCTCAAATATGTCACAAAATATTATTTGTAAATCATAAAATCACCAACTTTTATTTTAGTCTTATATCTATCGTAATGTTCAATTTTATGTAAATTTGTTGATGTGGAATCACCATATCATAAATTAATAATAATAAGATTAAAATTTATTTAAATTACAAAATTAAAGAAAATAATTGAAAAAGGAAGAAAAACCCCAAAACCCTCGGCTCCCGCAGAGGGTGGGGGCTCACCGGGTTGGCTGCCTTGCAGGCAACCACCAGCCTCAGGGATGAGGTCGCGAGGACTTCTTCCTGTGGGTTGGCAGCCGTCCACGATGCCTGATATTACTAGAAATCATCAGAAAAAAAAGAAGAAAGAAAATGGCATTATCGGGGTTGGTGTCCCAAGGGACGAGGTCGCCAGCGACTCAGGAAGCACCAACGACCTGGTCGGTGACCTTTGGGTTTTTTTTAATAATCGATAATTTTTTTTGGTGAGTTTTAAATTGTATTATTTTTATTTATAAAGCTTTTGCTGATACGGCGATGCCATGTCAGCAAATTTAAAGAAAATCTAAAAGTATGAAGACAAATCAAAGTTTATGATTTTATGACAAAAAAAATCGTGATATGTTTGAGACATCATGATCTTTTAAATAATTACCCTTTTGATTTGGGGGTATTATTATGGCTGATTATATATTTGTTCAGATGGTTTTCATGGAATACCCAAATTGATTCCTATGTAAACTAATGTTTTGGATACATTTAAGTCCTGATGTGATCGAAAATAAAACTCGGTAAACTTTGGAAATTGAAATAAAATTGCTCAATTTTATTTTATGGGTCTTCACTAAAAACTGCAGTTGGGTTTCGATTTTGGTTAGTGATATTTTAAAAACCGAATTTTTGGTTTAATTTTGGTATAGGTGAAACACGAAGCAAAACTGAAGAACGATCGCCCCTATAATACATATATTGGATGGAGAAAGGGGCCGATGACGTGCAATGACAAAACCGAGCTTAGAACTAGAGGTTCCACTTTCAATTCTGCCATTAGAATTAATATCCCAATATTTTCTATTTCCTATCCATTCACTAAGCCCATCAGCTCCGAATGACTACGAGTGATGATAACCAAATTATTGGACAGTCCTGGCATGACGAAGTCACATTAATTGTGGACATAAATCATTGTTCAAGCAATTATTAACTGATCCATCTGTCCAATGGCATTTTAAAAATTCATGAAGAATCTAAATTAATTTTTTAGAAAATGCAGTCTAAAAACCTCACATATACAGTTCGCAGTATAATTGAATATTATTATAGTAATTTTATTGTTTTCGAAATACACCACTTGCTAACTAATGCATAGTGAGTCTTGACTATTCCAGATTTGAGATAAGTCCGCCTAATAAGAGATGAAACCCTCACTCATAGATTGACTCGAATCTAAGTGAACACATGCGGAGCCATTTAGTACGATCTATAGAGATTTTATTTATAGACAATAATAATATTAAAATACTCATAGTTCTGACCTGTGTGTAGACACCGCACTGGCGATTGGGAGCACAAGAGTTGTCGGCGTGGTTGTAGAAGCTCTTCTCCTTGACCCACTCCTCCACGGCGGCGCGTGGGGCCACCGCCTGCCCACTGGCCAACAGCTGGTTGCCTCCGTACTTCCCCGCCGTCAGGTTGGCGAACTGGCAGCCCATCTTGTCCCGCTGGTACCTCACCAGCAGGCTCGTGAGGTTGGCCAGCGCCTGGCTCCACTTGAGAGGGCCCACCCCCACCCCGGACCTGGCATCATTATGCGCCTCGAGGAATTCCTGGCTAGCGTTGGGCGGAAACGCCGCCGGGGTTGCCCGCGGTTGGGTGGCCACCGGCCTTATGGCATGGGCGGAGCCGTGGCAAGTAGCTAGAAGAAGGACAAGAGATAGCAAGACTAGCCGAGCCATATTTTGTGCCTTTGGGGATGCGCTTTGGCTTTTCGATCCTTCCCTTCATAGAAGAAAGGGACTAATTTAAGAAGGGTCCGCACTGTCTAATACCAGTGGTACAGTGCTCTCATCTCGATGAAATAATTATAACTTGTCGTTTTATCACGGAATTATTATCCGTGACAATAATTAATATATTTTTATTTAAATGGATCATTTATAATATGTAAAGTTAAGTTTCTGGTGATTTTCAAGCTAATCATGAACTAAAATCGTTAAATTCATCATATGAGTTACTCTATTAAATATCTTATTTTATTACATAGAGACATAGTACCCAATTCACTTAAAAGTCTAAATATTATAAATAATTTAATAAAATCTAATGAATATAATTAATTTTAATTAAAATTAAGGTAATTAAATAATTTTTAAATTTAAATGAATTATCAAGTTTCAATATCGAAATTTTAGAAAATACTTTACTTTTTTTAATTTTACATTTTTTCTATAATAAGAAATCACTCAAAATATTTAAATGTTCAACTTAAGGTAATATAAATTTATCTCATATATTGTTGCGGTTTGCTTAGCATGTTATTAATACGCTTTGTTTTGAAAAACCTAGATATAAGTTTTATTTTTAAATATTTTGCGACATTATTTTGTTTTTATGTATCTAGTAACATCTCCACTTCACTTTTATTTAAGTAAAATTTTTCATCAAATTAATATCAGTTATTTAATACAAAAACATATAAATTATGAATAGAAAATTAATTATTTGAAATATTCTTTTATTATATTTCTGCAAATCAGCTTTTACATGCGTTCACTGAGAACTAACAAAATTAACTCATCGAATCAAATTCAATATTCATCAAACTCAATTAAATTGTTACATTTTTTACATGTGGTATAAAAGCTTATTTGCTTTATTTTAATTCATTTTTTTAAATTGTCGAACCCATTTGTACAATTTCAATAATATAATTAAGCACTTGAAAATTAAAAGCTACAAAAAATTAATTTTTATAAATAGAGTTAGGAGAAATATACTCATCTCTATATTTGCACAACTCATAGATCAATTTAATTGCAATATCTTTTGGGGCATGACGGCGTCACTACCTTATTTAGGCATTTGGCTTATGCCAAACAGCGTCAAGTTTTGTCCTCCCTCTCCTTAAAACGAATTAGCAAATCCCAGTGTAGGAGGATATAAAATAATATTGATTGGAACTGAAGAAAAGACAAAACCTATGTAGATCGTTCATAAAAGGGAAAACTATATTGATTTCGTTGAGACTGTAGACAGTTTATTAGCTATGAATAATTCCTGTTTGAGTATTTACTTATCTTGTTAATGCAATGCTTCCAATGAAAGTGGCTTGAAGAAATATTATTCCTAGAAAATAATTCCTGTAGAAGTTGAAAGTTCTCGAAAATGTTGGTGGACACAGCCTATAATCTATACTACTATATAAAGGGCGGACTTGGTGTATCCTGTAGCTACTTTTACAATTATTTTACGGTGTTGCCCTCAATAACTATAAATATATTAAATCTATACTATTATTTAAAGGGAGAACTTGGTGCCCCCGATAATTACTTTTAGGGGTATTTACTTAAAATGACCCATGATTTGTCCGTTTTGTCAAATCTATCTTATGTTTTTTTGGTTAAATCTATCCCATATTTTACTTTTTGCATCAAATCTATTCCGCCGTTATTTTTTCCGTCGACATCTAACGACCGTGCTGACGTGGCGCCTACGTGGCAAATGTGGTCCACTATCTCTCTACGTGTTACGTCAGCACGGCCGTTAGATGTTAACGGAAAAGATAACGCCGAGATAAATTTGATACAAAAAGTAAACCTTGTGATAGATTTGACAAAAAAAAGCATAGGATAGATTTGACAAAATGGACAAATCATGGGCCATTTTAGATAAAAATCCCTTACTTTTATAGTGATTTTACGGCGTTAGCCTCGATAACTACAATTATATTGAAAAGAAGAAAAATAACGTATCAATTATAGTGTCTCACTTTCCCTTTCACTCTCCTACTATCTCCTCCTACCTTCTTTCGTCCCTTCATTTTAATAGAGCTCTTTCTGTGTTTTTTATTTTCCTTGCAAAATTTTAATATAACTTTGATTGATTATACGCAGCACGTAGCGTATGTTGGGGTTATCCCTCCATTTGGAAGAAGATGTCTCTCAACCTAGCCCCCCTTACAAGCTCATATCAAGAAGAGTCTATAATATCTCATTCTTTCTCATTTATTTTCTCACTCTAACCCTAGAGTATCCAAGAAGGTATCTTAGATAATCTCAAAGAGATTACACCATCACCAAACCAGGTGGCTAACCACTCTCTCCCAAACCGACCCCAAGGGCTCCAAAAGCCTCGCAATACCGAGGCAATTTTTTCACTCATACAGACACCTATATATCGGACCTCAAAAGATATCGCAAATATTCTCAAGAGATATTCCAATGTCTCTCCTTAAGATATTTTCTCTTTTGAGTATATTCACAGATTACATGAAATCTAGAAAGCATGAAATACAATCTCAGTAGAATCTGACATTCAGAACATCAGTTGACCTTCTACCAACCATTATTTTTTGAGAAAAATATGTATTTGGGCCATAACTTTTAAATTTCTTTCTTAAGACCATACATTTAGTATTTTACCTAATAAGGCCACCGTGTTACATAAAATGTCCATGTAATCCTTCCTTACTTGTATTATATGTTCTTTCATTTTAGAAATAAAAAATTGAAAATCAATGGTGGTCAAAGAGAGAGGAGGAATCCCTCCGACAACTTTGTTTCGGGAGGTGGTCACCAATGGTAATTACCTCTATCCCATAACCATTTGATGTTATTAACAAGCTAAAAAAGTGGTGCCTTTGTCTGTGGATAAAATCCTTTTTTATAGGACCATTTCCATCTCCGGTGGCTCTCCTCTAGCCACCATTGTGCATTGTATGTTATATTTTTTTTTTCAAAATAAATAAAATATTTTAAGAATAACAATTTTATGTAATATGAGTGTTATTCTATAAAATAAATATATTGTCTTAAAAAGAAAGGAACTCAAAAGTGATGACCTCAATTGGAATTTTTACCAAAAATAATAATTTAGTCAAATAAATCAAATGGAACTAAGTGCATATTTCTCTTCAAATGGAATTGAGCATCATTTCTTCAAATTTTAAGGGAGGTAAGTGCATTTTACCTTTTATTAATTAACCTGCCCACATCCTTCAGACCCACTTCTTTTTCCCCAAAACTTTCTCTCTAATTTCATTTTCTTTTTCTCACTTTCACCTTTTCTGGATAAAAATAAAACGTCCAAGGCATTCTTTGGAAAACCGCCTCCACCTTCTTTCTTTTATTTTATTATAGTTTTATTTGTTTTAAATTATTTATATTCAAAATTCATTACTTATTTGATTAAATTTATTTAATTCTGTTCTTTAACATACAATATTGTTATAATTGTTTCATTTGCACATAAAAATGATAATATAATCGCCTGTAACATGGGCATGAAACTTACGAGACACAGAAATTTGTGTGATTTGCTGTGTAGCACGAGTACAACCCCGAGTGGATATATATGTTTGTATGTATTACCTCTTCTTTCACAATTTGATAATCAGTCTTTAATTATTTGTTAGTAAATCAAATGATGGCCGAATAAAGAGTTGATTAATTGACAAGTGGAGGTGGATTGAGATCTTGCCAATTCGGATTACAAGGTATAAAGAATCACAGATAGGTGCGAGGGATTGAGGATTTGCTACCCAAACAGGATGACAATTATATTACACTTCCGTGCTGTATATTGGATTTTAAATTAAGAAGTTATCAGACAAGCCGGTTAAATCATGACTTAAGTAATGCTGCAAAAAAATTTCTTAATCCTGCTGCACTAATAAGGGAGGGAATATCCCCCTATTTATTGTTGAAGTCGATTAGCGAATCCAGGTCTTTGGATCCTGGTATTGCTATGGTTCAAATCGAACATTTCGCGGAGGGATTTAGACCCATATGATTACGTCCTATGAATGTTGTTATGCCGATCGCCTTCCTCCCATTTTACTTATCAAAAAAATGACACGAGATGTAATTTATCAATATCTCATGATAGTTTATTGATTGCGAGTATTAGGAGGATGATTATGCAAACTTTCTAAAAGGATTTACCAGTTTTGATATTATAAAACTTTTAGGAATGGAAATGGTTTTTTCTCCTAAAAAAATGATCTATGAAATTGCTCTCTGAATAAAACTGTCCCCACAGCATTGTTATCAGAACCGGACCGGACCGGCCGGTTCGACCGGTCGGACCGGAAACCGGACATATGACCGGTCCGGTTCCCTTAAAAACCGGAAATGCATTAAAAAACCGGTAAACCCAAAAAACCGGCCGATTTTTACATGAACCCATCGACCCCATTCGAACCGGCCGGTTCATGGGTTCTGAAATTTTAAACTGAATCCGACTTGAAATCCTTCGTGGAATTGCAGAATAGTTTAATTGAAATCTGGAAAAAAATTGAAAATCCTACCCTAGTCGTCTTCTTCCCGAGTTCCTCTTCGACTCTTCCTTCTGTCGTTCTTCTTCATCAGCGCATCTTCAGAGTTCGTTCTTCTTTTGATTTATGAATCCGTCAGTGACCAGTCGCTCCTCTGATTCTTCTTCTCCTTCAAAACCCCCTCAACCCGAGCGGAAATTGCAGAGTTGAATCGCGAAAACCCTAGTCATCTTCTTCCTTTTATTCTTTAGTGGAGATCGTTGCTTCGAAGGAGGGCCAAAACGGAGAACAACGGGACCAGCCAAAACTCGAAGTAATCTATCAGAGGAGGAAGCCTCAGAGAGCCAATAAGGAAAATGTAGCCTTACAGGATGTCAAGTTTGTTTTCTCCCCCAATTTCCAATGAGGAAGTCTTCTGAGGCTCTGCAATGTTGAAGATTTTGTGGGTTTGTGTCAAAAATTGGTCCCCTGTTTTGTTTGTTTGGTTGCAGAGAGCAGCGCGGCAACGGGGTTCGGGTGAGCCTAGCTGCTGCTAACACCAAGCGGGTCAGTTGGAATCGTTCACTTTCCACCAGGTTAACCCACACTTCGCTCTGTTCCGGTTTCTCCTCGGTCTGGTTTTAGCTTCTGTTGAGTAAAACTGAGTGCTTTGCGATCTTATGTTGTGCATCGTAGAGGGAGGACAAGTATTGCTGTTGTTGCCTTCGTAGATCGTCAGCCCGAGCGTAAGAAGGGGAGAAGGAAAGCAAAGCCACCCATTCCTATAGTATGGATTTGCTCTCCTCCTTGCCAGTAGTTGCGATATTTACTTTTGAAGCACTTGTTCAAGAATTTGCTCTGGTTGTAGGCAAAAAATGTTCGGCCTCCGAGCTTTGAGAGGGAGCGAGCCTACTTTCAGGTCAATTGGGCAATTTTTTTGACATTGAAAAAGCTTCTTCAACTCTCGACCAATTGGGCTGTTAAATTACGAGTAGTTATTTTCTACGGATTATTTACGATCAGAAATAATTTTTTCTTATATTGTTTTTACTAATATTAATTATTATCTAATATATATTACTATTTTTTTATCTTATATTATTTTTTGAAATAATATATTTATTTATTTATTTTATAATTAAACATACGGTCCGACCCATCGAACTCCCGGTTGAACCCATGGACCCATGAACCCATGCTTCGGCCGGTTCGATGTCCGGTCCGGTTCTGATAACACTGCCCTACAGTTATGTGAAATTGCAAAACTGCAATATATTTAGTGGTTCGGCAAAACCGAATTGTTCCCAGAGTCCACTAGATTGCCATATTTGGTTGACGCAGATTACTGAAAATCTAAATTCCCAAAATAATCCACTTTTCCACTCAGCTGATAATCCACTCTTTCAGGTGGGGAGTATCTATTTATATTATCAGCAAGATTACCAGTAATGTATAACATTATAACTACATATCAAACATGGTAATGAACATTACTAGTAATTTTAAGAGTGACAATCTAAATTACCAGTAAACTTAAATGGTAATGCACCAAACACAACCCAAAGGTTATGTTAAATTGCAAAAGGGAAAAGACACTTTTGAATTGATCCTCAACCTGTAGCGGTTTTATCATTTTGGTTCTAAACCTTTTTTTTTGGCAATTCTTGCCTTCAACCTTTCACACTTTCCCCACTTGGTCCTACAATTATATTTTCCGTTAACTTTGTTGACATGAGAATTAAAAAAAATTAAAATAAAAGAAATAATTTTTTTTTAAAAAAGAAGGGGACGAAGCGGAATAGGGGTGTGAGGGCTTCTACCGCCTGCCACCCACCCTCGTTAGGAGTTGTTGGCAAAGTTGGAACTCGCCAGCGACCACTGACGGGGTGAGTGGCTGGCAGGGGTGCCCCCACCCTCTGATTCCTCTTGATCTGAACTTGTCAGCGACCACCGTTAGGGACTGGGTGGTCGGCGGGTGTGCCCTCACCTCCCTGATTTATTTGGATTTGGGAGAACCAAAGTAGCAAAAGCGCAAAAGGCTGAGGGTAAGAGTAGCAAAAAGCAAAGTGTAGAATCAAAATGATAAAAATGCAAAAGGTTGTTGACCACAAGTGTCTTTTTCCAATTGCAAAGCTCCCATCTGTGAGTGGTTTAGCTCTGCGGCATTGACATGAGCAATAACTCTCTTCTTTGAAACAATTCAATCAATCTATGTTTCTATTTTCTCTCTTTTTTTCAATAAGAGTGCCCGATATCTTCGATTTATTGACTCGAGATTAATTTTCATTGAGCATGGATTTGTCCTCACAAAAAGTAATTCCAATGAGTTTGGAACCCGTATCTTGTAGAACTTTTTTTGACACTTTGTTGTTTGACTACTTCATTGCTCCTTCTGTTTTGTTTTTCTTTTTGGAAAAATATCCTAAAAATGCAAAAAAGTTTCAAGGGTTTTGCAAATCTACCATTTTTTAAAAAAAATTTGACCTAAAAACGCACAACGTTTCATTCCATTACCACATCTATCAAATCGTCAATAACTCCTCTAAATGTGCTGATGTGGCATATAACGGTGTCTACGCGGCGGACAAAGTCCTACGTGGCCGATCTCCTACACTAAAAATAACCTAAAAATTCACAAAGTGTCATATTTGTTTTAAATCTACCTTTTTTTTAATTTTGAATTTTGACATGAAAATTCACAAAATTTTATTCCTTTACCACATCTACCAAAATTTTTAATTGTTCCGTTAAATATGCATAGGCGGCCTCTCTCCTGGACAAAAAATAAATAAAAGAAAGAAAAGAAAAGAAAATATGAGGAAAGGATAAGAGAAAGGAGAATCGGAAAGCAGCGGTGGCTATGGTCTGACGCCTTCTTCTGTCGCCCATCCACATTTCGATCACCTCACCACCAACTTTCTTCCCTCCAAGAAAGGAGAAGTGGAATGTAGCGACAACTTGAGCTCCACCTCTCCTTCTTCATCTCGTTAACGAGCCCAGCTTTATCGACTCGATCTAAGTCCCCTCTCTCTTTTTTTGTTCTCTCTCTCAACCTCAGTGCCCTGTCTCTCCCTCTGTCTTAACCTCAATAGTTGTCTTTCTGTCATGCAACTGAAATGCTGAAACTTTGTCGATCAATATAGTAGCTATGATGCCCAAAATAGAAAAAGGAAATAGAAATGCTTTAGAATATGATACGTACATATGAAAGAAGTATTATTAACCAACGTGAGTTGGTTCAAGTGGTTTAACAGTTATTCCACTTAAGTAAGGTCTCGATTTTGAGTCTTTTGAATAAAAAAATTCACGCTTAGAGAGTTTTACCCCTTAATGGACCTATTCGGCTAGATTGAATTAATCGGGGCTCAATTAAGTTTTTGGATACTAAGGTTCATACGGGAAAAAAAGAAGAAGTATTAACATAAAAGATTTCCTCGTTAATATGTTTGGAAGAGTAAGGACTGCGGAGATAACAAAACCAATATGAAGCTACAAAACAACATGAATAAATCCAGTTAAAGACCTCGTCTAAAAATTTTCTTTGCTTGCCAGTGCCAACAAAATTCTTTAGGTAGGTGTTAGCACCCCATTTTGGCTCACAAGTTCAGGCAACGCCTATCAACACCAATTCAGATTACGACTTGAGCATCGATACAGAAGAGGGCTCGATAGAGCAGTAAATTGCTACTCATTCTCAAGTCAACAGAGATAGGCAGATGATTCAAGCATATGACAGAATAACATACATAATCATCCATCAACATACAGAGCAAACAGACAGCTCAAATAGCATCCAAACCAGTATTTTCAGAATACATCGCCGACAGTGCTATTTTCCACTGATCCGCTCGACCATCAGAAAATAGTTAATATTGGGCTTTAAAAATTCTTCGCAACGTCAAACATATTAGAAGTGTCTCCGAACACATTTCGCAGATCAACTGCTCTATACAGAGCAATTTCAGAATACATACAATTTTTCAGTAAAAGTCCAAAAATGCTGGTTCATCCAAGAAAAGTTAATGCCCAATGTCAGATACAGTCATGTCCAACAATTATGCAGAGCATGATCATTACTTCAAACTGTCTTTCAAAAGTCATACAAACTCCTCTAATGACTTCCGAACGACAGAACAAGCATACCTTTCAACGAAAAACCTTATCCGAAGACTGGTTTGATAGAATATCGGCAAACCAAGTTAGCCATGCATTGCCTAGAAAACTGCAGCGGACATATGCAATTGGGCAAATCAGAAAGCAATATCTCTTTCAGTTTCCCGAGTGACCTCCGAAGAGCAGAAAAATCCGTTTTCAACGGAAATTCATAAACGGAGGTCCTTTTCATGGAAACTTGACGCCGGATGGTTGGTAAACCCAGTGCTACTTATCTCAACGCTCAACGTGAAATCCTCAAACGGAATCTCACAATCCATCTAGACTCTCAGAACACCGTTTTAGAGTTTCAGATGCAATTTTCCAGTCCTTCGAGCCCAGTTCTCAACGAACAGAGATTACGATGATCTCTGGCTCGCCCAAGCAACTCAGAAAGCATTTTGAGAGATTCGGCTTCGGACTCTTAGGACGTGTCCGGCTTCACATTGACAATACCAGCTTATTGATCAATAATTCAGTCTGATTGACAATGCATGTCAAAACGACCGATTCGGAATGTAGACACCAGATGCTCATTCAGAAACGACTAACTTTACTCTGAAAGCCTGAAATGAACGAAACCGGCTCTCGAGCCAAAAATCACTCGAATCTTCCTTTTGGGCAAAATGGATGATTTTGGGCTCGTTTAAATCGTTTTCGCGCGCGCAATGACAATTCAACGTTCGTTTGAGCCACGAACCTTGAATACGCGATCAATCGAGACCCGAACTTTGCCCCGAACTTCTCCACAAGCCCGTGGGGCCCACGATCAGCCATGACTAGCCACCACCCCCTCCATTGCCGTCCATTCCTTGTCATTTTCTTCATCAAATCAACAAACCAACTTGCATTCTTATCTTCCAAAATATCAAGCCTACAATACCATTCCAACACTCCACCTTCATCAATGCATTTGGCTCTTCCTCATCAATGCAATGGAAGAAGTCTTCATCCTCATCCTCATTAAAAATTCGGATCTCACACAATCCATGGCCCTAATTGCACTTTTACTTCACTAATCAAGTCATTGAGCATGAATATATATAGCCTAAGTAATCTTCAAGCACACCTACCTTTTCTTACATCAACGCTTGCTATTTTCATCAAGCAAAAGCTCCCAAAGAGCTCAGCAAAATCGCAGCCCCCCTTGGTTCAGCAAAACCAAGCAAAACCCTCAAAGACTTAAGTCGGAATCATGGAATTTACCGTCCCGGCTTAAATCCAAACTTCACCAAACTTCATATCCTACATGTTTTCGACCCCCTCTATCCATTTTCGGGCATAGATTTGAAGTTTGAAACCTCCAACCCATCGGAATAGTCACCACATAACCGAACCCAGAAAACGGTCTTCTCGGGTAAAAAATGGCAACCCGAGTTTCAAGGCCTTCCGGGTCAGTTTGAGTCGCCAAAACCCATCAAAAACCTCCCCACACAACCCTAGGGTATCCAGGAGTCAAGAAATCTAAGAAAAACCTGTTGGTTTTAACCCAGCACGAAGAAATAGCCCAACTGCCCAGTCGGGTCGATTGTTCTGACTGTTCTTGCGATTTTCTTGCAGATCGGGTCGATCCGAGACTCCTTTCACAAAAAGACCACCACAGTCATCTCCGAGGGTCAGTTAGGAGTCGGAAGCCACTGACCTTGACTCAAAATTCTATCGGGAGACACCGTGGCGATGTCCGATCCGACTGGTGTCAGATGGGTCCGAAATTCCAGACGTGCTCTATTTTCCGTGATCTTTGTAGGGCTGTACGGGTCGACCCGATACCTCTGGGACCAAACGACCACCACAGTCACCTCCGGGGGTTAGTTAGGAGTCAGGAGCTGCTGACCTTGCCTCAAAATTCCATCGGGAACTTCCATGGTGACGTCTGACCCGACTTGTGCCAATCGGGTCAGTTCAGTGTTCCAGCCGGGTCTGTTTGTGCATTTCGGGTCTGTTCAACGAAAAACAGCCCAAAACCCGACCCAACAAAGATCCAACCCGACTTCTAATAGTCCTATCCCGCATCCCGAGACTAGGTATGACCATTCCCGACTTAGAGGAGTTAGGACTTTTACATTCTCGTTGTGTTTATGGAGTTATAAGTAGTTTTAAGCATGTTTCACATCCATGTTTCAATTTTATGCAATTTTCATATTACATCATGCATGTTTATTATCGTTTTACGTGCTAGCATGTTGGGAAATGTTTAAATCAAAGTCGAGGAAACCATATCGACCAAGAAAAGCCGAGACACTCTCGGATTAACCTCTTGGAGAGATAATCGAGGGTAGTCTTGACTTTTTCGGGTCAAGACCGGTTTCCTTGCCCCGATTTGGGTTGTTTCCTGAATCTTTATATTTTCCCACATCCATGGAGCCGGTATTGTTTTATCAATTTAATAAATAACGTGTTTGTGCATGCTTGTATGCTTAAATGCGCTTTTCAAACTCATGGCAATATCGGCTTTTTGTTAAATACGTGTTATTTACCGTGTTTAATGTTTGAGCATGCGAGAAATAGTCAAAATCGGGTTAAAGAGAATGCTTGAAACCCGAAATGGGTCAAGGAAACCCACGACTATTCCCAAGAGGAAAGATCCGAGAGTTCTTTGACCTTATTCGGGTTAAGAACGGTCTCTTTACCTCGATGAAATCCATTTCTTGAATTTTATGCAAATTGCAAATTTCAATATCGTCGCAAACCCCACATGCTAACAACTTTAAAACACTGTTTTTCAAGCAAAAATACATGAATTCATTTATCGATGACTCTTTCGAGGCCATTTGGGTTCCGATGGTATTTTGGTCATTTTGACCAAATTATCCTCGACCTTCCTGGACCCGTCTTGGTCGTCGTGTCATGAATTGTTTTCATTAAATTAAGCTTTTCAGGTATTCAGACTCCATTCAGTGGATCAATCCATGATCTGTCTGACTATTTGTAACTCACATATTTACCGCATTCGGCATTTAATTTTAAGCTGTAAATTCACAAACGGGTTAATTGGGACGCTCACATGATTAAACCCACTTCACACTGATAAAGTTTGCACGAATTGACCATTAACTGATAACTTGCGTCGATGAGTTGTCAAATGATGTTGGTGCCCTTTTCAAACTTATCAATTTCAAAACCGAAGTGCGCGCTCCGATGTAGCATGGACGTCTGGAAAGGACTTCTGTGTCTCAACTTGAGTTTTTATCTGATTTCAAGTAACTCAGGTCATGATACAGAAGATCTTTCTATATCACTTCCGGGCAGATCGACCGGTTCTTTGGCTTTTTCGGGGTTCTTGCACAACCCTGGACGATCCAGGGAATTGGTCGACACCGGCTACAGGCCAAGGTGGCCCACACTGCGATGTTTCCCCTTTTTTGAAAACAATTTTCAAATAAAGGGCAAAGTCATCTTTTCACAATGCAGCGACACCCCTAGGGTTAGCATGACAGAAACATTACAGTACGGGATAAGAACGGGCTACCTGTTCAGGTGCAGGTTCATCTGCATAGCATTTTCTTATCTAACTGATGAATTTCTGTCATCCTAACATAGACTCGGGTAACAAGAACGATTGTCTCAGTCACAAAACATGCAAAATCCTGGTTAATCATTCACTCGACCTAACTAAATGCTAGACAATGGTTAGGGGAACTCTAGGTTCCAAATCTAGAGTCAAAACACGAGTTTGGTTAATTCAGTGGTAATTCAGGGACACAATACAGAACAACTGTAAAAGCAATCCACACACACGAAAGACTTGACTACAGACGCCATGTCTGTCAAGCTTTCAAAGCAAAGCCGAATGCAGAATGTTTTACATGCGTTTGCTTGTTTAGCATAGGCATTTGCTTGCAAAAACACCCCTGGGTTAATAATCTGTTAATCTACGTAAACTCGACAATAACAAACACATTATCTGCAATATGCAAGTTGTTTGTTACTTTTCTGTCCTTGCTTGTCCATGCGAGTCGAGCTCGACTCATAGGACGCATTGCACTTGGGGTTCAACGCCCTAACCTCTCGATCACAGGGTCCAACGCCCTATTCACTGAGAGCGAATTTGAATTTCAGTTTTTCGGTTTTTCCCTAAACTCATGGCGAGTTAGAGTAGAATAATAACCGGAAGCGAACTAATTGGGATTCAACCATTTGTAATTTGCATTTTATTGTTTTTTAGAGTATTGTAAGGATTTTATTTTGTATATTCATTCTGTAAGAATCCCAGTTGGTAAGCGTACGGTTCGAGAGTCGAACTAATCGAATCGGTCAAATGCTTGCCCAGACAAAAGTAATCCGGAGATCTCACGGTTTCGGTTCACGCGGGAATTCAAACATCATTGTTTGATGAAGTGTAGTGCAAGATTGTGAACCTATTCCCCAACATACGGGCCTACTTCTCTCTCGGCTTCTCAACCAACATCGTTTAGTTCACCGAATTTACGGTGTCAAAACGTGTAAGCCGAGCGTAGCCTAATTTACGCGGTAAATAAAAACAACAAGCTTAGCAAACCAGAGTACCGAAAGGGCGTGCGGGATTTATGCCTGCACGTAACATGAACCCCTGAACTCTAATTTTCCGGTTCCACACAGATCAATGCCTTAGCAAAACTAGGTGTATCCCTTACCCCTAGACCTGAGTAACTTATCGGCCCTCGACCTCCGGGTCGTAAAATGGTAAGTGGCGACTCCTTCTCTCACCCGTGTCATGTTCGTCACGCGTATCCACGGGAAGGTGGACACTCCCAAGCCGAGTGATCCAAAAGCGCGCATGCGGGCCCTGACGAGATTCCACATTCGAGTCCGTACAGCTTGGCGACTCCACTGGGGACACACTTAGTGGGTTCAAGCTCGATCCGTTTGCTTTGCTTGCATGTTTATGTATCACTTTCCGTACATTTATTTTACGCACATTTACTTTTCTGCACTTGCATTGCATCATTCTAGATGATTTAGGTACCGAATGCCTGAAATCCCACGGGCACCGATCTAGGAAGCTAGGTTAGTCAGAAGTTCCGAGTAAGGGACCAGATCGAGTCGGCTCTGCCACTGAACCGGCCCCTAAAGATCCTCGCTCGATTTCAAGGAATTGACGCCCTTGAATCGGGAGCCCCCATCCCTAGTTAGTAGTTTTCCCCGTAGAACATTGAAACCATGCATAAACAGGGATCATCATGCTGGACCAAAATAACCTTCATGGCATCAACCGATCCAAAAGTTGAGTCTTTGAGTCGGCTCGTAATTTTTCTTTTAGGTAACCCTTTTCCTGTTTTCATTGAAAGAGTGTTGTACAATGTAATGAACTAATGCTATAGTTTATTTTTCTGCACTTGCATGCATAGGACATTGCATCAGTTTGTTTATAAACATTAAACCAACATCTTTTCCATTTAGGTAAGAATGGACCGCTCGCGTTTCTGTCTTACGCTTGATATCATCATCACGCCAGCCGCAGACATCACACGCCTTTGGAACACGTTTCGTCCAGTTGACCATGCTTTCCTTTGGCTCGTCCTAAGAGACTTGCCACTACTTGCTGATTCCCCCATCGACTGGACCTTGCTTAGAATTGCTATCAGTTTTTAGAACACTCAGCGAGCCGTTTTCAGTTTTCAGGGGACAGAACTGGCTCCTACAGTAGAATAATACGCAGCACTCATTCAGCGACCTATGCCAACTTGCGACATCGTGGTGCCCAACCAGTTTGCCACGATACAGAGTAGAATAGCCATCCTTTTGGGTCTCCCCGACGAAAAAATTCGTCGCGAGCTTTAGTATGGATGGGAGCACGGCATTAGGACTACATGGCTCATAGATTTCATACATTTCCGTGCTCTTAATGCCACGAGAGAATCATATCAGTGTGACGCCTATCACGAGTTCCTCTTGCTTATCTTCGGGACTATTCTGTTCCCGTACTCGTCGAACCTCATAGATGGGCCACTTGCCCAGGTCATCCTCCAAGTAGTAGGAGGCCATAGTTATGTGGAAGCCATCTTGGCTGAGACCATTCGGTCTCTTGACTATGTACGAGAGATTCGATGGGGCAGGATAAGAGGATCTCCACATCTGCTTCAGATTTGGCTTCTTGCACATATCAGGCCGTACGGCTCATCCCATCCTTTTTCATGCATCACCGACAAGCGCTCGCTCATTGCTCGTCTGATCCATCTATTTCGACCTTTCGACCGTAACTACACCGACTGGACGCAGTTCATGGAAGAGCTCACCCCAACACAGTTTTTATGGACAACTCGTTGGAATCCCGGCGGTCCCATGACCATTGGATGTCCTTCAATTATAGGACTTCCCCTTATCAGTCATTTAGGGAGCACTTTTGTCTTTCCTGCTCGAGTCATCAGACAACTCGGTGGCCTACAGGACATCCCTACAGAGGCGGATCGCACTCCATACCGCTTCATGTGGGCAGACACTACAGCTTCACTCCCGGATAGGTTTCTACGAGTTCGAGAGGTTCGACGTTTGTGGGGCACACGCATCGTTCAGGAGCTCTACTTCCCGGACCACCCCACTGACGACGAGCGAGCTTTCTCAGCTACTGCAGCATATGTGGCGCAGTTCCATCCGCAGTGACTCACACCTTTTCATCGACTAAGCATGCCACGAATTCCGCGCACACCACACGCAGAAATTCCAAATGCAGAGAGCTCAGTCCAAGGGGCCATACGCACAGAATTACAAGCCATCAGGAAGGAGAGATCGACTCCGTTGTGAGCTTGTGGACATACATTCAAAGCTCACTGACCACAGAGAGCTTCAGAGCGAGTTGGCCCAGACTCGCGCACGCATAGCGAACCAAGATAGGGAGATAGCGCGTTTGAGCGCTATGCTAGACTAAGCGCGGGCGAAAGCGCGCAAGGCCTCCCATCCTTAGTGCTCGAGCATACATGACGCTCATTCAGTGCTCGAGCATAGTCATAGTGTCGGTTTAATGTTTATGTTTCCTCTTTTCAAAATAGACAATCTTTGTAAAATATGGGACGTAAAGCGAACTGATGTAATGGCATTAGTGTTTTCAAAGTCATGCATTTCACACATTTCATATACTCATTCATTTATATGTTGAAAATTTGCCCGTATATAGCAATCGCTTTTACACATTTATACATACAGGTGCTAACAACTGGCGTCACATCGATATCCAACTCGAGCACGCATAAGAATGGCAGAAGAGCGACAACCCGTTGTTTCCCGAGCACGAGACACCACCGATGCCGGCACACTCTCCACCACAAGGCGCGCAGGTTATATCGCCTCCCTTTGCATCTGCGGCATATTCAGGCGCTCTTCCGACGCATCTCCCTCCTCCGGCACAGGCGCCATCCAACGCCATCGACCCCGTGCGCTTCACCGCACTCGAAGGCAGGTGAATCAATTGGCCGCCAACATGAATACTAATATGGCGGAACTTATGGGCATGCTTCGAAATCAAAACCGGACCTCTTCGAGTTACACTCCACCTCCGGAGTACAGGCCAACTGTGGATCTGAATCAAGTCGTTCCTCCAATCTATGTTACTGATAATGAGGACTTATCCTTTTCGACAATGGCGTATGCACCGGCGGTCCATCCGGTTAATGACCCTCTACCGCCACCACCTGCCCCTACAGCAGTTCCTTTGCTACCAGCAGCTTTCCTATCAACAGATTCCGCCATGCACACGCTACCACCACTAGCTATGCCAGCTCAGTCTCCGATTTATACTATTCCGCCACCAATGGTCCCTCCGGTGACAAGTGCTCAGGCTCCTGTTTCCACCATGGACCATTTTCCTTTCCAAGCTCCACAACCCCAAATAAGCTTTTCCTACCCAGCTCCACCACCTCTAAACTTTCCTCCTACTGAACCCGGCACACATATTCAAACCCTGCTGCTCCACCAAAAAATTTTCCCCCAGAAATGGAGAATGAGCAGGATAGGAGAATTAAAAAAATGGAAGAGACCATCAAGGCTCTCCAAATAGGTGGGTCTCGCTTTGATTACGGTGACAGCAATTGAAATCTATTCCCGGGCATGCGATTGCCCCCGAAGATCAAGATTCCAGATTTCAAGAGGTATGACGGGACCAAGGACCCGCAACATCATCTCCGCCATTATCAAAGCAAAATGATGCAATATTGGGATTACGAGAAGTTTATCATCCAAACATTCCAGGATAGTTTAACCGGATCGGTACTAGATTGGTTCATGACGCTAAGAGTCGCCGACATTCCCGCTTGGACCGACCTCTCCCATAAGTTCCTCGACCAGTATAAGTTATGTGCAGAGTCCCATCTTTAGGTTTTCACGGGACTGAGTCCCGTTCTCAGATGATACAAACACTCCTTTTGCATCTTTCCATTATGCAGCTCATCGGGCAAGCGCCCGTGCCTCTTGCAACTGCACCTTTTTATTCTGCAACGCACTTTGAATTGGCATGCACCTTCTCAGGAATGCAGTGCACCTTGCAACCCGCCAAGCAAGCGCCCTATACCTTGCAAACCCGCCAAGCAAGCGCTCGTGCACCCCGCAATCCACAGGACAATGCGCCTGTGCATATTGCAAACCCCTCGGGTCCATCCCGACTTTTAAATTTCTGTCAAGGGTCCGTCCCGACATTAAAATTTCTGTTCAGGGGTCTGTCCCCTCGGGTCCGTCCCGACTTTTAAATTTCTAATCAGGGGTCCGTCCCGATTTTAAAATTTCTATCAGGGGTCCGTCCTGACTTTAAAATTTCTGTCAGGGGTTCGTCCCGACTTTTAAATTTATATTCAGGGGTCCGTTCCCTCGAGTCCGTCCCGAACTTTACATTTATGCTTCAGGTATAACATCCCCTATATATCCAAAGCAATAGGAAGAAGAAGGTCATCAGAGGTGCTAAATTGATCATTGCTATCAAATTGGGGGGCTTCTGAAAGTCTTTGGCTACATCCTTTACTCGAGCACGCAGTCAAAGAGGGGCAAGTTGTCAGCACCCCATGTTGGCTCAATAGTTCAGGCAACGCCTATCAACACCAATTCAAATTACAACTTGAGCATCGATACAGAAGAGGGCACGATAGAGCAGCAAATTGCTACTCATTCTCAAGTCAACAGATATAGGCAGATGATTCAAGCATATGATAGAAGAACATACAGAATCATCCAGCAACATACAGAGCAAACAGACAGCTCAAATAGCATCCAAACCGGGATTTTCAGAATACATCGCCGACAATACTATTTTCCACTGATCCGCTCGACCATCGGAAGATAGTTAATATCGGGCTTCAAAAATTCTTCGCGACGTCAAACAGATGAAAAGTGTTTCCGAACACATTTCGCAGATCAACTGCCTCATACAGAGCAATTTCAGAATACAGACAACTTTTCAATGGAAGTCCAAAAATGCCGATTCATCCAAGGAAAGTTAATGCCCGATGTCAGATACAGTCATGTCCAACAATTATGCAGAGCATGATCATAACTGCAAACTGTCTTTCAGAAGTCATATAGACTCCTCTAATGACTTCCGAACGATAGAACAAGCATACCTTTCAACGAAAAACCTTATCCAAAAACTGGTTTGATTGAACATCGGCAAACCAAGTTAGCCATGTATTGCCCAGAAAATTATAGTGGACATATGCAATTGGGCAAATTAGACAGCAATATCTCTTTCAGTTTCCCGAGTGACCTCCGAAGAGGAGAAAAGTCCGTTTTCAACGGAAATTCATAAACGGAGGTCCTTTTCGTGGAAACTTGACGCCGGATGGTTGGTAAACCCAGTGCTACTTATCTCAACGCTCAACATGAAATCCTCTGACGGAATCTCACAATCCATCTAGACCCTCAGAACACCGTTTTAGAGTTTTAGATGCAATTTTCCAGACCTTCGAGCCCAGTTCTCAACGAACAGAGATTACAATGATATCCGGCTCGCCCAAGCAACTCAAAAAGCAGTCTGAGAGATTCGACTTCGGACTCTTAGGACGTCTCCAGCGTCACATCGACAATACCGGCTTATTGGTCAATAATTCAATCTGATTGACAATGCATGTCAAAACAACCGATTCGGAATGCAGACACGAGATGCGCATTAAGAAATGACTAACTTTACTTTGAACGCCTGAAATGAGCGAAATCGGCTTCCGAGTCAAAAATCACACGAATCTTCCATGGCCCTAATTGCACTTTTACTTCACTAATCAAGTCATTAAGCATGCATATATATATAGCCTAAGTAATCTCCAAGCACACCTACCTTTTCTTACATCAACACTTGCTATTTTCATCAAGCAAAAGCTCCTACAGAGCTCAACAAAATCACAGCCCCCTTTGGTTCAGCAAAACCAAGCAAAACCCTCAAAAACTTAAGTCGGAATCATGGTATTTACCATCCCGGCTTAAATCCAAACTTCACCAAACTTCATATCCTACATGTTTTCGACCCCCTCTATCCATTTCCGAGCTTAAATTTTAAGTTTGAAGCCTCCAACACATCGGAACAGCCACCACAGAACCGAACCCAGAAAACGGTCTTCTAGGGTCAAAAATGGCAACCCGAGTTTCAAAGCCTTCTGGGTCAATTTGAGTCACCAAAACCCATCAAACACCTCCCCACACAACCCTAGAGTGTCAAGGAGTTAAGAAATCTAAGAAAAACCCATCGGTTTTAACCCAGCACCAAGAAATATCCCGACTATCTAGTCGGGCCGATTTTTCTGACTGTTCTTGTGGTTTTCTTTCATATCGGTTCGATCCGAGACTCCTTTCACAAAATGACCACTACAATCATCTCCGAGGGTCAATTAGTAGTCGGGAGCCATGGACCTTGCTTCAAAATTTCATCGGGAGACACCGTAGCAACGTCTGACTCGACTGATACCAGATTGGTCAGAAATTCCAGACGTGCTCTGTTTTCCATGATCTTTGCAGGGCTGTACGGGTCGGTCCGATAACTCTGGGACCAAACGACCACCACTGTCACCTCCGGGGGTCAGTTAGGAGTCAAGAGCCGCTGACCTTACCTCAAAATTCCATCGGAAACTTCCGTGGTTACGTTCGACCCGACTTGTGCCAGTGGGGTCTGTTCAATGTTCCAGCCGGGTCTGTTTGTGCATTTCGGGTCTGTTCAACGAAAAACAGCCCAAAACCAGACCCAACAAAGGTCTAACCCGACTTCTAACAGTCTTATCCCGCTTCCTGGGACTACGTATGACCATTCCCGACTTAGAGGAGTTAGGACTTTTGCATTCTCGTTGTGTTTATGGAGTTATAAGTAGTTTTAAGCATGTTTCACATCCATGTTTCAATTTTATGCAATTTCCATATTACATAATGCGTGTTTATTATCGTTTTACGTGCTAGCATGTCGGGAAATATTTAAATCGAAATCGAGGAAACCATATCGACCCGGAAAAGCCAAGACACTCTCGGATTAACCTCTTGGAGAGATAATCGAGGGTAGTCTTGAACTTTTCGGGTCAAAACCGGTTTTCTGGCCCCGATTTGGGTTGTTTCCCGAATCTTTATATTTTCCCACATCCATAGAGCCGACATTGTTTTATCGATTCCATAATAACATGTTTGTGCATGTTTGTATGCTTAAATGCGCTTTTCAAACTCATGGGAATACCGACTTTTTGTTAAATACGTGTTATTTACCGTGTTTAATGTTTGAGCATGCGAGAAATAGTTGAAATCGTGTTAAAGAGAATGCTTAAAACTCGAAATGGATCAAGGAAACCCACGGCTATTCCCAAGAGGAAAGAGCCGAGAGTTCTTTGACCTTATTCAGGTTAAGAATGGTCTCTTTACCTCGATGAAATCAATTTATCGGATTTTATGCAAATTACAAATTTCAATATTGTCGCAAACCCCACATGCTAACAACTTTAGAACACTGTTTTTGAAGCAAAAATGCATGAATTCATGTATCGATGACTCTTTCGAGGCCATTTGGGTTCCGAGGGTATTTTGGTCATTTTGACCAAATTATCCCCGACCTTCCTGGACTCGTCTTGGTCGTCGTGTCATGAATTGTTTTCATTAAATTAAGCTTTTCGAGTATTCATACTCCATTCAGTGGATCAATCCATGATTTGTCTGACTGTCTATAATCCGCACATTTACTGCATTCGGCATTTAATTTTAAGCTGTAAATCCACAAACGGGTTAATCAGGACGCTCACATGATTAAACCCACTTCACACTGATAAAGTTTACACGAATTGGCCATGGACGAGAGATTAGAGTAGGCATCAAACCCCAGCTGCTGCTACCTTCCTCTTATCCTTTCTCCTTTCTCCTTTCTCTTTCTTCTTCTCCTTTTCTCGAGTTTTCCTTTTCTTTTTTTATTTTGTTTATTTTTCATTTAGGAGAGAGGCCACGTGCGCATATTTAATGGAGCAATTAATGATTTCATATATATGGTAACAGATTAAAACTTTGTGAATTTTCAGGTCAAAATTCAAAAAATAAATGATGGATTTGTCATTGTGCACACCCGAATTTTAATATTGTCGAGGCACGCATGCACGCGCCTAATGCAATGCGGCTTGGGAGTGTCCACCTTCCCGGGGACGCGCGACGAATGCACATGAGAATGAGTCGCTACTACGTGTTTACGACCGGAAGGTTGAGGGCCATTGAGTTGCCCGGGTCTAAAGGTATGAGATACACCTAGTATGCTAAGGCAATGGTCTGTACGGAACCGGAAATTCCGAATTTGGGGGTTCTATTACGTGTGGGCCTATATCCCACACATCCTTTCAGTATTCTAGCTTGCTCGGCTTGCCATTTTATGCATTTACCGCATGATTTATGGTTGCACTTGACTCGCCCTTTTTGACACCATAAATTCGAAGAAACTCTCTTACTGTCCGCTCTCCGACAGGGATTCTTACATGAAGAAATGTACAACATAAACCCGTGCATTGTTCTCTCAAATAAAAATAAAAATTACAATGACTAAATCCAGATCGGTTCGCGTTTCGGTCATTATTTCACTTGTGCTCACCGTGTGGTTTGAAAAAGACTGAAAATTAAATTAAGATGCGCACTCGGTGTATGGGGGCATTGGACCCCGTGATCGATGGTTAGAGGCGTTGGACCAATGTAAATTGTATCCTAAGGATCAAACTCGATCCGCATAACAAATAAGTGCAATAATGTAACAAGTACTCATAAATAAACAAACAATGGGGTTTTGTTATTACCGAATTTACGTGAATTAATTAATTATTAACCGGGGTATCTTGGAATGCAAATCTTATCTTAAAACAAACAAAACGGGGTGATGGAGAGGGACATGTAGCATTCGACATTATTTTGGTGGACCTGACAAACACAATGTCTGTAATTAAGTCCCAAATGTGTGGATTGTTTTTACATTGTTCTGTATTGTGACAATATGGCTTTTACAGATGAAGAGTATTTTCACCTAAAACCCAAAACCTGACCCTTTACTTGACTATTTGCCCATGTTTGATTTAAGTCGAGTTTGAGATTAATCTATTTTTCGTATTTTTAACCCGTTCTAAACACAAATTTAGGGAAATGGGAACACGAGACACTGCTAGGATGTCGACGGGTCAAGAACTGGTAGTTATGCCCTTGAACCGGAAAATATGTGTGTGTGTGTGGAAAATCAAGATTACGTTGCACGTATCTCGGTACTTTTGAAATTGTAAATTTAAAAAGGGCATGGCTAACAGTTCTTGAACTGTCGACACGATTACAGATTATTAATCGATTCGTGTAATTCATTTAAAAGAGTCAAGTGATTTAATTTAGCCAAATTTAGTGTTCCGATTGTTCCGTGTGTGGAATTTTAAGTTAATTAAAAATTTACCGAACGCGTTAATTTACGGATTTTGAGCCGTCGGAATGGCCATTAGTGGGCCACCCGATAAAATCTAATTTCCGACCGTCTTGGAGCTAAATCCAATTTTTAATCAACTTTATGTGATTAAATCGATTCATGTGAGGTTTTGATCAAAGATACATTCAAACATTCCAAGCACACAAGTACGGACAAAATGATCACAATAAAATTAATTCGTCGGTTTTAAGTCCGAGTTATTAATTAAACCATTTGATGTATCATTTGCCTTAAAAATTATGGATTTACGAAGCAATTTATTTAAATTTAATGCATTTGAATTATGATTTATCATCTGATCAAAACTAAGCATAAAATACGGTCGCATACAATCGTATGTCACAACGGTCACAATGCACATCTCATAAATTGCTCAAGTATCGAGTTAAAAATAATTTTGAAAGGACGGGGACTGATTTGGAAATTCAGCTAAAAAAATCCCGGGAACTAATTTGAGACAGCTTAAAAAGTTCCCTGGACTAATTTGGAACGTCTGAAAAATTCTGGGGCCGAACAGGAATTAAAAATGGCCTAGGACCCAATTGAAACAGATTTAAAGTTCGGGACTGATCTGGAAAATATGGAAAAAGTCATAGGGACTTAACTGGAACGAATTAAAAATGTTCCCCGAACCGATTTGAATGACCTGAAAAATTCGGTTACTGAGCTGAAATTGTTTAAAATGGCTAGGACTTGTCTGAAACGAATTTTAAGGTTCGGGACTGATCCAGAAAAAGTGGGAAATATCACAAGGAAAGAACAAAAATAAATTTAAAGTTTTCTGGACTGGTTTAAGTGTTCCGAAAAGTTAAGGACTGCATGGCAAATACCGGGAAAACTCGAGACTCGACTGAAACATCATAAAGTTCACGACTGATAGAAGAAAACGAAGAAACATACCCAGGACTAAAGTGAAACAGATCAGAAAGTTTATAACAAAACGGGTTTGGGGCAATTTCGCTCATCCACACGATCCACATGCATCCATTTCAGATTATCATCATCTAAATAAGCATAAATACATGGAAATGAGGACCCTAGCATGATACTAAGTCGAAATATTTACCTAATCTCGGAAAAGGGGAAACTCTGAAAATCGGGTCGGAACTTTCAGGTTGAGCGACCCGGTCGGGTCTAGACAGACCCAACTGAAACGAGAGGCACCTAGAGAAGAGAACGGCTGGTCCAGGCAGCTCAGGCCACTCTTGACGATCAACCCGACAGCTTCAGACCCCCGAGGAACTCTTGGAGATACCTGGAAACGGCTCAAAGGTTCTCGGAACCTGACCTGACCAAGAGAATTGATGAGAGCAAAAAATAAAACCGAAAGAGAGGGGAAGGTGGTCCGGTGGCTTATGCGGCTGTGCAAGATGGTTCCCTGCTCCTGGAACGCCCTGGCACTCGGCGAGAGGTGGTTCACAAGTGGGGAAGGCTCAAGTTGACCCGCCTACACCTCTGGGGAAGCCGAGGTGAGAGTCGGTTGAGGCGTCGTGAGGACGGGAGTCGCGATGGTAGAGGATGCGGGCTGGCATGCATGGCAGATGGCGTGGGGAAGCTCTTCTTCCTACCGAAGTCTGGTATGTTCCCTGCAGGTGGAGGTAGTCGGGGTGTAAGGGAGTGTTTGCGAGAGGAGATAAGGGTTTTTTTTTTCTTTTGGTCTGTGCTAGTTGCTACCGAGAGTGAGTGAGGGGGGAGCTGAAGGAGCTGCGAGGGAAAATGGGGAAGCCTGAGGTGAGGGAGAGTGAATGAGTTGTTGGAGGAGGGTGAGCAGCCATAGCTGGAGGGGAAGTGTGAGGGTCTTCCCAGTTGAGAGAGCCAAGACAAGAGCTGGAGAAAAAGGAGTCGAGGTGTGAGGGTTTTCCCAGCTGAGAGAGCCGAGACGAGAGCCGGAGGCGGCTGAGGTTTTTCTCTTTGGATTTTTCGGGAGAGACCGAGCTGAGGGAGAGAGAAAGAGAGAGCTAGGGTTTTCGTTCTTTTTTTTTCTAGGGTTTTTGCGGCTAAGGTGGCAGGGGGGCGAGAGAGAGGGAGGGAGAGGGAGAGTTAGGGTTTTTTTTTCCGTTAGGGTTTTTGCGGCTAAGGTGGCAGGGGGCCGAGAGAAAGAGAGGGAGATTGAGAGTTAGGGTTTTTTTCCATTAGGGTTTATGTGGCTAAGGTGGCAAGGGGCCGAGAGAGAGGGGGGAGAGTGAGAGTTAGGGTTTTTGCGGCTAAGGTTTTTTTTTATTTCTCGAGCCGAATGAGAAAGAGATGAGCTGTGAGAATTTTCTTAAAGTGTGAGCCAGCTGGATAACGAGAGGAGAGGTGACAGCTGGAGGAGAAGAGGTGAGGGGGGTGAGCTGGAGGGGAGGGAGTTGCCATTAGGGTTTTCGGGTTAGAAGGAAGAAGAAGAAGAGGAGAAGGGAAGGAAAAGACAAAAATGGGAGGAGGAGGGTTAACCGTTGCCTCTGATTTGATTTTTGATTTTTTTTTAAACTGGGTAACGGTCAGAAACCGGTCAAAGCTTCTGACCGACTCTGACCTACCACACAGTTGTCCCCTTTTTAAAAAAAAAATTCGAAAATTTAAATTTAACGCGCGTAGAGATGAAAATTCTCGTCTTTGCAATTGGATGTAGAAAAATTGATCCGGGACCGGCATTGTGTTCAGAAAAAATCATGGATCAATGTTATGAAATAAAATATTTTTCGGCCTCGAATTTTCTTCTCGAATTTTGGAAATAAACGTCGGCGCGCGTGAAATTCAAAGACTATCCATGGAGTATTTTTCGAAAAAAAATGGTAAATTGGTATTGAATTGAGAAAATTTCTTATATCCAAAAGTCGTGAATACTCGAGTAATTAATCGAAAATACTTCCCTCGTACGAGCGACAAAATGGTGATTTTGCCCCTCTAGAGTTGGTGGGTCGAAATGGAGTGCTGACAGCTTGCTCCTTGTTTGTTGCATGCTTGGATAGAGGATGCAGTCAAAGACCATGAGAAACACCCCGTTTGGTCCCGGCGACTGTTTGGACATTCTCCCAACAGCCGATTGCTCCATTGTTTCGGATGTATAGGAGAAAACTGTGCAAGTATGCAGGCTTGTTGTGAAAGAGGATGAGATAACGGAATCATTGTAAGGATGTGAGAAAGTATAAATTTGTAACTCAAAACAGTAAATGCAAGGCCAAAGCCCATAAAACACTAAATGTGGATACAAAATCTGGAAAGCAGTAAATTTGGACGCGGAGTTCGAAAAACAGTAAACATAGGCGCGAAGTCCGAAAGGCAATACACGTAGGCGCGAAGCCCGAAAAATAGTAAATGTGGGTGTCTAAACCGAAAGCAGTAAAATGCGGGTGTCCAAATCAAAAGCAGTAAAGGTGGGTGCCCAAACCCAAAGTAGTAAATGGTGGGTGTCCAAACCCAAAGCAGTAAATGGTGGGTGTCCAAACCCAAAAATAGTAAATGTGAGTGTCCAAACCCAAAGCAGTAAATAGTGGGTGTCTAAACCCAAAGCAGTAAATGGTGGGTGTCCAAACCCAAAGCAGTAAATGGTGGGTGTCCAAACCCAAAAATAGTAAATGTGAGTGTCCAAACACAAAACAGTAAATAGTGGGTGTCTAAACCCAAAGCGGTAAATTGTGGGTGTCCAAATCCAATGCAGTAAAAAGTGGGTATCCAAACCCAAAGCAGTAAATGGTAGGTATCCAAACTCAAAGTAGTAAAAGCTGGGCGTTTGTACCCAAAACAGTAAAGGTGGGCATTTGTACCCAAAACAGTAAAGGTGGGCATTTGTACCCAAAACAGTAAAAGGTGGGTATCCAAACCTAAAGCAGTAAATGGTGGGTGTCCAAACCCAAAACAATAAAAAGGTGGAATTAGTCATCAAGGAAGGCTCGAGAACGCGAGAAAGTTGACTTAGGCCCGATAACTCCGACGGATTTTGTCGGATGATGGTGTTAGGTGCCTCCTTGAGAGCCCTTCGCTCGGGTTGAGATTACGATCTTGTCACATGAGGCAGACATGAGTCCGTCAGGAGGAGACACCTCTTAGGATCCGCACGTCCGTACCTGCGTAGGAGGGTGGCAGCTAACGTTCATTGTCAGTAGCGTGAAACTGCTGGAATTATGATGTGCAAAGGAAATCTATGTAATGATGCTTCGGGGATGTGAACTTTGTGGCCAATTGAGGGGTGGCCGTGTCCCCGAACTCATGTTTGACTAAAAGAAAGGCTTTTCGCAGAATGGGGGTATGGCCCACAAAGCTTTAAGTAAAGGTAAAGGGAAGGATCTTTAGGATCCTCCAAATCAAGGATACGATCACTTGACCCCATTCTGAGGCGTGTCTCGAGCTTGGAGAGTCGAAGAGAGTTTGCTTGCGTTAAGGACTGCCGAACTACTACTAGTTGTAGCTTCACGCGGGGTGCTGCTATTCTTTCGTGGTTGAGCCGACAATTGCCCATAATTTTTTCCTAGGCCGCAAAACACGTGACGGCCTAGCGGGGTATTTTAGTTTACTTTTCTCTCATGAATGCTCACATTTTACTACGATCACCTGGGATAGAGTCGGATCGCACCTCTTGGTTCCTTAAACTTTTGCCTAGACCTCCCTTTGCGGGTTTTCAGCCTAGCGAGGATATGATTTGTGCTTTCCTTTTGCCACGGCTCCTCTTTGAGGGATTTTAAACAATGCCCCTCGTTCCCTAACTTTTGGCTAGGCCACCTCGATGAGGTTTTCGACCTAGCGGGAAAATTATTCTTTTCTCTCAAAGGTGATCTTAGATGGAAAGAGCACAGGTGCTGATGACAGAAAATGCGCTGAGGCGAAACGAGCGTGGAGTCTAAAGAATACAGAAGAAAACAAAGGTTGGAAGTGTGGCTTGCAGCTTGCGAGGACATGAAGAGGCTGCAGAATGACGAAGAAGGCTATCAGAGATAGTACTTCTTGAGGACGTCAGCGTTGACTAGAGGCGCATTTTCGGTCCCGTCCATGTCACTTAAGATAATTGCCCCTCCGGAGAAGGTTTCCCTGACGACGGAGGGTCCGTTATACTTGTATGCGAAGAGTCAGGTGTAATGTGAAGAACCTTTCGCAGGATGAGGTCACCGGGGTTGAACTCGCGGTGGCAGACCCTTGCATTGAATACTCTGGCCATTTTTTGTTGGTAGCATTGGTCGTGGCAGAGCGTTGTTAGCCGCTTCTCGTCGATGAGATTGAGCTGTTCATAGCACTGGTTCGCCCATTCTGCTTCTTCGAGCTCGGACTTAGCGATGACCCTCATGGAAGGAATCTCTACTTCGATTGGGATGACCGCTTCCATGCCGTAGACCAAGGAGTACAGAGTTGCCCCAGTTAAAGTGCGAATAGATGTTCGGTATGTTAAGAGCGCAAAAGAGAGCATCTCGTGCCAATCCTTATAGGTCACTGTCATTTTCTCGATGATCTTCTTGATGTTCTTGTTCGCAGCTTCCACCGCACCGTTCATTTAGGGACGGTACGGCGTGGAGTTGCGATGTTGCAATTTAAATTGTTCGCAGAGCTCGTCAATGATCTTGTTGTTCAAGTTCTTAGCGTTGTTGGTGATGATTGTCGCGGGGACTCCATATTCGGCAGTGATGTTGCACTTGACGAAACGTGCCACGGCCTTTGTAGTGATCGAAGCGAGCGTTATGGCCTCGATCCACTTGGTGAAATAGTTGATAGACACCAAAATGAACAGGTATCCGTTGGATGCTTTGTGATTGATATGGCTGATCACATCTATGCCTCACATTGAAAAGGGCCACGGGGCCGCCATCGGGTGTAGCTCATTGAGGGTACCTTGATCTGGTCGGCGTAGACCTGGCACAAGTGACAATGTCTGACATGTTTGGCACAGTCGGCCTCCATGGTGGACCAGAAGTAGCCCAAACGCATAAGTTTCTTAGCGACATAAGCCCGCTCATGTGGGATCCGCAACTCCCCTCGTATATCTCTCCCATAAGGCGTTGTGCCTCGATTTCATAGACACACCGGAGTAATGTGGCGTCGAAGGAACGGCGGTAGAGGGTCTCGCCATTCAGGAAGTAACGTGCTGCGAGTCACCAAATTTTTTTTCGGTCGCGACGGTTGGCGAATGTCGGATATTGGCCGGTTTATAGAAAGTGTTTGATGTCTTCATATCACGGCTGTTCATCGGTTGCGTCGCAGTGAGCAGGGCCCTTGGCAATCTCGATTTCTAGGGGCTCGATGAGGTTCTCTTTCGTTATGCTCACCATGGATGCGAGCGTCGCAAGCTCGTCTGCAAACTGGTTCTTGGTGCGAGGCGTATATGTGAACGAGATTTTCTCGAAGTTCTCCGCTAACTCCTCGAGATACTCGTGGTATGGCACTAGCTTCGCGTCCTTCGTCTTCCATTTCTCCAACGTCTGGAAAATTGTAAGCATGGAATCACCAAACACTTCTATTTCCTCCACCTTGAAGTCGATTTTTGCTTGCAGGCCAAGGATACATGCCTCGTATTTGGCCACGTTGTTAGTGCAGGGGAAATCGACCTTTGTGGCAATCGGATAATAGCGTTCGTCAAGGGATATCAGCACTGCACCGATGCCGGACCCGATAGAATTTACTGTGCCGTCGAAGTACATCTTCTATGCGAATTTGTTCTTCTCACTGTCTATTTGAAGGATCCCTTCATCCGAAAAGTCAGAGTTGATCAGCGTATCGTCTTCGATTGGGAACTTTGCTAAGTGATCCGTAATTGCCTGCTCCTTTACTGATGTGCGGGGCACATACTCAATGTCGTATTCTGCCAGCTGACATCGCCACTTTGAAATGTTCTTCATGGAGGATGGGCTATCGAGTAAGTACTTTAGGGGATCGGCTTTTGACAGTAAGCGGATAGTATGGTAGAGAATGTACTGCCAAAGCCTCTGCATGACCCACACCAGCGTGCAGTACATCTTCTCAATCTATGGGTAGTTGGACTCCCTTTAGATAAACTTCTTGCTTAAATAGTAAATGACATGTTCTGTGTGCGTGGACTCGTCTTCGTGCCATAACATGCATCCCAAGGATTGTCGGCGCACTATTAGATAGAGAACGAGAGAACGATCTGGAGTAGGCGGGACCAACACCGAGGGCTGAACCAGGTATGCCTTGATAGTGTCGAAGGCCTTCTAACATTCTTCGTCCCACTTGATCGCTGCATTTTTGCGGAGCAAGCGGAAAAGTGGTTGACATTTGTCTGTCAAATTTGTAATGAATCGCGCGATGTAGTTCAGTCGTCCCAAGAAACCTCATACTTCACGGACCGTCGATGGCGGAGGTAGCTCCCTGATTGCTTTGACCTTGTAGGGATCGACCTCGATGCTTCGTTCACTGACCACAAATCCTAGTAGTTTCCCTGACTTGGCGCCAAATGTGCACTTTGCCGGGTTAAGCCGAAGCTTGTACTTCTTGAGTCGGTCGAAGAGGTGTTTTAGAATAACGAGGTAATCCTCTCCTTCTTTAGACTTGGCTATCATGTCGTCTACGTAGATCTCGATCTCTTTATGCATCATGTCATGGAATAGCGTGACCATAGCCCTCTGGTATGTTGCCCCGGTATTTTTGAGGCCGAAGACATGACCCTGTAATAGAAAGTGTCCCACATTGTGATGAACGTTGTTTTGACATTGTCCTCCTCGGCCATCCGAATCTGATTGTACTCGGAGAAACCATCCATGAAGGAGAACAGCGTGTGGCGTGCTGTATTGTCGACTAAAACGTCGATATGGGGCTGGGGGAAGTTATCCTTGGGGCTGGCCTTGTTGAGGTCTCGATAGTCGACGCATACTCTGACTCTTCCATCTTTCTTCTCTATGGGCACGATGTTCGCCACCCACTCGGAGTAGTTGCAAACTTCTAGGAAGCCCGTGTTGATCTGCTTGACGACCTCTTCCTTAATACGGAGGAGGAGGCCGCTCGTTGCCGTCGTAGGTGTTGCCGTTTAGGCGGGAATCTCTCTGTATCGAGTGAGAGTAAGTGCTTAACTATTGAGGGATCCAAGCCTAGCATGTCGGCATAAGACCAAGCAAAGACTTCTTGGTACTCCTTGAGGAAATCGATCATCCGGGGCCCGCTGAGAGGGGTCGAGGCCCGTCCCGATCTTCAGGGTGCATTGTTCTTCTTCGGTGCCCACGTTGATTTCTTCTGTCGGTTCGACTGAGGTGAGTTGACGGTCCTCTAGGCGGCGCAAACTCTCCTCCATCTCGAGCACTTGACCGTCCTCATCGAGCCCTTCCCCGAAGTATATGGGTTGGGGCTCTTCGAGACATTATTTGGATGGGTTCGAATCGCCGTGTTGAAGATTTGGATTCAAGTGGAGCCTGGCAATTTAAATGAATTGTCTTAGAAATTTAGAACGTTGCGAGATAAGTGAGAGAAAAGAAAAGGTGGACGTGGAAATTCAAAATGCATGCAGAGATTTAACTAATGATGTAAGCGTGAAGCCATAACAAAATCCATCTTCTGTCATGCGGCTTATGGCTATGCCGACACGCGGGAAACATCAAACGCATAAATAGCCTTACACAACGGCGATTACAGCCGAATAGCGCGGGACTGAGTTCTAATTGTTGAGCTCCTCATTCTTCTGCGCGAGGCGGATATGGACCCCTAACGGAGTCTCCTCGGTGACGGCGCATATGGCTGACAGATCGATAGGCTCGGCGTCTGAACCCAAGAAAGGGCCGTCAAGAGTACCTCCGACGATGTGCGGCGGTGCGGAAAAAAAGTGAGAGAGTGGGGGAACCGGGATGTCCCTGTTGATCTTCCTGTAATACGCGGCGAGACGGTGGAGATGTTTGTCCCTACGGGCCTCGATAATCTCGTGGCAGGAAGGACAAAAACCGAGTCATCTTCTGTTCTTGTACTCTTCGATCTTGATGGGACAATTGATCACCTGTCCCTGTGCTCCCTTCCCGGTGCCGAGAACGTAGTTGTGGCGTAGGAGGACCTTCCCAACCATGCGGTCAGCATGAGACGGACGAACCTCTCCATAATCCCAAATGATGGAGATGGTATCGAATGAATGGAATGGGAAGTTCTCGTCGTCCCCGATGCTAATATAGGGGATAGTCATTTCCTTGTAGATGGCATAGTCTTCTTCCCCCTTGACCGTGATGAGCCGCTCTCCCGCGATGAACTTCAGCCTTTGGTGCAGGGACGAGGGAACGGCTCCGGCTGAATGGATCCAAGGTCTCCCGAGTAGCAGGCTGAAAGCATTCGGGATGTCGAGGACCTAAAATGTGACGATGAATGAGCACGGGCCGACATCGATCAAGAGGTCGATCTCCCCGTTCACTTCCCTCCGTGAGCCGTCAAAGGCTCGGACCGCAGTTTTACTCGGGCAGATGCAGTTGAGGTCCACGTTCATTTGCTTCAGCGTGGACACCGGGTAGACATTGAGGGCGGAGCCATTGTCGATCATGACCTGGCCAACGACGAAGTTATTGCACTTACAAACGATGTGCAACTCCCACAAGTGTGCCCATCCCTCGGAGGGGAACTCGTCATCTGAAAATGAGATGGTATTTGAGAAGATTGAGCTGATGGTCTCTTCAATCCGGTCCGGGGCTATCTCTTTGGAAACCTGTGCTGCAATTAAGACCCGTAGGAGGGCTTCTCGGTGTGGCTCCGAAATCAAGAAGAGAGGGAGTAGCGAAATATGGGTCGGAGACTTACCCTTTTGTTCTACTACCTTATACTCGCTTGCCTTGATCACTTTCATGAAAACCTCGGTTTCTTCTTCGGTCACCTTCTCCTGCGGGATAGGCGAGGCTTCCAAAGCAAATTCGGATGCAATGGGGGCCTTTGCCTTGCTTGCAGTCTCCGGGTTCTCGTATACCCAAAAAAATGCGTCATGTCCATGACACTAAGCTGCTGCTAAAGGTTCCCAACACTTCCTTCGTAAATCCAGGGGACCTTACTGTCCTGGTACGGCTCTTGAGCAGGGACTTCTATTATGAACGGGGCGGGCGCGACGCTAGACCCCGTGAACCCTACAGTGGTTCCCGCAGAGACATACTCGATTACAAACGGAGTAGGGCTTTCTTGTTGGCTCTCGTCCTTTCTCATAGTGCAGACAATTATCATATTGATAGTGGGTCCCGAGCTCAACCCGTGATCAGGGAGAGGATTGGCTTGCACGTTCGGGGACCTAATGGCATTGAACGAGATCTTTTTGTCATTGATCAACTTCTAAACCTCCTCCCGCAATTTCCAACAGTTGTCGGCGGTGTGACCGAGAGCACTTGAGTAGGCTCTGATCCTGGTTTGCCAGAATGAAGCTGGGACCCGGAACCGTGGGTCGGATCATGTCGCCCGCTAATAGTTGCCGGTATAAATTGCAAAATAGTTAAAAGTTTGAGGATAATAATGACAAAAAGAAAAGTTTGATGACAAAAAAAACTAACAGTGAGGTCTATTATGTCTCACGAAGTGAAGCATGTGGTGTTATTTATCCCTAGAAAAATTATAGGGTCTAATTTGTTTCAAGCTCAAATTACAATGGGATTTTTATACTTTTTCCTAAAACATAAAGAATCTTGACATTAATGATTTGAAATTTAAAATTAGTAATTTGAGTTTACTTATCCTATGCCTTACGGCATAAAATAGAAAAATCCAAATCTTATTTGGTAAACTAGATAATTACTATTTGATTATCGTTTCTAATTTAATTTGATTTGATTTGTTTGAGTTTATTATTTTTTATTTGAGTTGTTTCATTAAGTCTATAAATAGGCTAGTCAAATAATGTAATTTCTCGAGTTGATCAGTCTAATAAATTTGTTTCCTCTCTCGTTTTGGTCCATGACAAACCACGTTCATTTTCCTCAATATATGTGGACTCTCCTCTTATATTAAATTTCGTCCAGTATTCTTTAGGACGGGTAGATCTCGGGGAAGTCAAGGCCTACTATTATTAGAATTAACTACATTGACTGACCAATCACGACAGCTTGTGTGGTGGACATGACTAAAGTCATGGTATTTCCACATCTTCAAAACACCGCGTCCTCTACGGAGTTGGGGGAGGACGCCAAATTAATTCCAACGCGTTCAATTATGGATTGATTTGATCCATTGCGTACAACAAAACACCTGTTGATGTTATGGCCGAATAATTTATGTCATTATTATTAATTATTACTACGATGTGGATAAACTTGGGTCAAATTAAAATCTAATCAATGGTCTCGTAGAATATATTGTGTGCAATTGAAGGTTACATTGTCGCTGCCCATGGATATGGAATTTACTTGATAAGGACTCTAATTGATCTAGAGTATGATTAAATAAAGCAGTCACTACTTTTAATTATCACGTAACATCATTTAGTTTAGCTATTAACGTACGCAGCAATTCATTCCACTTTGTCTGATGCATGCATCATAACCAATCAAGTTCGTAAAATAAATGTTTACTATACTAATTAATTAACCAACAATGAGATTTTTTTTTTGAGAGAGTATACCACTTAATATTCAGAATTCCAAATGACCCTTATTAAGTTAGGTTTAAACTCGTTTAGCACATCAAAAAATAAAAATCTTATAATCACAAGTTTTTTCCATTCATGAGATTTTAATATGAGACTTTACATAAAAATATATATCTATAGATATATTCTTTTTAATCTCTAACTAAGCAGGAGTTTATAATCATAAGTTTTTTTTAGGTGAGATTTAATCTCTAACTAAGCAGGAGTTTCTAATTTCCATCAAAAGAAAAATTCAAAAAGCAAACCTAAATTATCTATAGATCTCAGCGTTTGAGGGCAAAATTGGAAATGAATCTTAAAGGGTGACGAAATAACAAGCAGAATATAAAATGCCGAACTCGATGGGTAATTTCCTCAGATTTTTCTCACCCAATAATTACATTTTGATTTTCATTCATTGGTAAAAAAATTGAGATCAACGGTGTATTACTATTTACACCCCGTGAATCCTATCATTTTCCAAAACTGCCCCTACTCCCTACTCCGGTATCGCAGTCAAAATCATCGTAAACTTTTCCCTGCTCCCCCGCCGACTGCCGTCCCTATCCAATCCCCCACCGCTGCCGCCTCGCGCGGCCGCCCCCTTCCTCAATGCCCGCACGTCCTGGCAGGGAGAGCCGAGCCCATGAGCCACCGGATGCTGCTTCCGCCGGCACCCACATTTATCGCCGCCGCTCTTCATGAGCGCGGAGCTGGCCTTGACGGCGAGGGCGGCCATCTCATCGGCTTGGAGTCGGCGCCTGAGGCGGCTGAGTGGGAGGGCAAAGTAGAGCTGGCCGGGGAGTAGCTCGTCGTCGTTGCCGACGGGGTAGACTACGTCGTCGAAGTCCATCTCGTCGGAGTTGCAGATGAAACTGGCAGGGTCGGCCACCCTCTGGAGGACGTAGGAGACCTTGACGGGGTAGGGGAACTCCTTGAGCCGGCCGTCTTGCAATATGACCTTCGCGGTGACGACGCTGGTGGACTCGCAGGAGCTGCAGATGCCCATTAATTCTCCGACGAGCTCACCGGCCGTCTCGGGGTCGGGTCGAGGGTCGGAATGCTATTGGATTGTGAGAGCGATACCGAGAGCTAAGGCTGAAGTGAGGACGACGAAGGGGATTCATATATATATATATATACACAATGGAAGACGCTGACTGTGGGGCACTTCAAGATTCAGACCCGGGCCAAATTTTTATAATCTTAAGCTTAATAAAATTATTGGTTCAAACGGTTAAATGCTTTTCTTCCGGCTGAAGTTTTACATTCCGGTTTTGTAAATAGGAAAAACTATGATTGGGATTGGGATAGCTTTACCAATACTGTGCTGATATAGCTATATACGGATTAATCGAGATTTCATTAGACTTTTAATTATTAAGGTGCACATCAGAAAAGAAACTTGGTAAAATGGCGCAATCAACTATATTTATGATTATAAATAACATTATTAACATTTAATTATTATCTACTTACTGTAATTTAATTATTTTTTTTTCTAACGTTACATGATGTTCATGATCACTCAAGAATTTTGGAGTGGAGGCGTGGGGCAGCATAAGAACAGTGCCACGCAAGAATTGTCCCATTGGGCATAGGAAGGCCAGCCTGGATGTTGTGGGCGACAGCTTTGATGGGTGCCTGTCTGCCTGCGACCTCTGTATAGTCTGTCCTCCTCTCATGACCAATCGAAAAACGGGGATGATACATCACGTTATCTCATGCCATATCTTATTTTTATTAATTAGGAGTATTGGCCAATTAGTATATGGCACAACCGAAACCTTTTAGGAGCCAATCATAGTAGGCTAGATTCAATCTAAAAAATTTTGGCTTGACTTATAGTGGTTAGGTCTAATCCAACTCAAAATTTTACATTGCATTTATTAACAAAATTAAATTTGATTTAATTTAATTTAAGAAGAAAAAATAAAAATAATTGAGAAAAATATATGAAAGAACTTAAAGAAGGAAATAAAAAAAATAATGATTGTATTATTAGTTGAGGAAAAAATATTGAAATCAAGAAAAAGTATTAAATAATTGTGAGGATTTAATTAATTGTAATAATAATAGAAAAATATGAGAGAAAATTTGATGAAAAAAATAAAAAAAAATAACGATTGTGTTGTTAAATTGAATAAAAAAATTAAATTATGTTATGTAAAAGTTTATTTTCGAAAAAAAGTTGTAAATTTCTAAATTCAAGTCTCGTAAATTATCTTATAAATTCAAGTCTTTTTTTCACTACTTTTTCGATGTAGAACTCTTAGTCTATAACTCTCAACTTCTATCACCACGTGACAATGTGCAACTTGCATAATAGAATGAGTAGCTTCCAAACACTAAAGTTAGAAACCAATTAAAGTGGGACTCATTTCTATAAAGAGTTGAAATCAGACAGAGAGTAGATATATTACTATGATACTCTCCCCCTCAAAATCAGAATAACACGAGTTCAACTCTTTGAGCTTTTCTGTCTCCCCACTCCCCGTTTCTCTATCCCAGGTTAAACTCATCGGCCTCCATTAATAAGACATTAATAAGATAGATACATATGGTCATATTATCCTTGTTCATGCATGTGGTTATTCTTATTTTATTTTACTATCTTAAGGTAAAATTAAACCAGGATATATGCATATCGGCTTTCTTTATCCTTCTTATTATTCTCCCTCTACTCAGTGGCTATGTAAGGTCTTCCAACTTTTGCACGGGAAAAGACCACATTCCGAACGGTTACTCGATACACTAAATATAAGACATAATCAGGAGAGATTTTGATCTGAATGACCTAACAATATATATACGTAATGTATATATGCGTCTGAAATTTACGAAATGATTTTATGCAAAGTAGGATCCGGTATCATATCACAAGAAATCTCGATCGACCGACACCTCTATGTCATCGGTGCATGATGAGATATGTAAGAAAAGTCAATCATTGTGTTGCTCAATGTTTATCTCTTGGGGTGTCAACACAAAATCTCACGTCAGTTATGTGGTCCAATTGCAATGGATGAACAACATGCTGGGACAATTTCAAAGGTGGTACCTACCAAGTATGTGATTATCATGGGCAAAAAAAGCGGGAAATTCTCTACGGTCCTACGGATGCGTGTCAAGCTCACGCCGACATCATATATATGCATTTTTTCGGTACCAAAGATATTCATGTGCCTAGAAGAGAAAAAATGTAAAGTTAAATAACAAGGTATAAGAAGTTTTACCGGTGAGAATTGAATTCAAAATCTCTAAATTTTTAAATCAGAATCGAGTACAAGAAGAATTAACAAGCAGTTACCTCTCGATATTCGAGTTCGCTTTATCAAAAATGAGTAATTGGGAGCTTCATCGGTTCTTTTGTCCAACTGTTATTTTATCAGAACATGTTTTTTGTTGTGGGATGTCTGTGACTGAAAATTGATCGGGATACAACGGTAGATTGGATCGATACGTGAGCATATATAAGCATATATATATATATATATCTAGGAAATGTTAAATACATACGCAATCCCATTCATTAGTCTCCGTGATACTGAAGAGAAAAAATGAAATGACTAATTCATAATTAATTGAAAAACCTTCCCAGCGAGTATTTCATACAAGGAAGGACTATAAATTTTATATAACTAAAGAGGAAAAAAATTAAATGGCTAACATATAACTATGTGGTGAGAAAAATAATAACATCTTCACAAGAAAAAAGAATTATGGCAATAACTTGCGTAAATAAAACTCATTCACTCATTTGTTCACATTTTCTTTTTCCTGTGACAAGCGTAGCCCACTAGTCTAGTATAAGATAGTAAATCAAGCGAAATAAATAGTATCTAAGTCCTATTTGTGATGATCTAACTTGGACCTTTTGGTTCCGAGTCAGGGTCTTGTGCTATTGGCTACCGCACTAACAGCTCTTCCTCTCTGTTCGTTTCAATTTTTTTTTGGGTGAATTAGGGGAGACCAAAAAAATCAGTAATGTTTCAATCTAATTAATGTTTATCATATCATGAAGTAGGATTATAAAAAAAAGTTCTGCTACCTATACAGGCTAGTTCTTGCTTCATAGTCCATGTAGGCATATGTACTTTTTTAGGCAATGGCTGGAACCTAATTTCAACGGGAAAAGGAAAAGAAAATCAGATTGGATTCGGAGCGTTTTGGTGGCAATGAAGATTGCGTGGTTGTACATAAATCACGTGAAGTTGAGTCGTCAGTCTATTTATTATGCGATTACCTAATATTCACTTTCACGATTTAATACAGTTTTGTAAAGACCAAGCCGGCTTGCCACTCTTCATGAGAAGGGGCGTACGGATCCGAGTACTTTATTTTGTTTACGATATCCGAACCCTACTATGTAAGAGACATATTTCGAATGTGTTTGAATTGAGAGTTGAGTTGAGTTGAGTTTTGATTTTAATTGATTTGTAATGATTGTATTGTTGAATTATGAGAAAAAGTGTGAAAAAGTAATAAATAATTGAGAGAAAATAATGATTAAGTAATGATTGTATTGTTGAATTGTGAAAAAGTAATAATAGTTACAAGAATTTAATATTAAAAATTAAATTAAATTATTAAAAATATTTAAAATCAGGTTGGATTCGGAGCGTTTTGGTGGCAATGAAGATTGCGTGGTTGTACATAAATCACGTGAAGTTGAGTCGTCAATCTATTTATTACGCGATTACCTAATACTCATTTTCACAATTTAATACAGTTTTGTAAAGACCAAGCCGGCTTGCCACTCTTCATGAGAAGGGGCGTACGGATCCGAGAACTTTATTTTGTTTACGATATTCGAACCCTACTATGTAAGAGACATTTCGAGTGCGTTTGAATTGAGAGTTGAGTTGAGTTTTGGTATTAATTGATTTGTAATGATTGTATTGTTGAATTATGAGAAAAAATGTGAAAAAGTAATAAATAATTTAGAGAAAATAATGATTAAGTAATGATTGTGTTGTTGAATTGTGAAAAAGTAATGAATAGTTACGAGAATTTAATATTAAAAATTGAATTAAATTATTAAAAATATTTAAAAAATAAAAAAAGTAATGATTATGATGTTGAATTGAAGATCAGTGGAATTGAGTTGAGTTGAGTTGAACATTATTTATAAAACAAACACACCCTTCAAGATTTGGAGCTAGACCCTATCTTGTTAAGTCTTGAAATCGAAATTTACCGAAAACCTAAATTATACCACATGTTCCGGGTATTATGTTAAAACCTGTAAGTTTTTTCTTACTAAATAAAACTAAAAATGTCTAATCCATAATCAGTAATCAAGCAAAATAGAAAATCGACAAGGATTTAAATTTTGTTTAAAATTATGGACTAGATTTTTTAAATATAAAAATATCTTAATATATTATATATATATATATAATGGGAAAAATTATTATCCAAGTCCTAGTATCGGTTCTGGTTCCGGTTCTGATTCTGGATACCCTAAATGTAAGAACCGAAACCGAAATCGATTTTCATCGGTTCATTATTTTAACATCCGGACCCTACCCTAGTTTCAATACGAGCTATCTAGACCCTACCCTAACGGGTAAATTCCGACCGGTTCCGGGTATACTGAATATCCGTAATACCAATAATTTGAAATTGTTTTTGGTGTCTCACCAAATTCTTTTAGAGTTAATTTCAAAAGATAACGTAATTTAATCTCTTTCTTAAATATAATGAAAAATAAAATAAAATAAAATACAATAATTAGTAATTAAGGTGCGTATTCATATTACACTGTTATTTATATCCAGTTTTAACTATTGTTAATCTTTTCAATTAACTTTGTTATTAGAAAAATAATTCTTTTAGTTTCACAAAATAAAAAATAATTTTAGAAATCCAAAATTGAGAAAATTTAAAAAGAAAAATAAATAAAAATAAAGGATGACCTTTCATCTCATTAAAAGGAAAATTTTAATTCAATCTCAAGAGTTCTTTTTTGAGATTGAATTAAAATTTCAATTCTTCTTTCTCTCTCTGTTTAAAAAAAAATTGAATAGCCAAATTCATATTTCTAATTGACATATTTACCGATAAACACTACCAAAAATTCCTTTATATTACAAACAACAAAATGTACGTATAAACACTTCAAAAAAATATACTTACAAATAGTCTTTATTTAATAAAATAAAAATATAATTGAAAAGATAATCAATGTTTAGAACAATAGAACCTTATTAATCATGAAATTTGAAGGAGATCACTTGCTTCAACATGAGAGGATTGCTTCAATTTAAGGGAGTGTAATATAATTTAACAGAAAATATGAGAAAAGAGAATAGTTACGACTTACGAGAATAATTAGTTTAAAAGCAAAATAATTTATTTTATAGGAGTAAAATTTGAACGTTAAAACATCTATTGGAAGTAGGTAGTTGGAGATAATTAAGGAGATTAATGTTTTGGGGGAGGAGATTAAATTACGAAGGTCGTTGGAGATATTAAAGAAGAGAAAAAAAAGGAAGAAAGAATAAAAGAAATTAAGTAAATAATTGGATATGGAAGTTATGATTTATCATTTAGTAAGTGGGAGAGAAAATTTAGGAGCATTCGAGGAGTAATTAGATAATGTTGACTAATTTAATAAATGAGGCCTTGATTTTTTTAAAAAAAATTGAGGCTTTGATTGTTAATTAATATTTGGATTCTTTTTATATTTATTAAATATAATAACTAATAATATTATCACAAACCAAAAAAATGGGGACCTACCAACGTAGATTGGTTCAAACGGTTCGGTATTTGTTCCACTTAAACAAGGTATGGGATTCAAGTCATTGTAAATGCAGAAAATTCACGCTGTAAGAGATTTACTCCTTAGTGAGCCGACTTAGCTCGACTGGATTAGTCGGGCTCTAATTGGACTTCCGAATATCAGAATTTATACCAAAAAAATTAGGGACGTAATTTTTTTTTTCTGAGGCCTGGGCCATTGCCTTCCTTGCCAAATGGAAGTGCCGGCCCTGGTAAATACCAAACTCATCACCTTAAAGTCGTACAGATATTCCCAGCTAGCACATCTTTTTTTTGTACAAAATTTTTGGGTGCTCTAGCAACAATTAATGAAGAAGTCCACAACTAAGAAAATCAATTGAGCAGATGTCATCCTTCTAGTAGAAATAGAGAGAATAATTAGTGAGTGGTGACTTTGGAATTCTAAGAGCAACAAATTTTTGTTCTACGAGTGAGATGGTAACATAGTATTGTGCCATTTTATTGCATATTTATCAGTGGTGATTCAAATACTCACTGGTTCAGATCCTAATAACATTGTTCTATGAGTAACTTTCTCACTCGTGGCCCCTCCTTTTGTGTATATAGATAGACACTCGTTTTATATGTTGCCCATAGATTTTTATGATTGATTGGTTATTATGTATAGTCGTATGCTCAATTATTAATATTAATTATAATATAAGAAAGTTGCTGAATAGTTGTTTCAAATAAATTATAAGAAAAATAAGACCAATCATATGTGGATATGCAATGGCGGCCACCGACTGCTCACTGCTCAACCTGGTGGCTGGAGATTTCGTTAAAGTGGGCTACCACCATCGACTCATCTTATGTCCGACGACCCCACGTCCGTCTCCAGCAACTTCTTCCCATTTCGCAGATGTTTCTCTCTAAGACCTCTTTCACAAATTCTGTCTCCTTGTTCCTCTTTAACCATCTCGATAATTCCGAGCAAAATCACAGCCTGCTTGAACCCTATGTCAGAAGCTATATCGAGTCGACTGGTGGTGTCTAGTCAAGGCGATGTTTGCTGGTGAAACTCCGACTCAACACGGTGGCCATTGGGTTGGCCCAGGGGTTGGGTGTCTTGGGTGATTTGGCCATTCCTCTTCGCATTGTACTTTTATTTTTATTTTCCTGATTAAAGGTTTTTCTTACAAATTTTCACAACAAAATAATTAGTCTTAATTTTTTTATGTGCACTATCTAATATTAAGAACTCTAATGGGTCTCGATTAAATTAAATTCACTCTAACTGGCCTATGATATCGTAAATTTCTCTTAATTGTGAATTTTTTTATTTATAAAATTCAAATCCGAATTTTAATTTTTTAAAAAAGCATCGAACCATTGGAAAATATCCACAGTTAGTGTTAGTAGGTAGCTTTTCTATTTATTCAATTTAGGGACAATATGATTGACTATGGTGCCTAGTCAGTAGGGGAAGAAAATAAGGAGTGCAGTTGGCAAGCACCCTTGAGGCCCTATTGGTATCCAAAAGTTTCTCGGTTTAACTTTTTGTTAATGCGATTTCCAGTACTTGTTTAGCTTTCCAATTCTCTTTAATAGGTTCTGGAATGTCTCTTATAAAAAATAAAAATAAAAAGAAATTGTCGGTGTCATTGATTCCAATAATGGGGAGCGTCAATGAACTTTAATCAAAAGCAATCCAAACGTAATGCGTGATAAAATCCACAAATATAAAGGACAACCCATATTAATGTGAGACTGAGATTTTTTTTCAGCCTATCGATGTTTTAACTCGAGCATTGATTCACCTTGATCACAAATTGCTTCTAGTGAATTCAAAACATTTGCATCTATTAATTACATTACGTTTCATTTTTAACTATAATATATTTTGGTGAGTAATTCTAAATAAAATGAATCGAAAACTTAGAAGTATTAAAAATTGAAAAAAAATCCTTTTTCTTGAAATGATTTTAGCTTTTCTTTCGAATTTCAAGGTGTGTTTGGTTTTAGAATTAAGTAGAGTTGAGTTTTGATTTTAATTGGGTTGTAATGATTATATTGTTAAATTATGAGAAAAATTGTGAAAAAATAATAAATAGTTGAAATAAAGTAATGAATAGTTGAAAAAAAATAATAATTGTATCGTTGAATTGTGAAAAAAGTAATTGATAGTTGAGAGAATTTAATATTAAAAATTGAATTGAATGGTTAAGAAATTGAAGAAAAAAGGAAAATGTAATAATTGTGTTGATTTTTGTTGTGTAGTGAGTAGAGTTAAAGTCAGAGTTAAAATTTAAAAAACGTGATTGTAAAACCAAACGGAGCGCCAAAAACTAAATTTATCTTTTTTCTTAGCCATAAATTATGGCCACTCGTTTAGTTATCACTCCTTTGGCTTCGGGCGACACTGCCCGGCTAGCTGACCACCTTATTCCAACCTAACTGAAAGGGTCTCCATAGAATATGTACTAATACGACCACACAACATTAAAAGCATCATCCAAGACTCGCCTTGAGTGGCGCCAGCTGGTGGAGCTAGTCCGAACTAGCTTTCGCTTTGGAACGAAGGGCTAAGTAGTGAAGACCAACATGGGGCATCAAATTAGTGATGCTGTGGACCTCTGAAAGGAAACCGCGACGTCCAAATTGTCGTGGTGGTGCTACGAGCCGAGCATATATATAGAGAAGGGATAACAGGAAATAGAGGGAGGTGCAGTACAAATTTGGATAAGATTGTCCAGAGCTGCATCATAATCTGACAAGATTCTATTGTCATTGTAATGGGCTATCATGTCCAGTGTGTGGCGATTGTCGTATACATTGTGTTGTTTCTAATTTGACATGAGATGCTTTTTCTTTTTCAACTTTTAATTTTATTTTTTAACTCAGAGTTGTTTAAAAACCTAGCACGAGATTTTTCTTTTTTAAAACTATCGAGAGCTAACTTAACCATAATGACGAGATGCAATTTAGAATCTAGCGCGGTAGTAAAATTCTTGCTCATATACCCATGGCAAAAGAAATCTTTGGACTTATTGTAGGGTGTTTGGATTCCATCGGCTATCAACCTAAACGTTGAGTTAACCATGAACCACTATTATAACCTGAAATTTATCAATGACTACCACAAAGATCATAATTATCACGACTTCAATATCTTTACTTGTCCTACCCTCGATGGCCAATGCATTTGGTTATTTGTTGTCCTTTTCGTTGAGACCTGGGATCTCACATATGGAAATTTTATCAATTTTTTGAATAATAGAAATTTTACCAATTACATGTATATAATATAGTTTTCCGGTAGAAGGTATATAGAATACTTATGTGGCCACTAATCTATTAACTTAAAATTTTCTGTTAAATATGAGCCAATCACTTACGTATAACACTTGCTGTTATTTTTCAAATACGAGGGGGCTCACAGTCTAATGCGAGAATAACGAAAGTTAAATAAAGGAATGTGAAAGTTTAATACGAAGGACCGAACACGAAATCTCATAGTTTCGAATCGGTGACTATAGTGCCATTATACCAAGTCCCATTTCTCAATGTAACACTTGTTCTAAGTCATATTGATTTACGAATATACAAATAATAAAAGTCATTTAATAATCAAGATCTAGTAAAAAAAACATCTCCATTATTTATATACAATCTATTGAACCCCATCGTTCTTATAATTCTGATAAGAAATTTCAAATGCCATGCATGCACCCACCTCATTCTTTCAAGTCAGTACTTCCTTGCCTCCTATGGCTGTACATGTTTAGCTGTACCCCAGCTTACCACATACATTAATTGATGAATTATAGTCTTGGCCTCTTCTTATTATTCTATTCTATTCCCGAAAGGTGTGCGCCTTTTCAATTTATGGAAGAATTATATTACCGCTTTCTCTCAACATTTAAGGTCAACATATAATTTCCTATCTGGTAATAAATGAAAAATCAATATATAATTTTCATCAAGCTTAAGCAACTCAGATTCCTTGTTTCCCCGACCAAATTAATTAGTCAAACAGTTGGGACCAATAATGTAATTAATAGACTTCCATTTGCTAAAGGTTGGATCTATTTGGATGAGTGGCTGTATGCACATATACTTTATACTTCTATTTCCAGTAGGTTTTCTCTATTGGCGCTTAATTTAATTTTGAGAATGAAGTACAACTCGCTTAGTGGCTAATACTCTCCCTAAAAGTCCTTCTAGCCAAGTCTTACCCAAAAGAAGAAATCATATTTTCTAAGGCCAATGGGTTGACCAGATGGAGTCTTGGACTATTTTTTTTATGTCCTAAATAATGAGAGAGTATCCAAGAATCCGAGTTTAATTTGGCTAATTTTTATGGTCCATGTGAATATCTGGTATGCTTATTCATAAGTACATATGCAGTATTCTCGTGCATGATTTTATTAGTGAGTCAGTTAAATCTTTCTCAAGACGGTCAAATCTTGGAGAACAACCAATTGAAATTAAAACATATGATACATAAAAATCGCATCAGAAAAGGTCATCTATTAGACAATAGATCGAACCCACATCCACTTCTATGGGCGCTACCCGGGCAGTGGATAATCCTTGCATATTTTGGCACTACAAGTTGTCTTGGAAAGGTCCTTGCGGAGTAAAAAGCATCTTAAGTTGTATTAGACTGCTAGACGTGGTTAGATCAATATTATCAACGGAGTGGGGTGTTATTTCACGTTAAGAATGGAATTGAATGCCATTCAAAGATACTTTAAGGAAGAAAGTGTATTATTTTCTTTTCTTTTTTGGATTGTAAACGAAATTAAATGAGATCAGAAAGGAATATGGGAAGGGAAACATAAATATACATGGAAAATCTTATTTGTGAGAACTGAACTCAATAATAATAGGGAAAATAACCTCATATAGCATAATTTTTACCTTATTTTCACTTTTTAGCACGTTTTTAAAAGTTATCACGATCTAACATGAATCACCATTTTATTCCCGGATTCAGCACACCGTTAAACTCCGTCTAAAAACCGTTAAACACCGTTAGACGGAGTGTAACGGTGTGCTAGATCCGGGAATAAAATGGTGATTCGTGCTAGATCGTGATAACTTTTAAAAACGTGCTAGGAAGTGAAAATAACATAAAAACTTGCTACATGACCTATTTTCTAAGAAAAAATATTTACCCATCTTTTTGGTATTCTGATTTTGATTGTTTTTGTGAACCGTACGATCTCAAAACAAGGTGAAACTTTTACCCCATGTTCCTGATGTTATTATAAAGTTCCACACAAATTTTTAGATTTTTTTGGATGGTAAATCTTCAGATAAAAAATATTTATCTCCTTTTTCGGTGTTGTGATTTAGATAACTTTTGAGAAAATAACCTCATATAGCATAATTTTTACCTTATTTTCACTTTTTAGCACGTTTTTAAAAGTTGTCACGATCTAGCATGAATCACCATTTTATTCCCGGATTCAGCACACCGTTAAACTCCGTCTAAAAACCGTTAAACACCGTTAGACGGAGTGTAACGGTGTGCTAGATCCGGGAATAAAATGGCGATTCGTGCTAGATCGTGATAACTTTTAAAAACGTGCTAGGAAGTGAAAATAACATAAAAACTTGCTACATGACCTATTTTCTAAAAAAAAATATTTACCCATCTTTTTGGTATTCTGATTTTGATAGTTTTTGTGAACCGTACGATCTCAAAACAAGGTGAAACTTTTACCCCATGTTCCTGATGTTATTATAAAGCTCCACACAAATTTTTAGATTTTTTTGGATGGTAAATCTTCAGATAAAAAATATTTATCTCCTTTTTCAATGTTGTGATTTAGATAACTTTTGAGAATCGTCTGATCTCAAAATGAGGTGAAACTTTTACCCCATATTCCTGATATTATTATAAAGCTCCACACAAAATTTTAAAATTTTCTGGGCGGTGAATCTTCAGATAAAAAATAATCCTTCTTTTCGGTACTCTGATTTTGATAGTTTTTGTGAACCGTTTGATTTCAAAACGAGATGAAACTTTTTCTCCATGTTACTAACATTATTATAAAGCTCCTCACAGATTTTCATTTTTTTTGGACGGTGAATTTTCAGATAAAATATATTTACCTATCTTTTCGGTGTTATGATTTTGATAGTTTTTGTAAATCGTCCGATCTCAAAATGAGATTAAATTTTTACCCCATGTTTCTGATATTATTATAAAACTCAACACAAATTTTCAGATTTTTCTGGGTGGTAAATCTTCAGATAAAAAATATTTATCTCCTTTTTCGGTGTTGTGATTTAGATAGCTTTTGTGAATCGTCCGATCTCAAAACGAGGTGAAACTTTTACTCCACGTTCCTGATATTATTATAAAGCTCCACACAAAATTTAAAATATTTATGGGTGGTGAATCTTCAGATAAAAAATAATTACTCTTCTTTTTTGTGCTCTAATTTTGATAGTTTTTGTGAACCGTTTGATCTCAAAATGAGATGAAACTTTTTTCCCATGTTCCTAACATTATTATAAACCTCCTCACAGATTTTCATATTTTTCTGTGCGGTGAATTTTCAGATAAAATATATTTATCTATCTTTTCGGTGTTATGATTTTGATAATTTTTGTGAATCGCCCGATCTCAAAACAAGATGAAACTTTTACCCCATGTTCCTGATATTATTATAAAGCTCCACCTAGATTTTCAGATTTTTCTGGGTAGTGAATCTTCAGATAAAAAATATTTATCCTTTTTTTCGGTATTCTAATTTTGACAGTTTTTGTGAACTGTCCGATCTCAAAAATACCTGAAACTTTTAAGCAATGTTCCTGATATTATTATAAAGCTCCACACTAATTTTCATATTTTTCTGGGCGGTGAATCTTCAAATAAAAAAAGAAAAAAGAGCCTCATATAGCACAGTTCTTACCGTATTTTCACTTCATAACACGTTTTTAAAAGTTGTCACGATCTAGCACAAATCACCATTTTATTTCCGGATCTAGCACATCGTTAAACTCCGTCTAACGGTGTTTAAAGGTTTTTAGACGGAGTTTAACGATGTGCTAGATCCGGAAATAAAATGGTGATTCGTGCTAGATCGTGACAACTTTTAAAAACGTGCTAAGAAGTGAAAATAAGGTAAAAACTGTGTTATATGGAGTTATTTTTCCATAATAATATCATCGCATTAAATTGGCATTGTCAAGAGAGGTGTATTTTACCTTATTATTTAAGGAAAAAAATTATTTCATTAGCCACTCAAGATGTTAGATGCTTGGGAGCAGACACTGTTGGCAATAGGGAACAGGAGTCCTCACCCACCGGCGAAACCCTGTTGGACGTTCTGTCTATGTAGCGTAGTCGTAAGGCACAGTACGCAGAGAATCTAATCTTAAATTACACAAATGATGCTATCAACGTGATACAAAGTACTTCTCCATTAAAAAAATAAATGAGAGAGACACGGCTCATAGTATATACGATTTTAAAAATATTTGTTTTATTAATGTGAGTTGATTCAGATAGTTAGGTATCACTTTCTCTTGAGTCATGTTTCGATTCGAGTTCTATAAATACAGAATCTAAAATTTAAGACCTTTTAATTTACTAATCCCGCTTAAAGTAAAATATTGGAGCCCATGAACTTTTAAATATCAAGTCATGCACACAAAACAAAACGTTTATTTTCTATCTTATTGAAAGAAAAAGCTTTAGCTCAGTATAACTGACTATAGAACGGCGTGACACCCTTGCTAATCGGACAAATCTATCTGATCGCTTGCACGATCAGTATGTTTGTACAGTGAACTTGTAGAGTATTATTCAATATGAAAAACAAAACATCTTTAATTGGAAGGGACAAAATCTCTATTTTCGGTAATATGTATATGATGACGACAATATTATTGCCCATGAGAGTTCCTTCCATAATCACCTTTCCGATTCTGCGAGGCTGTCACCGACTCAAACTCAGGGGACCAAGAAATTGCATCCTACTAATTATTGGTCAATAAAGGCAAGACGTACACATTGCACGTGAGTTAAAAGAAATATCCAACTTAAAATATATATAGAAAAACTAAACAAACACACTCATTATGATACGTATAATTAATATCATACCTACGCAAGCTGATCGTATTGAACATGATAGAAATGCGAGAGGAAGATCACTTTCAACGCTGAACTCAACATATATATATGTATATATATACACACACACTTCTAAACTATTTCAGAAGTTCATTGGAAATTACGACTACTTGCGTAATGCCAAGAAAATCATGAAAGTAGAGAAAGTGAGAAGTAGAATCTAACTAACAACGCATTAAGGACAAAACTTCTTCTCATACTCTTCTTTCATATTTCATTCCATGTAATTCCCTTCTTTTCTTCAGTCTTCCTTGATTAATATTGAAGAATTCCCTCTATTTATATAGAGCAAAAAAAGAACTATATATATATATATATTCCATGGAATAGCAGAGAGATAAATCTGGTAAAAAAAAAGATAATAAGAGACTAGAAATCAACAAAGTGTTGTTTGAGTGGGAAGCAACTCTAATCCCATGAGAAAAATGACACAAGTTTGAGTTCTAGAAAATAAATTTATTTGAAGGAATAATAACTATTAATGATCGATCTCTTAAAATTACGAGAGAGATGTCTCCCATAATTTTACCTATTATAAGGAGGGACTAGGTGAACAGTAATGGGCAAAGAACTATTGTAAGATCTAAAAAAAGGTTACTGCTCGAGAAAAAGGGCCTGATACAATGATATTCACTATGACATCTAATAATAAAAGGTTTTAGATCTAATTTTTATTAATAGAATTTCTCGTAATATTTTATTTTACCTTTCTTGTTTTATATTATGTATATAAATCTCTTTTCTAATTGAAAACGTCAAATATATGTTTGGTTAAGATAAGGAGATCACCGGCAATGACAAGGGTGGGTGAAAGAGGGGAAGGGAATATTGCACTTGATAAAAGGACGAAAAGATAACAATAATCAATCACGTTATGATGATCACTCATGCCATGAAAGTTCCTTCCCATTGTGACCTTTTCGCATTCCGCCAGCCTGTCATCAGCTCCAAGTATCTACCTTGTCCTAATTTTATGTCCCACTAATTATTAGTCGGTAGAGCCAAGATAGCCTCATAGCATGTGTTTTAAAAGCATATGAATGAATATACAATATATATTTATTATCGGAATAAAATAATTTTTAGAGCCTCGTCACATGACCTGTTATTAGGCATGTCGGGAGCATTCCAGTAAATTATAAGAGTCTACAGGTATCGGCGTAACATTGGTGGAACTCCAGAAGAACGGTGTCGCTTTTAACAAAGTAAACAAATTCAGATTCTGAGTTTGTGAATAAGAATAATCTAGATATAACAGTGAATGGCACTGCATGACTCAAATTTTATGACTTCATGGCTTCTATAATCCGAATAGTAACGACGTCGTATCTGAATCACGACTATCTCAGAATTCGAGCAATCATGCTGTCATCTCTAAGTTGCGATTTCTGGGCAGTTACAGATCGAGAAGATAAGGATTATCCAAGGTGAACTGAGTCAAAGCTTTTGATAATTATCACATGGGGATAAGATTATAGTTAGGAGCAGTTGGATAACAAGGAGCCCACGTTCTCAAAGGATCAGAGAGGAGATTTGTAACCACCAAAGTGGGAGGAAAATCTATAAATCACAAAAGATCCCGAAGAATTTCGAAACCAACAATTCATCAAACAAAATATATGTATATTTTTCAGCTCATATGAGCTTTTATCCTCAGGAGTATGAGTAATTTAGATATCCCGAACTTATAGCGACATGGCGATCCCCTCAACGATTCAAGTTCACAAGTTTTTTGCGGTAGGATCATATCATCAACGACACATCACGACTCCATTAGCTTGTTGACAGAAGGCCTTGCCCTCATCCCACAGTCATTCACTCATCAACGCGGTTGCATTCTTTCTACTTCGTCTACAAGCGACCTAACGCCTGAGTTAAGAGCCTAAACTACCTGCCTCGATGGAAAGTAGAATAAGCCATCCTTTGTAATTTTAGTTTGAGTTGTTTATCTCTCTTTCTTTTTATTGTAATTCCATCAGTTTATCTTTCATCTTCAGTTAATGAAGTACTTTTTCCTCATTGATTGTCTGCTTTCATTGAGTGAACCTCTTTAATACACACAGTCCTTCTATAAAACGCATTACCAAAAGAAGTCACCTTGGATTTGAAAGGAAAAGAAGTTTTCTAGTTTTATCTCTTTACAGAGGGATTGGAAATCGGCTTTCTCCATTCATCAAAATTTGACAACAGTTTATTGGCGACTAGAGTAGGAGGTAACTCTTTAACTTATTAAAGAGATGCCACCTAGAAAGTATTCTCGTAGTCCTAATTAGGGGTGAGGGTTTCATAGACCCCCTTGTACTTGATACTTCCTGCGGCAATATAGAACAAAACCAGGGAGGTGATCCTCCCGTAGACTTAATTATTGAACAACAAATTGAGGTTGTGGGTAACCAACCTCAAGTCCATGAAACAACTGAGACTTTGATTGTTGGTGAACCTTCTTCTCAGGAAGGTACCAACAAGTCCTTGGTTGAAAAGACAACAGAGCCTGAGGAATTCATTAGTCAAATGAAAACTAGTGGAGATACTCAGACTGAACTTGTTGATGTTTTAGAGAGGTACAGGAAAGTCTTTGATACTTTCGCGCTGAACAATGTTGCTTCCAGCCATAGTGTGCAGGAAGAAATTCAAAACATGTTTAGACAACTTAATGAGAATATAAGGACCCAGAATGAAAAGATTAGGTATGATCTGAATCAAACCTTATCTGAACGCATGCAAGAAATAACTAGGCAAGTGGCCAATCAAGCTATGGAAGATTCGACAAATAGAAACGTAGGACCATCTTCCTCAAGAGAGAAGGAATCTATGGTTGATCCTGACCCCTATCCACCTGCTAGGTCAGTTACAAGGATTACTCAATGTCCTTTAAGGATCGAATAACACATATTTCATTTCCTTAAACCACCTAAATTCACCTTCATTGTATCCTATATATCCTGCGAATTGTGACTAGGATAATATAGTGCGCACATATGACAACCCTCATTATAGAGCCTCTAGACAAAGGGCAAACCTTGATAGGAATCATTTTCCTAGAGGATCTTACTCTGGTAGGAATAATCCGACTTATGAACTAAGAATTCCCAATCAGATGCAAGAACCCAGACACCATATAAATCTGCAAAACTATATGGGCACATATGTCATTCCTATTGAGGATGAACACCTTATAGTGCAACTCCTCGTCCTCCTTACCTTGAGTGGGTAGATGATGAACCATTTTCGGTAGGTTTCAAAATTTTAGACTTTACTAAATTCTATGGTAAAGATGATATGCCTACAGTAGAACATTTGACGAGGTTTTCTTGTCAATACAAGGAAGTTTCTAATAATAGGCCCTTGAAACTGAAGTTGTTTTCCCACCATCCTTGACATGGACTACTTTTACTTGGTAGACAATTCTCCCAATTGGTTCTGCCCAGACCTGGGATAACATGAAAATTAAATTTGCTTCTTAGCTCTCTAAAACTAACCCTGGAGTGTTTATTGGAGACCAATCTACTATTAAACAAAAAGCATGGTGAATTTGTTGAAAATTATATCAACATGTTTAAAAAGGCAAAAATGAGATGCAAAGCTACTATAGAATAGGAGCATTTTGTGTCTATAGAATACCAAGGCCTAAATTTGGAGTTATGAAAGAAATTTCAAGCAATGAAATTTTGTGACTTGTTCGGATTAGCATTTAGAGCTTCTAGATATGAGAAATTATTGAAAGAAGAAAAACATTTTATATTGCTAATAACTCTGATTGTGAATATGATGATGAATATGACATTGATGTTACTAAATTTGTTAGGGGAGATCCTATTGTGTGTGATGTCCTTACTTACAAAGATACAAAAGTTCAAAAGTCTTTTCGGGATAATATTGAGAGAAAATAGTCTTTTGATATAAATAAAGTAGATCAGATTTTTGATTGGCTTAGATCTCACGGTAAGATTAAAATTAAGGGTAAAAACAAAGTTATGAGTAATCAGGAACTCAAAGGCAGAAAATATTGTAAATGGCATGATACCTTTGCTCATTCTACATCTAAATGTCTACAATTTAGGAATTTGATTCAAGACAAAATTGAGTCTAAAGAATTAAGATTTTCTAAAGGGAAATTAGATATGGGTATAGATAAATACCATTTTCCTTCTCCAAAGATTGAAGAGGTAAATGTAGTTGTTATTATTGGTTTAAATTCTTTCACTGCTGTTGATATTGACGCTTGGCAAGAAGATGACAACAAGATAGCGCTCGCCAATGAGCTATTTGATGCTATGGTGTCTACAGGGATGCTTCAATTCCTTATAGTGACAGGCATTGAAGCAGAAGATCGCCTAAAGTTCTGTAAATGACACCATAATGACAAGCACCACTGGCAAATGCATTTTATTCAGGAATGTGGTGAGAAACAAGTTGAAAAAACTTGAGCTTTCGCTATCATTCTAGAGCAGGCAATTGCTCTCTGTTGGATGTGATGGTGGAAACATTGTCCACTCCAACTGAGGACTTCTGGCAGAATTTGATGAAGAAGGAGTCCACTGTCCAGTTTCTGGTGGACCACATAAAGGTTGCCATGACTCACATGTGCAACCCTTGTACCCGGAGACCAGTCAATGCAGTTGGTAAGGCAGGGTTGAAGCTGACCTAACCCTAAAGAGGCTAGACTATGAATCCTATAGTAGAGCCACAAAAAACATCTGCTCAGATTAAGCATGTAGTCAAAGGAAGGGTCATCACCATGGAGGAGAATTCTTGGGAGAGTATTCCTACTAGTTTCACCCCTATCATTGAAAGGAGGCCAATAAGGGCCACCAAGCCTAGGAGCAAGAAGAAGAAGAAGAAGCTTCCAGAAGTTGGATCAGTTCAGGTGAGCACTGAAGGTGGGTGTCTTAGGCCAAAGTGAGTAGTGGACGTGCTCACAAGCCTTTAGAGAAAGAAGAATGAGAGTTGAATGAATGCTGTCAACACCCCATTTTAGTCCATCGGCTCTAAGACATGACATCAACAAGGCTCTTGACTAAGACTCCAGAACTTTAACAAAAAAATGGTGAGGGCAACCTATGAAATTTTGCGGCACATACAATTGATCCCGAAGAGTGAGGCACGAATTATCAATATTTGAACCAAAGGCAATGGACAAAAAGGAAATCATTCTCTGTATAATTTTCTTCGGTGAGAACGACTATCTTTGTGGATCCTAGAGCCAAGTTTGATATTTTTAGATCAAGGTTTGGTGAGTCGGGGACATTTCGACACAAAAATCACGTCAAGAACCCATTTGAGCAAAGAGATAAAATTTGTGGGAGCTGGGGTGCCTAAACAGTGAATACAGCAGCTTGATCACGGTATTTAACGCATCATATCACGATCAATCCTGAACCTAAAAGGGTAAATTTCATATGGTTGACCTAGGAAATCGAGTTAGGTTCAATTTGACAGGTTATTCATTCCAAGATTCAATACGGAGAGAGAGTTATGAATTTTGAGCGCACCATGCCCGAAACTGTTAAACCGGGACAGATTCTGCCAATCGAGGGAGAAAATCCATAAAAAAATTCAATTCTTTGTGTTTTCAAGCATGGCCAATGTCAATGGATTCCCAATTCACTGAGGATTCAGAAAATCAAAGAAAATGGGACATGTTTTAGGCTAGATTAGTACAGAATTAAAGGTTTCTTCACAGATCAGGACCAAATTTCCAGGTTCTGACCGTCTGTAGAAGAAAATTTGTTTCGGGTACTTCCCGATGTTGAACAATCTTCAAATTTTACGAGGATGTACCTAACTCATGTAGGGATCAAGGAAAAATATTTGAAAGATCCACAGAATCATGAGCAGAACAGAAAATTTTCGGATGAACTGCTGGTCACAACCCTGCACTTTCTGCTCTTTCTGCTTTGGCAGAGCAAGGTGGAGTACACACCACCCTTTCCCCTCTTCCTCACGCCAACTTCTTCAGCAGCAACCAACCCCTGCAGCTTCTCCTCTTCCCATCACGTCTGCAACTTGCAGCAGAGGACAGAACAGGAGGGACAGAAAACAAAAAAAAAAAAAGAGAAAAACGGGACAGCAGCACAGGGTGCTGGCTCCCTGATTTCTTTCTTCCTCTCTGGTTGGTGGGGGACAGAAGACACCGGCAAGCAAGGTCCCAGCTCCCGACGACGAACCTCTGGGCTCCCTTCGAACTTCCTGCTGCTGTGTTGTTCCCCTGAGTTGCTTCCTCGAGCTTCCTGAGCTCGCCACTGCTGTAACGTCCTCCTCGACTCCTTATCGTCTCCGTCCTGCTGCTGGGCCTCTCCCCTCGCCACTGTGCTTCCTTTGAACTTCCCTAAGCCGCTGTCCATGTCCCATGGAGCTCCCCGTGTTACCTTGGCTGCTGTTCAGCTCTTCTTCGAGCTCCCTTTAGCTGTCGAATGCATCCGAGCTAAGTCTCATACTTTGTTTCTCTTCCCCGTGCTTACTCTTGCTATTTTCCTTTTCCGCTTGTTCCGTTCTTATTACATTGCTTTGTTGCCCCTCCTTCGAGATCCCCGAGTTGCTTTGCCGATGTATCGAGGGATTTACGAAGGTTCGCGTGTTCCTCCCCGAAGCTAGGTAAATCCCGACTTAGTGGCATGCTTAGGGCCTCATTCTCGTATCTTGGTGTTTGCTTGAATGATGATAATGCGGAAGGAATGTTTGTGAATCGCGTCGACGGACGGGATTACTCCAAACCCGGTTTTACAAACTTTTCATTCTGTCCCAGTTTAGTCCCTGCCGCTAATTTTTTATTCTTTTAAAATCAGTTCTGAACTTTTAAATCTGTCTCAATCAAGCCCCGGGCCATTTTCAACACTTTCCGTTCAGCCACTGAACTTTCCAGACGATTCAGATCAGTCCAAAGAACTTTTTAATCTGTCTCAGTTCAGTCCCTGGGGCATTTTTCGCCTTTTCAGATCAGCCTCGAACTTTCAAATGCGTTTCAAATAAGTCCTGGGCCATTTTGGCATTTTCTGATCAGCCTCGAACTTTCAAATGAGTTTCAAATAAGTCCTGGGCCATTTTAGCATTTTCTGATCAGGTAATGAATTTTTCAGACGGTTCTAATCAGCCTGGAAAACTTTTCGATTTGTCTCATATCAGTCCCTGAAGCATTTTTCGCTCTTTTCCAAATCAGTCCTGAACTTTCCGATGTGTTTCAGTCAAATCGCAGTTTTTCCAGTATTTTCCATGCAGTCCAGAATTTTTCAGTCGATCCTAATCAGCCCAGGGAACTTTTTGATTTGTCTCGATTCAGCCCCTGGGACATTTTTCTCCTTTTCAGATCAGCCCAAAACTTTCAAATCCGTTTCAGACGAGTCCTGGTCCATTTTCAGTAACTTTTACACAGTCCCGAATCTTTCCAGAATATTTAAATCAGTCCCGAAACTTTTCAATCTGTTTCAGTTTAGTCCCTGAAATATTTTTCACTTTTCAGATCAGCTCACAATTTACAAATTCATTTAAAACAAGTCCTGGGCTATCTTGGCCTTTTCTGAGCAGTCCCTAAGTTTTCCGAAATTTTTCGATCATCCCAAGGAACTTTTCAAGTTGTTTCAGTTTAGTCCCTGAAATTTTGACCGAATTTTCAAATCAGCCCGGTTCTTTTGAAATTGTTCAATTCAGTCCTTGGACATTTTCTAAAGATGTGCAACCCTTCCTACTTGGATCTCCGGCCGGTGATGTGCATGTCCTCATTTATTATGTTTTTGTCTCGTTCGTTATATATATATAACATGATAATACGTACTCTTTTGATATTTTCCCGCTTCCATGAGTCTGTGCCGTTTTTACGATTCCGTTAATATCATGTTTATGTATGCTTGTATGCGCTTTCTCGTGATCATGGCGGCACCGACTATATAAAATATGTATGTTTATTGTGATTGATATGATCATGTATTCTTGCTTCGTATTTAGACGCGTTCTTTTTAATTGAAAACCCCACATGAATCGATTTAATCATGCAAACTCGGCCTAAAATTAATCTTTAAATTTCAAGACGGTCGGAAATTAGAGTTTTATCTAACGGTCCACCAATGGCCATTCCGACGGCTCAAAATCCGTAAATTAAAGCATTTGGCAAATTTTAATTAATGTAATCGATGATTCCACCAACGGAGTAATTGAGACGTTCATGCGATTAATTAACTCACTTGACCCCAATAACTTTGCACGAATTGGTAATTAACCAGTAACACTCGTCGATAGGTTGCAAACATACGTTAGTGCCCTTCTCAAAATTCGCAATTTTACAAAACCCGAGACACGCAATCCGATGTGGCATGGATGTCTAGGAAGGACTTGCACGTCCTAACTCGAGGCTTCACCTGATTTCAGGTAACTCAAGTCGGGGCATGGAAGTTCTTTTGAGATCACTTTCGGATAGATCGATCGGTTCTTTGGCTCTTTTAGGGTTCTTACAAAACCCTAGAAGATCTAGGGAATTGATCGGCACCGGTAACAGGCCGAGGCGGCCCGCATTGCGCAATCTCTCTTTTCTGAAATAATTTTTACTACAAGGGAAAAAACGTAGATTTGCAGCTTAGCGACATCCCTATGGTTAGAATAAGAGCAAGACTACAGTGTCAGGGTAGGGATGGTCTACCTATCTAGGTGCAGGTTCATCTGCATAGCCCTCTCTATCCGACCGATGAGTTTTTGTTATTCTAGCATAGTCTCGGGTAGTTAGATCAAGTAGTTTTTCTCAAAATACAAATACCAGACTAATTGTGTACTTGGTTTACGACAAAAATGGGCAATATTGGGTTAGGCAATGGTTTATGGGCGTAATCCATGTTCTATAATAATCTGTAACAATCGTAGTGTCATAATACAAAACGATCCTAAAAGCAACCCACAAATACAAGACTTGACTACAGACATCACGTTGATCAAGTCATCGGAAAATAATGCCAAATGCGAAATACTCTCCCGGGGCGATTCTTGATCTATTCATACCTTGTACCCACTTTTGTCTGCTTTAGGGTAGGATTTGCATGCCAAGATACCCTGGTTAATAATCGATTAATTCACGTAAATCCAGTAATAACAAAACCCCATTGTTAGTTTATTTGTTACATTCTTACACTTGTTTGTTATGTGGATCAAGCCCGATCTTTTATGATACGATTCATACGGGGTCCAATGCCCTTAACCGTCGATCACGGGGTCCAATCCCCCAAACACTGAACGCGCATCTTAATTTCAATTTCGGTCTTTTCAAACCACACGGCGAGCACGAGTGGAATAATGACCGAATACGAACCAACCGGGATTCAGTTGTAATTTGCATTTTATTTATTTGAGAGAACAATGTAAGGGTTTATGTTGTACATTCATTCATGTAAGAATCCCGGTCGGAAAGTGGACAGTCAGAGCGTTTCTTCGAATTTACAGTGTCAAAACGGGCAAGTCGAGTGCAACCCTAAATCATGCGGTAAATAAATAAAATGGCAAGCCTAGCAAGCTAGAGTACTGAAAGGGCATGTGGGATATAGGCCCACACGTTATAAAACCCCCGAATTCGTAATTTTTGGTTCTGCACTGACTATTACCTTGGCATACTAGGTGTATCCCATACCCCTAGACCCGGGCGACTCACCGGCCCTCGACTTTCGGGTCGTAAATAGGTAGTGGCGACTCTTTCTCACGTGCGTCCGTCGCGCGTCTCCAGGAAGGTGGACACTCCTAAGCCGCGTTGCATTTAGAGGCGCGCATGCGTGCCCCGATGAGATGAAATTCGGGTGCGCACAAATACGACCCTAATAGCCTGGACTGTAACATGGTGTCTACTCTCCCAGCTGTGTTTGGAGGGGAGTGCTAGGGAAGAACTCAAGGAGACTTGCTAGATGATATGCCTGTTTACAAAGAGTTGGACCTATGAGGTTTCAAAGATCTCATGCAGGAGGACTCTAAAACAGGTCAGGATGATTTATTTTATTTGAGTGACCTGCGCCTGCGCGGGCTACCCGTCTTTATCCATGGCTCAAAGGGTTTCGACTACTCTAACCTTAGGGTTGTCGGTAAATCACAAACTGATCGTCGTGCCCTTGAGTCGAAAAAAATGTACTCGCGTGGAGGTGAATCGAGACTGTACGACACAGACTGTCGAGGTCAGTAGCCGGTGTCGATCGATCCCTTGGACCCCGAAGGAACTAAGAGACCGATCGTTTTGCCCAGAAGTGGTCTAAGAAGAACTCCCATGTTTCGATTCGAGCCGCCTCAAATCGGGCCTGGATTCAAGTAAGGAGCGCGAATCCTTGCTACGCGTGTCATGTGTATCGGTATTTTGTTAAAAATGTGGGTTTTAAAATGGGCACAACCACCAGTTCGTGATTAATCGACTCGATTACTAGTTATTAGCTGATTCATGACATTTAATTAAATATCGAGTGGTTTAATTAATCGAATGAGTCGTCCCAATTACTACGTTCGTGAAACTAATTAAATTGAGTGAACTATCAAATGCTTTTGGATTTGTGGGTTTCGAATCATTGAATCGATCATGGATGTACGGTCTGAAAGGGATTCTAATCCCCAATCATTTTAATTATTTGAAAACGACTAGCGACACGAGGACCATAACGGGTCCTCACGAGTCAAGGATGCTTGGTCAAGAATGGCCGAGAGCCCCTTGGGCCTAGTGGGCCCATGATGGTCCACATGACCCGAGTCCATGCATATTTCGTACATAACGAGTTAAATGAGCCATTAATCGTTAAAATGTGTACGCAGGGGAATTGAGATTACACGAAAAAATCAAGAAACAAAGTTAAATCGGGAGAGGTTGGCCCAAGGTGGGTCAAGGGGTTCTCGACCTCTCCTTCAAGGGAATGGCCGAGAGGCCCATTGATCCCGCCTAGAGTCTCATGCGGTCTCATTGCCCCAATTTTAATTGTTTTTCACATGCTCCAGTCATCAAACAAGATAATAATAAACATATAAGAAGCCAGTACTGCCATGATAGCGGGAAATACATGTAACATACATAAACATGCATAAAACACAATATTAAACGGATCAATAAAATGACATTGGCACAAAAAACGAGGAAACGTAAACATATGGGAAATGATTACAATCGAGGAGAAGGAGCCCGTCACAGGCTTAAGAGAGCCAATGAGGCTCTCGACCACCTTCCTTAGGATATGGCAAAGAGGCCGTATGGCTTTCTCAAGCCATGACGGTCTCCTCAACCTCGATCCTAACCTTCTCCTGTCATGCTAACACATAATATAGCACTAAATGATCATGCAAGCAAGTTTACGACATTTTTTAACAAATCATGCATTAAGTCGATCGAAGATCGCCTTATCACCCCACAAAACTCGGAAACTAAAAGTTCTAACTCCTCTAAGTCGATAGAATGTTATACCTATGCCTCAAAGTGTAAATTAAAAGCTCGGTGGCTTGGTGGAGGTGCAAGGTGGTCGGGTGACTTGGTAGAGCCAAGAAGAACTTGGTTGGGTCGCGGATGGAAAGAACTAAATGGGTGGCTTGGCGGGGCCGCGATGGTCGTGCACGGTGGCTCACGAGAGCGAAGGGACCCTTGGACACGTGCTAAGGTGGTGCTGGTCTGGGGGTGCAGCGGACTGACCCGTCCAATAGAGAACCCGAGAGAAAAATAGAGAGAAACTCAAGAGGAGAGGAGGAGCCGGAAGGTGGCTATGCAAGAGGGGACGGCTTTTGGACAGTGACCTCCTTGTCAAGGGGAAGAGAAAGGGTCGTTGGTGGCCGATCCAAGGATGTGGGACAACTCACTAAAGTCGTGGAGGAAGGGAACTCACCTGGAAAGAAAGAAAGCAGGAGGAACTGCCACTTACCAGGTCTGATTCTGACTGGAGGAGGCTTCAAATGGAGAAAGTAACATCACTAATGGACTCGGGAGGTCGAAAACATGTGGGATATGTGGTTTATTTCAATTTCGGGTCGGATCGAGAAGCAATCACCGAAAACTCGAGTGGTTTCCCCGCAAGAAGTGGTTGTTTCCAACCCTATAGAGCAGTTGCCGAGTTTGAGGGGTTGAGAGGAAGCAAGAGAGCTTGAGACTTAGAGAAAGAATGAGTTGTAGAGTATGGAAGAGTTGTCTTCCAATTAGGCTTATGTATGCGGGTTAATGAGCAAAGCAAATCAAGATTATGGGTGATTAAGGTAGCTTAAGGGTGGCCGCCGAAATTTTTTAAGAGGGGAAAGAGTGAGCTAGATCCACATTTGAGGGAAAAGTAGAAGAAGAGATGGATGGAATGTAGTCCTTAGTCTACAAGATATGGAGCAAGGATCCCTAAAATGAGGAAAAGCGAAAGCAGAGGGCTAGGGGTGCCCGGCCAAGGGCAAGGGCCCGTGGGTCCTACAGTGGGTCAAGGGGAGTCATAAAGTTCAGGTCTCAGTTAGTTGCGCGTTCGAGCTTTGTGACCCGAATGGACCACGCATTGCAGATGTCAGCGATGAGAGGATTCCAACGAGACTAATATCAATATATTTTGCTTAGACAGATGACTTGAGGGTCCAGAGGCTTGGGAGTCACTTTTGCTCTATTCAAGTGATTTAAGCAAAGTTAATTGTTTTTGTCGACCTTTTGCGTGTCTACATTCTACGCCAATTGTTTTGATATGCTTTGCCATCGAAGCGGAATAGTTAACTCCGCTGCCTCCACCAAAAATGGCGAACCAGAGACAATCCAGGGAGCTGCAATCAGACTTCTCTAACTATTTCTTGAGTTTCTCGAGATGTCCAGAAGCCATTGTGTTCTCCATTTGTCGAAAACGAGTCTCACAGATTTGTTAGGCAGCGTTTGAGACCTTTTTGGAGCTACTCGGGAAGTCTGAACGATTTGTACAGTCCGATCTGAAATGTCCTCCCTGGCTCTTGGGGTCACTGGGACCGGCCGAGTTTGATCTTGAGTGTTAACATTTCGCCTGATAAGCCATCAGTTCAAGAACCTCACTGAAAGGACCGCTTTTTCCACTCAGGATTCACTCGTGAAGCGAAGATTTCCAAAGAATAGTCCAAAGTGGGCTCCAAGGTCTTGAGAACCCCTAGGCCTGGCCAGACCTGTTCTCAGGCATCCACGATTTGCCTGACAAGTCGGTGACTCAGGAGCCTCGTTAAAAAGGTCGTCTGCGATTACTCGAGAGCACTCCAGCTGAAGCATATGATTTGCAAAATGCTCTTCATTAGTTTGGCACCATGAGAAATTTTTAGAGCCCCATATTGGATACTTTGCAATGGTCCGATGAGCCGGCATTGAATAACGTTGCTAGAGTCAATTTCTGTTAGCATGAGATCACACATCATTTGGGCTCTCCAGCTACTCTTTGGGATCTGTGGAGAACCCTGAGGCCTTCCATACTATCATGCTGCGGGGTTGTCTGATTAACCCTGTCGACCCGGCTATGAATAGTAATTGGAGGTCTACCGAGCCATCCTTTGTTAGAGTTCCGAGAGTCGTAGTCGAAAACCCTGTTAATGTCCCTTCCTAAAGCCGGTGGACCAAAACAGGATGCTGATAGGACCCTATCTAAGGACTCACCTGATGTAGTGAAGGATCTAACTAATGTATCAACGAGATTGATATACAAAAAGGACATAACTGATGTAAAAAGGATCCAATCGATGTAAATTTCATAACTTAAGGATCCTCATGGAAAAGTTAACTCAATGGACCAAATTGATTGTTTATTCTATTTATTAGTTATAATTATGGGATAAGGGGTATTTTGGCACGACATATAACAAATTAACTCATGACCAAATTGACCATTTAATCTATTTATTAGTTATAAATATGGGACAAGGGGTATTTTGGCGCGACATATAACAAATGGGGTGTATTAGCTAAATAAGGGATGGAAATAGTCACAGGCTAAGGAAAAATAAATTCCGAACATTTTTGTATGAATTCATTTTCTACTTTTTTGCCTTTAGTTTGTTGATTGACCAAAAATACTTTCATGTTGACCAAATAATTTTGTGTTACCAAAGATAGGAAAATGAGGAATTCACTTTCCTACAAAATATTTTTCTCGAAACTAACGGAGGGTTACTTGTTAATGGAATAGTTTCCCTCATATTTTTTCAGCTGAAGCATAGCCCATCTCATCCAGTCGATAGAAACGTAAGACGATGAAATTCAAATTGAAATTTTGCGCCATATAAGCCTCAGGGTCCAGGAGAATCCTCTTCTTAGTATATATAGTATACTAACCTTCCAATTTCATGAACCTAACTGGAAAAGGAGATGCTTGTCAAGCCTCGCGAGCCTAACTAGACAAGAAAATGTACGCTAAAGCGATACGAGCAACTTCAAATCAAATCTCATACCAAAGGTAAAGATAAGTCTTGCGAGTTCTCCGTGACAATATCACAGATGATAGAAGGAAGTGGGATAGCACAATATGAATCACCCCCACCTAATATTTCAGAATTTACAAAATTAGCATCCCTTTGATAATTTCAGTATGTCAGAAGTACCATCGTAGAGGTCGTCCTGATTGCATTAATCAACAACTTCGAAATTAGTAGAGATGGATATGCAAAGCAATCAGACCCCATACACAGGTCACCTTCGGTTACTCTTTCCACTTTTGATATTGTCCAGGATGAATTCGATCACCTCCTCCATCATGGCTCTGCGATTCGCTTAGAAATTCCAGAACTCGTGGACGCCAGTTTTTCTACTTGAGTTGTATTAATTTACTTCCATCAAGGCTGTGACAATGGTATCGTATGCTGCCTCTCCCAACTCTAGCTTAAGTTCCTGCAGTTTTTCATTTCGTTTGTCGATGATCTCCTACAACCAAACATAAAAAATTCCAAGTCATTTGATGAGATAAACAACAAAGAATTCGTTGTCATATCCACAAGCTATATAAGCATGGCACGAAATATATCTTAATTGTCTACACATAAATGCCCCATCAAAGCAACGGCAGATGTATATTCGAGTCCCAGAATAAGTAATAAAAGAAAAGGAGACCAACTGATCATACTACAGCCTTTCCTTTAATGTCAACGACTTTCATTGGATGCCAACTAGGATCCCCTAATTGAGACTCCCACAGGCTGATTAATGCAGCTGCTCGGGTCTCCGCTTCCTCAGAAGAGAACCTTTGCCTACAAGCATCCTGAAATGGCTTCCTATCAAGTTCCCCCAACCTCTTCATCCCAATGTTCATTCCTGCACCCAGCAGCCCTTGCATGGCCTTCATATGAAAGTACGGGCTCTTAAGTAACCAAGAAACTGAAGTTTGTAGACTAAAATTTGGTTATATAACTAAAATAGCATTAGTGTAAAAAATTGATAATTTCCAACCCATAGTAAGACTGATTGGGTTAAACTGAAAAGAAAATAGATGAGTACCGAAATGAGAAATCTATGAGTTTCTTGTAGTTGATTTCTGGACTCAATGCCTCTACGTAGTAAAGCCTCGTTTTCTTCCTCTCTACAGCTTAGATTCTCGACCTTCTCCTCCAATTCATCTGAAATCTCTTTCATCTTGACCCGAATCACTTCATTATCCCGATCTGTCAGATGCTTCATCACTTCAAGTCTTCCTTTCAACTCTTGAATTTCCATCTCCAGCTTTTGCTTGTCATTGAGCTGCCTTTCCATGTCCAGTAACTTTCTTAAGGCAACCTCTTTTTCATTCTGTATTTGACATTTTTATCCTCGTCAATAACACTAGCACAAAAATTATTGAGTACTAAGACGCTGGTTAATAAGATGTCCAGACACAAAATCTCACACCTTTTGCTTTTCCACCAGCCTGCGAACATTCTCATCGGACCTTTGCTGCTCTGTTGAGGCCAACTCTAGTGAAATATTCCTCACTTCATTCTACACAGAGAATTATGAGTGTGGATCTTAATAAACTTGCCAATAGCCCACTCTAAAAAGATAAACCAACAATTCGAGAAAGGATTGCAAAACAAATAGGACACTGATAATAATGGATTAAATTTTCAACATACTGAACATTACAATCGTGGCAGCATCACCTTTTTCTTGTCATCATCTAGCTTCTGCCTCTCACGTTCGAGCTTCACGTTTATTAAGGTCTCTACTCCAGGATTCAATTTCTCTCCTCTTCTTCTCCAACTCATATTGCATTTTCTCCTGCTCTTCCAGTAACTGTTGGATCTTATCTCGGGCCAGGGCTGCAGCTTCATTTCCTCTGCCATAAAATCAGAACAGCTTTGAACTTGCAAACCATCTTATCTGTATATAACGAAAGAAAAGAAACTCGACGGTACTAAATTTTGTCCATAAGCATCATTTAGTTGCAGTCTTAGCCTCATAGCTCACTAGTTTGAACTCCTAATCTGATGACCAATAAAATGCAAGCAAAAGATTCATGCACCTTAAATCATATAAACACAAAGAGAGAGAGAGAGAGAGAGAGAGAGACCTCCAGAGATGTCATTAACAATCCTGTCCTTCTCTTCAAGCACCCGCTTCAGAGACACTGAACTCTCATTGAACTTGTACTGCATATTATCAAGAGTCTTATTAGTCATGTCTATTTCATCTGTCAGGTTGGAAACTACATTACTCTGTCTTTGATCGGATTCCTGGACAATATCCCTTATGCTCCTCAACTTCCCCATCTTCCATAGGTAGTCACCAACTGGCCCTTCCGCTTCATAGTCATGGGGATGAGCACACCAAGCATAAGGGCTTCGCCAGGGCTTCATCTCTTGTGCAATCCAATCACTCTTACCATAGTGATCAGCAAGAAATTCCTTCTCAAACTCCACGGCACCAAAATATCCACTCCAATCACCATTAGAACTGCTTCTTCTTCCCAGAACAAAAGGGGCACCTTACCGTGCCACTGGGACCCTTCACCTGCTAGAAACCGCTTTGCAGTTGTTCATGCAGCTTTTCCATCTCGCTATCGCTGTAGTCCGAGTCTCCCTCGCTAGTCAGGTCCATATCACCTGTGGTTGGAACATTGTAGTAAGACATGATCAGCAAAGGAACTTGACAGCCACCAATATCAATACATCCGCACAGAATACAAACGATTACAACCTATAATTCCACGAACTGATTTCCAAGGCACAGGAAATCAGAAGAAATACTACGAAAATAAACCCTCTTTCTCACTCTCTGTGGATCTCACTCTGCATTCTTCGCCCCCTTCGTTCTCTGCCTCCCATTTCCCGAGTTATCACTTAACTAGGGTCGTTCGAGAATGCACTATTGGCTTGCTTTTGATGCTCCTTCTTAACCCTCCCTAACCGACCAGCCGTACAAGGACACTCTCCGGTTCAGGGAGAAGGCAGAATAAAACCAAAAAGCCAGCAAAAATCAACAGTCTCCGATCAGCAAATGAACTTGATGGCCACCAGCATCTATACGTACACACAGAATACAAACGATTACAACCTATAATTCCACGATCTGGTTTCCAAGACGCAGAAAATCAGAAGAAATATCACAAAAACGAAACCCTATTTCTCGCTCTCTGTGGAACTCGCGCTGCATTCATCGCTCCGTCTGTCCTTCTCCTCCTCCTTCACTGTCTTTTCTTACTCGCCTCCCCTCTGCCTCACATTTCCCGAGTTATCACTTTATTAGGGTTGTTAATGCACTAAATAGCTTGTTTTTTCATGCCCCTTCGTGACCCTCCCTAACCCGCAATACGAACAAGCCGGAAAAGGGCACTCGCTTGTTCAGGCAAAAGACGGAAGGAAACCGAAAAGCCAGCAATCAACAGTCGCCGACCAGAGGGATGGAAGAAGGGCTAAACAAAAGCGCTCGTCTTTCGAAAAACTGACAATGCGGAAGCGAAATTTGACGAGAGGGAGAGCAGGAGACTGACCGAAGGGAGTGGCTTGAGCGGCACGCCAGTCGGGTTGAGTGGACGGTTTTTGAAGTGGGACTGGGCTGGATGAAGAGAGAGAGAGAGAGAGAGAGAGAGAACTCTGTATGTAATTGTAAAAAACGGGACGGCGATGAAAAAGTCGGATTAAACTGTTGAAAAGGGGGAAGACAAAGAGACGAAGACGGGGTGGCCTACCCAGTTTTACCACCATCAAAAATAAGAAGGATTTGTTTATTTTTCAAATAATAATTTTATATATCTCAACTTTCCTCGACAGTATAATTATTATAATTTTATTTTTTCTTATTATTTAATAATAATTTTTACTCATATTTTTTCATAAATATTTTTATAATTAATTTTTTAATAAAAAAATTTTCATATACTTTTTATTATCAATTTTTTTAATGATAAATTTATCATCTACTTTCATGTGTATAAGCATATATACATTTTTTATATATCAATTTATTTGTCAACACTTTTAATCATTACACAATATCAAATTCAGTTTGATCACTTATCATACTCGAAAATCAAGCGCAAACTTAATAATCAATCAATAGTCAATAGAAGCTCGATCAATGCAGATGAGGTGGGCATTAGAAATCCCCAATAGTTGGAATGAAGTTGATACACCCAGAGCTGGAGGGGGTGTATCAAAAAACATAACAGCCTAATAGTGTGATAAATATCAGTCGAGCAAAGTAGTCAGCAAGTGCACTGGCCTCTCGAAAGGTATGTTGCATCCTAGAGCTAGCGGAGCCCTTGAAGGAGATTTCTGCAATGAAGATATATAGGCATTAGTGCAAGATTCTCATGAGATATACCCTTGACAAGTTTCTCGATCATCTTTGTATCCAGGTCTACAAGAATATATTGGATATCTAAAATCACACACTTCTGCTCAAGCTCCGAACTTTTTTCTTGGTGAATTAACTTTTTTTTTTCCCTCTTTCTTCCTAATTCCACGATTCAAACAAGGCCCTCATGGACAGGGAGATAGGAAAAAAGAAATAAATGAGAGTAGAAAAGGCAAGAATTGCGTTTAATTACGGGAAAGAAAAACTAATTTTGGATCAATTTCTTCCTAAATGTTATACGCTTTGTTCCCGTTAGTCCTAACGTCTATTTTTCCATCCGATCACTTTTCTGTCCAAAAATTTCTTAGAAAGATAATAATTTAATTTGAAAAATGGAAAAACTAATAAAAATTTAAAAATTTAAAAATTGAAACGAAAGATCCGAGAAATTAAAGGGAGTGCGGGACGAGGCCGCCGGAGACTTGTCAGCGGCCTCCCTTCAGCTTCAAGGTTATCGTCAACCTCTCGGGTCACCACCAACCTCAAGGAGGGAGGATGGCCGCCAGTGAGGTCCCATGCCCCAAAAATTGTGGGTTCCCCAGCGGAAACATGGGAAAAGCATGTGGGCCATTGTGCGTGTTGCCATCCAAATATATTCTTACACCCATTATATGAATGAAAAAGTTGCTCCCTATGCACAAATTTCCCTTGATATTATGCTACCTCTTTTCCCTCCTTGTAATCCAATAACTTCTTAATCAAGCGGTTTAAACAAAACTAAAATTTGGAAGTAGCAACATTGAAATAAAGGTTCTAACTTCCAATAATATGTCATCACACACAACACCCTCTCTCTCTCCATTAAAGACGCTAAACTTGAACTTTACCCTTCAGCCAAACACAAAATACAAGCCTTGTCAATCCTTTTCTTTAGTTCCTTCCACTTCAGCCATGAGAAGAGATATATGGATCTCCATGGATTGCATGAACAATGCAAAAACTTAATATATATATATATATATATTCACACACTTCAATATCTGACACATATATATAAACATAAAAATATTAAATAATTAAATACTGTCATTAAAAACTGGGAAGATGACACAAAAAATCACAAATTTTACATTTTACGTTTTACCACGAACTAATTTTTTTGCTAAGAAATACATAGACTTCTTATTTATTACACCACGTACTATCTGTCCATTATTTCATCAACCTTGATGATGTGGCCTACTGATGGAGCTGATGTGGCTAACAGTAGCATATGTGTCCGTTTATGTGTAGGAGTGAGTTGGCTAAGTGGGGTCCCATAACGCAAAATGACTTTGCTTGTCCTCTATTCCTCTACTTCCTCTCTTGTCCAGTTATTGACAAAATCGTCAACTTGCTACACTCCCTCTTCGTCTTCTTCCCCATCCTTCTTCCACCTCTCGGTGGCCCTCCATTACCAAAAGCTTTCAACTGCCACCATCGCCATAGCTCTCAAGCTCTCCGCTACACAAATCAAACCTCCCCTAATCTAATTTCTTCTTAACTGACGAAGACAAATCTCTACGACTAGATTGAAGAACAAGACAAGTTCAACATCGAACACTCGAACCAACAACATCAAAGAAATGGGATTAAAAACCACCCTCACGAGTAAACAGCAATGATAGCATCCAACAATTGTGCACAAACACTGCAGCTTTGGTGTCGTTAATTGCTTTACAGATTCCCTAGAGGGTCTAAAGTTGGATGCGAAGCAAAGAGAAGAAGTAAAAGCCAAGAGGGAGAAGGTCATGACAAGCTTCATCACCGATAATGGTCTCACTAAAACTTAGTCGGGTCCTTCTGTGTATTACTTGCTTTTTTTGAGGAATGAAGATCTCGGGAATAAGAGTGATCTACATATGGCCATCAGTAATTGATTTGGCCTAAGCTGGTTGATGCGAAGTCTTCACATGTGTATATATACTGTTCATTTTCCCGACTCAAATTGTTCCACAACAAGAACATGTTGGGGAATTTTCAAACTTATTAATTTGAAGTTGGCCGACAATTATTATAATATTGGAAAAGTGGGGCAAATGTGTAAATAATAAAATTTATGGTACCAAGTTGTGAGAGATGAATTTTTTTATGACAAAAAGTGTTTAAAAAGACAGTTTGTTATCTACTTATATCCTTTCAAACATAAAGTCATCCACCTTCACCCGAAGAGACATCTGCCTTCGATAAGACACAAAGTATCTTATAAATTGTTATTTTTCGTATCAAATGGTACAAACAAAACATTTTCATTAAAAATGATCTTGCCTCCCCTCTCTCTCATCTTTCTTGGATCGCTCTCCTTTTTGGTCTGCTACAGAAGGCTTAGAAAGAGATTCTATGATCCTGCAAACATCTGCATTTGCTCAAGAGAACTATTTCGTCAGTGCAAGATGCAGTAAGTCATTGGCTTCTTTGTATTTTGGAGGTTTATTCAAGGAGATCCCTACTGCACACTATTGGTGGGGGCAAATAAAGCCTTAAGCAAAGTGGTTACGTGCCTAGAAGCAATCTCTCCTGTTTGTTCATTTTCGCTAGCCCTGAGATCTTGCTCCAATAGTCTTAAGGCTTTATTCGTTCTTTTAGTGAAAATGGCATTCACCTAGGGAGATGGCTACGAAGTTGGTCAAGTTAGAACGTCCTATAATATTTGTAAGTTAGTTAAGGAAATTTGTTCAAGAATATAAAGTATGTGATTCCAACTAAAAATCTTGTAAAATTTGTTTCGTTAACAAAAGGCACGCCACTATTTATCTTTTATTGTGTGTATCATGATCGCAAGACTCATGTCGAGATCACATGGTTCTGACAATGATATAGAACAACAAGATTGGGTTTGGGAATGAGCGATTAATTGGCTATTTCCCACATGTTAATAGCAGGAATCAAACGCCTCTGTTTCGAGAGCCACGTCGTTGGCACCGTTTGTGGGAACCGAATGAAAAGTTGTCATCTCGATTATATGATGTTCTGGCATGGATGTTGCGGTTGTCTATCCAGTGGAACTTTGAATGGCAGTGCAATGGTGAATTTTCACAAAAGAGACTAACCATCACTGCCAATACTAGAAGAGCACAAAACCAGCCACACTAAAATATAGGGGTGATAGGCTCCGAGTACCCTGTATTTTTCACAATACTCGGACCCTACCCTATAAGGTACAGGTTCCAAGATTTTAAAACCGGACCCTACACTGTAGAATCCTAGAACTGGAACCTACCCGAAACCTGTATTATACCACAGGTTCCGGGTACCCTATTAGAACCTGTAAATTTTTTTGTCTTGCTAAATAAAACCGAAAATGTCATATACATAATCAGTAATCATGACAAATAGAATATTAACAAAGATTTATATTAATCCACAACAACAAAAAAATAATATGTTTCATCAATCCATCGACAAAATTAAATATTCATAATACAATCTCACACAACAAAATATCTCTGTTCTGATTCATTAGAGGAGACAATAATTTTACTCTTTACTCTCTTTTTTTTAATTATAAATAACCGGTTACGGGTACCCTGTAAGCATGAATCGGAACTGGAACCGATTTTCACCGATTCCTGATTTTAATACTCGGAACATACCCTATTTTCAATACTAGCTACCCGACCTTATCCTAACGGGTAGATACCGACCGGTTCCTGGTATACCCGGTACCTGTGCACACCCCTACAAAAATCAATTATCTGAGCACAGGCATTAATCAAAAAAAATTTGAGTGTTTACTTTGTTATAAAGAGTTTGAATCTGGTCAAGTATTGAGCGGTCATAAGAAAACAATATTGGACTCCAACAAACGAGGTCAATCTCAGCATGACGTGTTTTTTATGTCAGTATATGGCAGCATGGCACTTGTGGGGACTATGTGGAAGGCCATGATTTCGACTTTATCGCTTATTGCAATGCATGGGATAATTGCATTAAAAATAAATAAATAAATCTCTATGTGCTTTCTTTGCAATACATGCATGAAAGATGACTGACTTTTACTTAAAGAGATGATTGGAAGTCTAGCACATATGTCGATTTTGCAGTGAATATTAAATTATTATTAATTGATTTGAGACCTGTCGCATAGTGAGTTATTCTGTATGTTGTGATAGTTCTTGATTCTTTTATGCATTTTTCTTTTGTTTGTCTATGCAAAAGTTTGTTATAGTTTCAACAAAAGCATTACTGAGGCCTAAACTAGGTTGAGAAATTACAATTTGTGGCATCGAAAAATTCAATATCTCCTAATGAAGCAAGACAAGCTAGAGAACGTTATTACAAAATGCACACAGAACATAATAGTGTAGCATAATGCTAAACATATTGTGTTAATCGAAATAATTAATAGAAATGCTTATACAATAAATTTCCAAGTGGGGAAGGAGTTTTCATATGTTATATATAGGCAATATTTTATGATAAGACTAATGTAAGTCCGAGAATCAATGTTCTCACAAATGAAATTATTTGGTTGGTACATGGACTTTCTATATATTAGTTTAGGCCATATTATGCCAAGCGACTCATTTTTAATTGAGCGATAAATAATTAAATGTCTTGATCGAGGCAAAATATGATCGATATGTTAATTGGAGGACTCGTAAGGGACTCAATTCAAAGAATTTAAAGGGGGTGGGGTTAAGCCAATATTTTAAAATCATCAATGATGGTATTGCTCGATACAACACTGAGTATTGAGTTCAATGAGGCAAAGCCTATCATATAGATGATTGTAAGCACTATAATATTTTGAAAGATATCCATTCCAAGTAAAGTACTTGGATTTTCCGTGATGAAAAGAGAAGGTTGAGCAAAATGCTCTCAATGGACCTATAACATACTTTTGTTGGAGTGCTTTAATTATGGGGCACTTCCGATAATAAGTGTGAAGTGGTGCCGCTTCTCAGAGCTAGGGCTTGGCTCACGAACACTTATGAAAAGGATACGAATACATAGCCTTTAAAGTGTCAATATAATTCTGAGCACTTGGAGGTGTAGTAATCTTGTGTATGATTGATTGCAAGACTAAATAGAAAGGATCATTGGTTTAAAGCTTGCCTCCCATGCAATTCTAGTTAGTTCGTGCATGAATTCACTAAGTTGAGCTTTAATCGAAAGACACCCGCCGCATTTATGCATGAGATTCCAAGATTACAGAAGGTTTGAAAATGGTGGAGATTGTTGAGAAATTTTAAAACTTCATTAATTTGAAGTTGGCACACAATTATTATAATATTGAAAAAGTGGGGCAAATTTGTAACTAATAAAATTTAGGGCAAATTACAAAAAAAATCCAAATTTTGTAAAATATCTCAGTTTTGTCCTAAATTTTGTTTTGTAACAAAAAAACCATAAATTTTCTAAAATGTCTCAAAAATGACATCCGTTATAACTTCCGTTAATTTTTGCCTACGTGTGACCTACGTGGATTGTTAAATGGACCCACTAGCCTACGTGTGACCTACGTGGACTGTTAAAGGGACCTACCATCAGCAGCAAAAATTGACAGAAGTTATAACGGAGGTCATTTTTGAGACATTTTAGAAAACTTATGGTTTTTTTTGTTACAAAACAAAATTTAGGACAAAATTGAGACATTTTACAAAATTTAGATTTTTTTTTTGTAATTTACCCTAAAATTTATAGTACCAAGTTGTGAGAGATTAATTTTTTATGACAAAATGTGTTTTTGTTAACTGCTTATATCCTTTCAAACGTAAAGTCATCTCTCTTCACCCGAAAGGACATCTTCCTTCGATGAGACACAAAGTGTTTTATAAATAGTTATTTTCCACATAAAATGGTACCAACAAAACATTCTCATTAGAAATCCTCTTGCTTACCCTCTCTCTCATCTTTTTCCACTCTCCTTCTCGGGCTGCTGCATAAGACTTAGAAAGAGCTGCAAACATCTGCAAGTGCTCAAGTGATCGATTTCATCAATACAAGACATAGTCGGTCATTGGCTTCTATGTATCTTGGAGATTCATTTGCGAAAATTCCGATTGCACGCTATTGGTGGGGACGAATAAGACTTTAAGAAAAGCGCTTACATGCCTAGAAATCATCTCTCCTGTTTGTTCGTTTTTGCCAGCCCTGAGATCCTGCTACAGCATAACAACAGTGTAAATTGACTAACTTTTAATAATTCAACAACACATAACAACAGCATTAAAAACACACACTCACTACAGTGCAAATTGACTAACTTTTACTAGAAAATCAGGACAACATAGAACAAATCCTTATGTATTAGATTATTGTCTCTTTCCGGGCAAAAAGGACATGATCAGCCACCTCGCTTCCCGTTCCCGACAAACAGTCTTGTCACTGCAAAGTTACGCCAGAGTTCTGAAGCTAAGAGAAAGAGTGACAGAAAAAGGCAGCAACGCAAAGGAAGAGGAAGGAACAGTGAGAAAGAGAGGGTCTTAACTTGGGGAGGAACTGGAAAGAGGCGAAGCTATGAGCTGAAGGTGGTTGTGTGGCTGTCAGAGCATACCTCCTGGCTCGGTGAAGAGAGATAGTGGAGAAGGAGCTGCGTTCCGGGGTTGAGAAAATGTGGAGCTCGCCAAAGATAGGGGAAGCATCGACAATGCCCCGAGGCGGTCTCGAAGCAGATGCTGCCAGAAAGGTCGGTGCTTCCGCAATTGTGATGCAGAAAGGGCGAGAGGGGGGGTGGGCAGCAATGCTGATCTCACCGAGAGCAGAGCACGATGCTGAGAGACGGGGACAGACACGGACATGCACAAAGCTTTGTTTTTCTTTTCTTTTTTCATTTTCTATTTTTTAAAATTTTTAGAATTATTTTGGAAATAATTTGGGGCCCACTTGGCCCGTCTCCATGAGGCAACTCAGCTCCATCACAAGTCGAGAGCCAACTCAGCTCTGTCAGTTCGCCTTGTCATCAAGTGTGACGGAATCATGAACATATAATAAATGGTATAACGAATGAGAAGTTTATGTGTTTCTTAAAAAAAAAATTAGTTCATGATAAAACGTAAAAAAAAATATAAAGTTGTGACTTACCGTATCATTTCCCTTAAAAAAATATTAAGTAGCAGTTTAAATATAACCATTAAAACATATTAAATAAATAATAATTGTAATTTAGCTGTCACAAATGCACATCATTAGGAAATATTAATTAACAACTTAAATATAATCATTATGACTTATCAAATATGTGATAAATGGTAATTTAGTCGTTACGAATGCACGAAACGCTTCTGTTTGGCCAAATGCGAGAACGTCGTTCCGTCAGCTCTAGGACAAAGAATTTATATAATATATACGGACGCCCCAGGTTTTGATTTCAATAAAGGATTTTTTTTACAATGTTTGATTTATTGCAAAAAGGTACCTATATATGTTTCAAATTGTTCACGTCAACAAATGCCAAAATCTTTATCGGTCTCCACGCAACAAATAGAAATCCATGCATGTCAGGGCGTTGTCCTAAGAAAATAGAAACCGATTCAATACTAGCCAGCTCCACCAATATAGAGTTTCGATGCAAAAACACCGATCTTGCTTCTCGCTAAAAGCCTCCCGACCAATTGTACCATGGTGTTGAAAATCCGCAGGACTGAACGGCAATTGGATTTCAAATAGATGAATTGCACCTTAGACGATTTCGTGATTCGGGGATTTAGCCGCTATGGATTTTCCAGCAATCTTCGTGTGCTATGATTGATCCGAAATAACAAAGCGGCCAAGGGCCTGCTTGTAGCCTCGGTAAATCAACTCAATTATATTGAGTTGGAAGCAAAGCTAATCCTCTTGAGCAATTAGCCAAGTGAACCCAAAAACCTCAGTGAGGCTTTCGGCAAACGTTGCCGAATGAGATAAAACCTTGCCTTTGACAACCAAAGTTCCTGTGATGGAGCAATTTCAAAAATAACGGCTTGCTAAAGCCGAGTGATGCGACGGTTTGGCAAAACCAATCGAGGGTTGAACTACTCCTACGTGTGATAAAGAAAGGTGCAGAGAATTAATGCTGGTTTATATATTACATTTTAAAATTATATTTTGATTTTGAAAAAGAGTGGTATAAATGTTTATATATGGGGTTCACCCTTTAACTTTGTATGAGTTATGTGATTTTAATTTAAAAAAAAAGTGAAATAAATGGGGTCCACCATTTGACTTTGTATGAGTTATTTTGTTTTGTTATTGGTAGAATTAAGTTAAAGTAAGATTTTAAAATGTAACTTTGAATTCAAACGGAGCAAGTCTCCATTAAGCTGTCATGGACCTCAAGTTTGACTTCAATTAAATATGGTCCATCTTCAATCAATCATGGACTCCTCTTGATTGCATCGGACTTAAAGAAATAAACCCGAAATTAACCGACATTAATCGGTCATATTTCTTGAATCTCTAATTTTCATAAGGTGAGGAAAATTAGTGTAAATACAAATCTTTAATATATAGGAGTGTTGATATTTTTGTCAATTTTTACCACTTTACTCAATATTTCAAGTTCAATGATGCAAAATGGGATACATTTTAAACGATAAAAAATTGTGAGTATCTAGGCAAATTAGAACCGTGCAACACTATTATATTTGATAAACATTAAACACCAACTTCGATGAACTGTGTGGAAAAGGTTTATGAAAATAGTAGATCTTGATGATGACCCAGATAGAGCTTGGTGTTGTCTGGGATGGCCCATTTGAGCCCTTTGAATATCTGGATTTGATGGATAAGGGTAAAAAAAGAAAATAATATTTGAGAGTCCCATTTTAGTAAAACTTTGGAAATTTAGCCTTTTATTGCAACAATCGAAATGTTGGGATAGACTTTTAATTGGCTAAAAATGCTGGGACTTTTGTGCTAGTATTTCTATATAATTGCGTAGAATGTCCCTAAGTTTGATTTCAATAGAAGATTTATCCCAACTTTATTATATCTAAAAAGTATTAGCATAGATTATGCCTGTATTTAGTTATAACTACATCGACAATATGTTATTCGAGTATGGTTTGCAGTGGAATTATCTATGACTTTTTTTTTTGGGGTACATCACGATTCATGAAAACCCTTCATATATTAATTTCGAGTAATTTCGAGAATCAACATGATTTTAGCCACAAATTACTTTCATAGATTTTCAATCCTTATAATGTAGATCAAGTCTACTTATCAAGAGTACGATTATGCACATCCTAAAAATTCGAATTGTTGTCGATTCATGTTCTGGTAGGGATAACGTTTTAGATCAAAAGATTATGTAATACAGTGGCGCACGCCCTCTCATGGTAACCAAGAGATTTTAGGTTCGATACCTAATGAGACTATCCGTGTCATTTTATTAGTTATTAGAATTTATATTTCACAAGGTTATTGAACTTATGCATTGCACGGATTTTATTAAGACACTAATTGCTACCATTTTATAATTTATATTAGTGTATAGAAAATTTATTTCTATATTATATAAATTTCAATAAGGTAAGTTTCAAACCCATGCTAAATAATATTAATTGAAGAGTTCGAGCAAATAATTCGCGTAGAATGCTCATATACATAATCACAGTCATCAATCTAATTTATAAAAAAAAAATTAAAATCCTAAAAAATTAAAATTCTTAGCTTTAATTAACGAAAGAATAATAATCATTAAATCTATAAATTAAGTTAGTATAAAGCTTATTTTTATTATCAATCATGTTTCATGTATTAAGTTTCGTGAGTTTGAATACTTTTCGATAAAATGGAATCGATATGAGATTTCTTGATTGAACTTTATAGAGCTAACAATCAATTTTAAAATTTATTTTTAAATTGTGAATAATTTCTAATTTCCTTAAAATTATTTTACTGATGAAATCCTCAAAATTATGAATTATTATTTACTTATGAAATAACGATAAGTGATTAATATATTTCTTTGGATATATTTATTTATTTATTGATAATAATAATTATATTTAATTTATATATTGCATATTAATTTTCTTAAGACATTTACTATTGAATATACTTATTTCTGTTTCATTATATAGTAGTAATTTTTTAAGTAAGTTGGTTCACAAACTTTTGAATTTATAATTATTGAAGTGTTGTATTTCGATAAACAAAATAAAACTTAATATGAGTTATAAATTTTGAAGATTGTTAATTATTACTCTTTGAATCATCAATACAAACTATAATATTCTATTATATTTTCATTCTATATAACTTCTAAGTATAGTAATTCTTTATTATATATTTTGAAATTGTATAATTTGTTATATATTATATATATTTATCCATATATTCAAATTAATTCATAATTTCATCATCTCTATTAATTCACATCATTAAATGCATCAAATTTTCTCAAATTTGGTGGTGTTTGATAATGTTTATTTTGCTCATATTTGAAATTTTGTTAAAATATTATCAAAATTAACAAATTCTAATTGAGTGAATTTATGTTATGATATAATCGTATTTTGGGAACTCAAATAATGAATGAACTATACCTCTGTGAAAAAAATATAATCAATTCTTTTATCAAGTGATTTCTTTTATGAATATTTGTATTTTTAATTTGCATCAAATATGTTTTCATAAGTAAGGTGTATCTTTTCTATAAATCTCATATTAATGATTTTTATGTTATATAAAAATATGAAAATAGATTTTTTTTTCATTTTTTTCAATTTTAAAAACCAAAATGTTAAAATATGGTAACAATACTTTTTCATTAGTATATTATCAACGTTACATATATATACATATACTTAATTGCTACAATGATAATATAAGAGCAAAAAGCTTATTTACAAAATTTATCTAAAATATATTTTAGCTATTATCATGGTAGAAAAGTTATAAGATCTTTTATTTGAAATATTTTCTTTAAATAAAATTAATTAGTTGCAATAAAATATTTAATGCATAATAAATGTATCAATTCTCTTTTATTATATGTACATGTAGATATGGCGCAAAGCTATTAAATATAACTATGGTACTTTTTTAACTCGAAATATTATTTAGATATAAAAAAATGCATGATATCTTGGCAGCATATAAAGTTGAATAGATAAAAAATTATATAAATTTTTATAAATTCATATTATAAAACAATATTTTTTTTGCTAACAATAACTAAAAATAAATAATAAATAGCTTTTAATTGTTTTACTATTTAATGTAAGAATTTTGCTTTTTTTCATATAAATAATATTTTAACTATAAATCTTATTTAAACATTGGGTAAATTACAAAAAAAAAAACTCAAATTTTGTAAAATGTCTCAATTTTGTCCTAAATTTTGTTTTGTAACAAAAAAAACCATAAATTTTCTAAAATGTCTCAAAAATGACCTCCGTTATAACTTCCGTCAATTTTTGCTGCTGATGGTGGGTCCCTTTAACAGTACACGTAAGTCACACGTAGGCTAGTGGGTCCCTTTAACAGTCCACGTAGGTCACACGTAGGCAAAAATTGACGGAAGTTATAACGGAGGTCATTTTTGAGACATTTTAGAAAACTTATGGTTTTTTTTGTTACAAAATAAAATTTAGGACAAAACTGAGACATTTTGCAAAACTTGAATTTTTTTTTGTAATTTGCCCTTAAACATTTACGTTTATGATCCTATATAATATTAACAATTTATTTTTCTATCGCTATTTATAACATGAGATATAACTTCATATATATATATATATATATACCTCCCTCTTACCCGGAAAGGAAAAAAGAAAAAAAGAAAAAAAGAAAAAAGGGGCAACGTTTTAGTTTCAACCACCAGCAAGAAATCTCATGATCTACACGATTCCATGCATGATCCAGGCACAAAAGCTTGGAACCTAAAAATCATTATGTGAAGACAGCAAATATACAAATCAAGATAAATGGTCTCAGTGCTCCTCAACTTACAATCCCAAATTACAACCCCAAGACTTAGATACATTTAAGGCCTCTATTGCTCAAGCTGGGCATACCAGATCCCAGTGATCTTCACATCCTTTGGAACCTTTGCCCCCAAGTCGGTGTCCGAAGGCTGAAGGCTCTCGAACACTCCAATAACCTCTCCAGTTTCGGGCTTGCTCTTGGTGACGCTCAAGGTGATTTTCCCGGTGGAGGACGACGTGTTCTTGATGTTCTCCTTGGTCAGCTCCTCCTCGTCTCCCCTACCACCAGCCGGCAGGGCCACGGCATTGTCGTATCCGGTGGAGCCACCCCTGCCCTTCGGGTCCAAGAATGATGAGCCACGGTATGAGGGCACAAGGAACTCTCCTCCGAAGCTCTCAGGCTTCCCGGAGGCAACCAACTGCTTGATGGTGAAGAGGAATGGAACCCGCTCCCCTCCAGGAAGCTGCACAGTGACAGCAGCGTAGTCAATGCCATCCTTCTCCTCGAACTTGACAGTACCGTCAGGGGAGACCTCGAAGGGGCCCTCGATCTCATCAAGGGTGTAGGTGAGACGGGTCATGAGCTTGGTGTTTTGGAACTCAGGCGGGGCGTTCTTGTTCACACCCTCAGCCTTGACAGTGAAGGAGGTCGGCTCAAGGCAAAACTTCTTGGCGTTGTACTTCCCGGGCTTGAAGGCAAATTTGTCAACCCCACCGTCGATGGTCGGGCACTGGTTCGCCGTCCCTGTGCCTTTCACTTCCAGGTAGGTCTTGCTCTGGATCTCGTCATAGGTCAGCCTCTTAGGTACTCCCTCAGCACTGGCTCCCTGATAGATCAATCATAAAATTTGTTCAGTTGCCTTAACTAATAAAATCTGATATAGCATTTCAATTCGCATTCTTCTTCAGTTTTTCTCTGTCTTCTTACTCAGATATGCGATGCATACATTAACTCCCTCGTCGAGTGAAGGGTAATACTGTAATGGTCATTAATATCATGGAGTATCCAGCTTATTGCTTTATATGCACCCAATATTTCTAGTTGTATGGCTGATTCATGAATGAAACTTTGTTGCAGATACTCGATAATACGACGAGTCAAGGTAACACACAATCAGGAAAGACCGGCATACTGCATTCGCTACATACTTACAAGTTATTATCCTCCCACATTAATAATCTCAATGCAATGAAAGCACGGACAATGCATGACATGCACAATATAATATATCTTATGCAAAACGATTGGCCGGAAGCGAGATATTTAACCGAGGCCGCATGGCAAGCTAATCGAATATCAAGCAAGCTCTTAATACGATAAGTTGGAAACATCCCAACATGCCCAAAGAAGATTCATCCATCCGAGAGGGAAAATAAAAAGTTCGACGAACTTACGGACACAACGAGAGCGGAGGTGGCGAGGGCGAACCCCGCGATCTTGGTAGCCTCGACGCACTTGCTGGCCAAGTCCTTAAGGTCGGCTTGAAGAGAGCAGCTCACTCTGGCCCCAGCCGGCTCGACCCCGAAGGCCCTTGACACGCTCTGGGACGACCTCAGCTGCAGGCCGTTCCTGGCCGGCGCGGCCAGCTTGGTGGGCTGCATAAGCGTAGCCGCCGCCTGTAGTGAAGCCGCCATGTTTTTTCCTTCACTCTCTGTTACGCTCTGCCTCAGGTCAGGAGGGTAATGGAATTGGAATGGAGCTTGGAGAGTGCAAAGCCTTTTTGTGAGGAAGGGGATGGGGGAGTGATATTGGTGGCTATGGCGGTAGTAAGATAAACGGATAGGATAAGGTGGTCTCTAATTGGCTGATGAGGAAGATGGTAGTGCTGATGGTTTCAGGGATTGCCACGTGGCTGGCTTGGAATTTGATAGAAAGATACTTGGGGTCGGTCCTTTGGGATGATGACTGGGACTTTGATTTGTCAGCATGAACGTGAGTTTGTCATCCAAACCAGACATTCATATGTCCCACGGTCGCGATTACGGAGAGTCCTCTGGCCAGCACATGGAGTGAAAATCTATTGTGAATTCGACTTAGCAAGTTATCAATCATCCCTTAATCAATTACAATATAAATGAACGGGGACCTCGAGATATTGTTGCGTCACACAACTCAAGATGTAAAACTCCCAATTTATCGTGACATAACTTTTTAAGTTAGAGACCTAATAAATGCAAAAAAAAGATGCACGTATCTATTAAGGTAAATTAAATGAATTATTACCAAATATTATATGTATCGGTGCAACGAATTTTAGATATATGTCTATATTATTTGCACTTAGGAATATAATTAAAGATTTTCTTTGAATAATTAAATATTTTCTCTAAATGTTTTCCTAAATTCAATGTACTACATATCCCATAAATAAAACAAGAGAAAATTCATTTTTTACACATTTCTTTCTGCTTTTCATCTTACCTTGACCAATTTCTTTCAGATTGACATGCTCTTGCATAGTTTAAATTTAAATTAAAAGATAATTAATTATATTACAATTTTTTATTCATAGCGTGGATATGTTATGTATTCTTCTAGAATATTAGTTTTTTGTAATGTTCTATTTGCAATAATAATCTCATGCAAATCAAGTTTAATTCTTTCTATCGTGTTGCAATTTTTTTCTTCTTTTATTAGCTATTTTAAAACAAATAAAAATTATCAAAAGTACCATGTAATACGAGAAAATTCCATTCAGAAATTATCAATTTAAGTTTTATTATCTTTTATTATTTTGTTCTTGATAAAATTGTAATACTTAAATATTATATTAAAAATTGCAAATAAACATTAAAAATTTTAGAATGAAAAGTTTGTCAATTCAAGAATGCATTAAAAGTTCCCATGAAAATTATAATAAAATTACATAAATTAAATAATTTTCAAGCCCACACAATGTGCAGGCATGTATCTAGTCATTGATAGATCGGGGGTGAGGTGGGTAAATCTTTGAGAAAATTGACACTTTGGTCCTCGAAAGACTTCATAACTACCAGTTTGGTCCTCAAAAGATTTTGTTGGAAAAATTAATCCTTCAAAGATCATTTCGTCAAACAAAATAATACAGACGTCAAGTGGTAATAAACGGCTATCACAATTGCTTGACGTGGAGGCTTATGTGGCCATCTTTTTCTTTTTCTTTTTCTTTTTTTATTTCCCCAAACCAAATGACATTGTTTTATTCTAACACCACCAACCAAAATGTTATTGTTTCCTTTTCCTCTTCCTATAGGGTAGATCAACCAAACGATGTCATCATCTCCATCCTCCATCTCCTTGTGAAAAACACATTTCCGCACCCAAATTGACAATCTTGTAACGGAAGATGGAGATTAGGACAGAGCGATTTACCCCCTTGTGGTGAAATTGACAGGAGCAGAGTTGTCCACCTCGTTTGTCTACTTCGAGGTTAGTGAAGATTCCTCTATTTGGCGTTGAATGGAAGTTTTGACCCTTCAAAATTGGCAAAAGGTGTTGGTTGAAGTTATGGTCCAAAGACCACAGTAGTCTCATGCTATTTTAGTGTTTTTAATGTTAAAATTTGCTCTTTTTTAATGTTTTTTATTCCGCTTGTGGGCTCATGGATGATCTATACACCATTGTCTTATACCGTGGGGGCAAGTTTGTCTTTGAGCCCCACTTACAATATGTCGAGAAAGAGATAAATGCATGGGAGATGGTGGAAATTGGCAAAGTATTTATTATAGTACTTAAATGGTACCTTAAAGAGCATGGTTATAAATTATAGGGGTTTTTACCTAAAATGGCCCATGGTTTGTCCGTTTTGTCAAATCTATCCTATATTTTTTTTGTCAAATCTATCCCATGATTTACTTTTTGCATTAAATCTATCCTGGCGTTATCTTTTCCGTCAACATCTAACTGTCGTGCTGACGTGTTACGCGAAGAGATAGTGGGCCACACTTGCCACGTAGGTGCCACGTCAGCACGGCCGTTAGATGTCGACGAAAAAGATAACGCTGAGATAAATTTGATGCAAAAAGTTAACTATGGGATAGATTTAACAAAAAAAAACATATGATAGATTTGACAAAACGGACAAACCATGGGCCATTTTAGGTAAATACCCCTAAATTATATAAGAAGGTTTATTGGTTGGAGCCTCAGTTTTATTTACAATATGGGTTGAGAGTTCTTGAATCAGTTGAAGAAATTTGTAGGTTGTATGCTTTTGTTGTAAATGTGAATGAACTTGATTTTTTATTTTGAGGACTGTATGTTGGATCCTGAAGTGGCAGCTCATGTTTCAGATATTATTGAGATTGAAGAAGGTTTGGAAAACCTTACACTGTCTCTTTCTGAAGAGAGTGAAGGTGTTGATGTTGAAGATGGGGGTGAAGGGCTTGGTGATAATGATGATAGTGAAAGAGTTGCTAATGATTGGCTTGGTGATGATGGTGAAGATAGAGCTGGTGATGGAGCTAATGATGATAATGATGAAGGAGCCACTAACAGTGATGATGGTGTTGACTGTGATGATGAAGATGGTAAATGGAAAGTAGGAGCATATGATGTTGACGATGAAGATGTTGAGTCTGAAGATGATAAGGATCATGAAACTAGATCTTAAGAAAACTAAGGTGGAGGGCACACAATGGCATATCAATAGTTGATGTTACTGTAGGGAAAAAAGTTGATGACGATGAGTTTGAACCAAATGAATACCATTTAGAGGAGATGGGAAGTTTGAAAGGGAGTGATGATGAAGATGATAATAGAATGCCTATTCACTTCAACCAAAATACAACTTTCGGTCAATTGCATTTACAGTTGGAGATGATTTTCTCAACTTTGAAATTGTTCAAGCAAGTTGTGAAAGATTGCACCATTGCACATGGGAGGCCTATTAAAATGATAAGATTAGGTGTAAGTTTATATGTCAGAATGATTGCCCATGGAATATATTTTGAAGTCGGGGATAACAGTTTGGAGGTTTCCAAATAAAGACATTTAACCCCATCCACACATGTGCCAGGCAGCTCAAGAATCATCAAGCTGATAGGAAGTGGGTTGCTCACAAGTTAGTGGATGGGCTAAGAAGAAATCCTAAGATGACTGTTAGAGAAGTCTACGATTATATGACTAAAACTTATATGGTTAAAGTATATGAGAAGAAGATATACAGAGCCTTACACAAAGCTAAAGAAATTGTGGAATGGCTAGAAAAATAACAATATGCCAAACTTTGTAATTACTGTGCTGAACTTAGAAAAAACAACCCTGATTTTACATGTGGGCTTAAGGTTAAGAGAGTAGACTTGCAACACCCTCCACACTTTGGAAAACTTTATATCTGATGTGATGCAACTAAGAGAGAGTTCCTTGTTGGCTGCAAACCTCTAATAGGCTTAGATAGTTGTCACTTAAGAGGCTATAATGGATGCCAATTACTGAAAACAGTTGCGCAAGATGGAAACCGTTCATTCTATGTTACGAACTACGCCATCGTGGAGTAAGAGACAAAGGAAAACTAGAGTTGGTTCTTAACTAGACTATTTATAAATAAAGGAGATCTCGTGACTCATGGCTACGAATTTATTTCTGATATGCAAAAGGTACTAAACTTTTCATTTTGTAGCTTCCTTTTAACATTGAATTTTCATTGTTTCATATCTAGCATGTTCTCTACATTTTTACTTGTAAGGCTTCTACCTGCACTTGAGGAGTTAGCTCCAGGATGCATTCATAAGTTTTGTTTGAGACATATTGAAGCAAATGTGTCGAAGAATTTTGGGAAAAGTAAAGAACTACACGACAAGTTATGTGATTGTGCTAAATCAATGACTATGCCTCAGTTTCAAAATAATATAGAACAACTCAAGTCAATAAATGTCAAGGCATGGGAGTACCTAGTAGATTTGCCTGCAGAATCATGGACAAGGGCAGCCTTGAGAGCCTATAGTAGGAATCAGAGCTTGACGAACAACATGTCTGAACAATTTAATAGTGCAATTATGAATATGAAAGGAAACCTATTATTACCATATTAGAGGGGATTAGAATGTATATCATGAGGAAGATGAATGCTGCTAGAATCCAAATGGCTAAGTACAATGGTCCAATTACCCCCACAACTCAAAGCAAGCTTAGAATGGCTAAGGTCACTAGCAACTCTTGCATCCTACTTGGGTTAGAGATGGGGAGGAAATACATTATCAATTGCACCACATTCATAGAAGCAGTGAGAAGTATGTGGTTGATTTGAAGGAACACACTTGTTCTTGTGGGGAATGGGATCTTTGTGGAATCCCCTGTAAGCATGCAGTGGTTTATATGGGGCTGAACAATTATGACCTTGAGAAGTTTTTGCATCTTTATTATTCAAAGGAAACATGGGAAATGATTTATTAGTCATATCTTCAACCAATAATAGGGGAAGACCATTGGGAGAAGCAAGTCTTTAATCATGTTCTGCCTCTTCAATACTCTAGGGTTGGTGGTTGTCCAAAGAAGAAAAGGAGTAAAGGCAATGATATGCCAAAAAATCCATACAAGGCAAAAAGGAAGTACAAACTCATAGCTTGCGGAAAGTACGATCAGACAAGTCACAATAGAAGGCTTTGCAAGGCCACAACTGTGAAGGATAAGGGAAAAAAGAATTTACCTGCGACTATTGCAAGCTCAGCCACGAATGCCCTAGTGGTATCATTTGGAGTCATTATCGTTTAAGTTTCATGCCTTATGGTTATCGCTATTAATATGTTCTGGTTATGATCTTCATTGGTTTTGTCCTTTAATCAGATGAAGAAGAGAACAAGGAAATCTGTTGAAGTAGCTGGCCTTTCAAGATCAAATGCTCCTAAGATAGCACTTAGGCATAATAATAAACTTGTTTGCATTTGGGATCCTAATTTGATTTTTGTGGCTCAATCATTGACTTGTCTAATGCAGGGGAAGAAGATAGTGGGAGTATTACTATTGAAATTCATCTGTATGAGCCTACATCACCTTAGGTTCAAGAGAAGGGAATGAAGAAGTACATATAGGTATTTGCATTGTCTGAAGCAGTGGTGATTCAAGCTTTTGGGTGTTGATAGCTCAATGTCATTTTGTGGGATGGAACTTGTATAGATTGAATTAAACTAAATTAGAATTGTGCTTTGTTTGGAGAATGGAGTACAGTTAATGTTGGTTGCGGAAACTACTTGGCCTATATCCGAGAATTGTATGGCTCACTTTGCATTAACTTAGCTTGCAATATGAATGTTTTTGCAATATCAATCATCATTTTGACCATTTATATTGCCCATTTGCTTTTGTTATATGTAAACTGCAAGCACTCGGAGTGTATCGAGATCCATATATTTACTTTGGCTTTGGTAATTTCGCTTTGGTATTAACAAGGTTATTGCAAGGAAATGTTGTATAATAACTTCGGAGATTGACAATATGCATCTTCAAACAAGGGTAATCGTTTGCTCAAACAAAAGTTTCATTAAACAAACAATAGTATAATACATAATTCTTACCCTTTTATTGACCCAAAGGACCTCCAACAAACCACAAGGATCACCAGAAATAGTCATCTTTCATTTCATCGTAAGCAAACAAGCTAATACAACTACTACCATAGCCAAAAACCAACAAAATAGCTTCCATCTCTTCATCTACATATCAATCCTCTCAGACCTCTCAATCTTCTTCCTTAATTGAGTAATTATTTTATGCTCTTGGTACAAGCTGCCAGTGATATCCAAATGATCCTTCACTCAAAATACCCGTAAGTCATTGTATCATTTTTCCAAAAAGGGCACTTGTAAAATGAATGTCTAGATTTGCAATGGTGCTTGATATCATCCTTAATGCTCACTTTTTGTAGTAACAAAAGATGAGCCCACCACTTTCCCTGTTTTGCGGGCCCCTGTCCATGCTCGAACAGGTTTTGGTGTAATTTTCCTTCATCTATTGAATTTGGGATTTTAGGGTTCAAATGGGAGTTAATTTGAAGTCAGATGAAGAAAAGAAGGGGGAAATGGCGACGAAAACGTTTTTGGTCAATGTGTTTAGACCAAAATGGTGTCGTTTGGTTTGGGGAGATAAGGAAAAAAAAGAATTTTGATGACCACATAAGCCTCCACATCAAGCAACCGTGACGGCTGTTAGCGGCCACTTGAAGTCTAGACCTTTTTTTTTTGACGAAATGATCTTTGGAGGATTAATTTGTCCAACAAAATCTTTTGAGGACCAAACTGGTGGTTATGAAATCTTTCGGGACCAAAGTGTCAATTTTCTTTAAATCTTTCCATGTAGAGTGCTTAGTGAAACATAACAGAGTTTCTTAAAGAGGAAAGTGTCCAAATTGAAAGTGTACCTCTATTTATAAGGAAACTGGGTTGTTGATCATGTGCGTTACACGAAATTTGTAAAGACAAATTTGCTATGAAAAGTGAAATATTAAGACGATAATTGATATCAAATTATAATTTACAGTAATATACAAAATACTTTTTAAATATTATATAAATTGTGATAAGTTAAATTTCAAATGCACGTCAGATAATATTAATTCAAGAGCTCATAAATAAAATCATTCATGTAAAATCATTCATATACATAATTTCAATTATAAATCTAATTTATAAGAAAATAATTTTTTAATCCTACAAATTCAAATACCTAGTTTTATTTAGTAAAAGAATAATAATCATAAAATCTATAAAATTTAAAGTGAAATATTCGCTAATATTTTATTCTAGCTCATATTTCATATACTAAGTTTTGTAAATTTGAATAATTTTAGATAAAAATGAGCCTATTACTTCAATAAGAGTTTTACTTAACTTGACTTTTATAATGCTAACAATGAATTTTAAAATTAATTTAATAAAAAATAATATAATTCTAAATAATTCTTATTTTCCTAAGAATAAGTTATCAGAATCCTTCTTCTTTTTTTTGGTAGAACGTTTAGAATCCTTCTTTAATATTTCTTGGTATAGATTTCTTTAATTGCAATAGTAAGAATTATTGTTATTTAAATTTTGTGTTATATACTAATTTATTAAGACGTTTACTATTCTAACCCTATTTATTAAGGTGTAGTCAAGTTTATAAATATATATATATATATATGTGTGTGTGTGTGTGTGTGCGCGCGCGCGCGCGCGCGCGTGTGTTTGTGTGTGTGTGTAGATTCGATAATGCAATCAATAAAGTTAGTTGCAGTACCAGTAAGGGTTGGTTCAACTTGTTCAATACTTGTTCTCTTTAAGTAAGGTTTTGAGTTCGAATATTGTGAATAAAGAAAATCCAGGTTGAGAGAATTTTATCCTTTAGTAGTCCGACCCAGCTTGTGTGGTTTAGTCGGTACCCAATTGGACTTCAGAATATCAGAATTCATACTGAAAAAATTGATTACACTATACCATCAAGTAAATTACTAAATATGTACTTATAAAAAAATTAAAATATGTGAGTACAATTTAGGTATTTTACTAAAAACTAAATAAGATGTCTCGAAACCTATGTAATTTATTTCAAAATTTGTAATGCTTGTTTCCAAATATTTATGATTTGCCTTGAAATTTGCGTAATTTACTTTTTTGTTAGTAAATTAATTCCTTCATTAGTAATTCAATAATAATTTAAGTAACTTACTATAAATTGGAGTAATTTACTTTGATTATATGGTGCAATTAACTGCACCCTATACCTTCCCCGACTTACATATGTTAAATATTAGCTAAGAGTAAATTCTATAATAATAAACAAGTTACATATTTTAAGGATTAAATGAAATTGAATTAAATAATAAACATATTGATTTTTATCATCGGAATAATAGTCCTGCACAAAGTATGTGTGAAGTGACTAGTTTTAAGTTAGTATAAAATAAGATTAAATAATTTAATGACATTTACTGCCCATATTTCAAGCCCCATGGCAGAAGTTTAAGGCTTTGTCTGGGAGTGCGACAGCAGTGATATAAGTATTTTTTATGTTGATTTTTAAGTAAAAGCAGTGTTTGATAAACTATTTCAAAGTCATGATTTATTGATTTCAATGGTTGAAAACATAATTTCCCTTTACATAAAGGGGTTTTTCACGTTAAAAATCTTGGCATTCCTAGGCTGAATTTGGGGTTTTCCACATTAAAAATCTTGGTATTCTTGGGCTGAATTTTCTTTACTTTATTTTGAGGTTGCCTATTTAATTTACGCATTTGGTAAAAGATTGTAATTTCTGGGAGTTTGGTTAGCCGTTTCCCAACATATATCTCTGTGAAGTCATAGTGCATGAGCATCCATCGTATTGTTTTTGGTTGAAAACAAAATAGACGAAGAAACTTGAGTTTACTTAATAATCAATAAGTCTTACACTATCACAAACGATAAGTATATTTTTAGAAAGTTATCATGATGTTAAATAAAGGCATATATGCGTAAATAATTTAGCACCATACCTTTTCATGATTTAGGATAACTAAAATATACAATGTCTTACCCGAACAATATATAATATAAATTGATCGATTTTACTCATTATTTAATTATTGATATTTATTTGTTTAAAAACAATAAAAACACAAAATTGACCATGCAACGAAGTACATGCCCATTTTCGCTCTACTCCATTTATCTTCAATTCAACAATACAATTATTACTTTTCTCTTTTTCTTTAATTTTTTTAACCATTCAATTCAATTTTTAATACTAAATTCTCTCAACTTTTCATTACTTTTTCTATAATTCAACAATATAATTAATACTTTCTCTGAACTCTTCGTGCTTTTTCACACTTCTTCTCATAATTCAACAACACTATCATTACAACCCAATTAAATATATATATATATATATATATATATATATATAGAGTTAGAATAGAATACTCAACTTTAATCCCAAACAAGCTAACGCATGCTCATGTCTGCTCAGGCAAAAAAACAAAACAAAAGACGCGCGCTCACTCTTTGTTTCCTTTTCAAAAGCACTTACTAGGGCTAAGGCGCAGATGGGCCTGTGGTCTGGCCGAAAAAAAAGAAAAAACAGAGAGCTGAAGATTAATTAAATCACCGGAATACGAAACGAAACTGGTGGGTAATCGAAGGGGTATATCCAGTGACATAGAACAAGAGATTGTATAAAACAGAAAGAAAGATAAAAGTGATCCATTACTTTAAAAAGCTTGAAAGGATTAATTAATTAATAAATCCGACAATTCCTAATATAGAAGTCCAACAAATTAAATGGCGTACAAATAAACATTCAGGACAAGCAATATCATAGAATCTGTGATCCCATGGATAGATAATATTGTATATCATGAGACGTCTAAAGGAAGTGTAGCAGGAGAGCCCAGATGGGATAGACCAACAGAAGGACAAGGCCAAACGTGTTTGATATCCCGTGGCTTTGAGTGAATGAATTTCGAAACCCACCGGTTGCTCGAATGTGCTCTTGCAATAGGTAACAACCAATGAAAAGGCTTATCAGCACGCCGATCCAACTGTCCCTCATGTTGTGTGCTAGCAAGTTCGGGGCAGTGACCGGGAGAAGAATCAACGAACCGGGAATCTCCAACCAATCTGACAATACAAACCCGGTGTTACTCATCAATAAATAATTAATGCGCATCAATCTATATGATATATGAGCTAGCTATAGCTCAATGCATATACATAGATACAGGCTAATATGTAGTAGATACATAAGAGGCGATTGATTAACAATTGCAAAAGCAGAGAGCAGGCATTTACCAGGAAAATGCCGGTTGAAGAACAGCCTCAGAATGACTGCGACGAAAGCAACCCATTTTCCAGCCTCGCCTCTACAAAATATATATGGGATCTTATACGGGCAGAGCTTTTATTCATATAAATGAACTTGGAGATTTGTTATGTATCGAATAATTGATAACAGAAACACTTGATTCTCACCTCAAGAATTGAAATATAGATGATGGTAGACTGAAGAATATATAAGGCACCAAGAGCGATGTCAGCATGTTTGTTCTCCAATTTGTTCGATCCAATATCAGCAAATATCTACATGGAGAAGAAACAATCAATTTATATCATCCGTCTCTTCGTATAACTACATTTTAGGGTCTATTCCACCACAAAGCCCTTCTGTTTGCGCAACAAAGCTATGTATAAATAGGGATGTCCCGACAAGTTTCTATACCAGCGCCATGCGTATACTTATAGGATTGGAGAGGGAGAAACTCAGACTCACATGGCGGCAAAGGAGGCAAGCCACTTGAGAAACGAAGTGCCCAAGCCCAAGCCACCGAGCTTGGTGGCGTGGGCAATGAGCCTCTTCGCAGCAACTCTGAGCTCATCAATGTCAGAGCTGATGAGGTCTTCCATTTCCACTTGATGAGTTCTCATTGCCAGATAATCCACCCTCCCCATTTTGCCTGTGGATTTGAGCTATCAGCTGGTCTTATATATATAATTGAACAGTATGTGTACGGAAAATCTGAGGAGTTGGAGAAGTTTTGTTTTGTCTCGGTAAGATCATGGGAAGAGAGGTCTCTGGCTGCAGTTTTGGGCTATTTATAGGGGATTCTTTGCCGGGCTTTTAGTGAAGTCATGGTCTGGAAGGTTCAGATCTCAACTGTTTTTTTTCCAAGATTTGACTGTTTTGTTGGGGGTGAGCAACTGTTTCACTTTTGAAACTCTCTCCTTTGGGACCTTTTCCCTCTTGTTCTAACCAAGTGAACAAGCATAGGACAAATATATTTAACCATTATATGTGGTGCAGCTGACAAATTACGCCTTCAGTAAATGGACTGTAATTGTAATATTGCAGGTTTTGGAATCCACCGGGAGCATTATCTAGAGCTTGATCACTCTGTGATGGTAGTTATGTATCTAGGCACTTTTCACGGTTTCAATCAAAACTAAGTCATAGAGTTTAGTTAAATTTACCCCAAGTTAATAGGTTTTATTAGCATCTTGTGTTTTATTTATAGTTTTTAAGTTATTTTTAGTTGATTAATTTGCATTATCGTTTCTTTCATTTAATTTGTATAAGTTAATAAATTTCTGTAGTATTGTCGTCGAAATATTGAATCAAGTTTTAATGGATATCGATAAGAAATATTAAAAGGAACCACTACAAATTACCAATCTGCGAAAACACTCGTATAGTAAAGAGTTCAATGACTGAGAAGACGCGCAATTTGCAATTTGTATAGAAGAAGTTATGGCTGATAGAAGAATCCGTGTGTTGGAGGTGAAAAGACGCGCACTACTACAACGCTATAAATTGAGTGTCCCAGTACATGCATCTGTGGGGCGCTATAGTTCCAGGAAAGGTAGTTGTAGCGCGTACGGCGGACGACATATGTTCGCAAGGTCTGCAATTATCCATGGAAATATCTCTTGGGTCAAGAAACACAGGGATGATGTGAAGATTATGTTCAAACTTTTACATTTATATATTTTAATTAATCTTTTGTCAAATAAATTTTACAAATATAATGATTTGGTTTGATTGTCTCTGGGTTTTTGCATAGAAGTGATAGTATATGCCCTTTCTACATGTGATGTCCAACCTATTAATAAAATATCAACGATGAGTATATCCATTTGAAGTGCGAGTTATCTGTACATTGAACTGGTGTTCTTTGAATGTTAACATGCATTCTAATAGGCATTACTTTGATGAACATATCAAAGTATACTTCTTTAATTTGACAGGTGGTTCTTGGCCCCAAACTTTCATATCTTCAGACTCTTAAGTCATAATTAATGAAACTATTAGATTTAGCGGCTTGTGTTTTCGTTGATCCATTTGTGAGATATTGTAAATCGAAATTTCGGATTACGTAATAAAAATTTAACTAGAAGCTAACTTTTCAAGCTCATTTCTCAACATTTTCCCCACGTATACCATATCATCACTTATATTAGTCACGGCGGGACACGAAATTCAATAGTTTTCCATATATATTATGCAATTTCTAAACGATGTGCCAGATTTCACGCAATGTTAAAAAGTTGTGCCACGCCATATACTTCTCCCAAATTTTCAAGCTCATTTTCACTATTACGGCATTAACTTCCAGGTACATTGTCATTAAGTTTTGATAGCTGAAAAGCACTATTTGAACGGTTATTTAATTTTAACTGGTTGGTGTCACTGTTAGTGATATGCCCTAGAACTTGATTTATATATTTGAATAATTTCTTTTATGGCAATAAAGTTTATTCTATTATTAATATATTGTTTATGTTTATTATAATAAAGTCCTTAAGATATTTTGAATGCTTCATTCTTAAGAGTTAAGAATATGAGTGACGAAATAATTCGGTAAGAATATTTTTAAACTGTTCACGATCGTAGGAGACTTAACTGGATATTATTTCTCCAGATAAATCGTCACCTCTGTCTGTTTCCATGATTAGTATACAGATACTAATGAAAATGGAGTAGTGAGTCTCATGTTATTTGATAATTGTTATCATGATAGATATGTGGATACTTATATGATACGTAGTCGAACGTGACGTACAGATAATATTCATACGGTAATTTATTAATGTCAATGAATGTTATCTGGATCGTATTAGTGCATATAGTCCTTAGACCTGAGATGGAACGCTATCTCAAGTATAGGTGATTAGTATTTGCTACTGCTAATATATTTGTGCTTAGCATGATTACTCAGCAGATAGTGGTCCTAGTTAGTTATACTTGGAGTTAGGTGTCCCATCAAGATATGATTCGCTAACCTGAGTAAATAGAAAAAGGTCCTATGGATATGAGTTTTGTTCTGGATCGAGAAATTCTCGGTCGAGGTAGATAGACTCGAATAGAAAAGAGTTTTGGTTCAAGTACTACAGATTTAAGAATGAAATTAAAGAGTCCATGTAATCGGCTATAGAGTTTGGCATTTACCGTAGCTCTGGCTAGATCGGGATCTTGTAGTGAAGGGACTCAATGCATGGTATATACGATCAGAGGTTCATCATAATATTTCAATTATACATTCATCATCGTTTGGATTGCCACGATATGCTGCTAGGTGTTACTCGTGAACTTTGGAAATCAATGGCATTTTGGAAATTATGCTTTTGGTTACAGAACAAGTTTCTAGTAGTGTCAAATGAGTTGATACTATAATCCCATTGCCATTTGATGATGAACCTAGTTAGTCATACACATTGAGCGTGTCTAAACCGAGAAAAGAATTAATTCTAATTAAGGAAGCTAATTAAGGAATTAATTATCGAATAAGGCTTGCAATGTGGTTGCAAGGGTGCTAGCACATCCTGAAGCCAAGTTCAATATCAAGGATAAATCTAATTAAGGAAATACGATAGTTTCCTTATTTGGAGAGTTTCTATAAATAGATTGTCTATTGATGGAAACTCGTGTCAAGGATTTGTTTGATCTTTCTTTATAACTATAAGGGCAAGTCATTGGATGACTTAACTTGCGAGGACTTATTTATGATTTATTAATTAATGTGGATTAATTAATAATTGTATTTTAGTCCCTAGGGTAAAGATATATATAGATATGTTCCTACAGATAACCCTAGAACGCAATCGATTGATAAGATCCGATATTTGTGAGAGAAAGAGAGAGAATTCGGTTGAAAACTACAGCAGCTCAGCCGCACTCTTCCCGAGGCAATTCAGAGTTTTCCTCGGCTCCGGATCAGTGTTTCGTGTTGTCATTAACGTCCTTGAAAAGATCCTTTCATTCCATGACGATTCCGTTCGAGATCGGTAACCTAGATCGGAGTGTACGGGTCGAGAGGAGTCTAATCTCGATGGAGACGTGCTCATGTGGACGAGCTAGAGGCCGAACACTTGGACAACTAATTTGATCGACTCGAATCGACAAGGTTAGTATAAAAGTCTAAACTTTTCTTGTAGATTCGATATGTGATGTTATCTATTCGTTTAGAAGGCGATTAATATATCAAGATGCGATCTTGAAGGTTTTAATTAAAAGAGCATGCGATAAAAATTTGATTTATACGATATTTAACTTTTCCGCTGCGCACGTGCTCGGTTTTCTTACAGTCACCAACTATCATTGCTTAAGTGGAGATAGGTGCAAATGACACTCTCCTCTAGCGATTATTCGTTACTACCCATAGTATATTATGTTATTACATTATATAAAGAAATGATTTTAAGTCCTAATTTTGACCTTGGGGCCGAGTGGGGGCCTTTACATGCTAATTTGGACCTTGGGGCAAGTGGGGACCTTTTCCCCCACTAGCTTCTCTCTTTGTTTATTTATTTTTGGGAAAAGGTCAAATTTGGTCCTTAACATTTAGCTTTTTGTTCTATCTTAGTCCTAAACCTTTTCTTCGGCTAGATTTCGTCCTCAATCTTTTCCGCGCGGTATGAGTTTAGTTCTTCCGTCCAAAATTCCGTCCATTTTCCCTGACATGTATATTCGTCACATGAGAATGCGCCACGTGCGTGATATATCACTTCTACTCTAAACTGGTTGTTATAGAGCAAATCTGATTCTTTTTTTAATCAGACCCATAAACTGAACTAAGATATTTTCAATTTTTTTAGGATTTCAGCCATTTGTCGATGCGTGAGACGATGAAAGAGAAGCGATGGCTGAAATCCTAAAAGAACTGGAAATATCTTAATTCGGTTTACGAATCTGATTAAAAAAAGAATCGGATTTGCTCTATAACAGCTGGTTTAGAATAATAATGATCTGTCGTGCACGTGGCGTACTCTCATTTGACAAATATACATGTCAGGAAAAATGGGCGGAATTTTGAACGGAATGACTGAACTCATATCGCGCGAAAAAGATTGAGGACGAAATCCAATCAAAGAAAAGGTTTAGGACTAAGATAGAAAAAAAGCTAAAGGTTGAGGACAAAATTTGACATTTTCCCTTTATTTTTTATTCTTTTAAAATTATAAATTTTTTGTTTTTTAAAACTTTTCCCTTTCTTGTGTTTTGAAATTTGATCCAAGTAAGGCATTATGTAATCCAATCGATTTTTTAGGCTAAATAATTTGATCGTTATAGTCGACCACCTATCTCTAAAAGAAAAATTCTTCTAATTTTTATTTGGAAAATTTAAAAGAAATTTTGTATTAGAAGTACTGGATGTAAAAATTAGGACATATGCAATTTTTTTTTTCAACTTTTATGGTTCGACCAAGTATTTCTAAAATAATTTTTTTTTCTTTCCTTTTTATCTAGATTTATCACTATTACGTGCAAGTTCTCATTTTTTTGTTATCTGAGTACTATATATATAAATAGTATCACTTATGAAAGTAAACATACAATCAAAAAAAAGTGTAAAGCAGTTGCACATTCTTTCGCCCGACAACCAAGAGATTTCAAGTTCAATATTTAGTAAGACTATCCATATCCCCTAATTAGCTATTAAGATTATGATTTTTATTTCACTGTACTTATCCTACTAGTCTCATTTACCTAAAAAAAACTAACATATAGCTTTTACAGGTAAATATATTGTCTCATTTTTTGCAATACGATGAACAAGCTTTTCTCTTTCGTATTTTTCCTCAATCATTATAGGTTAGACACCATGGGTTTTACTTTATTTTTCTATCTATTTTATCTTTTTCTAAAGAGATATACATTTACTACAAGAAATTTCATTTATTATGACAAAATCTCTTGCCACAAATAAATATTTGTCAAAAGAAACAGTTATATAGTGATAAGAGATAATTTTGTCACAATAATTGTCCAATTGTGACAAAAAATAATTTATCATTTCATTTTTCACAAATAATATACTTACAGTGACAAAACGTGGTTTTGCCACAATAGTTTGTCACGATTGCTTTGGCTGACAACTAGTTACGAATCATAGCTGTAATATTGTGATAAATTTATTTCATTGCGAAAACTTTATCACAAAATATCATAGCTAAATATACAGTGAGAAAGATATGTGTCACAGATGATATGCTATATCATGATAATTGCATTCTGTCTCGATAATCTCAGTTTTCAACTAATGCTACAAATTGTTTTTCATAATATATAGTATAATTTCTCATGATGATTGATTTTATCAAAAGAATTATTATTTACTTACGAAACTTCCTTGATTTTTTTTTATTTTTAAATAATTTATAGTATTCACGAATTCATAATTTTATTATAAATAAGTACTTTCTGGTAAAATATGATCATCTATAGAATAATTTCATAATTTTTAAATTTTTCATATTTGTTATCTGCAAAATATAAACTTAAGTTTTTTTAAAAAAATTTAAACAATACGATATAAATGCATTAATTTCTCAATTTTTTAAATATATTTTTCTGGTTAATTGTGACATCTAAATAATATAATCTCTATTTATTTATTTTTTTATGATATCATTCAAAAATGTCGAATTTTTTTAATTTGAAGATCCTTTTATTAATATTATTTAGTAATCATAAATCTTTAAATTTTTAATATTAAGTGAATCTTTTAGCATGTGATTACTTAGCTAATATTTCAAAGCATTTTAAATTTTTCATGATATATTAATCTTGAATGTTTAAGTTTTCAAATATTAAATTCTCATTTAACAAATAATGAATTTTTATGTTGTTAATTAGTTTTTATTAGATATATCTGTAAATGTGGTTGTATATATAACTTTAAAAAAATTTCATTTTTCATACTTGTCTTCATATTTTTATGAGATCATGTTCATAGCTTTTAACAAAGAAAATAATCCTTTATTCACTAAAAATAGAAAATAATCCTTTATGTTGATGTTAAAAAAAAAAGGGGTAAACTTGAGTAAAGGCCAAATAACAAGCTGGGAGAAAAAAAAACCACAATTACTATTCACAAAGAGAAACCCCAACTCCCAAAATTGAAGAAAGTTGAGACCCTGTCTCTCTCTCTCTTCGTCTCCTCCTCCTCTAATAGTAGCTGAGCTCTCTCTTCCTTCCATCCGCGCCTTCAACGGAGAAAATCGGAGAAGCATGCTTGTCAGCACCCCATTTTGGCTCATCAATCCAAACAACAGTATCAGCAGCAACTCAGGCCACGACTCAAGAAGGACTATAGAAGAAATCTCGACAGAGAAAGAAATCACTATTCATCCTCGAGTTAACAAAATTAAGCATATGACATGTCCATACGACAAAAGGATCCCCGGGGTCACCGAAAGGCAACAGAGTGACTAGAGAGCTCAACAACATACAAAACCGGCATTTTCAGTATATTACACGAACAAGCCTATTTTCCGATAGTTCGCTCGATCGTCGGAAGATAGCCAATATTGGACTTTAAAAATCCACATCAGCGCCAAACAGATGAAAAGTGTCTTAAAAAGCATTTTGCAAATCATCTGCTCTATACAGAACAACTTTTCAGTGGAAGTCCAAAAATGTCGGTTTCCTGGAGAAAAGTTAATTCCAAATGTCAAATACGGCCACGCCTCACAAGCATACAGAACATGAGCAATGCTTCAGATTGTCTCTTGGAATCCACACAGACACTTCAAATGACTTCCGAGTGACAAAACGGTATGCCCCCATTCGGAAATGCATAGCCGAAGACTGATATGACGGAATTACAGCAAACGAAGGTCGTACTGCATTGCCCTGAAAACTCCAGCGGACTGAGGCAATTGGGCAAATCAGACAACAAAACCCTTTTCAGTTTCCTAAGTAACCTCCGAGGAGCAGAAATGACAATTTTCAATGGAAATGCATATCCGGAGGTCCTTTTTACGGAAACTTGACGCCGGATGTCTACCCTACATAGTGCTAGCCTTCTCAAGGCTCAATGTGGAATCGTCGGTGTCAGCACCCCATTTTGGTCCATCAAGCAGACAAGGCTCATCGAGAACGTACAATGCTATGACTCGAGTGTAGATACAGAAAAACGGCTCAACAGAGCGAAAAATCACTATTCATCCTCAAGTCGGTGAAATCGGGCAAATGACACATACACCTGACAGAAGGACTCTAGGGGTCACCAAAAGGCAACAGAGCGACCAGAGAGCTCAACAATGTCCAAAACCGGCATTTTCAATATATCACAGGGACAGTACTATTTTCCGATAGTTCGCTCAATCGTCGGAACATACCCAATATTGGACTTCAAAAATCCACTTCAATGCCAAGCAGATGAAAAGTGTCCCCAAAGGCATTTTGCAAATCATCTGCTCTATACAGAACAACTTTCTGTATACAGACAACTTTTCAGTGGAAGTCCAAAAATGCCGGTTTCCTGGAGAAAAGTTAATTCCAAATGTCATATTCGGCGTTGCTCCACCAACACACAGAGCATGAACAATGCTTCAGATTGTCTCTTGGAAGTCACACAAACACTTCAAATGACTTCCGAGCAGCAAAACAAGCATACCCTTCTTCAGAAGAGCATAGCCGGAGACTAGTCTGATGGAATTACGGCAAATGAAATTCATACCGCATTGCCCTAAAAACTTTAGCGGACATTCACAATTGGGTAAAACAGACAGCAAAACGCTTATCAGTTTCCCGAGTAACCTCCGAGGAGCGGAAATGGCCATTTTCAGTGGAAATGCATATACGGAGGTCCTTTTTACAGAAACTTGACGTCGGGTGTCTATCCTACACCATGCTAGCCTTCTCAGGGTTCAACTTGGAATCGTCGGAATAAATCACACGACTCATCTAGACCTCCCGAGCAGTGCTTTAGAGGTCTCAGATACACTTTTCAAGTCCTTGGAGGTCTGATCTCGACAAACAGAGATTACAGTAATCTCCGGAGTGCCCAAGCAACTCAGAAATCATTTTGAGAAATTCAGTTTCGGCCTCCTAGGACGTCTCCGGCCCCACGTTAGCATTACCGGCTTAAGGGATAATTGTTCACGTTGTCTAACAATTTATGTCAAAATGACCAACGTGAGATGCAGACACAAGATATGCTGTCAGAAGCGGACAACTTCGCTCTGGTCACCTACAATGAGCAAAATCGGCTTCCGAGCCTCGTACACTTCCGGGACATTTCTCCCTGAAAAATGTCAATCTTAGGCTCGTTAAAACAGTTTTCTCGCGTATATCGACAATTCGACGTTCAATTCGAACCACGAACTTCGAATGTGCGACTAATCAAGACCCGAGTTTTCTCCCGGTTTCTCCTCACGGGCCGTGGGACCCACGGGCTGCCCAAGGGCTACCGACCCTTTGCCTCACAAATTGATATAACTGCCCTCTCCTTTGTCTTCTTCATCTTCATGAAGATAAGAAGCCAACTTGCAATTCTATCTTCTTCAAAATATCTAAGTCTTCTACTTGAACACTCCACCATCACCATCCATCCATTAATGCTTCATTCAATCAAAACCCCACCCTAATTCTCTTAAAAAATTCGGATCCTTTAAGCATGCTTCCTAATTGCACTTTGTTTGCCTAATTGCATCATTAGCTTGCATATATATAGCCCAAGCCTTCTTCAACTTCTCCTCTTGCACACTTCTCACTAGCTTTCTCCCTCTAAAATCCTCTCAAACTCCATAGCTAAGAGCAGCCAAGAACCAGCAAGCTTCATCTCCCAAAAACAGAAAAGAAAACACCGAACAAAACCCGAAGTTCTTAAGTCGGAAGCCGGTGTTCATCATCCCGACTTAACTTCAAAATTTCCCAAACTCCATATCCCACTCATTTTGGACCCATGGAGTTCATTGGTGAAGTTGGTTTTTCCATTTGAAGTCTTTAAATTATTGTTTCAGGTCAAATAATGCATTTCGGGTGAAATCGTCACTCTCGGGTGAATAGTGACAGTCCAGCGCCAGCCGCGCGCACGCCAGCGCCAGCCGCGCACACGCCCGCGCACGCCCGCTCACATCGCGCACGCCCGCGCACGCCCGCGCCCCAGACACCATCACCGCGTGCCTAGCCGCGCATTCCAAGTCCTCCCGTGTCCCGAACGTTCATTCAAGTGTTCAACCGAGTCACCCGACTCTCAAACACTTCCCCGACTCTTTCCTCGTATCCCGAGGCTAGGTAAAATATTCTCGACTTAGAGGAGTTAGGGCTTTTCATATTTTTACATGGCTATGGAGTATTATGGTGTTTTATCCATGTTTAACTTGCAAGATTTAATTTTTATGCAATTTTATGTTATATTATGCATGTGTACTATCTTATAACTTGCTAGCATGTCGGAAAAAGGTTTGGATCGTCGTATGGAAGACTATCTCGACCCGGAAATGGCAAGATAACTTTCGGCCATGTCTCTAAATGAGAGGGTTGAGACTTAAATTGCTATTTTCGAGTTAAGATCGGTCTCCTTAGCTGATCCAAGTTAGTTTCCGAGTTTATTTTGTCGTTCCCGCATGTATGAAGCCAGTGTTATTTTATATATTCCTTAAATAACATGTTTGTGGATGTTTGCATGTTTAAATGAGTTAATAAAATCATGATAATACCGGCTTTTGTTAAGAAAGTGTTATTCATCATGGTTGATGCTTGAGCATGCGAAAAACAATTAAACCGAGGCAAGGAAATCATTTGTGACTCGAATTGAGCCATGAGAGCTTTCGGCCATCTTTGATAAGGTGAAGCCAAGGGTTTCTCGGCCTTTCTTGGATCAAGAATGATTTCCTTATTTCGAGTTTAATTCGTTTCTCGGATTGTGTAAATTTAATTCCAATGTCTTTACGATTCTCGTGTTAAAGTATCGTTTAAAGACCCTTTTTAACAAACATGCATGGATTTGTGTATCGAGGACTCATTCGGATCCATTTGGTTATAAGAATATTGTCGGTTATTCAACCGAATTATTCTTGATCATTATGGATTCATTTTGGTCGTCGACTCACGAATTGTTTTCATAATTAATGCATTCGGCAATAACCTTAAACATTAATTCCACGAATGGTTTAATCGGGACGCTCACACGATTAATTCATTCAATTTAAACATTTTTGCACGAGTTGGACCTTAATTTGTAACTCGCATCGACGAATTACAAAACGGTGTTAATACCCCTTTTAAAATCCTCATACTTTCAAATCCATATTATGTTGTTCTCCTTTTCTGAAAAATAAATTTTCAAATCAAGGGCAAGAACATCATTTTGTGATTTGGCGTCATCTTAGCTTTGTTTACGGTGCTAGTCGGGTATTCTGTATCGAAAATACAATTACCTGACTAATCCTTTCACTCGACCTAACCAAATCCTAGAAAATGGTTAGGCGGAACTCTAGATTCCAAATCTAGAGTCAAACACGAGTTTGGCTAATTCAGTGAAAATTCAGTGTCACAATACAGAACAACTGTAAAAGCAATCAACACACACGAAACTTGACTACGGACACCCGATATGTCAGGTTCTCAGACCAAAGCCGAATGCTAAAACATTGGCACACGTTTGTTTGTCTACGGTAGGATTTGCATGCCAAAATACCCCGGGTTAATAAACTTGCTAATCCACGTACATTCGGTGAATACAAACACATTGTCTGTTATTTACCTGCTGCTTGTTATCTTTCCGCACCTGTTTGCCATGCGGGTCGAGCCTGATCCCTAGGCCGAATAATATTAGGGTTCAACGCCCTAATCATCGAGAACAGGGTCCAACACCCTAATCATCACTCACAGGGTCCAACGCCCTATTCAGTGAGAGAGTGCATTGAATTTCAATTCTTCGGTTTTTTTTCTAAACTCACGGTGAGTTAGAGCAGAATAATAACCGAACGCGAGTCGACTGGAATTCGGCCATTTGTAATTTGTATTTATTGTTTTCGAGAGCATTGTAAGGACTTTTATTTTGTACATTTGTTCTGTAAGAATTCCAATCGGTGAGCGAACGGTCCGAGAGTCGAATTAATCGAATCGGTCTAATGCTTGCCCAGACACAAGTAAATCCAAGATCTCGCGGTTTTGGTTCACGCGGGGATTCAACCTCCATGGTTCGATGAACTGTAACGCAAGATTGTGAACCACAATTCCCTGACACACAGATTTACTTCTCTCTCGGCTTCTCAACCGATATTGTTTGATTCACCGAATCTTCGGTGTCAAAACGTGCGAGCCGAGTGCAACTTAATTCATGCGGTAAATAATAAAACATGCAAGCCTAGCAAACCAGAGTACCGAAAGAGCGTGCGGGATATAGGCCCGCACGTAATATGAACCCCCGAACACGGACTTTCCGGTTCCGCACAGACCAATGCCTTAACGATAACTAGGTGTTCCATACCCCTAGACCCGGGTAACTTATCCGCCCTCGACCTTCGGGTCGTAAAATGATAAGTGGCGACTCCTTCTCTCATGCGTGTCCGTCACGCATCCCCACGGGAAGGTGGATACTCCCAGGCCGCGCGATCCAAAAGCGCGCAATGCGGGCCCCGACAAGAGTCCACATTCGGGTCCGTACAGCTTGGCGACTCCACTGGGGACACACTTAATGGGTTCAGGCTCGATCCGTTTGCTTGCTTGCATGTTCATTTACCGCTTTCCGCAATTTTTTGCTTATCTACTTTACGCACATTTATTTTTCTGCACTTGCATTGCATCATCCTAGTGGAATTCTAAGTACCTCGCCTGAAATCCCACGGGCGCCGATTTAGGAAGCTAGGTTAGTCAGAGGTTCCGAGTAAGGGAATGGGTCGAGTCGGCTCTGCCACCGAACCGGCCCCCAAAGATCCTCGCTCGATTTCAAGGAATTGATGCCCCTGAATCGGGAGCCCCCATCCCTAGTTAGTGGTTTTCCCAATAGAACACTGAAACCATGCATAAATAAGGACCGTCATGTTGGACCAAAAATAACCTTCACGCCGCCAACCGACCCAAAAGTTGAGTCTTTGAGTCGGCTCGTAGTTTTTCTTTTAGGCGAGCCTTTTGTTGTTTTCACTAAATGAGTGTTGTACAATGTAAAGAACTCGTGTTATAGTTTATTTTTCTGCACTTGCATGCATGTTTTCAAAACAACAACCTAGGACATTGCATCGGTTTAAAGTTTAAGCTCCCCTTTTCAAACTAACTATCTTTGTAAATTAAGGAACTTGAACCAAATCGATGCCATGGCATTAGCTTTTTGAAAACTTATACATTGCATGCATTCTATCTATTTCTATGTTTGCACAGCAGCTGCCATGTCTCGTACAACAGGCGAGTCGCGCCAACATTCGCGGGTAGACCACTTGCGGTCTTCACCTTTCCATGGCAAGACGTGCTATGACCAGAGGTCGTCCAGCCCGGCCACCCACCCCGTACGACAGGCGAGTCGTGCCAACCTTCGTGGGTAGACCACCCGCGGTCTTCACTTCTCCATAGCGAGATGTGCTATGACCAGAAGCCGAGTCCATCCCGGCCACCCACCCCGCACGACAAGCGAGTCGTGCCCACTTTCGCGGGCAGGCCACTCGCGGCCTTCACCCTTCCTCCACGGCAAGACGAGCTGTGGCCCGAGGGCCGATCAACCTTCCCAGGCGAAGTTAACTAACACTAACTTCTTCCTAACAGAGAGTGTCACTGCGTGATCGGACGCACATCCCTCCGCGTGACCCCGCACATCTACCAGTGATCGAGCGCGCCTCACACATGTCCAAACATGTTTGCACCAACTCATGCACGCGTGCTCAATGTATCGATGCACGTCTCTTGGTGTGCTCGCATGACGCCTACCAGGCCAGTTCGCTTCCCTACACCCTTGCATTGGAATTACGAACAGTTCATGCTCCTTCATTGTTTCCTTCTTCCATTGCAGGAAATCCCCAACAAGAAGGTAGCCTGAATACTGAACCATCACAATTGAGGCAACAAACGTCTCTCATCCAGCTCATCGGGATTTCAACACTGAGTTCCCACCCTCCCTCCGCAAAGAATGCGAGAAAATCAGAGTCACTGCTTTGCAGTGCCTTGCACTGTTACTTAGCATTGACCTTTGCTTTTGCATCTCTTGCACTTTCTTATCGAGCATGCATTTACTGCATCGGGCTCCGGCCCCACATTGGGCTTCGGGCCCACTTCTGGGCTTTGCCCCGCATCGGGCTTCGGCCCAGCATTTACTGCATCGGGCTTCGACCCCGCATCTACAGCTTTCGGGGCTTCGGCCCTACATTTACTGCTTTTGGGCTCCAGCCCCGCATTTACTGCTTTTTGGTTTTGACACCTCGCATTTACTGCTTTCAGGCTCATCTGAAATCCAAAATCAACTTGGATTCAAATTCATCCAAGCGATACTCCGAGGAGCAAGTCTAATCCTTCAACTGCAAAGACCAGAAGTGACGGCTCCACAAACAGAGCATGACCCAACTCTCGATTACAGGAGATACCAGCATGGTCATGCCTCCGATCAAAGAATGGATCTCATCCACCTCCGTTGTGGTCGCCGACTAAACATTGTGGCAACACACGCAGTCTTCTTTAAACTCTCTTTTGCTTTAATTTAAATGCATTCCCACAAATGGGCTCCCGACATGAACAAATCCTTCAATGGAGCATTAGGACAGTCTTTGCGACGCCCTATTAGTTCTGCTGGACCTGTTCGACTCGCCTGTCCTCACGAGACCCGGCTCCTCGAGCCTTCCCTAGGACGGCTGCGCGAGCCTACTCGCAATTAGGGAAAATATGTTTATGCGACCTCAGTCACGGTCTAATCACTCCAGAGTGGTGATGACTAGATTCTCGGAAACAAATGTCGTCTGCACGCGGCACCCCATGGGTCGCGGGCAGGACAAAAAGGGATTTTTCCCATGGGATCACCTCATATTTCTTACCACATATTCACCTGCATAATCGCCTAATGCGTTGTCTTCTTTGTCATCATTCACAGGGGCACATTGACCACAGGCAAAGAGCGATGCGCGAGTTCACGCTTCCCCGAGAACTTGTCTCGGACCCTTTCCTTATACTTTGACGAGGGAGGTGTCTGACGATGAGGTACCCCCTATGAAGTCGAAAACAAGGACAATCGAGCGAATCACTCAGCATTGATGCAACCATCTTCCTCGAACATCCAGTGGCTTCAACAGCGTGCACCCTCCAAGAGGCATGCGTTGTAAAGAACAACAAGAGATGATCGGAGACATTACACCAGGCGCCTACCACGGGCCACTTCAACAAATGAAGACCGGGGCATCCCCGTTTAACATTCGCACCAGGGCAACCTCGTTTCCCTATTCGCGGGGCAATTCTACATTTTCTTTCTAGTCAACTGGGGAAATTCACATGCAATGCTTGCAGGGGCAAATGACAAGGAGTTCGACTTATGAGTGCACGAGAGTCAAACTTCCAAGAAAGCCGGCCCTCACAAAATAGGGCTAGCAACATGCAACAAGTCTCCACGAGGCAAAGCACACCAAAGCGGCCTCAGCGATGCAAAGTCGAGGAGTTTCAAACAAAGACATGGGGCACAAAACAAACCCCAGCTGCAAGAAAAAAACAGAGCGAAAAGAAGTGGGAAAAACCCGCCAATGAAGAGAGAGAGAAAAGATGCGGGAAAAACCCGCCAATGAACAAAACAAGGTACCGCTGAGATTTAAAATTTCGACGCCGCCAATCCTAAGAAATCAACAAACCCCGACAAAAGGGGAGCAGCAGACACAACTCCTCGACGGAGACAGAAAACAATACATTTGGAGGTTGAATCCTTCGAACCCTTCGCCCTTGCAAATTCGAGAGATAAAAGAATCAAGCCCGCTAGGTTGAAAACCCTTTTTGGGGCGGCCTAGGCAAAAGTTAGGGTAAAAGAGAGGCACGACCGGAAACCCTTTGGGGCGGTCGTGGCAAAAGGAGAGCTCTTCCCCTTTAGGTTGAGAGGTGCGGCCCCGATGTGGGTGACCGTAGTAAAAGGAGAGCAAAACGAGAGATAGATAAAATTGCCCCCTAGTCTCTCGCACATCGTGTGGACAAGGGATCCCCAAGGGAAGTGGCCAGGTTATCTATTCCAACACGATCTCCGATCGGCTCTCCAATACCATTCAACCGTCCAACAGGGAACCTTCCTCAAGCACAGTGGGCAACTGAATATGCCATCCAAGCAATTCGGTATAACCTACACAACAGAAGGATGAAGGAAAATGGGGGTACATCTCATTGCAGGCGTGAACCCGTGTATCCTTTTAGCTTGGGGCAACGTGCTTCCCAAGCTTTCTCTTTTCTCTTTGTCTTTGCATAACTCCAAACGGGTCACAACCGCCCTTTAACAGGCTACCATAGAGCCAAAATCCCAGACATTCCTCTCTGGGGGTTTGGTCATAACGCTTTGGAAATGGTCAGACCGAGTCTGACCAAATCTGAACAGAAATCCCCAAACGAGTTGCAAATGCAGCCGCCCTACGGTACCCTATTGAGAAGGGTTCAAAGCCGACGAGCGCGTCGAACAACCGATAGAGCTACTAGGACATTGTTGGGGATGTCTCGATATGCCCAATACATAGCTAACGGGAGCCCTTGGAGGCCTCGCATCTAGGCCTCCGAGAACGGGACCTACTTACACTGTCAAAGCAAAAATCTTCATGGGTTGCTCAGGCGACCCAAAACTGAAGATCTGCTTGTCGCAACAACATTTTCATGCTTACCTGTATCCATCACTTGTTAGTATTTCTCTTATGATTTACTAGTAATGCCACGATCACAGGTATTGCAAACAGCAAGAACTACGGCAGACTCTGATTTCCGACCACTTGGGATACGTAGGCGCTCCTCACCAGAGCTTGAGTTTCGGAATGCAAAACGTCGGCTTCCGACAATCCTCTCACAGAGCAAATATACTACCGCCCTAAAGGCAAGGCTTCGATGAAATGACTTCGTCCCAGCATCAACGCCGATCTGGTCATTCAACTGCACTGCAATCAGACAACGAGCGACAAAGCATTCTGTCACAGCATCATTTGCAGCGTCGACAAGCACCAGCCTCAAATTGAATCACAATGATTCCTTCCGCACCTCATTCCATTCCCAAGCATTTGCACTCATATTAGACTTTGCATTAAACCACAAGTTTACTTTTCTGCATCCTTGCCGGGTCTGCTAACCCGTGCGAGCTTACTTTTCCGCAACCTCGCCGGATCTGCTAACCCGTGCGAGCTTACTTTTCCGCATCCTCGCCGGGTCTGCTAACCCGTGCGAGCTTACTTTTCCGCATCCTCGCCGGGTCTGCTAACCCATGTGAGTTTACTTTTCTGCAACCTTGCCGGGTCTGCTAACCCATGCAAGTTTACTTTCCTGCATCGCAAGTTCGCCGAGCCACCTCGCTCGTACCTCTTTCAACTTTGCCGGGTCTGCTAACCCGTGTGAGTTTACTTTTCTACAACCTTGCCGGGTCTGCTAACCCATACAAGTTTACTTTCCTGCATCGCAAGTTCGCCGAGCCACCTCGCTCGCGCCTCTTGCAACCTTGTCGGGTCTGCTAACCCGTACGAGTTTACTTTATTGCTTCTCAAGTTTGCTGTGTCCTCTCACTTACACTTCTTGCAAAACTTAGGGCAATCGCCCTCTCTTTTGCTCTGCACTCTGCACTTTCCCTTAAGCTTAGCACTTCCCTTTTACCTTTGCACTCCCTACTTCCAACCGCGCACTGTTTGCATGTTTACCTTTTATGTCATTTCATGTTACTGCATATGCTGTCTTCGTACATCTTTTCTTTACTTTATGCAAAAGCTTGTCCAAACCTTATTTTATTTCTTCCTTTTTCACATGAGGTAGACAATTCCCTTCATATCCAAAGAGGGATGAAAAGATTGTCAAGGGAGATGGCAAAGCGAATCACTCTGACCAAAACGGGGTTCTTCTTTATGTCTTTGGCCGAATCCTCTATCCGAGCATCCAGCCAAAGGGGGGCAAGCTGTCAGCATCTCATTTTGGTCCATCAAGCAAACAAGGCTCATCGAGAACGTACAATGCTATGACTCGAGTGTGGATACAGAAAAACGGCTCAACAAAGCGAAAAATCACTATTCATCCTCAAGTCGGTGAAATCGGGCAAATGACACATACACCTGACAGAAGGACTCTAGGGGTCACCAAAAGGCAACAGAGCGACCAGAGAGCTCAACAATGTCCAAAACCGGCATTTTCAGTATATCACAGGGACGGTACTATTTTCCGATAGTTCGCTCAATCGTCGGAACATAGCCAATATTGGACTTCAAAAATCCACTTCAATGCCAAGCAGATGAAAAGTGTCCCCAAAGGCATTTTGCAAATCATCTGCTCTATACATAACAACTTTCTGTATACAGACAACTTTTCGGTGGAAGTCCAAAAATGCCGGTTTCCTGGAGAAAAGTTAATTCCAAATGTCATATTCGGCCTTGCTCCACCAACACACAGAGCATGAACAATGCTTCAGATTGTCTCTTGGAAGTCACACAGACACTTGAAATGACTTCCGAGCGGCAAAACAAGCATACCCTTCTTCAGAAGAGCATCGCCGGAGACTGGTCTGATGGAATTACGGCAAATGAAGTTCATACCGCATTGCCCTAAAAACTTTAGGGGACATTCACAATTGGGTAAAACAGACAGCAAAACGCTTATCAGTTTCCTGAGTAACCTCCGAGGAGCGAAAATGGCCATTTTCAGTGGAAATGCATATCCGGAGGTCCTTTTTACAGAAACTTGACGCCGGGTGTCTATCCTACACCATGTTAGCCTTCTCAGGGCTCAACGTGGAATCGTCGAAATAAATCACACGACTCATCTAGACCTCCCGAGCAGTGATTTAGAGGTCTCAGATACACTTTTCAAGTCCTTGGAGGTCTGATCTCGACAAACAGAGATTACAGTAATCTCCGGAGTGCCCAAGCAACTCAGAAATCATTTTGAGAAATTCAGTTTCGGCCTCCTAGGACGTCTCCGGCCCCACGTTAGCATTACCGGCTTAAGGGATAATTGTTCACGTTGTCTGACAATTTATGTCAAAATGACCAACGTGAGATGCAGACACAAGATATGCTGTCAGAAGCGGACAACTTCGCTCTGGTCACCTACAATGAGCAAAACCGGCTTCCGAGCCTCGTACACTTCCGGGACATTTCTCCATGAAAAATGTCAATCTTAGGCTCGTTAAAACCGTTTTCTCGCGTATATCGACAATTCGACGTTCAATTCGAACCACGAACTTCGAATGCGACTAATCGAGACCCGAGTTTTCTCCCGGTTTCTCCTCACGGGCCGTGGGACCCACGGGCTGCCCAAGGGCAACCGCCCCTTTGCCTCACAAATTGACATAACTGCCCTCTCCTTTGTCTTCTTCATCTTCATGAAGATAAGAAGCCAACTTGCAATTCTATCTTCTTCAAAATATCTAAGTCTTCTACTTGAACACTCCACCATCACCATCCATCCATTAATGCTTCATTCAATCAAAACCCCACCATAATTCTCTTAAAAAATTCGGATCCTTTAAGCATGCTTCCTAATTGCACTTTGTTTGCCTAATTGCATCATTAGCTTGCATATATATTGTCCAAGCCTTCTTCAACTTCTCCTCTTGCACACTTCTCACTAGCTTTCTCCCTCTAAAATCCTCTCAAACTCCATAGCTAAGAGCAGCCAAGAACCAGCAAGCTTCATCTCCCAAAAACAGAAAAGAAAACACCGAACAAAACCCGAAGTTCTTAAGTCGGAAGCCGGTGTTCATCATCCCGACTTAACTTCAAAATTTCCCAAACTCCACATCCCACTCATTTTGGACCCATGGAGTTCATTGGTGAAGTTGGTTTTTCCATTTGAAGTCTTTAAATTATTGTTTCAGGTCAAATAATGCATTTCGGGTGAAATCGTCACTCTCGGGTGAATAGTGACAGTCTAGCGCCAGCCGCGCGCACGCCAGCACCAGCCGCGCGCACGCGCGAGCGGGCGTGCACGCCCGCTCCCCAGACACCATCACCGCGTGCCTAGCCGCGCATTCCAAGTCCTCCCGTGTCCCGAACGTTCATTCAATTGTTCAACCGAGTCACCCGACTCTCAAACACTTCCCCGACTCTTTCCTCGTATCCCGAGGCTAGGTAAAATATTCTCGACTTAGAGGAGTTAGGGCTTTTCATATTTTTACATGGCTGTGGAGTATTATGGTGTTTTATCCATGTTTAACTTGCAAGATTTAATTTTTATGCAATTTTATGTTATATTATGCATGTGTACTATCTTATAACTTGCTAGCATGTCGGAAAAAGGTTTGGATCGTCGTATGGAAGACTATCTCGACCTGGAAATGGCAAGATAACTTTCGGCCATGTCTCTAAATGAGAGGGTTGAGACTTAAATTGCTATTTTCGAGTTAAGATCGGTCTCCTTAGCCGATCCAAGTTAGTTTCCAAGTTTATTTTGTCGTTCCCGCATGTTTGAAGTCGGTGTTATTTTATATATTCCTTAAATAACATGTTTGTGAATGTTTGCATGTTTAAATGAGTTAATAAAATCATGATAATACCGGCTTTTGTTAAGAAAGTGTTATTCATCATCGTTGATGCTTGAGCATGCGAAAAACAATTAAACCGAGGCAAGGAAATCATTTGTGACTCGAATTGAGCCATGAGAGCTTTCAGCCATCTTTGATAAGGTGAAGCCGAGGGTTTCTTGGCCTTTCTTGGATCAAGAATGATTTCCTTATTTCGAGTTTAATTCGTTTCTCGGATTGTGTAAATTTTAATTCCAACGTCTTTACGATTCTCGTGTTAAAGTATCGTTTAAAGACCCTTTTCAACAAACATGCATGGATTTGTGTATCGAGGACTCATTCGGATCCATTTGGTTATAAGAATATTGTCGGTTATTCAACCGAATTATTCTTGATCATTATGGATTCGTTTTGGTCGTCGAATCACGAATTGTTTTCATAATTAATGCATTCGGCAATAACCTTAAACATTAATTCCACGAATGGTTTAATCGGGATGCTCACACGATTAATTCATTCAATTTAAACATTTTTGCACGAGTTGGACCTTAATTTGTAACTCGCATCAACGAATTACAAAACGGTGTTAATGCCCTTTTTAAAATCCTCATACTTTCAAATCCATATTATGTTGTTCTCCTTTTCTGAAAAATAAATTTTCAAATCAAGGGCAAGAACATCATTTTGTGATTTGGCGTCATCTTAGCTTTGTTTAGAGTGCTAGTCGGGTATTTTGTATCGAAAATACAATTACCTGACTAATCCTTTCACTCGACTTAACCAAATCCTAGAAAATGGTTAGGCGGAACTCTAGATTCCAAATCTAGAGTCAAACACGAGTTTGGCTAATTCAGTGAAAATTCAGTGTCACAATACAGAACAACTGTAAAAGCAATCAACACACACGAAACTTGACTACGGACACCCGATATGTCAGGTTCTCAGACCAAAGCCGAATGCTAAAACGTTGGCACACGTTTGTTCGACTAGGGTAGGATTTGCATGCCAAAATACCCCGGGTTAATAAACTTGCTAATCCACGTACATTCGGTGAATACAAACACATTGTCTGTTATTTACCTGCTGCTTGTTATCTTTCCGCACCTGTTTGCCATGCGGGTCGAGCCTGATCCCTAGGCCGAATAATATTAGTGTTCAACGCCCTAATCATCGAGCACAGGGTCCAACACCCTAATCATCACTCACAGGGTCCAACGCCCTATTCAGTGAGAGAGTGCATTGAATTTCAGTTTTTCGGTTTTTTTCCTAAACTCACGGTGAGTTAGAGCAGAATAATAACCGAACGCGAGTCGACTGGAATTCGGCCATTTTTAATTTGTATTTATTTTTTTTGAGAGCATTGTAAGGACTTTTATTTTGTACATTTGTTCTGTAAGAATTCCAATCGGTGAGCGAACGGTCCGAGAGTCGAATTAATCGAATTGGTCTAATGCTTGCCCAGACACAAGTAAATCCAAGATCTTGCGGTTTTGGTTCACGCAGGGATTCAACCTCCATGGTTCGATGAACTGTAACGCAAGATTGTGAACCAATTCCCTGACACACAGATTTACTTCTCTCTCGGCTTCCCAACCGATATTATTTGATTCACCGAATCTTCGGTGTCAAAACGTGCGAGCCGAGTGCAACTTAATTCATGCGGTAAATAATAAAACATGCAAGCCTAGCAAACCAAAGTACCGAAAGGACGTGCGGGATATAGGCCCGCACGTAACATGAACCCCCGAACACGGACTTTCCGGCTTCGCACAGACCAATGCCTTAACAACAACTAGGTGTTCCATACCCCTAGACCCGGGTAACTTATCCGCCCTTGACCTTCGGGTCGTAAAATGATAAGTGGCGACTCCTTCTCTCACGCGTGTTCGTCACGCGTCCCCACGGGAAGGTGGATACTCTCAAGCAGCGCGATCCAAAAGCGCGCATGCGGGCCCCGACGAGAGTCCACATTCGGGTCCGTACAGTCGGAATGAATCACACAACTCATCTAGACCCCCCGAGTAGTGCTTTAAGGGTCTCAGATGCACTTTTCATGTCCTTAGAGGCCCAATCTCGACAAACAGAGATCACAGTGATCTCCGGATCGGCCAAACAACTCAGAAAGCAATCTGAGAAATCCAGTTTCGGCCTCTTAGGACATCTTCGGCTCCATATTGGTATTACCGACGTAAGGGTCAAGTGTCCATGTGATTTGACAATTTATGTCAAAATGATCGACGTGGGATGCAGATGCAAGATATGCTGTCAGAAGTGGGTAACCTCACTCTGAATGCTTAAAAGGAGCAAAATCGGCTTCCGAGCCTCATATAGACATTTGGCAATTTTCCACGAAAAATGCCAATCTTGGGCTCATTAAATCCGTTTTCTCGCGTATATCGACAATTCGACGTTCGATTCGAACCACGAGCTTCGAATGCGAGATCAATCGAGACCCGAGCTTTCTCCCGGTTTCTCCTCAATGCCTTAGAAATATCGGCTTCTTCTTCTTCAATGCAAGAAGCCAACTTGCCAACTTGCCCTCTCTTAGCCAAAATATCTTGGAGAGATTGAAGACAACACTCAAGCTTCATCAATACTCATTAATGCTTCGTGGCTCTTCCACATGAAGAATACTTGGCTCACATTCATCCTCATCCTCAGTAGTTGGCCGAAATTTGCTAAGCATTGGGGTTAAGAGCACTTGCTTTTGCTAATTGTGTCATTAGCTTTGCTTATAAATTGCCCAAAAGTGATTAAGACAAAGATTTCTCCTCTTGCACACTCTCTCCAAGCTTTCTCCTTCAAGTAATCCTCTCAAACTCCATAGCCAAGAACACTCAAGAACCAGCAAGTTTCAGCACTTAGAAAGAAAAGAGAGGAAAACCGAAAAAAATCCAAAGAGAGCCTTGAGTTCTTAAGTCGGAAGCCGGTGTTCATCATCCCAACTTAACTTCAAAAATTCTCAAACTTCATATCCCACTCATTTTGGACCCATGGAGTTCATTGGTGAATTTGGTTTTTCCATTTGAAGTCTTTAAATTATTGTTTCAGGTCATTTAGTGCATTTTGGGTGAAGGATCATCCTTCTCAGGTGAACAGTGCGCGTCCCGCGCGCTCTCGCGAAACCTGCGCGCCCGAGCTTTTTCCCACGCGCTCGTGCACTCCAGCTGCACGTCCCGTGCGCCCATCTTTGCCGATCGTGCATCCTTTGCACCCGAGCACCCTTCCAAGCGTTCAACCGAGTCACCCGACTCTCGAACACTTCTCCGACTCTTTCCTCGTATCCCGAGGCAAGGTATAACATTCTCGACTTAGAGAAGTTATAACCTTTTACATTATTTGCATGGCTATGGAATAATATGGTGTTTTTATGCATGTTTAACTTGCAAGATGTAATTTTTATGCATTTTCGTGTTATGTTATGCATGTTTACTACTTTATAACTTGCTAGCATGTTGGAAAATGGTTTGGATCATCGTTCGGAAGACCATCCCGACCCAGAAATGGTAAGCAAGCTCTCGGCCAAGTCTTTAAATGTGATGGCCGAGACTTAACTTGCTCTTTTCGGGTTAAGATTGGTCTCCTTAGTCGATCCAAGTTAGTTTCCGAGTTTATTTTGTTGTTCTTGCATGCATGAAGCCGGTATTATTTTACCGATTCCTTAAATAACATGTTTGTGAATGTTTGCATGTTTAAATGAGTTAATCAAATCATGGTAATACCGGTTTTTATCAAAAACGTTCTATTCATCGTGTTTGATGCTTGAGCATGCGAAAAACAATTAAAACCGAGGCAAGGAAATCACTTGTGACTCGAATCGAGCCATAGGAGCTTTCGGCCATCCTTGAGAGATGAGGCCGAGAGCTTCTTGGCTTTTCTCGGATCAAGAATGATTTCCTTATCTCGATTTTATTTTGTTTTCTCGGATTATGTGAAATTGTAAATTCGATATCTTCACGATTTCCATGTTAAAACATTGTTTAAAACCCTTTTTAAAAGAAAAAAAAAACATGCATAGATTTGTGTATCGAGGACTCATTCGGATCCATTCGGTTATAAGGGTATTGTCGGTTATTTAACCGAATTATCCTTGATCATTATGGATTCGTTTTGGTCATCGAATCACGAATCGTTTTCATAATTAATGCATTTAGCAATAACCTTAAGCATTAATTCCACGAACGAGTTAATCGGGACGTTCACACGGTTAATTCATTTAATTTAAACAACTTTGCACGAATTGGATATTAATTTGTAACTCGTGTCAACGAATTACAAAACGGTGTTAATGCCCTTTTCAAAACCCTCATACTTTCAAATCTATATTGTGTTGTTTTCCTTTTCTGAAAACAAATTTTCAAATCAAGGGCAAGAACATCATTTTGTGATTCAACGCCATTTTAGCATCGTTTAGGATGTCAGTTGGGTATTCTGTATCAAAATTACAATTACCTGACTAATCATTTCATTCGACTTAACCAAATGCTAGAAAATGGTTAGGTGGAACTCTAGATTCCAAATCTAGAGTCAAAATACAAGTTGGGTTAATTCAGTGGTAATTTAGTGTCACAACACCGAATCACTGTAAAAATAATCCACACACACGAAACTTGACTACGGACACCCGATATGTCAGGTTCTCAAACCAAAGCCGAATGCTAAAACATTGGCACGCGTTATTTGCTTAGCATATGGCATTTGCTTGCAAAAACACACTTGGATTAATAAACTTGTTAATACACGTACATTCAGTGAATACAAACACATTGTCTGTTATTTACATGTTGATTGTTATCTTTTCGCACTTGCTTGATCCTTAAGCCGAACAACATTAGGGTTCAACGCCCTAGCCATCGATCACGGGGTCCAACGCCCTAATCAACACTCATGGGGTTCAATCCCCCATTCACTGAGAGCCCACCGAATTGCATTTTCGGTTATTTCCTAAATTCATGGTGAGTCGAGAGGAATATTAACCGAAAGCGAACTGAATGGGGTTCAATCATTTGTAATTTGTAATTTATTGTATTTATTCTGAGAGCACATTGTAAAGAGTTATTTGTACATTTGTTATTGTAAGAATCACATTCAGTGAGCGAACGGTTTGAGAGTAGAATTAATCGAAATCGATTCAACGTTTGCTCATAGGAAAGTAAACCTCGAAGTTCGTGATTTCGGTTCACGCAAGGAGTCAACCGTTATGGTTCGATGAACTGTAACGAAAGATAGTGAACTCATTCCTCAACATACAGGCTTACTTTTCTCTCAGCTTCTCAATCGACATCGTTTAATTCACCAAAGTTACGGTGTCAAAACGTGTGAGTCGAGTGCACCCTAATTCATGTGGTAAATAAAACATGCAAGCCTAGCAAACCAGAGTACCGAAAGGGCGTGCGGGATATAGGCCCGCACGTAACATGAACCCCCGAACTCGGACTTTCCAGTTCCGCACAGATCAATGCCTTAACAACAATTAGGTGTTCCATACCTCTAGACCCGGGTAACTTATCCGCCCTCGATCTACGGATTGTAAAATGATAAGTGGAAACTCCTTCTCTCACGCGTGTCTGTCACGCGTCCCCACGGGAAAGTGGACACTCCCAAGCCGCGCGATCCAAAAGCGCACAATGCGGGCCCCGACGAGAGTCCACATTCGGGTCCGTACAATACTGTCTCGTCTCATCCTTCTCAGCTCTCTCTCTCTCTTCAGCCACACCTTGCTGCCTACTCTATTATCTCTCATTGCTATGGTTTTTAGCTTACCATTCTCGAAAATTCTTATCGAGAACCCTTCCTTGACGTCATAGAGATGGATCGGCCAAGAAGCTTTCTGGATACACTTCAAATTGGAGCTTCCTGATTCTATGTCCATGTTTGCTTGTTGAGAAATTAAGCTTAAGCTGTCCTTGAAATTCGAATTACTTGAGGATGACTTATATTCTATTTTGCTCGGAGTTTTCTATATGGGCCACTTGTCTTGGTTGTTCGCTTAAAATCTTTGATGGATTATTGAACCATTATTTCCTGCCATATGAATTTTGATATTCCCTGCAAAAGCAATAAGAGTGATAAGACAATCAATCCGGTGAAATTTTGCAGACTACTTAAGCAATTGTTATATGTTCCATGAGTTAATATTTTTCTTCCTTAAGTCACCGTGGCGGTCAGTTCCCCTCTTTGGTTTAGTAGATTGTACTAATCTTAACCAAGTTATTTTTGCAAATTATGCAGGAAATAGATGGAGGGAAGTTGGATGAAACTCAGGGATCATTTTTGTCTAGAGTATGTGGAAGGGTTCGAGAGTTTATGCGTGTCGCAGCTCAGCATGTCAGATCTAGTAGTAGAGTTCGATGTCCTTGCAAAAATTACAATAATTGTTATTTTAGACAATTGTCAGAGGTTAAGGGACACCTCCTTTTATATGGAATTTTGGAAAACTAGCCTTGTTGGATTCATCATGGTGAAACAATCCAAGTTGCTGATCATAATCTTGCTAGTGATGAAACTCATAATCAACATATTTCTGATGATCAAGGTGACATATATATATAATGATATTCCATATTAGAGGATCTAGAAAGAGGTACATTTGTAAAATCTTTTGGAGAGACTTACACTGACCAAAATGCATCGGGTAATGAAGGTGAAGTGGAGAAATTTGCTAGACTTTCTAAATGATGCTAACCAAGAGTTATATCCTAGTTGCTTGAAATATTCTAAGTTATCATTCCTTCTGCATGGTTCGTGCCAAATCAATGGGGAATTGCAACAATAAAGTATTTGATATGATATTGACATTGTTCAAAATTGCCCTTTCAGCAGGCGAGACACTTCCAAAATCGTACTATGATGTGAAAAAATTAATGCGTGATTTGGATCTTAGTTATATAAAGATCGATGCATGCCAAAATGATTGCGCATTGTTTTGGTAGGAACATGAAAATCTTGATAGGTATCTAAATCCAAATTGTCAAGCTCCTCGATGGAAATACAGTGCTCTTAAACGTATGAAGATTCCCCATAAGGTGCTGCGATACTTTCTTGTCAAGTCCAGACTTTAACGTTTATTCATGTTTAAGGAAACAACAGAGGATATGAGATGGCATAAAGATAAGTGTGTTCAAGATGGTATAATAAGACATCTAGCTAATGTTATAGCATGGCAAGAATTTGATAAGGAACATGATCGGTTTGCTTGTGATCCTCGAAATGTTCGAGTAGGCCTTGCAAGCGATAGGTTCAATTCTTTTGGTAACATGAGTATGACTTATAGTATGTGGCCAATGTTTTTAATTCCGTATAACTTGCCTTCTCGGAAATGCATGAAGGAGCCATTTATCATGTTAAGCTTGCTCATGCCCGGTAAGGATTCTCATGGCAATGAAATCGATATATATTTACACCCATTAGTTGATGAGTTGACGGAGTTATGGTTAAAGAGATAGAGACATATGATTCATATAAGGATGAGAAATTTCGGTTGCATGCTATATTATTATGGACCATAAATGATTTTCCAGCTTATGGAATGTTATCTGGGTAGAGTACGCAAAGGAAGTTAGCTTGTCCAATATGCAATAAGGTCTATATTTCTATTTCGCCAGATCCAGCGGCCAATCTGACCCCTACTTATATTCTGCCATGTTCAATAGCCGATCAAAACCCTATTTGTATTTCGCTAGATCAGCGGCTGATCAGGCCCCTATTTGTATTCCGCTAGGTCCAGCAACCGATCAGGCCCATTTTGTGATCCGTAGGGTCCAACGAGTCTCATGGCAATAGTCAAACAACAACAAGCATACTCAATTGCATCCATGCCTTCTCACCTCATATATCCATATCAAATTCTTATTTCAAAATTATCACAATATTTCGTATAATAATACTCCATATAATTATGTATTCTTATAACATATATATATATATATATATATATTATTTGATAATGAAATGAGGTTCACCCAACATGGTTCACCAAACCTGATCTTCAGGATGCAAAATATCGGTGTCCTCAGCCCCTATCAATTAAGTATAAATTCAGACTTTTATGTACACAATAACAGTACAAACATTCATGCATTTCTATCTGGTTCTTGTCATAATTAGATAGGTTCACCCCCAAATCTTACTAAAATCCTCCATTCTACCCGCTACTTCCCTTTTCACTACATGAAATGACAATCCAAATCATTACTAACGCCCCGTTTGATTTTGCGATCAGGTTTTTGAAATTTTAACTATAATTTTAACTATACTCACTACACAATAAAAATCAACAACATAATTATTACTTTTTCTTTTTTCTTCAATTTTTTTAACTATTCAATTCAATTTTTAATATTAAATTTTCTCAACTATCCATTATTTTTTCTACAATTCAATAATATAATCATTAGTTTCTCTCATCTGTTCATTACTTTTTTACACTTTTTCTCATAATTCAACAACATAATCATTACAACCCAACTAAAATCAAAACTCAACTCTACTTGACTCTAAAACCAAACACACCATAAAATCTTCTTCCTCAAATGTGTACACACCCTATCCCTTTAAAAGAAATGGCACCCAAGCATGTAAGGCAACTCATAGCCCAAGATATATAATATATTTGTGATTATATGTGTTAATGAACATTTACCCAAACTCCTAGAACAAGGCAAATTACAGCTCCTTCAGTCATTTAAGCATAAATCACCAAAAACAACACCGAATCAGTTACTAGCAGAGTGGTAACCAAATAAGGAAAGGAAGTTCTAAATTATGAACTAATAGAACAGTTGAATAACAAAAAGGAAAAACAAATCCAGCTATAAACCCATATTATTAGCTTTCTTGTTCATTAGGCTGCAACTCAAGAACTGTAAAACTATCTACAACCTCGAATTTTGTCAAATTTTTACCTAATCACGACCTCAATTTATCACAAGAAATACATATAAGCAAAGCAAAGCTTAAACAGTATAACTAATAAAATCAATCTCACATACTGAATATATATGCCCTATCCTTTTGTATTCCTAATTACCAAAGGAGTGATTACCTAAGAAAAATGAATGTTCAACCAAATTCAAATTCAACCACACATTCCTAAGCATAACAGTTAATTTACCCGATTATAAGCTTAACCTCTTCCTTACGGGTGCTTCCACATTTCCCCTATTCAATCTGCTCGCAATCCGCTGAAACCCAGCTTCCTCTTTGCTCGGTTATTCTGTCACTAACCTGCTGCCGTTCTCACATCCTCCTCTCTGCCCTTCCCTTCTTCTTCTTCCGCCGGCTCTCTCGAGCCGGTGGGGAAAGAGAACAGAGAAAGAAAAAGAAATAAATAAATGGAATGAATAACATGGCGGTGGAAAGGATGGTCTCAAGAGAGGCCACGTGGAGACCATGCCACAATTTGACTCATGTTGGCTTCCATATAATATTTCTTCTTTTTTTTTCTCTCTTCTTTTGTTTATTTATCTATTTCTTTTCTTCTTCTTTTTATTAATGTTCCAGCAACATAAAAGTATAATGTAATATGACACAAATATATGTATCTATGCATGTAGATTTATATAAGCGTATACAATTACGTGTGTATGTATGCATGTTTACTAAAAATTTTGCTGGGTCTCCCAACGAGGTTGCCAGAGATACGCGCAATTTGTATCAACAAGGGTTCTTAAACTCAATAACTCAAGGAGGAATCCCTCCTCACATGTTGACATTGAAGAAGGGTGCTCCAATTACGCTGTTGAGGAATATTGATCCTAAAGTCGATTTATGTAATGGAACCAGGCTGATATGTTGAGACTTTTTAGCCTATGTCATTTTTGCAAGAGTTTTGACGGGAAAATTCAAAGGTACCAAAGTCTTCCTACATCGAGTCAGCACGAGGATTAGCGATAATGTGAATCGGCCTTTTGAATTGACGCGGAAGCAATTCCATGTGCGTCTTAGTTTCGCTCTGACAATCAACAAGGCACAAGGCCAAACTATTCATAATGTTGGTATATACCTTTTTTATGATGTTTTTTGCCACGGTCAAGTATATGTGGCCCTATCAAGTGGAGTATCCAAGCATACAATGAAGATTTAGGTCAAGAAAGGAAGTCTCACTGGAATAGGAGTAGTCCAGGTGCGCAATGTCGTCCACCGAGAAGTTCTTTTGTCTTCGACTTTAGGTACTCGTATACTATCTCCATTTCTTATATTCGATTTTTTTATGTTCATTGTTCGCAGGTTGAGGTTCCAGTAGAGATGCAAAAACCCATGAATCTAAGTTAAATGGATCATTTGAAAATTTAGGGTGGGTTTGTTTTCGAAATAATATTCAACTCAATTTAACTCAACTCCACTTATCTTCAATTCAACATCACAATCATTACTTTTTATTTTTTAAATATTTTTAACCATTCATTCAATTTTTTATATTAAATTCTCTCAACTATTAGTTACTTTTTCACAATTCAACAACACAATTATTACTTAATTATTATTTTATCTCACTTATTTATTACTTTTTTTTACACTTTTTCTCATAATTCAACAATACAATCATTACAAATCAATTAAAACTAAAACTCAACTCAACTCTCAATCCAAACACACTCTAAGATCTGTAAATGACATTTTACACACTACAGATTACTCAATTACATTAGAATTGGGTCACATTACATCCTGCAAGTTCCCCGTCAAATTAATCATTACAAAATCTCGATACTTTCACTATCTCCTGCTTCAGTATCTTATAAATTATTATGTTCATCATCAATTATGTACTTATAAAATTGGCAATTTTGCGTTTCCCAATTTCATTTTCTAAAGGGTTGAACTACCATGCTCCGGTACAGATTAGCAGATAATCCAGTATTTAACGTACAACTGTGACAATTGCAAGTTTCTTGACATATTAATCAGCAAAAATTCTCATATTTTTAAGAATCACGATTCTGTAGCACCTTGTATGTCTGTTTGCTCTTCTTATACGGGTCACTCATCTAGTGATATATATGTCTCTAACAATGGTGTCTAAATCTTTACTTTCACAAACTAATAAAAATGTGTCTCTATACCATAATATTTGTATCTAATATAACTAATTTTAGGCCTACGAGTCCCCCTTGTAATCGAAAAAAATATAACTAATTTTAAAAAGGTTCTTTAACAAATTAAAAGGAAAAATAATATGGTTAATATTTGAGTAATAGAGACTATTTTATACGTCTTTGTATCAATGCATAGAGATTGATATAAAGTTGCTAAATTCAATTTGAAACTTTTATTTTTAATGTTAAAAATTTGACAAGTTAAGAATTAAAAAACGTGTAATTCGATTTTTCTCTTTTATTTATTTTATTCAATTTTCACTCTTTCATCTTCTTTTATAATTTTTTGTAAAACTATTTCTCTTACATATTCTTCATTCGTTCTTCTCTTAATGGAAGTATTTTCTCTTGTCATGCTTTATTATTCTTCTTGATTCTTCCTCCTCCTCAACGGATCTCTATTCTCATTCTCTACTTCAACTCGATTTTTGCCACAAAAATTTTTGGCCTTTCCGATGGACCAATAAGTTAGTCATAGAAATTCTTTCAAAAATTTTCCGATAGAATTTCAAGCGAAAGTCTATCAAAACCTTTTATTTAAAAAAGTAAATTCTTACAAAATATTTGATTGGAGTACATATATTTTTTTCATAGATTACTTTAAAAAATATATAGCTTATAAATATAAAATAATAATGATTTATTTAGAATATAAAATTTATTATTAAAGTATAATAAATAATAAAAGTAGTAAATTTTGACAAGTAATGAGCATTTGTGCATGATGAGGTGATGTTATTCTAAAATCGAGGTTGATGATTCGAATCTCTCCATTGTAGAATTAATTATATTGATGAATTGAGTTGGTTTATCTGACTTGGAGCTCACCACTTAAATCCTAAAAAGAATTTTTTTTAGAGATTTATATATAAGAATAAAAACATATTGAGACAACTGTATTTACTTCTAAAAAGTATATAGAAATAATTTGATGAGATAGTTTGCTTACTTTTAGAGCTAATTCATTCATTTTTAATTGCACTTTTTAGAAGCAAATTAAGAATTATTTCAAATTAGTCACTGAAGACCTATATAGAGGCATCAATATGGTCAATTAATCTATTTTGTCTTTAAAGATTTTAGAGACAAACAATTGGTTAATAGTTTATTTGTGTTGTAGTGGAAATTGCCCATTGAAACCCATTTAAGATATTTTCATTGGGCATTCATGGAGCAATTCAGTTCGATGAACTCATCCTCTAATGAGCACGTATACTCATTACTAGCTATGAGATCAATCACACTATTACCATAGAGTATGTAATAATTGTACTAGTCTTACAGATGTTAACGATCCCTTAGTGAAGTTGTACTTATGAACATTCGTAAACTGAGGCCTATAACATTGCAGGTTACTAGTATGATTTGATCGTTACCCTAAAATCATTACCTACCCAGTTTATAAAATCATTACCATTAACCCAGTTTATAGACTCCATCCTAACCCAAGAAAATAGACGCACAAAATATGAGGAATGAAGATGCCTCATAAATTAATATGCACGAATAAAGATAGATAAACATAGAATCAACTACGACGACATATGATTGGTTTGAGGGCACTATTCTGACATATTCCATTAGAAAGTTTTTGAACGCACACTCAACACCCTTGTAAGATTTCAAAAGATAATATATATATCCCTATATGAATGTTATTCAGTGTCATTTCTTGAAACTTAGGGCATGTTTGATTCAGGTGAACAATTATTCCCTTCCCTATGTATTCCGTGCGAAATACATATTATGTCGTTTGGGAACATTCGGATCCAGAATAGGCATTCTGGATCGACCCTCCCATCAAGAATTGATTCGGGATGCCCATTCATCTCGTGTCCGTGGATAATAGCTATTCTCCATCAAAAATAGATGTGAAAAGCCGAAAATACCCTCCACTGCCACCACTGCCCGTCCATCGTCGTCGCCGCTCCGTCGCCCGTCCGTCACCACTCCACCGCATGAACCCATGGCTCGCAAGCCCTAGATTTGACCTCCTGAGCAACCCAAGGCTCGCGAGCCCAAGCTCCCGTGTTCACGAGCCAAAGGTCTCGACGAACCCAAGCTCGGGAGGCCTGGGCTTGTAGACAAAGAAAGAGTTTCTCTCTCTAAGAACACAAGCTCCCAAGCTTGGATTAGTCGAGATCGAGGGCTCACGACCTCCGGGATAGTTTCATGATCCCAATGCAAACCCACCGTGGGGCTCACGAGCCTTAGATGGCTCGAGAGCCTAACTCGGGAGCCAGAGTTGGCTCTTGAGCACTATTCATCTTCTTCAATGAAGAAAATGAACAATGAACGTTTATTTTCTTTCTTTTTTTAAATTTTCAAATTAATATATTATTTTAATATTTTAGGGGTATATATGTCTTTATTTTGTTTATGATGTATTCTTGATTTTCGTCATTTTTTTATTCTGTGCAACCAAACAAAATGAATTTGATCAGAATTTCAACTCTATTACCTCTCAATTCTAATAATTATCTATTCTATTCTGCATCAATTCCATTTCATCGAACCAAATGTACTATTAGTGTGTTATTGTCCTAGAAAGTTGAATTGAGGGTGTCGGTCTTTAGGAAACGACAGAGAACGTATATATTGTTCTTTACGAAATTACATGAGATCGTATATATATTGTTCTTTACGAATAACATGAGATCGTATATATTGTTCTTTACGAAATTACAGAGGGCTTTTGTGAAATTTACCATCATATAAACTTTTTTTACTTTGAAATCTACGAATGTTGAGTGCGACCTTTTCGACCTCCCATAGAAATGATCAAACCCGAATACCCTTTGACGTCTCACACGAGGGTTCCAACTGAAATACCCTGTGCCTCACAATCTCCGAGCCAGTTTAAGTAGGTCTACTGTATAGCAGGAAAAAGTCTTATCTATAACAGCTATATCAGGCCTTACAATCATATTTATAGCAATAAAATTTCGGTCTCTCTCAATAAAATATTAGCCCTGCAATATCAATTAGCTAGGGAAGTAATCTCCCTTGCCAACAACTTTAGAACCGAAACCACTCGGAGCACAAATATTAGCCTTCCATTCAACTTGAGCAACTAAAATTCTAATGCTTTGATTTCACTGTTTTTCCCCCCTAACATAGCTGCCACTATATCTTTTTGAAAAAGATTTCAATCGTAAGTACATCATGTAAACCATTTCCTGTAACACATACCGCGAAATTGATATATCATATTCACAAAATGCTATACCATGGTAAATAATCACTCGGGCGTTTTTTTTTTCACTGGACCACGTTATTTAACAGGCTGTTTGTGGAAGGCGAGCTCTGCTCACTCAACCAAGGGTCCTGGACAGAGACTGGTGAACGATCCTTAACCTCCTCGACGGAACTTAGACAATCTGCCAACCTCTGAGGAATCAGCAACCTCTGACTTCCCACTCCTACTGCTGCCTTCTTCATCGAAAGGCCTCCAAAGGACTTCTCACTCCCATTATAAGGCGAGGAGCTGAAGGATGCGACTGATGATTCCAAGCACATGTTCTCGTCCATCGGGGCCCAACCACTAAGCCTGATATGCTCAAGCTCCTCGGCCACTTCCATCATTGAAGGCCTCATGTCCCTATGGAAAGCGAGGCACCGGAATGCCAGTTCTGCCACCTTATGGATAGAGGAGAGTGTCCACGCATCCCTATGCGGCTCTAAGAACGGGTCAATTATCTCATCCACGCATCCCCGTCCAATCCTGTCAATGGCAAGTGCAGCCAAATTTATCTCGCTGTGGGGCCGGGAGAAGTCTACAACCTTCAATGCCGTTATAATCTCCACAAGGACCACTCCGAAGCTGTATACATCGCTTTTGTCGGAGAGATGGAAATTTTGATGATATTGAGGGTCAAGGTAGCCAGGAGTTCCCTGCGGAGCGGTTGAGATGTGGGATAGTTCTGTCTCTGTCATCCCGAGCCTAGAGAGACCGAAATCTGCAACCTTCGAGTTGTAGTTGATGTCCAATAAGATATTGCTTGATTTGATGTCCCGGTGGTAGATTGGAGGATTCATGGCGGAATGGAGATAAGCGATCGCGTGAGCAGTTTCACTCGCAATCGTGAGCCTTATAGTCCATGGAAGTCCGTTTCCTCTCTCCTTTTGTAGGTGCTGAGACAAAGTGCCATAGGGCATGAACTCGTACACGAGGATCTGTTCATCCTTCTCTATACAACACCCCAAGAGCCTTACTAGATTCGGGTGGCTCACTGAGGAGAGCAGCTTGATCTCATTCATGACCTGGTCGATGGTGTCAGTGTCCCGATTCCTAATTTTCTTTATCGCAACCCACTCATAGTTGTGGAGCTTTCCTGCGTAGACAGTACCATAAGCTCCAGTTCCTAGCCTCTGTTTCTCAGAGAATCCCTAGTTGCTTTCTCAATGTCTTTATAAGTGAACAGAGGAACAGTTTTATTGCCTGCAGCCTCACAGAGAAGGCGCCTAGCGCTCTTCCTGCTTTTTAAGGAATTCGTATGGCGTCGGATGCAGTAGCAAATGGCAGCAACACCGGCCATCAAGGAAGCTCCAGCAACAAGGCCTACAAAAAAGAAACAGGATGACGATTTTAAGACAATAATTAGATTGCCTATTGTGCGAATCAAGCCTCCTAGGAAACTAAATAAAGGGTGACTCTCCATATTCGAATAAATCCGAAATTTATGGCAGAAGAATGTTTGAAAGCTGATGTACCTCCAATAAGAACTGCGACTCTTGTTTTGCCTCCACAACGGCCCGAGAAGTAACTTGAAGCAACACAATCAGAAGTTTCTAACCTCAAAAAAAAAAAAGAAAACGCTTGCTATTAGAAAACAGTCATCCAGTTCTAGGAAAACACGAGAAGTTTAGGTTGTCGCAACCCTGCAGATGAAAAATTAACCTAACAAATCCGGTAAAAATCCCCGGCATTTAGAGTGCGTTTAGTTTCAGAGTTAAAAAGTAATTTTGATTTTGATTTTGATTTTGATTGTGGAAAATGACAAATGAGATGGTATTATAAATTTGACTTGAGAAACGTGTATTTTTATTGTGTAGTGGGTAGAGTTAAAATCAAAATCATGATTCTAAAATCAAACTTTGAAACCAAACGGGCTTTATAATATCCCTACTGAAGGTCTACACTAGAATGAAAAATGATTTTTAAATCGACCGCAAAAACCACAGGAGCAGGGTAAGCATTACATATATATTACTATCGTTAACGATGCAATCATTCAATGGCTTGTAAAACAATTCTAAACTACCACTCTCTGTTGTATTGGGATCTTCCTGGTGACTGAAACCCTTCAACAAGAAGATTAAGAGTGCATTTGGATTTAGAGTAGAGTTGAGTTGAGTTTGATTTTAATTGGTTTGTAATGACTGTATTGTTGAATTATGAGAAAAAGTGTGAAAAAGTAATAAATAATTCAGAGAAAATAATTATTAAGTAATGATTGTGTTATTGAATTGTGAAAAAGTAATGAATCGTTAAGAGAATTTAATATTAAAAATTGAATTGAATGGTTAAAAAAATTTAAAAAATAAGAAAAAATAATGATTATAATGTTGAATTGAAAATAAATAGAGTTGCGTTGAGTTGAAATTTTTTTAAAAAACAAACACATCCTAAGTGATGCCATTCTTTTTCATATATAATTCTCATTAAAGGAAAAGGTAAAAAGGAAGACATGAAATTGTGTCCCATATGCAAACTAGTGGGGCCACTTATTAAATGTTAAAGACATCATTAAGAAACAGTTTTAAGCAATCAATCATCACTTTTATGCGAGAAAGGGGGGTCGCGGTATAATGTTACTTGGCCACTACTTTGAACCAAGAGATTACGGGTTCTAGTCTTACCAATGCTACTCCTCGGGTCTTTTTATTTCACCAGTCAGGGATATAGAGTTACGATGACAAGGGTAGAATCAGACATAAAACTTCATGATTAGCTCACAGCATTTCTGTTAGGAGGGAAGGCCTGTAAGCCTTTTGGTATAAAAACAAGAGCGAAATGGAATTTTTATTGACATGGATAGAACTAGGACTCTTGATCTTAAGTCAGTGACTTGTGTCATTACACTAAACCCCTATCCCACATGACCTCACTCCATTCATATAATAATCATGAAACGTTATTAAGGGTCCGCCAAATATGTATATGTAAAGAAACTTGCTTTCTCTTTTGCTGTCGTGTAAATAACCGCTGGATTTGCAGGAAAAGTTGACTTTGGGAGAGACATGCAATAAGTTCAATGCATTTCCTAGGAAAATTACACACCGCCAACATTGATAAATCAAGCGAATTTTTCCCGGTTGACGAAAAAATCCAGTAATCCACTTATCCAAAAGAGAGAGAAATATAGACACGTATTCCCATGTTCTTGTTTTTCTCTTTTTCAAAGATAGCAGTTCAATCAATTAATAGCTCAAATCCCCTAAAATTACGGGGAGTCAGACATGTGGGACCCTTTTACGGTATGATAATTTAATTCCTCGAGACTCAGTCAAAGGAGACAAGTTGTACCAAAAGAAAAAGTATAAGTCACACCAGCTGGATGGTCAATGATTGATCAAAGTGTCAAAATCAATCGTATGAGAGCATTTAAATCGATGCGGCAGCCTTCTACATTTTTTTTATTCAAATTTCACCAGATTAATCCTCAAAACTATGTGAACAGTACGGAGCGATTAATCGTCAAAAGCGCTCAAATGACTCAATGAGTTTCAATTTCGAAATCAAATAAATACATAAATTCATCTTTAATCAGTAGGTCAACTGTCCTCATTTGCTGTGTTATTCTTTTTTCAATCTCCCCAAAGAATGCAACATAAAGTATCACAACAATGTCCTTGTCCATAGTTTAAATTTCAACCAAAAAGGAAGTGAGCCGTGGAATAAAGGGGCATTTCCTTCCTTCCATGGTGCCTTTTTTTTTTTTCACCTCTCCAGAAGGAGAAACCAAAGGGTAAAATTTAGAAACTAATACACATCTCACTATACCGTAACACCGTACTCTATCCGGAACAAAATAGGATGCAATGGGGTTTCCTATAATCCTTTACTTATATTTTAAATTTGGCCCGTAAGCGTTTTCTATAATTAATAGAAAAAAAATGAGAGAATGACAAAAAGGAATAAAATCGGTGGATCTAAAAATAAAAATTTAACAGTCAGTCACATTGATCTCGATCTGGAACCAATATGTTTAGAATTCGATCCTGCACTGAAACTAACCTGGAAAATCAATGGGTCTATCTAGTCTAGTTTGTGTTTTCCAATTATATAATAGTCTTAAGAAGGAGCGGCCTTTGACCAAGAGGGCCCTGACGTGTGAGTTTGGTATTGGAAGGGAGTTGCTATCCCGTTTCCCACTCCCACCGAAAACCATTTTGGTTCTGTTTACCAAATTGCACTAGTCAATTAGGCCATCCACCGAAATTCCAGAAAGTAGACCAAACCAAACCAACGATTAAATATTATCTATTATATATATATATATACACACTTTAATCGAATTATCTCATTAAATAATATTGCAAATATAAGTTGCAATTTAACCCCACTGGTTCACGTACAATTCACTTCAGTACCTCCACGTTTACCTCAATGAAAAAAATTCCTATAATTTTCTTGTCCCAGAGGTTTCGTTATATCAGAAAGAAATATTTTTTAAATGCAACGATAAGTATAGGACCTTATAAATGAGCCCTAGTTAGATCTCTCATTCCTCTCCCTCGATTTTCCTCAATCCAAACAAAACCAGAATACGAACTTCTTTACTATCGATAGTACATTGGATGGCTCATTTGCTCAAAATTGATAGTGTTTTCATAAACTTACCTCCCTATTTGCATTTCATGTCACTATTATATATCTGTGTGGGTATAACCGTGGGATGCAGAATGGGATGGTGAAATTTAACAATCTAAATTGTTCAAGGGCTAATTTTGAAAAAAAGAAAATGCTATATGATGCTAAAACGCAATCTTTCTATAACTAAGGCGCCAATGTGTAATAAACATCTTGACTGGTCAATGAACCGTAAAAAATGGTGCGTGTTCAGTTGACTCACCTCTACGGCAGCCGTCGCCTGCGATGAACCCGTCGCCCTCGAACCCGTCATCGCACTGGCACTGGTGCCCAACACGGCCGCCGGAGAGCTCAACCTTCCTGCAGCTCGCATTTAAAGAGCAAAGCGACTCACAGGGCTCACGGAGCCACCACCGGAGCTCCAGCGCCTGGAACTCGAGGGAGTTCTTGTCGGGACCGACCGCCGCGATAGACGAGAAGAGGAACTTACACCCGGTCGTTTTCAAAACATCGTGCCCCAACAATTCCTCCGCGTTCCTCTTCTCCTGGCTGAAGCAGCTGACGTTACGGCTGCTCCTCGAGGAGCAGTTATGGACCCCATCGAATCTACCCTCCACGAAGCTCGTCGGGATCAAGCACCCGTTCAGGGACTTAGAGCAATGCTGGAGGAGGAGCCCGTTGGACCAGGCGGGCGCGTAGTGCTGTCCAAAGAGTGAGGAGATGGAGTCGATCGGTCGGTTGCAATCCACGGGAAGCTCGACCAGTAGGCTCGATCGGGTCACGTTCAGGACCTTAAATTCCCCAATTCGGACGCTGCTGTTGGTTTTAGTAGTGAAATTACAGCTGAGTGGGATCGGGCATCCTGAGGAAAACCCGAAAGGGTAGCTGACTCGGGTGGCCGACTTTCCATAGCCGCAGGTTCGGACCGTTGGGTTGCACTTAATGGATGACGTTTGAGCCTCAGCTCGGAGAACGAATACTAAGGTTAATATCGTCAAAGGAATTACCCATTGATGCGAGATCATGTTCCTCTAGGGGGATCAATTTTCGGGTTCGCAGGAAACCGAGTGATCATCACCTTCCTGCACAAATTAGAAGCCAATTAACCCTCGATCACCATCGAGTTCATCACACCGCCGATCAACTGCAGCAACGAGCAAAACATTCGATTGCTAAAGGGAGGGCACGAGTTTAGCCGCTTTATCAAGAAACCGAAACCATAAGGAAAAGCAAGCCGATCATCAGAAAATTGAGCTAATTAAGGAGCTCTTACTGATAATGAAACAGGGGTCTTGATCAAGAAAATTGGCTTGACTTGAAAAGTTTGATTGAACCCCCAGCAACAAAAAGAATCAAAAACTCAATACATAATCTGAAGAACTGCTAGCATGGAGGAGACCCAGATGAAAGGAATATCAAAGCGGAACAGATTAAGAGAGGAGGAGTTAAAGAAGCAGCCATGGTGCCGTTGGGAAGCCACCTACCTTACATCATCAATTAATGCCCGCAGAGGAGACTTCTCATTGACAGACACAATAAATTCCTCTCTTTCTGAGGAACACAAGACTAGAATCTGTCTCTCTCTCTCTCTCTGCTAAGTAACTAATTGCACGGACAGAGACAGACAGGAAGAAGAAAGAGGAGAGATTTAACCTTAACCTCTCTGATCCCTCTTCAATGGCGTTAAAGGTACTTCCTTGCCTGCTAGGCAGCTCCCCAGCGATGGTAGGTCTAGCGAGTTCCCGGGGGATGAACTTGAATTCGTTCTGCCAGCTTTTTGGTGTTCTGATCAGACCCGATGATGGAAGGAGGACCGGGGAGTGGAGAATTTCAAGAAAGCTGGGCGCTCTCTCTTTTCCGGCCTGCCTTTAGACCATGGACTCTGCCATGGCAATGGAGCTCGAGCTGCTGGACTGGAATGACCAAACTGCCCTTGGAGCGTGTATGGAATATTAGGAAGCTGCTAAGATAATGCATATATACGTGGACTTAACCCCAAAGGTTTGGCCGGGTGGTTATGAGGAACGATGTGCTCACTCGATTCAAAATTCGAAATTCCCTGGGGTCCGTTTGCATGACGAAACTTGTACCAATTTATCATGTTCTATGCACTGGCATGCTTGTATACCGAACCGTAGGGATTCGTCGGACGAAATTCGAATATCTTGACATATAAACACACACATATATATATATATATATACATATCGACTTTGAGTTTGCATAATGGTCTCCATGCATGCTAGGTGTTGTGCTTGCCTGTATTGGACTCGAATTTTCCAGTTTGCGCCTCGATCTAGACAGTCCGCCCGAAGAATCATGGAATTTCATCGACTTTGACCAGAATAAAACGAAAAGGTTGTCCTAACAGAGAATCATTATTTTATATATCTGATAAAAGGAAATTGTGGACATTCTTTTTATATATTACTATTCAATTATTCAAGCCAGTATATATATATATATATACTTACACACACTAGGGTGATGGCATGTGCTATGTATGGTCATTAATTATGTTATTATGAAATTTTTTTATTATGACATTTAAGCTAATATATGATAGTTAATGAAAAAAATTATGTGAGATTAATTATTTTTAAGTAATAAGATAATTAATGTTTTGTAGTTGATGAAATTAAACTGAAGCAATTAATGAAACTAGTAATCATTTTTCTGGAATAATGTCAGGGTTGACATGTGCATGGTAAGCAGAAAAAAAAATCACATAATGCAATTTATGGAAAATAATTTAAAATTTATACATTACTTTCAACTAAGTAAATATGATAAAATCAATTAAAGTTTATTATTTTTTCAGTTAAATATATGGAAAAAATATAAATATGGATAGTATAGAATCTGTATGTACACATACTATCCTAAATCCTAAAAGGCTACATCATAATAGATTCGAATATTTGTCCCAGAATGATAGAATGGGATACGTAGTACACAAGAAAATCACCCACTTGATTGAGTATGCTACCAATTAATTTTCCAATGAAATTCATGAAAATTAATTTGTGTAAACTTATAGAAAAATAAATATGGATATTAATATTATTTACTTCACCGTTGAATAAATGTATATATATATATCAATATATTATTTTATAATATCATTATTTACTTCAACGTTAAATAACATATTTATTATTATATTACCTTATAAATTTATTATTTACTTTATTGTTAGTAATTTATTTGCCTAATAAGACGAAATAACAATGTGAATGCATTTATTCTTTTCGTTCGTTTATTCATCGAAAATTTAATATAATATATTATAAGTAAAATGCATTTATTAAAAATATAATAAAAAATAAATGAAAACGAATCACAATCGCGAGAATACGGATTTTGAATCGTACTCTCCTCAGCGTACTCTAAAAACAGCCAAGTTTATATATATATATATATATATATGATATAATGATTGAGAGAAACCGAAACTCCCACGAGCCCGAGAAGAAGAAGAAATTCGAGAAGAAGAGGGCTTCTTGAGCCCAAGCCCACTTGGGAAGGCTCAAATTAGACGCAGATTTTTGTTGATGGCAGAGTCAAACATAATAAATAAAGTAGTTGCTGACTTGTTTTTGGAGTTCAAATTCGGATTTATGGGGGGCATTATTAATTGAGTTGTTTTTAGTTTTCAGGGGTGAAGTTGGTGTTTTTATGTTTTCTAAGATAAGTGCACTTAGTATGGGGTTCCTTTTTCATATCTCTATATATATTGATCTATCTGGAACAGAAAGAAGTAATAAAATATATTTGAAGTTCTCTATATTATTTGAGTGTTTCCTACTAAGAGCTTGTGTTGAGTTCGTGTTCTTCGGTCTAAACACAGATTTAGGCTAGTTCGATCGATCCTCGTTGCATCAATTAGCTTCAAAGCTTGGAACTCGCCTAAATCTGATCATGGCAGATGAAGTAGGTCGAGACCGCCCGAATGAAACGAAGGACTTGAGGCAGCTGCACAGCGCACTATGGAACAGAGAGTCGGAAGGTTGGAGTAGATGTACGAAGACATAGTCACTAGATTTGATGCCCTAAGCGTAAGTGCCAATCAGAATGAGGAGGATGGGGGTAAAGTGCCGAGGGTTATTCCCCTCGAACCGCCTATTGTTCGATGCGCTCTGCAGAAAATCCAAATCTACGAGGAAGAATCTGACGAGGAAGAAGCTGTCGCGTATGATCGGTTTGCTCAATGTCGTGTAGGCCAGCATCCTCGCGCAGATGCTGATGGTTTCAGATTGAAAGTTGATATTCCCATGTTTAATGGGTTTGAATATCGACGATTTTCTCGATTGGTCATCGGAAGAGGATCGGTTCTTCGAGTACAAGGAGGTCCTTGAAGAGAAACGAGTCAAGCTAGTCGCCTATTGTCTCAAAGGTGGTACTCCTGCCAGGTGGGACCAAAATCAAGAGAACCGAGTTCTTGAAGGAAACAGCCCGTGCGGACTTAGCGCCGTATTAAGCAAATGTTGAAGGCTCGATTTCTTCCTCCGGACTACGAGCAGCACCTGTTCATGTAATATCAAAGGTGTGTCTAAAGGTAGAGATCCGTTCACGATTAAATGTCAGAATTTTTTAGGTTGGCTGAATAGAACTCACTGAGTGAATCAGAGGGTCGGCAAGTAGCGCGGTATTTGGAAGGATTGAAATCGGCCATTCGAGACAAAATAGGTGTCCAAATGATCACAATCATTGACGAAGCTTGGAGTTTGGCTTTAAAGGTTGAGCTATTGATGCAAGAAAGAGGCAATGTTTATCGGAAGTATCACACAAAGCCCTCTCAGTCCCAAATCAACAATGGACGAGTTCCTGTGTGTTTCACTTCCAGCAAGCTATTCATTGGGCACCACGTGGAAGTCCAGATATGAATTGAGTGACGGTATATCATTAAGAGTGAGGCCAGCAATATACTTTCGATAGCTTTGAGATTGATTTTGATTGTAGTAGTCTAGACATTGGGGAGCTCTGTGTTCGACAATATTGCACAATTAACAAGCTACAGTTGTAGGTTCATGCCCCATTATACCATCATGGACCGAAGGGAAATTGCTAGGAGGCTTTACTGAGTAATGAGCATGGGTCGGCTGTTCACGTTCATAAGCCAACTGAGCATATTGTTGCCTTGTATGACCACTGCGAGAATTCTGGTAGGAGCGGCCCCCTTTCCTATAATTGAAAACGAAAATGGAAATTAACTTCCTCATTGAGAAAAATAGTTATGACTAAATTTTGTGCACCTATATACCCGTTTATTATATTTTTTTAATATATGCGTGTGTCGTGTGTGTGATAACTCTAGTTAGTGCACATGCATGGCCTGTCATTTGGTTTTAATAAAATTGTCATGATCTCATTAATGTATATTTTAATAAATTTGTCACGACCCCATTAATATAAATTATATATATATATATATATATATATATATCTTTATAATATATAAACTTGACTCTATCCTGAAAAATAGGATCAAATTAGTAAATGTCTTACTAATTCACATGTCAATATATTATAATGAAATTGAATGATAATAATTTTTATTATTATACCAATGTAGGTTAATTCAAGTGGTTCGGTATTTGTTCCGCTTAAATAAGGTCTTGGGATTCGAGTTATTGTGAATACAAAAAAATCATGTTTGGAGAACTTTACTTAGTTTGCCGACTCTATTCTATTGGATTAGTCGTGGCCTTACTAGGCTTCTGGATACCAGGTCTGAAATTTTTTTATGATTAATAATAATATAAGAAAAAAGAGAAATTAAAGGGTCATTAGATAATTATTAAAATCAATTAAATTTATTCGAATTCATAAACACTTAATATATAAGAAAAATGCATAAGAGAATATAAAAGTTCAAAAGTTTAAAGGCTTTATAATTACCACTCTTTTATTGAATAAAATTGAGGATTTTGACTTAACATAATTTTTTAAAATTATTTTATTAGAAATTTCTTTGATAATTGAAACGATAAATATGTACACAAATCTCTACTTGCAATTCTCAAATTAAGTATTTATCATTTTAATTTGAAATTTACCTTATTTAGACTCTCTAATCCATATCAATTATTATTTTCATACTTAATTTTTTATTATAAAATTAAAAAAATTTGTGCAATGCACGGGTAAAAAATTAGTATATATATAAATTTGTATCTTCATAATAAATATGGCTAGGAAAGTTACTTAATAATTTTATTATACAAGCACATTCTTGATTTAAAATATATAATCTTAAAATTTATTTATAAAAAGTACATTTACTTAAAGTAAGTATCTATAAAAAAAACTTTTCGACATAGTTAGTAACTAAAAGAAAAAAATCTGCAATAAGTATATTTAAATATTGAACGTTTTTGAAATAGTAATAGATAAATTTATTTAAAAATTATTATTAAAAATAGATGATTTGCCCTTTCTTTTTTTTACAAAATACATGGAGGTCATCTATTACTATTTTTTAGAGTTAATAATTAGTAAAATGTAATATGTTTTCTAAGTAATCTCATTTTCGTCATGTATATTTGGTATTACAATTCATTTTTAATTATTCTGAATTTGCTATTATATATCCTAATATTTGAATACTTTCAATTTAAGAATATATATAACTTAATAAAAACTTCAATTGTGATGTCAAAATTTTTATAAATCCATCTAAGAATGATTATTCTAAACAATAATATGTGCATAGCGCTCGCAAAAAGCTAGTTATAATATACTTTACATAGGATCAACTCGATAGATTTAATAGGATCAAAACAACCACCGGGGGGGCGGGCGGGGCTGGGCTTGGATACTTGGGCCTAAACAAGGGACAGGTCAAATGGGTCGCCAATAGAAAATCAGTGGGCCCCCAAAACCAAGTGGGCCTTAATTAAAACAGGCCCTTGGTTTAAAAAATCCATGTTACTGATAAAGTGTATTTATCCTTAGTTTGGATGGAACAAAATGAGGTGCCTGAAAAGAGAAAATTTCCGATTATTGCAAGCTCCCAGTTGTTGTTCTTATGTTTGGAGGAAGTTGGTGAAACTGAGAAGACAAACCTACCCCATTATCAAGCTCTTAAAAGAAAACTAGCTCTCGCGCACCCCTTTCACATTATTTATCTAATTTCGGTTTTATTTTTTATGAAAAATTTGTAAGATTTATAGGAATTATGATTTATTTTTGTGAATATTTGGTAGTTGTAACTAAATAAGTAAATATAAATATTTTTTTTATTACAATGGAAGTTCATCGATCTAGTATATAGTTAAATATAGATCTTAATAACTACTGAAGGGACACAAATAGTCCCATCACGAGTATCGAACCGAGAACCACTTGGTTACCACATAAGGGCGCGCGTCATTACGGTACAACCTATTTGATAAATATGGATATTCTTTTAACAAAAAAAAAAACTTAATTTTTAGGAATTATTTTGATTCCGTAAAAATAGGAAAATAACTAGGAGTAGAGTTTTACAATAAGACCAAATTATATAAAAGAAAAATAAAAGCGATTACGATATAAGAGCCTCGCTTAATTAATATTATAAGATAAGATAGGTAAAATACTGGGTGTTGATTTGATATTTGATTGCCCTTAAGCCTTTCACACTCATATACAAGGGAGATGAGTAAGTGGAACTGTAATGACTAATCAAGCTAAGGTATCTAAATATTATAGAAAGAAAGACATTTTAAGTGGAAGGATATCAGGGTTTTGTTGATCTCTCCTCTGTTGAGAGCTCCCCCTTTCTTCCCTCCATTGGAAGCTTCACTTCTTCACCTCCTTCTCATATCATCTTCTCTTTGCTCTTCAATGAAGCCACCTACTACCCATCTGGCTCAGAAAAGTTACTACCAAGATTAATGCTTCGATCTACCCAGTACTGCCTTCAGAGATCTCCTCAACGATATTCCACACCCTCCTCACCTTGACATTAATGCAACTCGCAAAGTCTGCCACAAACTCTCCATAGTCACCTCCACTAGACTACCACACAAACCCTCCCCTGGCCCCGCAAGACACTCCGCCACCAACAAACAAGTGCAAAATGGACCCAACAGACCTCTCCATCAACCTGGAAGATATGCTCAACGCTCATCTGTCAATCGCTCCAAAATCTAATGTGCTAAACCTACTTACAAATGACGAAGAAGAGCTCAACTCCATCCCCCTCACCCTCCTCGTCAAACCTTTCGGCTTCAGAATCCCTCCCCCCATACTCATCATCCCTCGCCTTGTCCAGGCATGGGCAACTAAGAAGGGCATCTCGATAGTACCAGATGATAGAAACAAAGAAACACTGGTCTGCCTCTTTAAGGATCAAAAAGACTTGGTCTCTGTCGAAAAGGGAGGTGCTTACCATGTACAAGGAGCCCACATGATGATCGAAAGATGGGATAGAGGGCTCCTCTGGAGGAGATCAAATTCACATCGGTCTCTTTCTGGATCCAGCTACGGGATATTCCTCCTGAGATGTTATCGAAACAAAACAAGCTGGCCCCGTTCTACAAATCGACTAGAAAAATAAAGGAAGCATCCCCAAATGGTTCGTCACCCCTAGAGCCCTAGTGAAAGTCCCAACTACGAAGCCCCTATGTCCAGATACTTTTATAGCCAGGAAAAACAACACAGCATCTTGGGTTCACTTCAAATATGAAAATCTTGCGACCTTCTGCTATGATTGCGGCGCTCTCGGGCACGAACAAGGTAACTCCAACTCAGAACAACCCATAAACCCAGACAGATATGGACCGTGGCTCTGTTTTGACCCCAAGAATGACCTCCCACCACCCCATGTCGCTGCCATCCCTGATGACTCCCCGCCGAGCAGTCCCACTGCCAGATACCGCTCGTCAGCCTCCACACACATCGGCTCTCCATGCACACCCGATTCCTCCCCCATTCCACAGACCCATCAAGGAGGCACACCTCCCAAGAAACCAAAGTACAAGGTCATATTCAACATACCTGACAATCTGGTAGCTTTAGCTCCAGACTTTGATTGTCCTACTGAGCCACCCCTGTCCTCTGAGCCATCCCTTACCACAGAGGAAGGAGCCATTGCCCCCATCACCTCGAACACCCTGCCGCCTGATCCCAAAACCAAAGGAAAACAACCATTATTCTCCTCTCCCACGAATCAAAGAGGGTATCCCTACTGGAAGGACAATTTGAACGTCTATGGGCCCCAAGATAGCACAACCCATATGGACCAGGCCTGGGACTTCTCCCATAAACAAAACTACCCAATGGACTCTCTCTATGTGGGCTTCACCCACAACCAGGCCCACACTTCACTTGTAAATCCAAATTACTCCACAGCTCTTGCAGTACCCACTATCTTCGACCAACCCCTCCCACAAATTAGTGAAATCACCCAGGCGCTCTCAGTCACGCCAAGTTGTGCCCTCCCGACTTTTAGGAAAAGGAAGCTTGAGATACCCATGGAAGAATTCATCAAGAGAGCAGCACCCTATACGACAATCCTCAATAAAATGTCAAAAACCCTTGGAGATGCAATGCAAGAGGACCTGCAATACAAAGCTGCTTTCCTAGGACACCAACCGTTCCAAGGCAACTACATTGTATCTCCATGGCAGTGCCAGAATCAGCCCTATTTCGTGGAAGAAATGGAGGATGGAAAACCCACCGTAGACATCCAAATGGCCGAAGAGGCGGGCCTAAACATGCCCCCGAGTTACCCATTAGTTTACTTGCTTGGAACTATCGGGGAATGGCAGGAGACTCAACAGTCCGCGCTCTCAGACTCCTCCAGAATAAGCACCAACCCAGTATGATATTCCTCTCAGAAACGAAGATCAACTCTGATTGATGCAAAAAACTGACCCAGCGATGTAGGTTGGATGGCATCTTCTCAGTAGACACATCAAACTCAGCAGGGGACCTCTGCCTCCTCTGGAATACAGAACTCAAGGTGCAAATCCTCAAACACTCCCCCTATTACATTCACGCAATCATTAATCATGATATACTGCCTGCATCTTGGCTCATCACCTATGTATATGGCCCCCCTTATGCCCACTTGAAAAATGCTTTCTGGATTGAATTAGCTGAGCTTAGTGCATCCATTAACTGTCCATGGTTAATAGTTGGGGATTTTAATGAAATATGCTCTAGTAATGACAAAAGGGGTGGGAAACACTTTGCTTCCTCAAGCCGTTCTTACCTGGAAGATTTCATAAATCACTATGGTTGCATAGACCTAGGCTTCTCTGGAAACCCTTTCACTTGGAGAAACAATCGAACTAGCTTTGCTCATATAAAACAAAGGTTAGACCGTGCTATTGCCAATGATCAATGGCGCCTCCTTTTTCCAAAAGCTGGTGTAAAACATTTGCCTAGCATCAAATCAGATCACAACCCCATTCTGGTGAAACTATGGATGGATTCCTCTAAGCGCCCTAAACCTTTCAGATTTGAAGAAGCCTGGACCCGTGATTTAAACTGCAAAAAAGTGGTGGAAAATGCCTGGCAAATTCACATCAAAGGATCACAAGCCTACCAATTCTCCAGCAAATTAAAAAACCTTAAGAGAGATTTAAAAGACTGGAACAAAAACTCTTTTGGGCTTTGTGACACAAAGATTGCATGTATCATTGAAGACCTCGATAAACTTCAAAATGCTGACCAAACTCCTGAATCAAAACAAAAGGAAGAGCTCCTCCTTGCTGATCTTGATGAAACCTTGCTAAAAAAGGACCTAATTTGGCGTCAAAAATCACGAGAGCTTTGACTAAAAGATGGTGATAGGAACACCAAATTTTTTCATCTTTCCACCATCATTAGAAGAAGAACAAATCATATTGCCGCTGTAAAGGATGAAGGAGGACAATGGATTGAAGATCACCAAGGCATTGTGACTATTTCCTCAAAAACTTCATAGATCTATTCACCTCAACAACCCTTTCCTTCCCAGATGACTTAGAGGGCTTAATCGAACCTGTCATCACTGAAGAAGAAAACTCCCTCCTAGTCTCCCCCCAACCCAAGACGAGATTATCAAAGCTCTGAACTCTATCCTAATCTAAAGGCGCCTAGTCCTAATGGCATCCCCTCTCTCTTCTATAAACACTACAACTCCATAACCACACCACTCATCGTTTCAGCTGTCCAAAGCTTCTTCACTTCTGGTAATATTATCAAGGAATGGAATAATACATTCATCACTCTCATACCTAAGTCCCAGAAGGCCTCCACTTTTAAGGATTTCCGACCCATTAGCCTCTGCAACGTATGCTACAAGGTAATATCAAAAATCCTTGTAGAAAGACTCAAACCCATCCTTCCAAGACTTATCTCCCCAAACCAAACGGCTTTCATCGAAGGAAGATGGATCAACGAAAATGGCATCCTTGCTGAAGAAATCATCCATACGATGAAAAAAACAAAAGCACGGGATGGTTGGGTAAGTATGAAAATTGATTTTATAAAAGCTTTTGATAAACTTGAGTGGAACTTCATCATGTCTACCCTCAAACAATTTGGTTTCCCCGAAAAGTTCATTGCATGGATCCACCAATGCATCTCCACATCCACAATGTCTATCCTCATTAATGGCTCCCCACATGGGCATTTCTCCCCAAAAAGAGGGATAAGACAAGGTGATCCAATCTCCCCGTGCCTCTTCATTATTTCCATGGAAATATTGTCCTGTCTCCTCTATAGAGCCGAAGCTCAAGGAACCATTAAAGGAATCAAAATTTGTAGAGGTGCCCCAAGAATTTCACATCTCATGTTTACGGATGACTTGATCATCCTTGCAAGAGCAACCACCTCAGAATCCAACAATGTCAAGAACATCCTAAACAAATTCTGCTTATGGTCGGGACAAGAAATCAATCTCTCAAAATCGGGACTCTACTTCTCAAAGAGCACGCCTGTTACCTCCCGAAGAACTATCGAGGATATAATGGGAATGGGTAAGCTCAAAGAAGACTCTAAATATCTAGGCAACCCTCTTTTTGTCAAGAAAAAGCGAAAAGAGTCTTTCCAATTCATTGTTGATAAAATAAAGAACAAACTATCGTCTTGGAAAGCAAAATCCCTTTCCTAGGTAGGTCGGGCAACCCTTGTAAACTTTGTAATCTTCATCATCCCCATCTACACCATGTCCCTTTTTCGTCTTCCCAAATCCACCCTCAAGGCTATAGACTGTGCAGCAAGCCGCTTCTAGTGGGGAAGCAAAAAAGAGTCAGGGAATTTCGTTGCTCCGAAAAGTTGGACATCTTTGTGCCAACTAAAAGACTCAAGGGGCTTGGGCTTCAGGAGGGTAGAGGACTCAAACCGAGCCATGCTCTCCAAAACGGCTTGGATCCTCACTTCTAATACCAATAGTTTTGCCTCTCGTGTTATGAAAGCCAAATATGGAAATTTCATTGCCCCCCTTCAGAGCTCAACCATGTCCACTTCAAGCATATGGAAGGGTTTACTCTCGTGCAAAAACACTCTTCAATCAGGTACGTGTTTATCCATAGGCGATGACGTCTCCACCTCCGTCTGGCACAGCCCGTGGATTCCAGGTAACCCAAATTTTAAACCTATTCCCGCCGTAGGAATACATGTAGAACCAAATACAAAGGTACGTGATTTAATGCTTTTTCATCCCAAAAGATGGAACATTTCATTGCTGATGAACCTGTTTGACCAAGGCACTATAAGTAATATTATGAAAATTCACATTCCACAAGAAGAATGCAAAGACTCTGCTATCTAGACTCCGACCTCTTCGGGAATTCATAGCGTCAAATCCTTTTATCTCCTCAACCAGCAACATAGATTTCATACAACCTCTGATATAAACTGGAAGGACCTTTGGCGCTTGAAGATCCACAAGCGCTTAAAAATCCATTTATGGAGAATCGCAAGTGAATGTCTCCCCTGGTTCTCCCAAAACGGTGCACCTTGCCCGCTTTGCAGGACCAGCTTCGATAATTTTGCACATCTCTTCAAAGATTGCATCTTCTATCGTGTTGCTTGGAGGGAATCACCATGGAATATTTGCCCTGAAGCAATTCCTTGCTTGTCACTGTCTGAACTTTTGAATTTTATTTTAAACCCCCCGGTTTCTATTGCCCGCATTTTGGTTGATTGTTTACCTTTCACCTTGTATGGTACCATCATCTTATATCATTTATGGGCTATGAGAAATGAAGTTCTTTTTGCAGGAAACACTACAAATCTATCTGATTGCCTCCGTCGTATCAAACATGCCATCAAGGAGCACAGTGACTATAAAGCTCCACTACCGCATTTTGAACTCAAAGCTGGACAATCACTGCATACACCTGAAACAAGCGATCTGTCAGACGATTGGACTCTCATCCACACCGATGCTGCTTGGACAACAGAGAGCTTCCAACCTTGCAGGAATCCGAAAACACCCCAACTCACCGATCACACATTCATGGATTTCCAAGGATGAAACCAAATCCCCCCTGCAAGCTGAGGCCAAAGCAGTTCTCCTGGCAATCAACTTGGCACTGGAAGATGGCTGGAGCAAGATTTGGATTCGATCTGATGCCCTGCTGCTTGTTGATGCCGTCATCTATCCTCACCACTCCCCCTGGGATATTAAAAGCATCGTTTCAGACATTGTTGGTTTACTAGCTTTTTTTAGGGACTGGAAATGTACTTGGATCCCAAGATTGGATAACACTCAAACACACGACTTATGCCAATATGGCAACAAGTCCAATTGCCCCCCTATATGTTTGAGGGTTATTCAATTCTCGATGTACCGCTACTCTCTTAATTTTAACCTTGATCTTACTTATCCAAAAAAAAAGTGGAAGGATGTCAGGGCAACTGAGATTATCGTCATTAAAAAAAAAGTTACAGTGTTTCTTCGTTGTTGAAAGTAGAAGTGATAATATTATATGTACAACCAAATTCTAAAGGGTTGTTCATGGTTGCAATTTCTTTAAGCCAAATAAGTGATAAGGATGCGACTGTTGGTTGGCACAAGCTCCTTTGGCCCCATCATTTGGTTTCCAAACGTTGCTTTGTTGCTTGGCTTGCAACGAGGAACAAGCTATCCACCTTTGACAGTGTTTTGAATTGGAAGGAGTCGAGTAGAACCCACCTGTGTTTAGGGCGTGGCATTGTGGAGGAAAGCACGAATCATTTGTTTTCTTGATGATCCTTATTTTTTCTGCTATAGTTTGGAGGAAATCATACTATGCTACTAAATGGTGAGAATAAAAAAAATAGAAGAAGTTGGGGGACTTTGAACTTTGATTAGGCAGTTGGAGGCTGTAAAGAGAAGGTTGTTAGAGAGCACGGTTGATAGCCTGGCTTGGAAGGCTCAATTAGATTGAGGAAATATATCCCAAATATTAAGTATGCAAATGAATAAAAATACGTACAAAAGGATATACTACGAGCAAAACCAATGAAGTCGTTACTCTTTTGAAATTCTCTAGAGTGATATGAGAGGAGTGAATTTATGCTAGGCATTTTGAGTCTGTTCGCAAAACTACCTGAGATATGGTACGCATCCATATTAACCCTTTCTAAATTGTAAAAATATCAGCTTAATATTCGGAAATTCAACGAATTTCAACTAATTCAGTTTTATTCGAGTCGACTTATTAAGGGGTAAAATTTTTCTAGTATGAATTTTTTCTATTCACAAAATTCGAATTCGAGACATTGTTTAAGGGAATAAGTGTTGAACCATTTGAATTATAATTAAAAGGATATTAAATTTAGCCGTTAGATAATAAGAATGAATTATATAATTTCTATCTTTTGATGCACGTTTCTTTCTGATTCGAACACCACATGCAAAAGACAACTGTGTGCCCCACATTCTGGCCCACTTTTGCAAGAGAACATACCACAACCTCACCTACAAACCTACAAAAGAACAAATTCATAAAATATTAATTATTTTGAACAACCATAGACAAAATAAATTAATAGGAAGGGGATTTCATGAGGTGGTATGGATCGAAAGGTCCTGGGCCAATTTTCCCGAGTGCCATTTTCTTGTTGCTTTAATTTCCCGTTTTCCATCTCCTTTTAGTCTCACCGATCTAAAATAATCAAATATAATATTACATTTATATTAAAAGCTGTAGAATGATATGAAAAATCGCGACCATACTATTTTTTCTGAAAATCTCAATTCATAATTGATTCATATGATTTTCCATGTCAATCACCAACTATTTGTGTATTGCCCTTTGGAAAAGAAAAATCTTTCTTAATTCGCAAAAGAGAAAGTTCTCTCCAAAAATAATTATATAATTTCGCTGAATACTCGTACCGCACCTAGTTAATAAATAAATTATAAATGGGGTTTTGAAGTAGCATTATAGTTCTCAATTTGGGACCTGAATGCGAATTTAACAGTCCCTTCCTCATACCATCCTATATCTCTTCTTTTCCGGTGCGCCGACTAATCGAGTCCGATCATTCTATTACTTTTAACCAACGGGCCTTTTAACAAAAAAAAAAAAAAAGTAGTGACAGTGGAACATGGATTCCAGTTCCACTCACCTTGCCCAGTTGCCGGTTTTCTTCCTTTCGCCCATAGCCAGCCATGTCCATGTCGTCTTCCTTTTCTCTCCTCTTTACCCACTCATTTCCCTTCTTCCCACCCAACCAAACTCCATAGCCTCTCTCTCTCTCTCTCTCAATTTCCCGAGACGAGAACTTTGGTTTTTCTGTATACCCACTGTCGATACTCTGGTTTGGCCGCTTCTCTTCAGCTCTTCTTCCCACTCACCCCCGATTCTCCATATTCAAGAATCCAACCCTCCGACCAAACCCAAGCTTTTCCTGCTTCATTCCTCTGTGCAGATTCCAACCCCCTTTTCCCTTTTCCCTTTCCATTCCATTCCACCCCTCATCACATGTCTTGGTACCCTTCCCCGTTCTTTCACTCCCTGCCGGTCGAGAGGGCCGGAGCATCCCTTTCCGCCTCTGATGCGGCCTCATGGAGAAACTCGCCAGTTCAAATGACCCCCTTTTGCTAGCTGTCTGATTTCGTCTTAGGGTTTTTGGAGCTAGGGTTTGCGCGAGAATGCCGCAGGGTGCTGGAGAAGATGGCGGCAAAGGGGCTCAGTACTCTTTCGCTATGGAGTACGATGGCCCCCCGGTGAGCTGCGACATTCCCCGGGCAGTCCCCATCAACCTCGGTCAAATTCCGGTGGCTGCGGTGGTTGCTCAGGTCTCGCTCGCTGAGAAGTTGTCCTTACCTGTTGTCCAACCCATCGTGGCAGCGGATTCGCTGGCCAAGAGGTTCCCCAAGAAGGAGATATTGTCGGATTCGAGGGTATCTCCTACTTCTGTGATTGACAACAGCCTTGAATGCACGTCGAAGGAGCTCGGACACTCGGAGAGCTCCACTGTCTCGCCGACCTCGGTGATTGTGACGGAGGAGGATAGGGGAAACGCTGACGAGCTGTCGGGTGAATTAAGCAGCTCTGGTGCATTAGAGTTCTCTAATGGCAAGTTTGTTTCCGGAGAATTGTCTGGTGCTGTTGCTGTTGCTGTTGATGATTCGAATGTGTTGGGTTCATCCTCGGTAAGTCATGAGCACTTGAACGGGTTGTTCGGTGGGGCTAGGAGCTGTACCAGCACCATAGAATTCTCGGATAGCTTTGATAAGTCTCGAGAAAGCTCGCATGTGTATAGGGTGCCAAGTGGTGACAAGGGGAGTGTAGATTTTAGCGATTTGAATCGGCCCGATTGGGAATCTAATGAATCTGTATTGAGCTTAGAATACCCGTCATCTCGGGTTTCATACCGTAGGACTGGGGATTGTAGTAATGAACTAAGTTCTGATGCTAGGCGAAATGTGGTTGTGACATTTCGGGATATTGAATCAGAGGATGCTCTTGATGAGAACTTCGGCAGGGTTGCGCAAGACAGTATTAGGGCCACTGGAGGCCTGCAGAGCCGGGGGAAGAAAGGATCTTGCTACAGATGCTTTAAGGGCAACAGGTTCACAGAAAAAGAGGTTTGCATCGTATGTAATGCAAAATACTGTTGCAATTGTGTACTTAGAGCTATGGGGTCGATGCCAGAAGGGAGGAAGTGTGTTTCTTGCATCGGGTTCCCTATCGATGAATCAAGAAGAGCAAACCTAGGAAAGTGCTCCAGACTGCTCAAACGGCTACTCAATGATTTGGAGATTAGACAGATTATGAAAGCTGAGAAGTTGTGTGAAGCGAATCAGTTAAGGCCAGAATACGTGTCTGTCAATGGGAAACCTCTGTGCCATGAGGAGCTCATTATGTTGCAGACCTGTCCAAACCCACCCAAGAAGCTAAAACCTGGGAATTACTGGTACGACAAAGTATCTGGCCTTTGGGGAAAGGTGAATACGATATACCTAGAAACTTCCTTGTTTATCTTCCACTTCTATATTAATTTTATCAATTTTGTTAACTGTGCTTGTTCAACAGGACGGTCAGAAGCCTTCGAAGATTATTAGTCCCCATCTTAATGTTGGGGATCCACTTAGAGCAGATGCTAGTAATGGAAACAGCCAAGTTTTCATAAATGGTCGGGAGATTACCAAAGTGGAACTCCGGATGTTGCAGGTTATAGTAGTGTCACATGCTCAACTGTAGTTATATATGGCAAATTTGAAGGCAAAATTAGGAAATTACTCTTCACTTTTGCAGTTAGCTGGAGTTCAATGTGCTGGAAACCCACACTTTTGGGTCAATGAAGATGGATCCTACCAGGAAGAGGGACAAAAAAACACCAAAGGTTATATTTGGGGCACGGTGGGGCTTTTGGATCTATCATCTCTGTTTCCTTTTTTTTTTTTTTTGGCTTAGCATTTAATCAAGTAGCTTGGTATATTGTTTTCCAGGCTGGAACAAAGCTCTTATGTGCTTTCCTGTCGCTTCCCGTACCTTCAAAATCATCAAATTCATATGGTGAACAAGCAAACAGCTTGGTCGGCAGACCAGTCCCTGATTACATTGGGCAGCAAATACTTCAAAAAGTCCTTTTAGTGGGGCACAGTGGGTCTGGAACAAGTACCCTATTCAAGCAGGTGAGTTTTGTCATAAGCTGTGAGACGCTGAAGATACATTACACTCGACATTCTAATTTTAAGAGAACTAATTAAATATTCTTAATGCCCTACCACATTATGCCACTTGTTGTATCTATCATAAATGGGATGGTGGGATGCGCCTTTTCTTTTGTAGTGTTGTTGTCAGTGCTTATATAATCCTCATTTGCTTTCTGTTCCGGTTTTAGAAATTTTCATAGGAATTGTTCTGTGCTAAGTTTTGGAAGGCTGGTGGTTGATGAATAGTGCCTATTACATAAATATCTACATGCCATTCTTGGCATCAGACTTGATTAATGCAAATTGTGGGTCAGTCTATATTGATGTTCCTAGCGCATGGCTATGTTGGTCCATTTTTCCTTTTATATTTTTGTTTTCTTTTAGGGTAGCATGAGGGAATTTATTTTATTATACGAAGCTTGACAAAAATTCCTTTTCCAACGCAAGGTGTGTTAATATTGCTAAAGTATTCAGATGGGGAATTTTGGTTAATGGTCTCATGCTATAAAGTTTTAGCTTTACTACTTTCTAAGCTTACAGGCTACAGGCTACAGGCTACAGGACTATCTATAGGTCCATTTAGTGCATTTTGCCTGACCATGAAAAACTATTTAACCATCTAGGGAAATAGAGCGGATACCATGAAAGGCCCTCCACTTTTGCATTTTCCTGGAATGGCTTGGGTATCAAAAACATTTCATGAGTGAAGAGACCTCTTATAATTTTACTTTGCATCGATTTTATCATTTTTTAGCCCTACTAAGAAAATTGCAAGTGAAGAATGCAGTCAGGATACACAATTATCATGAAAATTACGAATATGTATTGGGTTTTAGATTTTGTCTGAGCAGAAAGTTACGAGTGCTAGGCAAGTGTAGTCGTTTGAAGAGGGGAGGAAATGAATAGGCTTTTTAGTTGGGATGGAGAATTAAGAGTTCTTCTTTCCTTGTATTATAATTATACAATACAAATATAGCTCTATGTTTTCTGTTCCCTATGGTAAATTTCATTAATATTCCTTTAATTAAGTCTTATTACTTTGGAATTATATTTTTGGATCACTAAGACTTTCCTAATGTTTTAAATGATAAAGACTAGTCTCTTTTAATGATGCAAGTTGGTTAATTAATGAAGCAAAGTTGGGTAGATGACGTGTATTACGCAAATTAATTCAGGGGGTCTACCTTGTCAACTTTATAGAAATGTCTGGTTACAACTATGTGATTCAAAGTTATTATTTGATTCATTAGTGCTGTCTATATGTGTGTACCTCGGTCAAAGTAGTTAAAGCTATTGCGGCATCTCATATTCTTAAAGACTCAGTTAAGATAAGGCTGGTAGTTGATGAATACTGCCTATTACATAAATATCTACATACCATTCTTGGTATCAGACTTGATTAATGCAACTGTTGGTCAGTCTATATTCATGTTCCTAGCGCATGACCACGTTGGTCCATTTTTCCTTTTATATTTTTGTTTTCTTTTAGGATAGCAAATGGGAACTTATTTTATGATACAAAGCATGATGAAAGTTCCTTTTTCCATGCGAGGTGTGTTAATATTGCTAAACTACTCTTATATGGTGTCGTGCTAAAAAGTTTTAGCTTTACTACTTTCTAAGCTTACAGGCTACAGGACTATCTATAGGACCGTTTAGTGCATTTTGCTTGACCATGAAAAACTATTTAATCATCTCGTAGAGAAAAACTATTTGACCATCTAGGAGAAATCGAGCGGATCCCATGAAAGGCCCTCTCCTTTTGCATTATCCTGAAATGGCTTGGGTATCAAAAACTTTTCATGATAAAGAGGCCTCTTATAGTTTCACTTTGGTATCAATTTTATCATTTTTAGCCCTACTAAGAAAATTGCAAGCGAAGAATGTTTCATGATATGCAATTATCATGAGTAGTTACAAATATGTATTGGGTTTTAGATTAATTTCTTTTGTCCGCGTGAAAAGTTTCAAGTGCCAGGCAAGTCTAGTTGTTTGAAGAGGGGAGGAAATGAATTGGCTTTTTAGTTGGGATGGAGAATTACAAGTTCCTTTTTTTCGTGTATGATAATTATATATAACACAAATATAACTCTATGTTTTCCCATTTGCTCCCTATGGTAAATTTCATTAATATTCCTTTTATTGAATCTTATCACTCTAGGTATTATGTTTTTGGATCACTAAGACTTTACTGATGTTTAAATGATAAAGACTAGCATCTTTTAATTGATCCAAGTTGGTTAATTAATGAAGCAAAGTCGGGTAGATCAAGTTTGTTGCTCAAATTAATTAGGGGATCTACCTTGTCACTTTACGGAAATGTCTTGTTGTAACTATGTGATTTAAAGGATATTATTTGATTTGTCAATGCTGTCTATATGTTTGTACGACTGTCAAAGTAGTTAAAGCTATTGCGGCATATCATATTCATAAAGGGTCAGTCTGATAGATATGACATCATTCATGATTAGAAAGAAATCTCTGATGATCATAATATATGTTGATTCCAGGCCAAGATTCTTTATAAGGACAGTCCCTTCACGGAGGATGAGCGTGAAAATATAAAGCTGATTATTCAGAGCAATGTATACCGCTATCTTGGCATACTTCTTGAAGGTCGTGAACGATTTGAAGAGGAATGCTTGCTAGACATTGGCAAAGGTCAGGATCTTGATGGTGTGGAACCTTTAGGTAAGGACACTCAATCTGCCAATTGTAATTAATAAAATATTTGCTTGCAACTTTGTGATAAGAGACTTCCCATTTGTTCCTGAGCTACTGCAAATTGAGTGACCTCAATTTCTCCCCACATTGCTGGAGTTACACACTTACCTTTGTTGGTTTCCATATCTGACCCTAGAAATTTCTTCTAATGTTGCAATTAGGAGCTTTCTATTCTGAAATTACAAGTTTATCTCCACATTGATTAATGAAGAATCCAAATTATAATTGAACCTAATATCCCCAGTATTCTGTCTGTTGCACTCTGCAAACGCCTTCATCAATAAATCAAATCTAGGAGTTCTTTAAGGAATTGCACAAGGCACATCAATTTAATAGAGAAAGGCTTAGAACAGATCCCCTGGTCATATCAGGGCATCTGTAATTATTTGTCAAATGGCCTCCGAAATGGAAAAGTTCATTCTATGCAAGTTATATCAGGGCAATTAATTAATCGTCTAATGGCCCAAAAATGGAAAAGTTCATTCTGCGCAAGTAATAAGGGTTGTAAAAAGAGATGCTTTCTTTGTTTAAATAGCTATAGTAGGATAAGTGCAGTATCTTTGACTCAAAATAGTGTCTGTTAAACAATTTAAACATTATTAGATGATCTTGTTTAATGTATCAAATAATGGAAAAGGTAGTCTCCAGTATAAGGTCATTAGGTTCATAAAATAATCATCTTGAGAGATTCTCTTTCTGCAAAGGAAAGATATTCAATCCTGCTGTAAGGTTGAAAGGTCATTATTCCACTAACCCCCAGGAGTTGAAACAAATCCTGCTCCAGGATAAAAACTATCGCATGCCCTTACTGGCTACCATCCATAACCAAATCCTCGAGGCTGAATATATGGTGGCCATGACAATGTGTAGCTTATATACCTTTTTGGCTGGGTTGCATAGTGGAGGAATGAAAAAATTTGTGGCTTGGTGAACTCTGTAAGAGTTCTGGATAAGTTGCATGGTTTCTTCTTTCAATTTTGTTGCAACTTTAAACTTCTTACATTTTTTTCAATCTTTAAGACTTGGTACTTTCATATGTCCAGACGAATGACGCTACCATTGATGTTTGGAGATTCATGTTGGACTTTCCAATTCAATTATCAATTTTCAGAAAATTTTGAGGTTGATTTTGTTGAAGTCTTTTAGGTCCAATTGGAATTTGTCATTTGATGAGTTACCCATAACAAATTTTAGAGCCTTATATTAATCTGATCAGATATATTAAAATAGAGGTATATTATCTTAGTGTTCTTTCAGACACTGAATATGCATTAACCATATATTAACCATCCAGCATGATAGGAAATTAAATTCCAGTTCCATGTCGGACCAAATGAAATAGCCTATTGGCTTTTTTAGTTCCAATCTTCGGGTTCCTATCCCAGTTCGGCTTTTGGTTCCACATTACAAAGAAAACAGGCCCTAACTATTGACTGCATGATTCAAGCCTTTCTGTGACACAAATTTGCTTAATTCAGCGAAGATATGTAAGAAGCTTCAATACTTTGAGTGTTGTCTTTGTCATGAGTTTCAGGATTTATGATATGAGGATTGGAATGTTGAAACATTGACTGTTGTAGAGATACATTATAAAGAACTGCATCATTTGACTGCTGTCTTATAAAGCTTATATTGAGAGTTATCTGGGTTCCCATCCCTGTTCCTTTATCCTAATAGGGTAAGAAAATTGAATATGCTACTCTATGTGGTCTAGAGTAACGTGAAAGAATGGGCAGGACGTTAAAGTACTGTTGGTTTGTGACCTCCTGGACATTAAAGTTCAACTGGTTGAAAACTTCTTTTTCCTTTGAGGAATATCTTTTATTCTCTTCATCTGCCAACAATTTTATGCTAAGTAGTGCAGTGGTTTCTTTATGGTAACTTAGTAAAGTGACACGATGTGTGCATCTTGGGTAAACCTAAGATGCTTCGTCTTGCCTGAATTAAAAAGTTGCTGACACGAGACTTCTACGTTAATGTATAATTTTCTTTTTCAGGCGAGCTTCTAATATACATATATATACGGCTGTATAAGAGCATGCTAGATAGTCCACGGTGATAGAATGTGGCTCATTATTGCAATTCCTTCATCTCAATAATTTTCTTACTGTGGCAGGAAATGCTAATGGAAAACGTACCTACTCCATAGGGCCAAGGTTAAAAGCCTTCTCAGATTGGCTCCTCAAGGCCATGGTTGCTGGCAATCTGGAAGCTATTTTTCCAGCAGCCACTCGTGAATACGCCCCACTGGTCGAGGAGTTGTGGAGAGATCCTGCTATCCAGGGCACATACAAAAGGAGAAATGAGCTGGACATGCTACCAAGTGTTGCTAACTATTTTCTAGAGCGGGTATCATTATGGTTTCCTTCTTCTCCAGGATGGAATTATATTTTCAAAATATGGACTTAGGATATGCCCTCCTTTCCTTGCTTTGGCTTAATGAATGCTAACGCCATAATTGCAAGTATGAAACAAAATTTTCTGATATTGAATTCCAATGTGCTGAGCTTTTATGGTAACATCATAACGTGCTGAATATAATTGTAAGGGACCTCCATTTTTTTTTTCCATGGTCCTACTATAAAGTTGGATCCTTCATTTCAATCCCTAACGAATATTTAAGCTGGCCGACAGTGTTTAACTAAATCCATATTCAGCACTCTTTGTGCAATAATTTCGTTTGGGCCATCTACATGCACGGTTGACATTGGTACTTCCGTTAACCATTTTCCAAGCATTTCATGCAATTTGTTTCTTAGATACTAATGTCGAAAATTGGCTGATAAGGCGGTATAAAATTATTGCAGGAAATCCTTTTCAATGTTATGCACTTCTGCTGCTTATTCTCTGTTCCAGTGCAATAATCATTGTTAGCTGGTATCTTGGCTTTGTGAATATAGGCTGTTGACATATTGAGAGCAGACTATGATCCTTCGGATTTGGATATTCTACACGCGGAGGGCGTGACATCATCAAATGGACTCTCTCATGTTGAGTTCACTTTCCCCCAGTCTTCTTCTGATGATACCATCGATGCTGATGTCTCTGATCAGCATGATTCTCTGTTTAGGTAAGTACCAAATTTCTTCCTTAATTTTGAAAAGAAATTACCTAATGGTTTATATTTTAGATGTTATTTGTTTATTCTTTGATGGGAATACATAAAAGCCGTGGTACGAACTGGTGAAAACAAGTTTAAGGCTTGGAACAATAGAACACTCACTAGCTGATGGTATTAATTGTTGTTTTTATGGCATTAGTTTCGTGAGTGTAGCAAAAAGAAAGCATTATATCCTATGAAATCATAGATATCTGGTAAAACTAAAGAAAGTTGGGGAAACGAAAAGGAAGACAATATATTTTTTTTCCTTTTCTTTTTTCTTTTTTTGTAAAGTAAAGATGGGACTATAAGAGAAATAGACCTGCAGCCATCTATGTCTCTACCCATCTATCTCGAATGTGATAATTTCCCTCGTTTGCTAGGTATCAGTTGATCCGGGTACACGCCAGGGGCCTTGGTGAAAACTGCAAGTGGCTGGAGATGTTTGAAGACATTGGGATGGTCATATTCTGTGTCTCCCTGAGTGACTACGACCAGTACTCTATTGACCCCTGTGGATCCTGCACTAACGACATGCTCCTGAGCAGGAGACTCTTCGAGAGCATCGTAACTCACCCAACTTTCGAGCAGATGGACTTCCTCTTAGTACTGAACAAGTTTGACCTCTTCGAGGATAAGATTGAGAGAGTACCCTTAGAAAGCTGTGAGTGGTTTGACGACTTCCACCCAGTTGTGGGCCGCCATCGATCCAATGGCAACAGCATTAACTGTAACCCCACACTTGGCCAGTTGGGCTTTCACTATATTGCTGTGAAGTTCAAACGGCTTTATTACTCTCTCACTGGGCGGAAGTTGTACGTGTCAATGGTAAAAGGACTGGAGCCTGAAAGTGTTGATTCTGCCCTTAGGTATGCCAGGGAGATTCTGAAGTGGGATGAGGAGAGAGCCAACTTCAGCTTGAGTGGGTACTCCATGTATAGCACGGAGGTCAGCTCCTTCTCTCCCTGATTGTCGAGTTGTGGAGTTCTGGGGAGCTTGTAAATTCAAAGAGACCGTACTTTACTGTATATAATAGTGTCATGTAAATGTATGAAAAGGCAGTGGATATTATTCCTGAGATGTATTGTTCAGCTTGACCCAGCAGCGCCCTTCAGATAGAAATTGTTGGGGAAACAAAAGTAGGGAGGAAATTAGTTTTGACATTGAGTTGTAATGTTACATTTGTATAACCTTCTTGTTTCCGACGGTAGAAAGAACCGCATTCTTTTACTCTTAACTTTCAGTGGGGTTTGGAGGGTAAACACTTGAAGGTGTTTGAAAGGATTTTAAACATCTTATTTGATTAGTCCTCCAGTTTCTTTTTTCCTTCGGTCAGTCTTTAGTAAAGGGTTCAGAGGTTTTTGGCTAGTCTTTATTGACGGGTCTGATGCACTTTCAAAACCTTTTCCCTCCAAATACTTTGAAAAACCTATATGACAAAGTCCAAAATGGTAACCTTTATCCGCACATGCTGTAACATAGTCGACGATATCCATGACTGGATATGATCCTTTTTTGTTCAATCTGTTTTCGGCAGAGATTCCGAGATTCAGTGCCAGTGAAGATGCAAACTGAAGTGGGGGCATTTTCTGTCACTAAGTTTCAGAACAAGAGATAGAGCATGCTGGATCTCTGGTTGGTGCAGTATTGATTCCGTCTTGCTCAGGTGGATGCTTCCCTACATGTAGGGCTGATAAAAAAAACCGGCTGCTCTGAAAACCCCGATACGAACCGCCTTTACCTGCCCCGATTTTTCGGTATGGTTAGATCACGGTTCGGTTTCCTTTGTCTTTTTTGGTTATGGGGATGGGGATGGGTTTCAAAATCATAACCGTGAATATCCCGATCCACCCCAAGTTTGCATTATAATTAATTTTCTCAGCCCAATCCAATAAACCCATTAAGCTTTGCCTACAACTCATTACCCAGTGAGTCCTCATCAAAGCCCTTCAAAATCCTAGACTGTCCTCACTCCTGCGCTTCTTTGTTGCAATTGCAAACCCTCATCTTCCTTTTCAATGAGTGTCGCCTCTGCTCTGTGGTTACGCTTTAGTTCTCATTCTTCAAGCTGATGACGGTTCATTTCCTTTTTCCTTTTAATTTTCTTCCGCCTTAGCTAATCAACAAAGGCCGTTGGTTCTCGGGGACGGGTTCTGAAATCCCTGAACCGATGAAAGAGGTGAACCGTAATTTTATCCTGAAACCACCCCAAACCGAACCATGATCAGCCCTACCTACATGTGAAGTGCATACTAGTTCCGGGCAGGTTGTCATTCACTCGTTGGAAATAAGCATTAGTTTTCCCGCCTTCAATGGTGGCAATGGGCATTTGCTTTCTTTTCTTGGTGGACCACTTTTTTCCTAATACCACGATGTGTGCTCAACCTATTAGTTGAGATCAATCCTCGATTTGATACTAGTTTGGCCTTATCCATGAGATGCTTCCGTGCATTTTGAACTTCTACACTATAAGTAGAATCCGCCCATTGAGAGCTCTGTTTACTGTAAACTAGAATCTGGTGGTTTCACGGATTGATTTTTGGTTCCATTGATTGATAGGAGTGGAATGCTGCAGTTTTGGCAAGGAAAAGTCATTGCGTAGTAAAATTCGACTCCCAGTCTGAGTTGCATTTGTGATTCAATTACACTAATAATATATTGCCTAATCGTTTTTGGTTTCCTCACAGGTTTTACCACTTGTATTTGTGCACCGCGCAAGAGTTTGGTTTACCCGGGAGACGGTGATGACTTCAGTGGCTACATAGAGATAGCCCTATGCCAATATTTTCCGAAAGACGGTGTTCGGTGCAGTACTAGTGACTTCCTCTTTCAGCTCTCTGTTCGTTCTCTTTTCCTATTGATCCTCTTCCATCTTTGCAGTTGAAGCATTTGGTATCCAGATTAACGAGTCTGCCTCCATTGCATCGATCACTGATTGGCCAGATTCGAGCGTGAAAATACGAGTAAGAAGAAAAGTAGTTGCTTGTAAAATTTACCGTGAAGGCATTATTTATATATGGATTCCGTTCCATTCTTTTCCCAGAAAATCATAACCTGCGATCCGGTTGTGGTTTCTAGTCACTCTCTCATCTTACAAGTTCATCGACAAGCAGGCTGAGATCTCGACAAGGTAAATGAATTCATCGACAGTGTCTCAACATGAAGACCATGCATATACTGGATCGAATTCGAAAGAGATATATGCAGATAATACGTCAAGAAGAAAACGTCTACTGCTCTTTTTATGTTTGCCGTGTACGCTGCTCATCAACATGAAAAAGTTTATGGGTCCAAGGATTGCAGTTGTTATTCTGGAAGGTGTTCAACATTATTGCACAATATAATATTCCCATCGTTCATCTTAGTAAGCTCCATAATTAATCAGTTGATATATTCATCTTCGCAAATCGCATTATTAAATCGACATTATTAACCCTTTTTTTTCTTTTTAATTCCATGCACATAATCTGCGGGAGATCTGCTGTTGTTTATTTTAATAGTGGACTTCTCTTATCTTTAATAATCAGCCCACAATTATATCTCCCATTGGAATGCTGCCATCACCAACCGCTAGAGATCAAAGTGTTTCAATTGAAATTCTCCTTCGGCACACAACCTATGTCAATTCTCAAACGTTTTCAAATCCACTAATCTTACTTTGTGCCTGCCCTATTTTTCCGGATAATGCTTGATTAAATAATGGATTAATAAATAAATTTGATGATCTGTCAAGCTTCTTCAATTATATATATATATATATATATATATGTCTCTTACAAATTGACCTTCATTTGATCTAATAATAAAGGTCAGAGGAAGCATTACCAAACAGTCGCCTCACCTAGTAAATTCATCATGTATAATAAATTATAAACTTGTTTAATTGAGTACGAGCTACTGAAGGCGACAATCGATAAAATATTTTCTTTCCGGCGTCATGAGGACGTGATTTTACTGAACTCATATAATAAAGGGGATGCTCGATATGATTTGACTAATTATAGGATCCAATATATACAGGGAAAACAATAATGCCTCAAAAAGTTGTGGAGTGGAGTGTGTTAGGTTTCTTGTGATTCCACTTCCTTTTTTCTTTTTTGATGATTTTTGTTTTTGATGGATTTGTGATTCCACTTCCTATGGAGAGTACAGATCTCTACCTTTTCGTTTTTGTTTCTTTTGAGAAAGCAGCTTTGCATTACCATTTATCACTACGACCAGATCCTAACAAAGATTTCTCCACTTCATTAAAGTTCAGATACACCCACTAGGGCAGGAGGAATCCTAATTGGATTGTCCATGTATTCATATTCGAGCTCCTCCGCAATTAAAGTTTACGGTAGTCGACGCAGTCGAATTTCTGTCGTCATTTGTTCTGCCGTCTATCAAAAAGCTAGTGCGGTTAACAAATAACTGTAATACGTTAAACTCACTCTTGTGGAAAGAACTTCTAGGCATATGTATGGCCCTCAAATTCTGCTATAAGTAGATGGGTGCTTTCGCTCGTACACATTCCATTTTTAGAAACGTCTCTCAAATTTCCCCTTCTCTCCAGTCGATACTTAAGTAACAGAGGATTAAGACGGGCCATAACCCCCGATTTGACTTCTCCGCGCAGTTTCACGTAGTTAAGTAAGTATTATTGAATTGAAGGATGCATATTTCGATGGTCACCCAAGGAGGTCACATCTGTCAGTTGTCCGCAATACAGATACAACTACACCAACTGCAACCCTGTGGACAATAGACGGTTGTTGTCCATAATATAGAATAGCTTCAACAAATCAACTGTCTATGTGATTTCAACCATCAAAAAATTGATTGCATTATACAACTGATTGCACTATAAATTTTTCCGAATTGTGTTAAGGTATAATAATTTTTTAACTCGTAGAGTATCTGTTTTATTTATTTATTTATTTATTTATTTGAAGGCACGGAAGAGGAAATAGGTATGAACATACTTACCAACTCTATGGTTTTTGTCTCCTTTTTTATGCCTTACCCTACTAACTCTATTAAACCAAAGAAATAGAGTTACAAAAAAATATATTGTTTGAGTTTTTGTCGTTCACTTTAAATGATAGTTATGTCTCTAAACATTCTAATTGGATGTTACATGGCCAAATCACTGAATAATATTCACGGAATATTTGCTCATAATTGCATTATGTCAGTCTCATGGAGCAACAAAATCGATCGGAATCCTAACTATGCACAATGGTGTGAACTATTCCACCTTACCATGGGGAAACAACGCTCAATGGGTTTGGCCCAGTCATGATTATCCATTCAAACGAAAAGGACCTTTTGGCTTTTGCCTTTATCCTATTTTCTGCACGTTTAGTGTCATCCATTTGATCATTTAAGTCTGATATATAGGACGGGCACTCGATTCATGACAACATATATCCTTCAGGTTACCTTGGACCATAATTCGTGAAATTTGATACAACATGTGTAATTAAATTAAACGTCGATTTGATCTTCTCGAGTTAACTCATCAGATACTGTTTGCCATCATGTCCTCACAGAAAAAAACAGGACAATAGGCCAAAGTGACTTGGTCCTTGAAGTTGGCCAAACCAAGTCGAATCTTGCTACTTTTTATTTTCCACTTGCTTTGGCCAAATATTAGAATAATGTGGTTCGAGATCATACCATAACATATTTGCTGAAGAAATAGAAAAAAAAAGAAAAAAAGGGATAACTGATTTTGCAAATGATGATATGATATGATATGGCTTCGATCAATGCCAAAATTCCCAGAATGGACAAAAGCAATTTTTGGAAGGATCCTTCTGAAATTTAGACAAGATACATTGAAGCTCTTCACTGAATTTTGTCTGTTTAGATTTTGTTTCAAGAATGACAAAACTCCAAAAGAATTGCTACCCTACAAACTTTTAACAATTAAAGAAATGATATTTCAGCATATTTATTTTTTCTTGAACTATGATGACTTCAAATTGTACTAATATGGTCACTTATGAATTTTCCCCTTTACAAACGTTGGACTGACCACACCTATAAGAATGATCTGACGACTGATGAGTACTCTCCACAAGCCCCCGCCCGAGTCTTTGGCAGGGTTGCTAGAGGGAGTACACCTCCGCAACGATGTCAACAAACTTCTAAGTGAACATCTGTTCAAAGGTCTGGATTTGAAGGACAGCTCAAGAAAGGAAAATACAGGAGGTCAGTCGAGCAATATTTGCGAAGACGAGAAACTATATCTTTTCTTGGAACAGTCTGCCGTCGACATAGAGTTTAAATTAGCCGAAATTTACCCGAAGTATTGAATCATTCTACGCAATTATTCCAAAGAGAAAGGATCAGTCTATGGAATTTGACACAGCTCGAGAGAAGCTAATAAATATTTACATGCTGAACCAAAAACTGCTAACTGTGTAAAAGCAAAAAGACTGTTTCCTTAAGTTCTGCTAAAGGATACAAATTTCTTTTCCAGAACCAAACCAACTCTACAGTAATCAAGAAAAAGGAGAACAAAAATACATTAAACACAAACTTCCAACGAACATCATGAATTAACAAATTCATCGCTTGCTAGGGTCTTGCGGATGACCCGGGCAAAAGAATCAGCTCCACAGCTGCGAAAACATTCCGCCTTCTGTGCTCTTTCCCTCTCCCAAATTTTACCTGAAAGTTGATTGCTTGCAGTGCAAAAGGAATCGTCAATTCTTTTCTGAGCTCTCACGCCTCTGATTCTTCTGCAACAGTTGGGAGCTCTCCTTCTCGGGCGAATCCCGGGTTGAGAAACTTCGCAACAAAAGCCCACAACTTGTAGACATCCTCAAAGTTGCTCAGGAAACCGAGAGAAGCTGTTACAACCTCGATCCTGACAAATGCTTTCTTCTCACTGCTATTACGACTGCCATTCTCCAACGGTCGCAACACGGTCGTTTCCTCGAAACTCGGACCCCCATGTTGGTGTCTTGAGCTCTCGACAACCTGTATGTGACTCAAAAACCCAATTCCTACAGAGATCCCTTCCCTTTCAGCAAGCCTCTGAACTAGCTCTGGGCTGACAAGTCCATTCTTGCTCCTATCCCGAATATTGAAGGCAACAGCTGCTCCTCTCTCGTACTTTATCTTCGGACCGTAGATGTACACGAGAGTCTCCCCACCATTGGGCAGCCTCAGCTGCAGCAGTGATGCGACTAGCCAATTGATTAAGAACCGGAGCCGACTTGAAGTCTTATTTAGGCCCAACTCGTTGATGTGATCAAGATGCCAACACGAGATCTCAGGTTCTTTTCGGTCAGAGTCTAGTTCATCTCCATACTCACCCTCACTGCTGTACTCTTCATCCTCTGCACCATTTGCAGATACTTCTCCATGCTCTGCAGTGGTGATCACCTGGTCGCCTCTGTGATTGTCTTCTGTTGAAAAGGATACTCTTCTTCCCCGGTTTATCTGCTCACTCTCCTCCACCCCGAAGAACCGACCACCACCAGCATACCGGTTTGTCCTTCTACTCCTTAACAGCCTAAAGTCGGCTTCTGTTTCTCTCCTTATTGCACTCTCCTTCTGACTACATTCATTCATAAGGTGGGAGTCACCTGTAGCAGGTTCCGGCTCCTCTTTTATCTCGTCAATATGTCTGAGTCGATCAGGATCATGGAAAGCTGATTGTACTGCAGCATCAAAGGAGAGAGCACCACGGGTATGGTCATCACCATTGTCAAACAGAGGGCTTCCGTGGACCTTTGATGAGGGTTTCAGAAAGAGTTGCCTCTCTTTCTTCCTGCCATTCATCCAAGTCGGCGTTAAAGGGGCACCATTATCGTTCCCTACAGGAGATTGACCTAAATCAATCCAGTATGAGTAGTCCGATGACCCATTTTCACTGAACACTGGACTCTTCATCATGTCCCCAATAGAGATGCTCCCACTCTCCTCGAAGCAAGTGCTTGCCCCATCCCTATCAGAGATATTCCCATCATTCATCTCAGTCTCAAACACATCCTTCACCTGGGCAGAAGTGTAGAGACCTGAGAAGGCAGGGAGCTGCTGCCCTGCCCGAGCCTCAGAGGCATTATTATTATTACTAGCGTTACAATCGCCATTCAAAGCAGCTTCATCGTCAATGCTGGGAATTCCTTCCAAGCCGTCCATGGAATCGCCTAGATAAAGAGGGAACTCGGGGGTTATCTTCACCATTCCTGAACCTGTAGCACCCGACTGATTCTGAAGGCTTCCCATGACGGATTTCTTGATGAGAAGGCAACCAAACCCACTAGGGTCGTAGCCAAACACCCTGTAAAATGATGTGACTATAAAATCAGGCCGGAACAGGGAAAGCCCGAGGGAATCCATGTCCTTGGGACCCAGTGCGCCCGCATCAAGCAAGACATGCCAGTTGTTCTGATGGGCTAGGGCCATCCACTGGTATGAATACTTAGCCCCTGAGACCCTCGACTGGACAGGAAACACAAACAAGCCGACAGCAGAAGCCTTCTTCCTCTTCTTTTTGTTCAGTATCTGCTTCCTTAAATCAGTTGAACAGGGCTGAAGCGTGGGCCACTTGAACCATGCATTATTTACCTTTGCGCCCTTCTCTCGGGCACTCTGGGCCATCCAATTAATAGACTGGCTCTCATGGTCAAACATGGTCAACAATCTCCGATTCGTGTGAAAAGGGTAAGCATCAGACAGTAACTTAAATGCCGAGCCTCTGCTCACTGTGAAAACAAGGCCGTACTCATTCTCGGGTATGTTCAAGAACTCCATAATTCTGGTCTTAATATCGTACTCCGCAGTTCCTCTCTCACCCCCACCATACAGAGCATGATTACTCAAGTTTGCAGTTATCTCAGACAAGCTAAATGTGGAGGACTCCCAGTAGTGGACACTCTGGAGGTACGAGAACAACCCAAAACCACAGAAGTCAAGGCATACCTTCGGGAACAAGTGGGAGTACTCATTCGCCCGAAGCTGATCAATCTTCTGGGAAGAAGAATATGATGGGTACATCGCCAGGAACTTGGAGGCAGCTTCTTCAACATTGGGAATGGAGTCTTCAGAATCGAACGTGGTCCCGGCAGCCTCGGCGGTGGAACGGAGGAAGAATCCCTGGCACTCGAGCCGGGCAAGCGTGCGGGATCGCCCTGCAGCAGCTGCAGGCTCATCCTCGCTAGCGGGTGAGTTGAAGACGATTTCCAGGGCTTTGGTGAGAGACCCAATCTCAGAGGCCTCTTGAATGGCCTCCCTCAGCTTCCTCTCCCTCGAACCGCCCGAGTAGCCCTTCGCCTCGATGGGGGTTGGACCAGGCCCATCTCGGTTTTTACTTTTCTTGTCGAACACTATGGCTGCACAGTGTGCTAGGGGCTTCCATGAAAACCAATTCATCAAAGCTTTTCAACCGACAGACAGACAGACAATGGAACTCTTTCTACCTCAAGCGACAAACTTGATTTAGCCCATCTAACAACAATACCCCACCCTCTCACAAGCTCCTCTGGTTTGAACAGAAACCCTAGTCAAAGTCTCTAAAAGACACACAAAGCCGCACCCGCAAAGGCTTTGAAGCAGATCAAACAAAACCCCCAATTCCAGCAGAAACCTGAACTTACAACCCGAGAAAAGCTCGACCCAGGACAAAAAATCAAAGGGTTTAATCCAACTAAAGAAGAAGTGATTTCAAGATTAAACCACCGAGCAATCGAATCAAAGAGAGAGACGGACGAAGTCAAAGGGCTCAGCTTTAAAGTTTTCAGATCCACGAAATCTGCAAAAGGGACTTTCACAGACGGCGACAATCAACACAAAGACGAGAGAAATGGGTCCATATAGTAGAAGAAGGAGGGCATATACCCCTCTCTGCCTTCCCACCTCTGCCTCCGACACGACGAACTGAGATAGCCCCAAAAAGCACCGATCTTTCAGCTCCAGAGATACTCCAAAACCCTCCCGACTAACCCCGGATGCTGTCGCGTATTATCAGCAGTAGCGAAGAAGCTCCGTTCTACATTGACCCAATAATTCATCCCCCACTACTGTTCTTCCACCATAAAAGAGAGCTCTCTCTCTCTCTCTCTCTCTCTTTCTCTCTCTGCCTTGTTTGCTGGACTGTGCTGTTCAGAGAAGGAAGGAAGGAAACCCATTGACTTTCCGAATATATGATTTCCCACATCAATTATTAATATTATGATCTAATAACTAAAAATGTAAATGTAAGGTGTCAATAATTTAAAAATATGTTTATTCAGCTTTGATTAATTTTTAAAATTTAACAAATGGGCATTGCCACTGCCTTTGCTTTGCTGTGTGGGCCCGCCCTTCCTGTAGTCATGGCTGAAAGTCAATCAATCAAACCCTTTAATGAAAAGCTAAAAACTCACTGTCCAAAGTAGGCAACTGCCCTCCTCCCCTTGTATTCCTTTTTCTTGTTTCCTCTTTGTTTTAGGCTATGATTGGATTAAGGGATTGGGAGGAATTAGGAGGGGGTGGGGAGGGGTTGAATTATTTAACCGGTATTTATTTTAAGGGACGGGGAGGGACTAGAAGGGATTAATTATCCCTCCAAATTTCACAAAAATTCAGGGAGGAGTAGGATTTTTAAAAAATTTTAATTTATGTGAAAAGATTAATTTATTCATCTATCTTCACTAATCTTATAAAAAGATAAAGAACAAAAAGTATTTTCATCGAAATAATCCCTTCTCATCCCATCATTTTAATTTTCTATCCAAACATGGGGTAGACTATCTTAATCCACCCTTTCCCATCCACAATATAATTTTTCTATCCAAATATGGGATTCATTATACTTCCATTCCTCTCCCTTTCCCCACCCTTCCTTATCCTCCCTTTCCCTCCCCTCCAACCCATTATATCCAAACAAGTCGTTAGATTTCCCTTTATTTATATTTTGGGTTAATTCCAATTCACTCCCCAAGTTTTTGTACCATTCTTCCACCATCTAGTTTTTCATTATTCCACTTTGGCCCCTTAGTTTCCGATCACGAATTCAGTAAGTCATATGGAAACGAGAATTTAGTTCAATTCCCTCGTTGGCCAAAATTTGACGATTTTTCCATGCATTAATATTGTTGATGAGCATGTTTTTCTTCTCCCTTGACTATGGTCAATAATTTATCCATATACCTCAATTTATTTGAGTGCGTTTAATAGTTATATCCAAATCAGAGTTAGATATGTTCACCAAAAAAAAAATAGAGTTAGATGTCACATACTCGCTACTACAAACGAGATCATTAGTCTTACTTCTATTCACTAGTTTTTCACTAAATCCATTCTTTGTTTTTTTTTCCCTATGGCTAGGGCTATTTCCACCCGTTTTATAGCTAATCCACCCCTTTTTTTATTCGTCTTACTAAAGTGCCCCAATACTTATTAATTACAATAGGTAATATGGATAAAAACCCCTTAAATCACTCTCTAAATTTTCATCTCTTCAATTCTTAATTAAATGCATACAACGTACTTTCCATTTGAACAATTTTCCTCTATTTACTCTAAATATCCACTACTTCAAAATAATTATATATATATATATATTACTTTTGTCCAACATATAAGCAAAAAAATATAATTTTAGAGATATTTTTAACTTGTATACACTAAATAAACAAAAAAAAATATAATATTACTCATATAACCCGAAATCTCACTTATTTAGTATTACTTTTGATGCGATTCCCGTCAAGAATGACAAAACCCGACAACAAAAAGGATCCCAAGATCGTTCTATAATCAGAATTAATTGACAAACTTTCGACCCGTTGTTTATGACATAAACAAGAACCTTGGTATAATTGATCTCAACCCATTGTTTATTGTGAAACAATAACCTCGGTATAGGAAGACGCCATAAACGGTGGTAGAAATCCATTTGATAAGTCGATGATAAACGCCACAGAAAATTCCAATAAATTCGAATTAGTTCTTCAAGAACCAAAGAGAATACTCTCACGATTTTCTGAATGTTCATTCTTTTAAAAATTGACTAAGATGAGTAGATATAGACTAAAACTAATCCTAATTTGGCCATATCTCCTCGTAAAGTAAGGAAAATAAAATCTAAAGTATCTATAGAGATATGACTTAATCTATAAAGATATGAAATCTAAATATTTCTAGAATATCTCCATGAGATTTAGACTTCAAACAAATCTGATGATATCTTCTCTTGATCCTAACAAATATTCTAGAAACTTCTAGAAAATGGCATTATAATGGGATTAATCCTCTGCATCATAAACTTGGCTGGAATCTTCTAGAACTTGAATCATGTTGATGCATCTTTGTTGATCACGTGGTTCATGTCCAATGAGCCTCCACGAATTTACTTGACCCCAAACCTCTTGAATCAGGCCGTTGAGTTCATCTTTAAACTTTTTTACTCGTGCTCGCGTAACCGGTCCAATTGGAACTTGAACTAGATTCCTTGAAGTCGTGCTACGATTTACATCATTCCCCTCCTCTTGAAAAAGATTTGCCTTCAAATCATCACCTACATGAAAAGGAAGCAAATCAACAACATTAAAAGTAGCACTTACATTGTATTCACCAAATAAGTCTAGTTTGTAAGCGTTGTCATTGATGCTCTTTAGGACTTAAAAATGACCATCCCCTCTTGGAAGCAATTTGGAATGTCTTTGTGCCGGAAATCTCTCTTTCCTCATATGCAACCAAATCCAATCTCTGGGTTCAAAAATCAGCTTATGACGCCCCTTGTTGGTGTGTTTTGCATAATGCTCCGTTTTTTGCTCAATGTTGAGTCTTGCTTTCTCATGAATCTGCTTGACAAATTCGACTTTCCTTTTGCCATCTAAATTAACACGCTCATTCAAAGGTAAATGAGATAAATCCAATGAAGTTAAAGGATTAAATCCATACACAATTTCAAATAGTGAAAATTTAGTAGCAGATTGAACAAATCTGTTATAAGCAAACTCAACATGTGGTAAACACTATTCCCATGTTTTGATGTTCTTTTTAATGATTGCCCTCAACAAAGTAGACAAAATCCTATTTACTACTTCTATTTATCCATCAATTGTTGGTAACAAGTAGTAGAAAACAATAGCTTAGTACCTAACTTACACCACAAAGTCTTCCAAAAATAGCTCAAGAACTTAGCATCTCTATATGAAACAATTGTTCTACGCATGCCTTGTAATCTTACAATATTCCTAAAGAACAAATCAATCGTTTTGTGGCATGAAATAAAATGTGTCATCTTATAAAATTTATCAACAACTATAAAAATTGAATCTCTCACATGTTTAGTCCTAGGTAATTTTAACACCAAGTCTATTGAAAAATCAATCCAAGGCTCACTGAGAATAAGTAAAGGAGTACATCGACCATTGGGCTATACTCTGAATTTAGTTTGCCTGCATGTGACACATCTACCACAAATTCTCTCAACATCTCTTTTCATATGTGGCCAATAGAAGTGTTCTTGCAAAATAGGTACGTCTTTGAAACTCCAAAATGTCTCATTAACCCACCATGAGATTCTTGCACTAATAACTCCCTCAATGAACATTTAGGCACACATAACTTATTCTCTCAAAACAGGAACCTATCATGCCTAAAGAACTTACCACAAGGAGTTTCCTCACAAGCCCGATATTCCGCACAAAATTCACTGTCATTAACATATAAATTTTTAATATACTCAAAACCAAGCAATTTTGCATCAAGTGTCAAGAGTAATGCATAACTGCGATAAAGTGCATCGGCAACCACATTCTCATTACCTTGCTTATATCGAATGACGTATGGAAATGTCTCAATGAACTCCATCCATCGAGCATGTCTTTTGTTTAGCTTGTGTTGGCCCTTCAAGTGTTTCAAGGACTCATGATCGGTGTGAATCACGAACTCTTTAAGCCATAGGTAATGATGCCACATTTCTAAAGCTCAAACCAATGCATACAACTCCTTATCATAAGTTGGGTAGTTTAAGGCTACCCCGCTAAGTTTTTCGCTGAAATAAGCAATTGGTCATTCCTTCTGCGTAAAAACTACACATATACTAATACTTGAAGCATCACATTCAATCTCAAACGTTTTTGAAAAGTTAGGTAAAGATAATAAAGACGCAATGGTCAGCTTCTCTTTGATTAGCTGAAACGCCTTCTCTTGTTCTTCTCCCCATCTAAATCCAACGTTCTTCTTGATCACTTCAATAAGTGGTGCGGCTATGCTACTAGAGTCCTTCACGAACCGCCGGTAAAAACTAGCAAATCCATGAAAACTACAAACATTACCTATACTTGTGGGACACGACCACTCTTGGATTGCACGTACCTTCTCTTCATCAACCTGTATACCTTGTGCACTAACAACAAATCTCAAAAATACAAGTTTATCGGTGCAAAAAGTACATTTCTTCATATTAGCAAATAACTTTTCCTTCCTAAGCACATCTAAAACAGATTTCAAATGTACCTTATGATCATCCAAGATTTTGCTATAAACGAGTATATTATCAAAATAGACAACAACAAATATGTCTATAAATGCACGCAAAATATGATTTATAAGTCTCATAAAAGTGCTCGGACCATTAGTTAAACCAAAAGGCATAACTAACCATTCATACAAATCATATTTTATTTTAAAGGCATTTTCCATTCATCTCCTTCTTTCATTCTAATCTAATGATAACAACTCTTTAAATCCATTTTAGAAAATACACAAGAACCATACAACTCATCTAAGCGATGAGTGGGATGACATACTTTATCGTTATGTTGTTTATTGCTCGGCAATCAACGCACATTCTCCACGTCCCATCCTTCTTAGGTACGGCGCATGGGCTCATGCTCTCCCTCATGTACCATTTCTCCAACAACTCACTTACCTACTATTGAAGCTCCTTTGTCTCCTCAGGATTGCTCCTATAGGCTGGTCGGTTTGGACTTGTCACACCGGGAAAAAAATCAATTTGATGTTCAATCCCTCGGATTGGAGGTAACCCATGTGGTGTTTTCTCGAGAAAGACATCATCATACTCCTGCAAAAGAAAAACAACAGAACTAGGAAGAGCGATGTCAAGTTCGTTAGTGTTGAAAAATGCCTCTTTGTACAAAAGTACAATCATCAGCTGATTTGAAAACATTGCTCGTTTAATTTCACTCATTTTTGTATAGAAGTTATTTTATTTTCTCTCTGATTTTTCTCTCAATGGCCGAATTTTAATTTTCTTTTTCTCTCATTTTTCTCGGCCTCTCTCTGATTTTCACTCTTTTTCTTCTGTTTACTCTCTTTCTTTTGATCACTCTCTTTTTGCAATCTCACTTGATCCTCATATACTTGTTGCGATGTCAATGGTACAAGAGTGATTGATCGTTGATTAAGTACAAATGAGTATTTGTTTGTAAAACCATCATACTTCACGCACCTATCAAACTGCCATGGACGCCCTAGCAACAAGTGTCCTGCTTGCATTGGTATTACACCACACAACGCTTCATCTTTGTATTTACCGATTCGAAATGCAACTAATATCTGCTTGTTCACCCTTATCTCACCACTATCATTTAACCATTGCAATTTGTACGGCCTAGGGTGCTTCAACGTGGATAGTCCCAATTTTTCCACCATTGTTGTGCTTACGACATTAGTACAACTACCACCATCAATAATCACACTACATACCTTGTCTTTGACGTAGCACTTAATGTGAAAGATGTTCTCTTGCTGCACTCTTCAACTTGTTTTGTTTGCAAGCTCAATGCTCTCTTTGCCACCAATGTCAATGCATAAGGGGCTAAATATTCATCCTCGGAAACGTCCTCCAATAGGGGCATGTCATCGATGTCGAAATTTTCATTGTCGGCCACAATTTCACCATTGTCTCGCATCACCATGACCTTCCTGTTTGGGCATTGACTTGCTATGTATCCCCTACCTTGACATTTAAAACACTTAATCTCACGATTCCTGGAGGTAGAAGTGTCGGTTTTACCTTGAGGAACGTGACTAATTGCTTCTTGCTTTTGCTCGGTTTTTGACTTCGACGTGGATTACTTCTCATCTTTCTTCCATTGATTCGGTTTCCAAGTGGATGTGCTTGGACTTTGGCTTGCACGTGTATTGCCCCTCCTCTTGAATTGGTTCTCAATTTTTATGGCCATGTGTACTATATCCTCAAATTCCACATAATGTTGTAATTCCACGACATTTTAAATTTCTCGGTTCAATCCCACCAAAAATCTTGCCATAGTAGCTTCCCGATCCTCCTCTACATTTGCTCTAATCATGGTCATTTCCATCTCCTTAAAATATTCTTCTACACTCCGATTACCTTCCCTAAGACTGCAACTTATTATACAACTTCCGGTAGTAATAATTAGGAACAAATCGCTTCCTCATCACATTTTTCATTTCCTCCAACGTATCTATAGGTGGCTTTCTATTTCTTCGCCTATTTATCACAAATTGATCTCACCAAACAATTGCATAATCCGATAATTCAATGGCTGCCAATTTGACTTTCTTAAACTCAGAATAACTATAACAATCAAATACAAACTCTACATTTTCCTCACATTCAAGGTATTCTTCGGGATCACTCTTTCCTTGGAACGATGAGATTTTCATTTTAATACTACCCAAGTTATTGTTTTTCGGATTCCAAGATTCTTTAAATCGCCTTGCACGTCTCCTATTACTAACAACCAAATCCTGATCATATTCTTCAACAAAACTAGCCCAACAATTCTCTTCATCTTCAACCATCAATTCCCTCGGTTGAACTCTTTCCCTCCTACGCGTATTAGGAGCGTTTCGTGACTGCTTCACACGTGTGTTCTCTATCTGATTTATCCGTTCATGGACCTGCTCCAACTCCAACCTCATCACACGCCTCATCTCACTCATCATGGCCTCCATAAGTACTTTCGGATCAGCCAATTCCGTAGCACTTTCGAGAATACTCTTAGAACTGTTGTGAGACATGATTACTGCAAAATAAAGTTAGAAAGAAATGACCTCACAATTCTCTCCCTTACATGTTTATACTCAAGAATGTGAATTACTCTACACTCATGTTTTCACTAAAAAAACAAACGTGGCTTTTAACCCTCTAATATTCTCACCACTATTGCCTTTTTCCACTCGATAATTCTCTTTCAGTTCTTTTGAAACAAAACAAACAATACTTCAAAATTTCCAGCAGCAATTCACAAAGAAATCATCAAGAAAAATTAATGGTCAAAGGAAATTTAATGAAGAAAGGAAACAAGAGAAAAGGCAACTACTATGAAGGATGTAATATATCAGAATGTTATATGGATTGAAAGAATTTGGAACCAATTAACAACGACAGTTTCTTTCTTTTCTTTTGATCCTTTTTTTTCAGCTCTATTTTCTTTTGCTCGATTTTTTTTTATTAATAATTATCCAGAAAGAACAAACTTGACGAAACGAAACTCAGCAAATTGAAATGAAAATGATAGGATAAACCTGATTTGGAGCCTGATGCTTTGATACCAAATGATGCGATTCCCGCCAAAAATGACGAGGCCCGACAACAAAAAGGATCCTAAAATTGTTCTATAATCAGAATTGATTGACAATTCTTCGACTCGTTGTTTACGACATAAACAAGAATCTTGGTATAACTGTCTCAACCCGTTGTTTATTGCGAAACAAGAACCTCGATATAGGAAGACACCACAAACGGTGATAGAAATTCGTTTGATAAGTCGATGATGAATGCCACGAAAAATTTCGATAAGTTCGAATTAGTTCTTCAAGAACCAAAGAGAATACTCTCACGATTTTCTAAATGTTCCTTCTTTTAAAAATTAATTAAGATGAGTATATATAGACCAAAACTAATCCTAATCTGGCGATATCTCCTCGTTAAGTAAGGAAAATAAAATCTAAAGTATCTATAAAGATATGAAATCTAAGTATTCCTAAATTATCTCAATGAGATTTAAACTTTAAACAAATATGATGATATATTCTATTGATTTTCAACAAATGTTCTAGAAACTTCTAGAAAATGACATTATAATGGGATTAATCCCCTGCATTAGAGACTTGGCTAGAATCTTCTAGAACTTGAATAATGTTTATGCATCTTTGTTGATCACGTGGTTCATGTCCAATGGGCCTTCACGAATTTGCTTGAGTCCAAACCTCTTGAATCAGGCCATTGAGTTCATCTTTAAACTTCTTTGCTCATGCTCGCGTAACCAGTCCAATTGAAACTTAAACTAGATCCATTGAAGTCGTGCTACGATTTGCATCAACTTTGTCCATTTACTATTAATTAAAAATAAAAAGTAAAAAAGAACCAACTCTTCATATTCAAATAAAATGATGTTCATAACAAATATAAAAACACAACATGAATTAATAAATATATATTTAAACTTATAGATTTTTAGATTAATTGAGATTCTTTTATTTTCAACGATGTTTATTTTTTCAGAAAAAATATATAAGAGATTATTTGTGCTTTTCCAAATAATAGATTTATATAGTTATACTCGTATAGCTATGCTTTTCAATTTTCATTTTGTTAGATCATAATCTTTTTAACTTGTGAGATATCAATTTAAATAATATTTATGAATTTATGATTACAAGACGAAAAATATAATATTGAATAAATCGCTGTCAGTTATCTTCCTTGGAGTGAGAACATCGTGTCACTAGGGGAACATGTTCTAAATATTTATTTTTTCTACTTTTAAGTAAATATTTAATTTTGTAGATATAAATATTCTACTGTTTTATTAATATTTCTAACCAAGTAATAGTATACTAGAGAAAATATATTTTGTACTTAGAGATAGCATTTTTTTCTCATTCATTATAGAAGAATATGGATTTTTTTAAAGTAATATGATGGGTGTCACGATCCGAAATTACAGTAAATTTTTTTTTTGCTATATTTCCTCGAATCCATTATCATATAAGAACTGTTCACATAAAAACCTGATTTCCAATAAATTTCCAAAGTATATAACCAATTCATTAACTCTAATATGTATACACACTTTTTCGGAGATTTCTTTTTCGCTCTCACATCAGTGATACAATTAAACAAAATCTTCAGGTTGTAACATCCTCAAGTCCATTTTATACAAAAATGATATCTATCAAATAACTAAGGTTCCTACCTAGTCCTCCAAGCTGATCCCCGATATCAAAAAGTGGTTCCTCCGCGCAATCGAAAGCTTATCTGGAAATATGTATGCAGGGTGTGAGCTGCATCTCAGTGAATACTAAATTCCAAAGCAAAATGAATTATTATTAAAGAAATATTTAGTTGCAAATAACCTAATATTCAAATAATTAATACAATCACATCCAATTCAATTATCAACTCATCGCACACATATACGGTATATATATATAAACTATATTAATAATTACATCCAATAAAGTAATTAAATTTAAGTCCTACTAACAAATTCACACAACTCTTCCAACCATTTCTCTAATATCCAATATTACATAAACATCAAATATCCATTCATTAGCAATCCATAGCAACTCACAACACAATGACTTGACATATCAACTTTAGCAACAACACGGTTTTCACAGAATAACTTCAGACAATCTCAAGAATCATCACATCCTCAACAATCATACTAGACAAACAATATACAACACAATCAATCAATATAGCCATAGGGTTGCACTTCCTCGCAACAGAGTTATGACGGTACTGTGACCCCGCATATCTCACTCATATCATCCTCAACTCCCAATATCTATATCTCATAAGCGGGGGCCGTCTATTAACCTCTGGCGGTAAGAGTTGACCACAATTTATATTCCACCGGGTCTCGCGACCGATCGAGCCCTTTTTTCTATTCCGTCGAGTTCAGCGGCCGATCTGGCCCATATTTATATTCCGTCGGGTCCAGCAGCCGATCAAGCCCATTTTATAATCTGCCGAGTCTAGCGATCCTATGGCTATATTTAAACAGCACAAGCATAATCAATTTCAACCATATCATCTCACCTCATATATCATCATACACAAGCACAATCTCAATCACAGTACAATGGCAGCAAGTTATCATCACAATCAACATTCACAATCACACTGAATATCCCAAATTAAAATGAAACATGAAAGGCAACATCTCTCAAATCAATTCACACAACATTGCAAGACCAATTTCTTAATCTCTCACTATCACAATATTCTTATTCGATAATTTATATAACTATAATACATCGTTTTACAAGGGAATAGTGTACTCACATAATATATATATATATATATATATATACACCATTTCACAATGGAATGAAGTACTCACCGACAACTCCAAGAAATATAGCTCATTGGATCGAACCTTTTGAGTGCTAGGATTCAGTCTCATCGATCCCTATTAGTTGCAAGTATAACAAGAAAACATATCATATAGCATATCCATTCCATCCGTATACATATCTCATGCCTAACCATTTCCAATGCTCAAGAGAAGAGAAAGATTCACACCCATTTACTCTTAAATTCTAGGCACTCATACAGCTATAATGGTCGATCATATAATCACTAATAAGTTCAACCCACCAAAAGGTATATTAAGGCGACAAGTTCTTCTTAATAAACTTAATAGCCCAACCCTTATAATTCAACATACTGAAATCCTAAGTACTCACACAAGGTAGAGTATAAGTCATAAGCTTAGAAACTTAATACAATCAGCTTCTTCTAGTCGTTCTACCCCCATTCCATATTCTTTACTTCTCATCAGTATTCTCTCGGCAATAATAAGAACCAATCAGTAACTGGCTTATCTTATTCCTCAAATCATCATTTTAACTTCACGATCTCAAAAAAGTAATTACATAGATTAATTTGTTATGGCAGTTAGGTTAATAGAAAAAAATTTATATCTACCACCAAATCCAATAAATCACTCCCGTGCTATTAAACCACCGATCAACAACCTCCAACCTAATAACATAACTAACATTACCCAATCCTATCACAGCAAAGGAAAGCTAAACAACTTAACAAAGCTCAGGTTATATTAGTCATTTAACCACTGCCGAAAATTCTAAAATCAACTATTAAACCAACTTCTTCAACTCAGCAACCAAACGTACTACTACTTTCTAATTTACTAAAACACAATAGGACTAAGTAATTCAAGGAGAAACTGAATCAGCAATACATACCCAAAACCCATCAATAACAGATCATCATGTCAAGGTCTTCCTCGCGGGGTTCTCCAATTTCCCTATCTCAATCTACCCTCAATCCTCTTTGCCTCGTTCCCCTCTCTATTCGGTTTATCCACCGCTGACCTGCTACTTCCCCCAAATTTTTATATCCCATTCGAGAATCCAGCACATAGCTTTTCTGTCTTATTTACAACCTTTAAAAAAAATCACAAAATAGCTGTCTTTCCTCAGGAACTTATTCAATAGCAACAGATTTTCAGTCCCTGATCAAATTCTACCACCAATATAGCCCAATCGTTGGGGCACGCTGACCTGATGATAAGAACAATTTAAGCACCGGCAATCAACTAGGAATTCAATTCATGCTACTCACGAGAAGCTGCCAAAGCTACGACAAGCATAAGCAAATACAAGCCTAAGGGTACAGCCACAGAAAGAAGGGGCTTCGTTCAAAAAAATTGCCGCAAAATTATTTTCGTTTCCCCTGGTGAAAGACATGAATTGGAGGAAACCGAAGGGTACCTGAAACCTTGCAGCTGAAAGGATCAGAGGAGACAGATTGAGAGGCAACGAAGTGTCAGTGAGACTAGAGAAGCTCAAGACTTGAGCTCATTGGCGATTTACGGCAGGAGATTTCATCCATGCGTAAAAGATGAGCTCAACGGAAATTTGCACGAGCTCAGCTCTTCTTGCCATCTCAACACCTCTCTCTCTCTCTCTCTCTCTCTCTCTCTCTCTCTCTCTCTCTCTCTCTCTCTCTCTCTCTCTCTCTCTCTCTCTCTCTCTCTCTCTCGTCACCTCTGTTGTTCCTTCTTCTTCGAACAAACCAGAACCCAAAGAAGAAGGGAAAAAAAGGAAACAATAAAGTGATAAATGGAAGCTGAGGCGGTGGAGGAGACAACAAAAGGAGAAGAGTGGATTTGGTGTGGTAAGTTCCACCATTAAGAGGCCAACTCCCTAATCAAATCATTATTTTATTTCCATTTATGTTAATTATTATTACTATTATTATTCCCAAAAGTTCTTCTAAAGTACTTGCTGAAAAGAAAAAAATAAACCTATACATAATATACATCATATATAAATATATATATATATATGTCTAAAAACGCCACTTATAAAGCAAATACGATTTATGTAATATATACATATATATATATATAATAGCATATATATGTAGAGATATGCATGTTTGAAAAAAAATTCCGGGTCTTACAATGGGTAAGTCCATTTTTAGAGTAAATGAGAAAAAGTTTCGGATGGGTAAGTTTAATGCATTAGATAGTCATATAAGGAGTCTATCCATATTTAATTAGAGCAATTAATGTGCTATGAGAACATTCTGGTACAATTTATAACAAATGAGTGGATTAGCCAAAATTGTGGTGGAAACCCCGGCCTTTTCCTATTTTTGCTTAATGTATTTTTTCATATTTTGCTAGTATTAAAATAAATTGATTTTTCTATTATATTTATGGAAAATTATAGCAGTGGTCCTAACTAAAAAGTAAGTGCTAAAAATTTTACTTTTCAAAAACAAGTCTTAAATGTTTGCTGAATGAGACACTCTTGGTCCATTTCGTAACCGACCGTTATGGTAATGCTGAGGAGACTTTACGTTGTTAAATTTTGCTTATGTGACAATTTTTACACATAGAAAAAAAAACATGTCTTGCTGGGTGGTTGTCGGGGGTGGGGGGCTTGTCTGCACCTCTCACCCTCGGAATGAGATTGTTGCTGGATTCTTTAGAAGGAAATAATAATAAAAAAAAAGGCGCGAGAAGGGAGCAGAGGGGCCTTGCTCACGGCCATCACCTCCTCATTAGAAATCGTCGACCATACTAGAGGTCTCAGACCACCACTAAGGGTGTCAATAATCTTGGATGAGGGGGTGAGGCCATTAGCTTGACCGTAATCCCGCAAAACTAAGAACCACAAAAACCCTAATGTGGTTCTAGATTTCGGGAGGAAGGGCACCACCCCCATCTGAGATTGTTGGGAACCAATGAGGCTACCGACAATTTCGAATGAAAGGTTGGTGGCCGTCGAAAATGGATGGGGGGTCCCACTCCCAGGAAGGCCCTGGAGTCCCCTCTCCAGCATTTTTTTTTCAAAAGCCCAGCCCCTTGGGCTGGGTTGTTGTCGGATTCTTTTATTTATTTATTTTAATATTGTCAAAACTTTTTGTCATTAAAAAATTGCCTTGTTGATAATTAACGATCAGTTGGGACTAATTAAAGAACGTGAAGTCCACATCTGCAGTTCCATGACAACCAGTTATGGGATGAACCAAAAGTATCATATTTAGTAGACATTGAAAATTTAAATTTTTAGGACTCACTTTTAGAAATTGACAAATTTTCAAGACTACCACCATATTTTTTTCTATAATATTTATTGGATCGCTTTATTTATATTATTTTTCAGTTATAAAGGAGGCCCAATGCGTAGTATAATGAATTAGAAATCTTAAATAACTAATAAAAGGATACATGTAGGTCAACAGACGAGAGTGTGCGTCACTACGGTATAGAAGAAGAAGATGCTTTTGGCATAACATTCACTTTCCACACTTACCCATACGCGGTATATTTCAATTTATTTTAGCCACTAAAATGAAGTTAAATTGGTAAAATCAAAAAAATTAACTATCCTCTCTCCACTTCCTTTTTTTCTCAATCTCTTTCATTCTCTCTCCTCCAAGGTGCCTCAACTCCAGCCATTCACATAATTACTTTTTTCTTTTTTAAATTCTCCCTTTAGAAATATCATTTTATTTCACATTATAATTGATATTATCGAATACCACATTCAAATAGATAAAGATCAAACAAAATAATCCTCTAGTTTAGTTGTTTTTAATCAATTACATGAGTTTAATTTGTATCGTTCACAGCACGGATCAATATCTAGTTTTCTTTATGCAATTCTCTATAAAATCTATGAGCCTTTTTCATATAAAAATTAATAAAAATTTGTATAAATTATAATAAATGTCATGATATATACATATATATATATATATATATTTAGTGTTCAATCTACCGCTGAATACGGGTGCAAGGAGAGAAAAAAACAGAGAGGGAGAGAAAACTGGATATAAGAGGTTACTTAATAAAATTACCTAATTTGTCCAAAGCCGGTAATTGTGTAATTAATAACAGATGATATAGATTGAGTAAACTTTTTGATAGATTGATATATAGAGTACCTACCAAAAAACCAAAGATAGATATATGCCTTCCACTATTGTTCATTAGTAATGCCATAATTTTAGGGTCAAAACTGTCATTCTGATGTAATTGCTGTTTGCTAACTAGCATCACTCCGTTCAAAATAACTCTCTCACCCCCTTCTCTCAGTCAAAAAGATAAAAAAAAACACTGCCCCTTTAATTGCATTGCAGGTACATTTTCATAACGGAAATTAACGCAAGTTTCAAAACTATGTGTAATCCCGTTCTATGCACGGATAAAAGTTCTGGTTCATGTTAATAAAAACGAAAAGGCATACAAAGAGCAAGGCCCTCGGGCTGGTCCATCTCCATCTTCCTCTGAAAATCAGAGGGGGTGAGAGTGGGGGATGAAATGGGCCTACATAACCTAAACAAACATAGTCCAATGAGCAACATTTAAGGGCTCGTGTAGGTTTATTAGTTCAAGGCTCTTCCTATGAACCGGTTTTGATTTATTGTATCAAATCATCAACTCTTCGTTTGTAAGTTTACATATTCTGCTAGTAGTCAAACTAAACTTTCTTACGAGGCCAAAATTATAGGCTAAAACAAGGTGCAGGTTTGCGAATTGTGCGGGTAAGTACGAAAATCAACTAAATTGTAATTTACTATTGAATTTATTTATTTATTTATTGAGATAACTTTTTATTTTTAGAAAACTTTATTTTATTTCCCGATTTACTATATAACAATAAATGATAATAATTTTCTTAAATTAAAACAAAAAATCTAAAAAAATTTGACAGGTAAGTAAGTATTATCGAAATGATGTTCGAAACGTCGTATCATTCAACATTTATATACCATAATATATAACTGATTAATCCACTGATTTTGAAAAAAAATTCAGAATATAATTTATCACATTATATTTTTTTGGTAATACTAGGGCCGAAGCCCATCAATTAATGAGATCAAGCAATACAAAGTCTAGTAAACTTTGTCCCGTAGACATCCTCAAATAACAATAATTGCAGGCCAGCAGGACTAAGCTAAGTAAGGTACTGCAGCGAAGAATTCGCACGCCAATGAGCACACCGATTACCCTCTCGATCCGTATATCAAATGTGGACTTGCCGTTCTCTGTAGCATCCCGATACCTCACTGACATCCCCCCTCATGAACACATTGCATGCTACTAGTGAACCGATTTCTAGGATCAACATCCTGATCCTGATATTCCAATGCAAGTTCCAGCCCGATCCTCACTTCCCAAGGTTCAGCGGCCACCGATGATGTCCATCCCACGTTATGCACAAAGCCACAAACCCATCGATCATCCGAGTCTCTAATAAGGCTGCCTGTTCCCGCGAGTCCTGGATTCCCTTTAGCCACACCGTATTCTCTTTTTATATTTACGCAGTGTAAAATTATTTATAAGGAAATCACTGTAAATATATTTTATTTGTGTATACTTGTGCCTTGACGCTTATATTGAAATAAAATAACCTTTTCATTTCAAGTAACAATAATTCCTTTTTGATAAGTGTAGTAACAACAAAAATTTATATTGGTATAAAATAACCTTTTCACTTTAATGCAATTTTAGGCCATCATGTAGATTCATGTTAAACTTGTGGATTTAAATACAATGGGACATACTTGTTTGAGTTCATATATAGATTTTCTTTTTTATTATAAAGGAATCCGTGCATATCCTAAAGGAGATAGATAGGGTGGAAATATAAGAGCATGAAGAGTGTCACTTGTGTTAATCAAACCCAAGGCCTCCATCACTTTGTGACTATCATCATTAATATTATTAGGTTGCTTCATTATACTTTATTCAATATCTCCATTGAAAATTTATTTTTACATCCATATGGTGTGTAACTCTACATACAAAACAAGGCACCAAAACCATGATTATTATAAGCGAGTTATTTGAAACTGGACAGCAGGTCTAATAAAAATCAATATCTTCCTTATGAGTAATCCCTTAGTAACGGATGTAGTCCTATATTGTTTCACATTAACTAGATGCGTCTCTTTCGGTCTTGTAGATCCACTTGCAACCAATAGATGCTGCCCTAATGAGATCCCAAACTTGATTCGTTATCATGGATTCTAGCTCATCCCTCATGGCATCTGATCAAAAGAGAGGATTTCATAGTTCATGACCTGTGAAAATGAGTTGGGTCTTCTTTAGGTCTAATATCAACCTCAGACTCCACAAGATGCACAACAAAGTCATAAAAAAATAGCAGGTTTCTTATGTTTTATCACGAATTATATTTTTTGACTAATAAGTACACGATTACAATTTTTTTACGTTTTATCACAAACTATATTTTTTCTCATAAATACACGAACTTTCATTTTTTCGTCCCATTTATCATTCGTCCAAATTTCTGTCAGTTTTGCTGACGTGGCTATTAATAAATGACACGTGACAAACGGTCACTAACGGTGATTGATATGGCGAGTCATGTTAGTTATAAACAAATATTAATAAAATTGAATCTTAGGTAGTTGGAGGTAGAGAGGAAGGTGGCGGCCTCCGTAGCTGCCACTCATGAAGCTTCATAGGAGAAGCCACCCAACTCTCTATGTGCTTCGATCAAAACCACACAGGACTCGATCAAAGCCTTGAAGCCATAGTGGGCTCGATCGAGCCCTCTGTATGCACACAAAGGGCTCCATCGAACCTCATGTGACTTCGGTCGAGCCTTATAGCACTTCGTTTTTGTCGTTATCTTCAGTCTCTCTATTGAATTTTTTTTTGGAACAACAACGTCAATGGCCCTCTATGATGCTTCTTGAGCCCTTTGTGCATAGAGAGATCGAGCTGCAATGATTGAGCCCTTTGGGGCTTCGATTGAAGTCCGAGATCGAGCCCTATGTGGCTTTTATCTAATCCTAGAGGACTTGATTGAGACCTCTGTGCTTTGATCGAAGCACACAGAGGATTTGATGGCTTCTCCGACGAAGTTTCATAGACGGCAACTATGGAGGCCACCGATCTAGCTACGCAAGCTTCATATTTTTTTAATATTTTCTGATAACATGACTTGCCGCATCAATCACCGTTAATGACAATTTGCCACATGTCATCTATTAACGACCACGTCGGTAAAACTAACTGAAATTTGGACAGATACTAAATGGGACTAAAAAGTAAAATTCATGTATTTCTTAGCCAAAAAAATATAATTTGTGATAAAACGTAAAAAAAAATATAAAGATTGTGAATTTTTTAGAACATTTGCCCTATTATTTTTGGGTAGGGTAAAAGTCTATATTTTTGGGGTCCCATATGAATGGATCTACACAATTTGAAATAATGAAATCCTTTTCTACACATTACTATTTTTTCTTATTTTTACTAAGATTTGGAGTGCATATATTTTTTTATGATCCTCAGTTGCCAATATGTGGATCTGCAAAATTATCATCAGTGCTTCCAATCAACTTGATTTCGATTTGGTTTGGGGGTGCTATTACTGAAAAAAAAATGCTGAAGTATAATTGTTGAAAAATAAGTGTAATTTTAGAATAAGGAAAAATATTTGGAAAGTAGTAATTTAAAACTATTGAAATTAAAATTAATGTTTTAAAATAGAAAATAAATAGAAATAATTTTTATAAGTACCTGTTAACATGCTTGAGAAAATCACATTTTTAACTATAAAAATTAAACAAACTATAATTTTGAAAGAATTTACAAAATAATGCTTCTGCTTTAACGAAAAAATAAGCACTTATACAACAACCACCACACTCTCAAATAAAATAAAGATTTCTTTCAAATTCTGCTATCGAATCCCATATTTTTATTGGTTTCCTTATGATTTCAAAATATTTTTCTCATTCCATGGTTAAAGTTTGATTCAGCAACCTATAGTGAATTTAATTTATTACAACCCATTTTGTGGTGGCATTTTTACTTCTTTCTGACGTCCTTTTCTCATTTCTAGGAAAGGCCCCGCTTTATTTGAAGATGCTTGGTGCCGAAATATCTTTCACGAATTTCAATTTTTTTTCTTTTTTTACTGTTCATTATTTTTTATATATTCCACGACCTTCACTGTTAAAATTTGGTTTTTCTTGACATATTGTACTGTTCACTATTTATATATAATTTAATTATAAATAGTTTTTACATAATGCGATCTTCTTGATATATTTTACTATTCATTATTTTTATATATGGTAAATTGCACCTAAAGTTACGTAACCTCATAATTTTTTCTAAATAAGATTTGAATCCAATATTAAAAAAATAAATAAATAAATTTATTCGATAGCTCTAGCCGACGATATTTCTTACGTCATTTATTTCTCTTCGCATCTCAACATACATGCTCATTGAAGACGCAATTGACTGAACTCTTCGACTGATCATGGGTACGCATTGGCCAAGTTAGAGAGTGGATCTGAGGTTGCCGATCCAAGTAATAAGCTATTCAAATTCAATTGGAGAGGGCCCAACCGGCAATTTGCAACCCTCAAGTCTTGCAACAAAGAGCACGCATGCCCTTGATATACGTAATGAATCGAATTCCATCAACAATAAAACGAAATACTATTCTCAACGGCATTCTACTGTTGCAAGACCTAATGTTATAGGTTTAACCTTCTCTGATTGAACTCGAATTCCCCCACATTCTTCGATCAGCAATCTCGTCTGCCTTCTCTAGCTCGTTAATGCATGGGTCTGTCTTGATCAAATAAATTAGACCAATAGCCTCTCCAATGAGCAAGCTGAGCTGTGAATTAGGAGAACGGACCAAGAAGACATTTTAATCATTCACGAGTTAAATAGAAGATAAAGGATTAACGTGTTAGAGCTACCAAATAAAGTTTGTTAATTTAGATTTTAATAATCTTATGTTTATTATTATTTTCTTTAATTTCGGATCCTAATATCACTTAGATTTGAAAAATACTAGGTATTGGTTTGATCTATTAAAAAAGTGATGCAACAAGAGTTAATTCAAACAACTCGACATTTATTCCCTTAAATAAGGTCTCAGATTTGATATTGTGAATGAAAAAAATTCATGATTTTAAGAGCCTTACCTTTTAGCGAGCCAATCCGATCCGAATTGAATTAGTCGGGTCCCAACTGGCTTTCAAATATTCGTACACACCAATAAAAAATAAAGTAACATGACTATGTTTTTTGGGTTTGAAATATATAACATTTTCGAAAAAGAGGATAATTCATGTGGTTTTATGGGGAATTTACATTTTATATATGAAAATTACAACATAGAGCATAGTTTTCGTCATTTTTGCAAGAGACAATACAATTTGCTTTAATATCATCAGCTAGCATATAATTTTTTTTATACGAAATAGTGCGACGTTAACTTTTCATTAAAAAAAAAAAAGAGGTAGAATGTACTCACCTTTCTTGAGGTTTGAAGAAATAATACATAATTTCATTTGTTTAAAAAATAGGCACTTAACTCCATTTGATTTATTTCACCAACTTTTTTTTTTCATGAAAATATAAACTTGGACCATAACTTTTGAATCTTTTTCTTAAGACCATGCACTTGCTATTTTCCTTGTGTTATAAAGTTCGTGTAAATCCTTTCTTACTTTTAAATATGTTATGTAATTTTAGAAATAAAAAAAATCAAAGTAAAAAAAAGGCGGGCGAAGAGAGAGGAGAAAGACCTCCGAAAATGTTGCTTCAGATAATAGTCACCGACAGGGTCACCTCCATCCCATAACCATAGTTCAAAATGTGGCATGCTTGTCTGTGGATGTATCTTTTTCATCTTCGATGACTTGCCTTTTAGCCACCATCATGCAAGATGATGTCTCTAGCTTCCTACTTTGACATTGCCTTGGGTAACGGTAGATGGTGATGCCTCAACCGCCCTTTCTTCTCTTTACTTTCCCCTGATCGTATTTTTTAACTACTTTTTTTTTTCGTGTTCTCAATTTTTTTACTTTTCAAAATAAAGAAAATATTTCAAAAATAAGATTTTACGTAATGTGGGTCTTAAGAAAAAGAGACCCAAAAATTATGATCTCATTTAGTATTTTTTTCAAAAATAATTATTTGATCAAATAAGTCAAAATGAAACTAAGTGCATATTTTTTGAACAAATGTGGTTGAATGTCGTTTTTTCAAGCCTCAAGAGGGACAAATGCATTTTACCAAAAAAAGATGAGAAGCTGATATGCGGGGAAAGCTGACGTGGCATTTGGTTTATCAACTCCTATGCACGTGTAATTATTGTGGGCGTTCAATAAAATTAATTAAATAACTATTAAATTAAATAAAAAACCAAATGAAGTATTCGAAGAAGGGGATTGGGCGCCCCACCAACCAGTACCTTAATCGAGGTTGTTGAGGGATCTAAATCTGTTGGGAAGTCAGGGTCTTCCCTGTTAGCTAACTGATGACCCTCAGATTAAGGGTGGCAATTCGTATCGTGTCATATTTATACGTGTCGTGTCTAAACAGGTTCGTGTCATCAAAGTTATAACCCATACACGACACGATTATTAAACGGGCCAGGTTTTAAAAACACGTACACGACACGTTTATATCCGTGTCAACCCGTACACGACACGTTTAAACCTGTTTATCGAAATGTGTCATAATAGGTACACGTATACATGACACGATTATACACGGTACCTAGACACGTTAACACGACACGTTTATCCGATCAACCCGTTTACCCAGACACGTTTACACGACCCGTTTATCCGATCGACCCGTTTACCCAGACACGTTTACACGATCCGTTGACCCGTTCAACTTGGTTACCCGAACACGTTAACACGACCCGTTTATCCATTTATTCCGATTACTTGGACACGTTAACACGACCTGCTTAAAGTTTTCCAAAAAGAAATGAGAAGAAAAAAGAATCAAGATTTGGGCACGAATCTTTCATAGGAGAAAGTATGAAAATCAACATTGAAGATATGGGCAAAAAGAACTGAAGGAATATACAAACTTAGATTTCAACTTCAACATTGTCAAACACTCATCCAAATTATACAGGTTCACCCATGCTGCTTTCCTCAATTTCTGACTTGTAATCCTCCATCAAAGATACAAGTCTCCCTATATCAGAATGTTTTCCTGCAGAAACAAGAAAAACACGATCCATCAAATACAGATTGCAGCAAATTATATCTAATAAGAAACTTTGATAGCATAATCCAACCCTTACTATAAAGTATTAGAGTCGAACTGAAATAAAAAAAAAAAAAACTTAGGCATTCGCTTTACAAACAATAAATCTGCTTCTCAGCTAATCCTTTTATCTCACATTATTTAAAACAAAAATAAACAAGATACATGCCACAATGGATTGAAAAAATAAAGTAATAAAGCATATTAGTCTTCACCTTAAATTGCCTTGATATTCAACAAAGAAACTAGCGCATCCAAGTCCATGTGTTGACATAATACGATATTGAACTGCAAAAGAGACACATCATGAACACATTCACTTGTCCATGAGTTAAAGGGGAAGTGGCCTGAAAATGTTAGAATAGAACTTAAGATTTGTAAACAAAGAGTCACGAACACAGAGTTGAACTGCTGAGATAGAGCGAGATAGACCATGCTGTTATCCATAAAACATAGATACATAAATAAAAAGCTGCCACAGCTCAAACACTCAAATAAGACAACTTTTTTCACCAAATAATTTAAGCAAAGTACGAAGATTTTCTTATTATGTAGTTACGGGGACAAAAAATGGCATGTAAGTCATGAACTCGGCGGGCGTCAATTCTTGGGGAAATATTTGGTAGGGGCACTTTGTTGATAAGTTGGAAGGCATGGAAAATCTCGTGATAAGTTAACCCTAGCTATTCAAAAACTCCATTTATGTTTAAGAAAAGTTTAAGAAATAGGTATTAACAACACCATGAAAATCTCCATTTATGTTTACAACAGATTGAAAATTTCACTCCCAATCAGTCAAAATCCATTAACAAACTCACTTGATCAAAACACAAGTTGTAAAATGGATGCAGTTCCTTGCAACAAGTAAAAAACAGAACCAATAAGAAAAGGCTTGCACCAAGATGAAGTGGCAGTCCTGGTACCTCATGGCTGAGATATTCCCACATGCTAATGCAATAAAATGGGATGGCTTTTTCAAAACCAGACCAGCAAGAGCTTCACTTGCTATTGAGACATGAAATTGCCATTGCATAGACTATAGTTGAATCGTTACCTGTTTTGAGTAGTAGCACAAGGCAGCGTAAGACTGCCTCCCCTCTCCCGAATCCTTTGACCAGTAGCGCTATGGCTTCCAACTTACTAAATTCTGCCCACAATCTCCAATGCCAGACAAGAAAGCAAAATTCGATCAAACTAAGCCAATCTGCAAAGAGAAATGTTATGTCAAAAGGACAACCGAGGAGCAAAGATTTATAAAAATCAACATATTTCAGAAGCTGGCATCGCTAATTGACTGAAGAGTATAAGAAAGAGAGAGCTGATATATTTATGAAATTTTATTTAAATTGGTCTTATGTGAGCTCTTGAGATTGAACAGGTTGGGAATGAAGAGTATGAGAATATGATAAAAAAAGAGGATTCTCATATGCAAATATTTTATTGAGATTTGCCCATGATAATAGGACCCGAACAAATAAAAAAACAAAGCTCCACCACTGTAATCTAAGTTAGTCTTTGTTAATATCTTCTTCTGTGACTCCAATCTTTTCGTGAGCTCTCTCCATCTCTCTTTAAGATTTTCCCTCTCTCTATAAGTTCATAAATAAACAAATAGCCTAGATACGACGAATGAGTAGAAGGTTAACTCCAAGAAACTAACCGTAAGAGCACCAAGCAAGCACTAAAATCGAAATGGTTGAGAAAACAACAAGATCGATAGAACAACGCTAACACATAAATTCCAACACAACTCGAGAGGGTAGCAAGACAAATAAAAAAATCCACCTTTTACTCAAATCAAGCAGGCGGCGAAGGGGGGAAGAGAAGATCGGAGGAGACGAATGATACCTGCCGCCGGCAGGTGATCTGAGGTCGGAAAGGGGGAAAGATCTGTACTTTCTCCTTCGATTTTGGAGGCACAGAGAGAAGCAGAGACCTCGAGGTCGACGGCTCGAGGATCGAGGGCTCGAGAGTCGCGGGGTCGAGTCGAGGTCGCAGTCGAGGGCCTGAGGGTCGCGGCTCGCGGGTTCGTCTTCGGCTGGTCAGCTAGTCTGAGCAGAGGGCTTCGACTCGTGAAGATGAAGGATGAAGGGGGGGGGGGGGGGCGTGTGAAAATTGAAACCGGGTGGAAGCTCAAGCCTACTGCCTACTGCAGTCTGGAAGGAAATTTCGAAATTAGGGATAATCTAAGGATATTTTCGTAAATTCAGCTAGATAAACGGGTCAATGGGTTACACGATTACAGTAACACGATTAAACTCAGTTAAATAAACAGGTTTAATCGTGTATAATCGGGTTACACGGGTTCAACTCGCTAAGACACGTTTATTAATCGTGTCTAAATGGGTTGGACCCGTTTAACCTGAATATCAAAAATACCCAACCCAAACCCGTTTAACTCCGTGTCATGTCCGTGTCGTGTAATCGTGTCGTATTAAATATTGCCGGCCCTACCTCGGATGGAGGTCAAGAGTGACCAATTGAGAATCTCACTTAGAAGGCATTTGGTATGGGATAATCTATCCAAAATTGCTGACAATCTTATTTTTATTACTGTGTTTGGTTGCTCATTATAAGTAGCAATCTATTTTGCATAGACAATCCACATTACCATTTAAGTGGCAATCCACGTTTCCTAGGGAAGGGATGTCCAAATAGATTGCCACCAACATGACCATCTCAATGCCTAAAATACCCTCATCTTCTTCATCCTTCTCACCTCCCAGAACGACTCCACCGTTGCTGCCACTCTCGTCACCTCTGCCACCAGGCCCACCACCCTCTCAGCGACCATCTCCTACTTCCACCGGCAACCTCTCCTCCAATCGTCCGACCGACGACATACTCAGAGCACAACGAAGCAAGGAAGCTTCGATTGAAGCAACAGAGGATTCGATCGAAACCCCTACTCTTTAAATCGAAGACTCAAGGATCGAAGCCCCATGCTTCGATTCGAAGCGGGGAGGCTTCGTTTGAAAGCTTCACTAGCTTCTATCGAAGTCCCCATGCTTCAATTCGAAGCGGGGAGGCTTCAATTGAAGCCTCTGTGGGTTTCAATTGAAGCTCAAACGCTTCCATTGAAGCCTCTGAGCTTCCATTAAAGCTTCATGGACGGTGGCAATGGTGGCCACGGCCTGCGCTCCACCATATTTTTATAATATAATATATAAATTTTAACTTTTGTAAGGTTATTTTGGTCATAACATTTTACATGTCCAGTCGTGAAAATTGAGCAACTTTTAGCTTACCAAACACTATAATGTGGATGCCTAGTAACCTATGTAGTGGTAATCTTTCTTGAGGTAATTCATATTGCCACAAAAATAAAGATTACTGGTAATCCGTCAAACGCCTTTTAGTAATATCCTGAAAATAGGGTTTGAGGATGTCTCCGATAGCCACTCAATCCCTGATTGAGGTCGCTGATGGGCTTCAATGTCGCTTGAGATCTCCCAAATTGGGGTTGGGGCGTCTTCGGCTATTCTTCTAGTATGCATAAATCCGTGCAGAATTGGAGTAGTTTTTAACCCACAACACAACCCACACCACTTGCTCCTAGACAGTTCTATTCGTAGGATAAAAACACAGTTCGCAGTTTCTTGGGTTTACAAAAATTAGTATTCTAGCGTCTTCAATTTGGCCATTTGGGCCAGCTAATCTATTACTCTAGTATGTTCTATCATTAAACATTTTTAATTGATGGAGTCATTATCACTAGTTTATCCTATAAATATTTAACTAAAATTTGATATACAAGTGCAATTCAGTGCATGGAAATCATTTTGCTTTTCATAACGATATATAGGGGTTGCCAGAATGAAATAATTTTTAGAACCTTGCCACATGATCCAATCAGGTCATTAATGTTTCATGGCATTTCTATAAATTATAAAAAGTCTGCGGGTATCGGCGTAATATTAGTGGAATCCCAGAAGGACGGCGCCATTTTTGACAAAGCAAACAGATTCAGATTCAGAGCAAGCACAATGCAGAATCTGCATATAACTGTAGATGGTGTTGCATTATTTATATTATGTGACTGACTATCTCCTAGAATATGAGTGGTGATGACGTCGTATCCAAATCTCAACTGTCTTAGAGTTTGAGTAGTCATGACGTCGTCTCTGCATCGTGGTTATTGGGCAGTTATTGATTGAGGATATAAAGATTATCCAAGGTGGACTAGGTCAAAGTTTTGGATAATTATCACATGGGGATAAGATTGCAATTAAGGCCAGTTGGATAATAAGGAACCCATACTCTCAAAAGATCGAAGAGGAGATTTGTAACCGCTAAAGTGAGAGGAAAATCTATAAATACTAAAATATCTCGCAGGATCAAAGAACCAATAACTCATTTAACAGACAGAATCTCTACAGATTTCACAGCTCAGACAAGCTTTTATCCTTAGGAATATGAGTAATTTAGATATAACGATCTTGTAACGGCATGGTGATCCCCTCAAAGATTCAAGTTCACAAATCTGTGCGGCATGATCATATCCTCAATGACACAGTCACGACTGCATCAACTTGTTGATAGAAGGTCTCGCCCTCATCCCGCGGTTATTCGCTTAGAGTGTTTCAATGTGATTGCATTCCTTCTACTTCGTCTACAGGTAACTTCACACATGAGTCAGAGCCTAAACTAGATGAAAAGTATAGTAGGTCATCCTCTAAAATTTTGGTTTGAGTTGTTTATCCCACTTTCTTGATGTTGTAATTCCATCATTATATACATCTTCTTCGTTTATTGAAGTATCTTTATTAGTTGATTACCTACTTTCATTGATTGAATCTCTTTAATACACATAGTCCTTCTAGACATTACTAAAAGAATCCATTTAGAAAGGAAAACAAGTTTTCTAGTTTTCTCTCTCTTCAGAAGGATTGGAAACCACATTTCTCCCTTCACCAAAATCCGACAACAATAGATTACGACATAATGCTCTCAACGAGTTAAGATCCAATTGCTTAGCATCAAATAACTAGGTACTCATCAAAAGAGAGTGTAGCGCATGACGCACGCCATCACCTGTTGATCTATAAGTTGCAGGTTCGATATATAGTAGGATTACCCGTGCCCCTCTATTAGTTATTTATGATTTATTCGTCATTGTACTAGGTCTTGAACCTCTTTTTAACCGGAAAAAAAGTACTCATAACACACTAGATATGCCCCAGCACTGCAAACAATATTAGAGTCAATGACATCCTAATTAATATTTTTGTTTGATTTTTTAACGATATAAATTCGTACGTGATCCGCGTGCACAACCAGCCTATATATGTCGAATTCTTTTCTTTAATTTGGAGAGAAAAGAATCATGCGTGTAGAAATATTAAATAAAGAAAACAAAGAGAAAAGGAAGAGAGCAAAAAAGCCAGAACAGAGTACACAAAACAAATTCGTTATTTATCCTTTTTTTAACGAATAATTTGTATTTCTTAGGTTTTGTGATGAATTTATGAACGCCGGAGCTATTGGGCACTTCAACCACCCGCCTCATCAATAACAAACATCGGTTTCGTTGCGGTTTTTATGTCAGCCAAACTTGACATCCTTGATGGAATCCGATTCATATAGATAACTGATTTCTCGTCTTTTTTTTTTTCCTCCTCTCGGTTCTAAGACGCAGTAAAATAAAAGGATAATTTGTGGCCAAAAAAATAAAAGAGGATAAGTTTTTTATGCACTATCATTTCGCTCGTCCTCAACCTTAAATCAAAAGGCGGATATTCAATATAAAAAAAAAACTCAAATCAAAAGGTATCGAACTTCATCGGTAGAAGTTTGCATTTTATTTTCTTATTAAATTTTCCCTAAAAGACGGATAGTCTTTCTTCGTAAGAAGGGAATATAAACTTAGATACATATGGGAACACTTCACATGTCAATAAATTCACGAAATCTCAGGCACATTGACTGGCCAGACTTAATGAGAGTAGGCTATGAGGTTGTAGAATCTGATATGCACTTCCTCTGGCTTTCCACCAAAATTACGCAAATGCATACACTGATAATTGAGGTTTGGTGAAGTGATATTGCCCTCAATTTAAGAATACGAGATCCTGATTAAATTCTTACAAGTTGAACTTATCTCTCTCAAGAATCCTTTATTAGGAGAAGTTTTTGGGTGGTCTTATCTCGCCACATGATATGAGGAAGAATCAATTAAATTGTATGAAATAGATAAATTGGTGTTAATCACTCGGATAATTGGCCATAGTTATTCTTTATTAAAGAATTTTTATTAGTTTTTCCTCGCACATCAATGTGAGGTTGGTCATTTAAGATTTTCTTCTAAATTAAAAAAAATAACAACAACGACAACTAATTCCTGCCGCTTTTTGCTAATCTTATTTTATTAACTTCTTTTTTTGTTACTCGTTTTTTTTTTTAAGCTTGATTCCGGACCATAAAATAAATTGGGACACGTTTGCTTGTAGGAAACCCCAATTCGACAAATTTCGAAAAACAATCCGGTCAATAGAAATGTAGATGAACCACCCCCATATTCATTATTGATCGTGGACCCTCCACATATATAGTTACTCTCATTCCATGGCCAACATATTGAGTTTGGAAACAATTGATTAATTGTATCCACAATAAAATAAAGCTTACAAGTTTCACCAAACTAGGTTAATAAATACCCATAGATGGAAAACCTTCTCGTGTGGATCAGGGAGATAACAACACGACGTCGATATGGATTCTACTTCTACATGTTATGGAGCAACAATCAAATATTTGGTTCTAATACTCTCTATTGGTTCAGAATGTTCCGGGGTAATCAGAGCGCAGGACAATAAATCGGGCCTCGGGGCTTCCTTCATATTCGGGGATTCTTTAGTAGATTCCGGGAACAACAATTATCTCCCGACACTGTCGAAGGCGAATATCCCGCCAAACAGTTGTGATTTCAAGGGTTCAGGGGGGAATCCCACCGGAAGGTACACTAACGGCCGGACAATTGCAGACATTGTTGGTGCGTTTGCTCCCTTTGCCTCAACTGTTGAATGATTAGTCGTATCATGTGATATTACGATTTATCGGTTTGTCGAATAGTTTTGGTTATGGTCGTTTTTGTGCCTGCAGGAGAAGAGTTGGGACAACCAAACTATGCCGTTCCATTTTTGGCTCCAAACTCCACAGGCAAAGCAATCCTCCATGGAGTGAACTATGCTTCCGGTGGAGGAGGAATTCTCAATGCAACAGGAAGAATTTTTGTAATCAATCAGCACCCTAAACTTTTCCTTTCTTACATTTCTCCCCTCTCTTATGCGATAGCTTGTTGCCCTGTAGTCGTGAAATTTTAATATAGACATGTGCATCGCATATCATTACTTTTCACAATTGTGTACACATGAGATCCTCTGTTGAGAACATCCTTTCGTTTAATTAAAGAATCACCGGATACCGTTTGCAGATAAATAGACTGGGTATGGATATTCAGATTGACTATTTCAATATCACGAGGAAGCAATTTGACCAGCTCCTCGGGGCATCAAAAGCGAGAGACTACATCATGAAGAAATCGATCTTCTCAGTCACAATCGGTGCCAACGATTTCCTCAACAATTACTTGCTCCCTCTCCTCTCAACTGGTACTCGGATTACGCAGACCCCAGATTCGTTCATCCATGATATGATCAATCACTTGAGAGATCAATTAACAGTATGTGACTCGAGCTCAAAATCCTTTTCTGCATTTTCTTATGCTACAATAACTTCATCAATTTGATGAACACAATTTCACTGTCCTTGACACAGAGGCTATATCAATTGGATGCAAGGAAGTTTGTGGTGTCGAACGTCGGACCAATCGGGTGCATACCGTACCAGAAGTCCATCAACCAAGTAAATGAAGACCAGTGTGTGGACTTGCCCAACAAGCTTGCTCAACAGTATAATATCCGTCTCGAGGACTTGCTCTCCGAGCTGAACAACGACCTTCCTGGAGCCACCTTCGTCCATGCAAATGTGTACGATCTGGTGATGGAACTCATCACGAATTACAACCAATACGGTAACTAATTAAGTGCCTGCCTCACCGTATATGCCGTAGATGTATTTTTTCTTTGAAGATAATACAAGAGATGGTTTGGTTGTTCATGCAGGATTTGAAACATCAAGTAAAGCGTGTTGTGGTAACGGGGGCCAATTTGCAGGGATAATCCCGTGTGGACCGACCTCGAGTATGTGCAGCGATCACTCAAAGTACGTATTCTGGGACCCGTATCACCCCAGCGAGGCTGCCAATCTGTTGCTTGCCAAGCAATTGCTGGATGGAACAGACAAAAGATTCATTTCCCCGATGAATCTCAGGCAACTTCGGGACCTCTCATGAATATTATTATGTATCTACGAGTACAGATGCGTCAACATATATGCACTTTCAGACGTGCTGAGATCATAACTTAGCTGAGTGAAATTCATTTCTTGTTTATTGAGAGCATTGCCTTAATTTTTATTCGATATAACGGTGTGTACGAAAAGCTTTCCCGTTGATCTGATTGGACTTTTTGCAGAATAAATATAGATAACATGGTCATTTTTGCTAGAGAACTTATTCATCATTACTCTTTTGAGATTATCGAAGGAAACCCAATATGGCTTTATATTCCAGTCACATTAGTTATAGGCCTTCTATCATAGCATCAATGGTTAGAGCTTATTCAATTTTCCTTTCGGAGACCTGTCCATTTACATATTAATGAGAGTTCTGACTAATATCAGATTCGAGTATTGTGAATAGAGAAAATTCACGCCGAGAGAGTTTTATTTCTTAGTGGACTGACCTGACTCAAACTTTGATTGGGGCCTTTAAACCAGGGTGTATATCGGAATTTTTTTTTTAAGTAATACGAGATGGAGAGTAGAGACATCAATTTTTTAAAGAAAAGAAGATCAGACATTAAACATATCTTGTGGCCGCCAATCCACGTGAATATAATTGATTATATTGAGCAACTCATCGAATGCTTCGGTATATATATGAGAATCAAATCTAAAAATAAATATTAAAATTTCTAGCTAAGGTCGCCGATGACCTCTGGCTCAGCACTCCGACTGACGAACTCAGCCGGGGTCGGAACCTGGGAATGAGGCCCACGACTCCATAACATTGGTTCCTACCTCTCAGAGGTTGGTTTTTCTCCCTAAACACACTCCTTCATCTTACTGGTTCCTCAATGTGACCTTTTTATTTATATTTTTCTGTTCGGTCTACTCACAGAAAATGTGGCCCATTTGGTTGCGATTGCAAATCCTTGATCGAAGGAAAAGCTTCATATTATATATGATTCAGTGCCTTTTTTTTCCTCAACGGTTCTAGCGTGGCGAGGGCTTACCGTGTGCTAGCCACCATCCTCACCCAATGTTGCTGGCGCTCCACGATGATCATAAACATATTACCATCTTTCTTGCATGGATTGGGGAAACTTCCTATGGGAAAACCAATGATTAAATTTACTCGACCCTTCTCCACTTTGTGAATCACCCAACGTCAAGGGTTCACTCCTGTTGGCCTCGATATGCACTGTAAACATCCCGAAGCAATACGAACGTTGAGTTCAGTAGTTCTGTTGATGATGAATCCTTGTCCCAAACACATCATCTTCTGGCCTAACCATGTTCCCGTGAAGCCTCAGGAGTTCAAAGTGGGTTTCATCGAGATTAGGGTGCGATTGATCACCAGAAGAGAAAACATGCACAATCCTGTTGGCCTCGATCCAGCTCAGCCCCGGCCTTTTATCTGTTTCCAACCCTCTCATCTTTTGCCTGGTTTCAGCGGCTTGATCCCATTTCCCTAAAGCAGCATATAGGCTCGAGAGCAAGATGAGAGTTGGAGAATCTCCTGGATCATAACCCAGGACCTGTTCTGCTGCATGAACTCCCGCTTGTAAATTCCGGTTCTCAACACAAGAGCTCAGCAGGGTCCTCCACAGTTCTATACGACCTTCACAGAATGGTGATTCAACTATTATTTTTTCTGCTTCATTAACCAATCCTGCTCGACTTAGTAAACTAACCATACAAGAGTAATGCTTCGGGCCTGGTTTGACCCCATAACTTCGCATGTAATTCCACAGGGACTTTCCCTTTTCTACCAAACAACTGTGGCTGCAGGCAGACAGCACAGATAGAAATGTAACTTGATCCGGAATCATACCCTGTAGGAGTATCTTCTCAAAGAGCGCAAGTGCTTTCTCGGGAAGACCGTGGTTACTATATCCTCCAACCATCGAATTCCAGCACTTCAAGTCAGGGCTCGAAACTGATGAAAATATCGATTCAGCAGCTTGGAGGTTACCGTTTTTGGCGTACATATCAATCAAACTGCCAGACACAGCATCATCGATATTGTTCCCTGTTTTTATAGCTTGGGAATGGATCATCTCCCCTTGTTTCAAAATTGCCAGGTTGCCACAAGAACTTAAAGCTCCACTCAGAGCAAAGCTATCGACCTTATGCCGTCCTTCCGCAAACATGTCGAAGAAAAACTTTATTGAGCCCTCCGCATCGCCCATCCTTGAGTGAGCTGTGATCATCTCTGTCCAGAGAACGATGTCTTTCTCTGACAAACAATTGAAAACCTTTCTAGCTGATTCATTCTCGCTGCTGCTGAAGTACATGGACACGAGCGTACTTCCAACATAGACGCTACACTCAAAACCTCCTCTGATAACTTGACCATGAAGAATTCTACCACAATGATCAGTAGACAGAGCACTGGACCCATGAAGGGCAGCAGCAAAAGTGTATTCATCTGGTTCACAAGATGAATTTCTCCGCAACATGATGAAAACCTCTATGGCCATATCGCCATATCCATTCTCAGCGTACCCAGAGATGATGGAATTCCATGAAACTAAATCAGGATTCTCCATCTTACTGAAGACAATTGCGGCTGTGCTGGTGTCCCTGCAGCTGCAGTACATGTCGAGCAACGCATTTTGCAAAGGCAAATCAGTTTCACTATCAGAAGTGATAATTTGCCCGTGGACGAGCCTCCCGGAGATGTGATCCCCCGACCTCGAGCACGCGTTCAAGACCATCGAGTACGTGAATGGTGTAGGAGAAACACCAGCAACTAACATTTCCAGGAAAACACGGAGCCCTTCTTCAACTCTTTCATTCCTCAAGTTCCCAAGAATCATTGAATTCCACGCAACCGCATCCTTCTCAACCATGAACCTGAAAACTCTCTCAGCAGACTCCAAATCCCCATAGCTCGAGTACATTCCGAGTACAGATGTCTGAATGCACCTATCTTCGAGAAACCCCATTTTTACAACACGCCCATGAAGCGATGATCCTAAAAACCGAACCCCGAGCGCGGTCGAAGCTTGGATCAAGCTTGTGAAAGTCACAGCGTCAGGCAAAAGCCCTTGAGCCCCCATCTCGGTGAGCAACTCAAACGCGGAGAAGGCGTGACCAGGGGCCCGAGAGTAGGCTGTGATCGCAGCATTGTAAGAGACAGTGGTTCTCAGGGGCATTCTGTCGAACAGTTGCCGTGCGTCGTCCATCGAGCCGCATCTCGAGTACATTGAGATAAGATTGTTGTTGAGGAAAGGGGACCCGGGATTGGGGGCGGCGGTGAGGATGAGAGCGTGGAGACGACGCGCCTCCCTGAGCGAGGTGACGGAGGAGCATTTTCGAATGAGCGCTGCCAAGAAAGACGACTCCCAGTAATGATACGGTCGCATTCAAGCAGAAGGATCGATTCCTTCAAACCCCGAGAAAAAGTTGGGGTTAAACTACAAATATTCAAAAAGATAACAAAAATTAGAAAAAGAAAGATAATTACGGAAAAGTTCCAATGTTTTAACATAATTAAAATTCCATCCCAAGTTTAAACGAATTATTACGGTATTGAAATTTTCTTAAAATGGAATTCTTAGAGTTCGTTTGGAAGTATAGTATAAGATTTTATAATCAGTTTTCTTTATAAAGCAGATTTGGTGTTCGGTTAAAGTTTTTGAAACCATGATTTGGAGCAAAATTGCAATTGTAAACGTGATTTTTTCAAACAGTTTAATATGTGCTCATAAAATCTACTTCTACTTCTACTTCTGATTCAAATATTAATTATTGCCTTTTCTTAATTTTAACAAGTTTCAATTATTACATTCCAAATGCTTTTGCTTAATCTAAAATTAATACTTATTTTTGAGCAATTATACTTCAGCACTTTTATTTCAATAATAACATTTCCAAACCAAGCTTTAGACATTACTAGTGATAAGTTTGCGCCATATAATTTTTGCAATTTTTTTTACCTAATATACTTTTTAATATATACACAAAAAGTATATAATATTTCAAAATTGATCATGTGTTATGATAAAACTATGATATTATTTTTATATAACCTTGTCATATATTATCCTTACCAAATGCATATTTTTTGAACTATAAAGGTAGTGGCCTTTTGTTTTTACTAAATTTAAATTCTTCTGACATATTATTGCGTCTTAATAATTAACATGTAACACTAGACCTTATAACTTTATATAGATTACTATGTTATATGAAGCATTAAATGTTCACATAGTAAATTTGTATTATATCTTATCCATTTGGTAAAAACAAATCTCTTATATATTACATTTATCGACATGGTGGAGATAGCTTGGTTTTAGGAAAATTGAACATATTGAATAAGAGGACTTAGATTTTTTTTCTTTTTCCTATGAGACTCTCTATATTCCCTTATTTCCGTTTTCCTTTTTATCCCATCCTAATTTATGATTCTCATTTGTAAAAAAAGATAATATCATATGAAATTAAAAAGAAAAAGTGGAAAATCTCATTAGGAATCATTCTTAATCGTTCCTTTTCAGTTAGTAAGAACAGTGGAGAGTAAGAAATTTTAAAATATTCTTTATTACATGATGATGATGATGTGCCTAATGGAGAGCTACCTTTATATTGAAGACATTGATATAGATTTGCTGTTCTTGACCTTGTTTAATCATGATATTTGGATGGTCGAGAGATGGGCCACCTTTCATCAGCCTGACCTTTGTCGATGTCACCGTATATTTACTACTTTTAGAGACCATTTTCACAGATGCAAGTGCCATTTTCACAGATGCAAGTGGTAGACCGACAGTAATTTAATATCCGACTGACGTTAAGTTGCATACAATAGCGATGTGTAGCCCTAATTTTTTTTTAAAATTCATAATTTTTGTAAAATCATGTAGTGCTGAAAATGTCAGGAAAAGTGATAAAATTTAAGAAGGATTATTAACACAATTCTAAATCAGCAACAACTTAGAACTATGGGTCTATTCGAGGTCATCGTACTTTAGAACCCGTTTTAAAGATTTGATGACAGTAATTCGTTATGCAATCGATGTTCTACCGCATACAATGATGATGCATAGCTTGAATCTTTAAAATAATTCGTAATTTTCATATTGTTCTAGACTTTGAACAATCATCATCTATTGTTGAAACGTCGAGAAAAGCCAAATCAGTAACAATTTAGAATCATGGGTCTTTTATTACAACAATTGAAAAATGTGAGGATGCATTTTTAGTTTGTTGAAAACTTGGAGACTTTTTTAGTTTTACGTAAACCAACGGAAACAGAAGACGGCGGCACCAGCAGTTACTAGGCAACGTCGCCGGAGCGGCGAGAAGAAAGTAGGGAGAACCGTTCTTCCGTCCTGTCCGGGATCGGGGGAAAATGTCGCTAAACCCTGAAGGTCAGCGCATATGGCGTCTGATTGGAGATAGTCTCGGACCTTACACGGTAAGAGCTTCCTTCAGTCTGCAACTTGTTCCTAGTTCGGTTACCAGCAACAAAGGAAGGAACCATTTCTTGAAGCTTTTGCCCATTTTCAGGGAAGCGAGATTCCTGTCTCAAGCAGAGAAGATGAGAAGAACTTTCTGATTGCTGTCTCGCAGGTTCATTCTTCCTCCTCGCATTTGCTTCTGCCCCTGCCATCTATGTTCTGCGAAATTCGCGGTTTATGTGTTGCTGAATGAATTGAAATCTGTAGGTTCTGAGACAAGTGCAGCTCTGGACCCGTGAACTCGATTGCTCTTCGGATAGTGTTCGTCTCTCCCATACTCTTGTGTATACACACTAGCACAGTTTAATCACATTCAGGGGCTTTTCAACTGCTGCTTCTTTAATGCTTCAACAGGAGACAGAGGCTAAATCTGCTCCTAACCATGAGAGTTCGGGTGAATTCGACTTACATTCAGAGGAATGTCGGTGTTTATGTGATATTGTCTGCGACATGGTAAGCAGTTTATGTACATTATTGCATCATTACATGCTTGCGAGTGCGGAGCAAGTTCAGTCCCGTGCCTTTTGTGCATTAGCAACTAATCAGTACCTTTGTGGTCCTTATAATATCATTAATGAGACTTAATAAGATATATAAGCAGGAATCCAAAGTAGCAGGTATCAGATTCTAATAGGGTAAATTTTGTTTGAAGTATGTACTAGGCATGGGTAAAGCCGGGGAAGACTACCTAACTCATCAAGAAAAGAGAGAGATTATCTAGAGGCAGAAAAAAGTTAGAATTTACATATAATAGAAATTTTTGTAAGAAGTTTTCAGAGTTTGAATGATATGGCTCCTGCTTCCATTTACACCAAACCCCCCTGCATACTAATCCCATCATGTGCTACTTGCTTTAGTATTATTTGCTTTTCGCTGTTCCGGTGTTTTGACTGCATGGTATTTTCTTGGTTCATTCTGGTGGTGCTACTATGAGCAGATGGTTTTGCTGAAGGTCGATAGTGGACATGTTCGACATGCAACAGGCAAACTTCTTTTGGCAGTTTCCGACTTTGTCTCTGCATCTATGCGTCACAGAGTACTGCTTAATCCTACCTAGATTTTTGCTCATTTCACCAGCTGTTCCTACATCTTAGCTGTTGAATTTGTTGTGCAGGAAAGCAATTGGCGCCTTTTCATCAACTTGCTATTTGTTTGCGCTCAATTATCGCTATCAAACATTTCTTCTCATCCCTCAACACCAAGACATGAGGATCCAAGAAGCCAGTTGCAAAGTTACATACTTCTCAAGAAACCTTGCCTGCAAAATGCTGGCTGTCTTGCTGTCGCTGAAATAACTAGAGTCTTACGATGTATCTGGAAAAATTTGATGCAAGAAGATTGTGATGATCTTGTACAAGCATACTTAGATTCCCTAAATTATTTTCTTCTAAAAATCCCTTTAGATTTATTGGATGAGATTTATGCTGGTCAAAATGGAGGTCATAAAAATGGTGATAGGTCTGATTCTTTATCCATGGGGCATAGCCTACAGCTTGAGCATGTATTTCTTGGATATTTAGTTCAATTACTATGTTCGGTCATTGGACAAATCGTCCCTGTGGAAGTTCAAAGTGGTTCCTTCAGCCGGCATCTGGCTCTTAGCTCCATCAGTGACCTTGTGCCCAAGCTTTTCTACTGGTGTCTTTGTGGGCAAGAGGGCCATGCCAATGCATGCATCTTGGTATACTTCCGACATAAGTTGCTGGTAATCTTCTCCAGTTTTGACTTTATTATATAGCAAATACTTGTCACGGACATCTTGGATGTAATTGATTTGATAATAAAATGGAGAAAATGACATGGAATCATATACACTCAGCGTTCTATGTTTGCTTGAGGTGCTTTATAAATTCTATTGTTTTCCAACCCAGAAATATCGATAATATTGTTATCTAGTTTCAGCTAGACATTTTCAAGCTTTATATAACGTGTGACATTTCATGTGGATTAATGTAATGTGCTAAATTTTACAAGATCAAATTCCAATTAAGTCTTTCCAATGTAGATACTAATCTATTATTAGATATAGAAGAGAAAGATCCACATTTTTATTGTTTTTCATCTGATTTTTCTGTGATCAAACTTTGACTCTGGCTTATTCTATTTGAGAATTCTCTGCTTTGTTTCCATTAATTTAGAATTCGATATTTGATCTGTATATGTAGCTATTTTCTCCATTCTCAACTTCCTGGAAATGATTGTTCAACTCTTTCTATCAACAAAGAATTTTTAGCCAGCGTGTAGTGATATTAGTTACAGATTCCAAATGCAAAAGCATTGTTACATCCATTTTGACGGGTATTTAGATGTTATGTCATTCGGCCATTCCCCTCTCCATTCAACTGCATATTCTCCCATGTCAACATCTAACCCATGTTTAAATTGCATTTACAGATGCTAACAATAAGGCTCAGCATCCCAGATGATTTCCAGTGCAATTTTGGTTCATGGTTGGAGCTTCTCCATAGTTACCTTCATGAATTCTTGTGGGACCTAACTGCTGAGGTTCATAATCTCAGTACCAATAGCCTTGAGGGCTCTCCTTTTGCATCTGTTGTGCCCAATAAAAAGATGCATATTTTAAGCATCCCCCATATACAGAGGCAGGCTACATACCTTTTCTTGAGGTGTTGCTTCGGTTTGTTCAACCTACAGGGACGAATTGACAAACAATGCAATTGTGTGGCTCCAAAGTCGGGCTCGAATTTAGTTTTAAACTGTTGCAATCATAAGAAAGGTCTGAAAGATCTTAGTCAGTGGCTTAAAAGGAATGTTGCAGCTGAGAATCTATGCCAGAACAAGGTATATTTGGGAAAGAACATCGGCTTTGCCTCATCCCTCCTGCAATTATACATGCATGAGGTTTGTTGCTGGCTTTTGGATATGCTTTTAGCATCTATTACTTTTAAACTTTTGTTCTTGTAAATTTCTGACTTCGGAATTTTTAATTATGAATTTTTCCTCGAGCCAATTCTTTATTTTTGGAAATAAGACATCACGGAAGTGGCATGAGTCCTTTTAGCATAGATGATAAATTTAATTGATGACCCAAAAGCAGATAACATTAAATTTTTGTATCTCTTTTGGCTGTTAGGATGATCTACTATTCAAAGTGCTATTGCAAATGCTTAAGTTACCGCTAAATGGGACCCGAGAGTGAGTTTCTACGTCCAAATATCTTGCTTGTTTCTTCTTGAGCAATTTGGCCATAATTCTTTTACAAGCATTGCTATCTTTGCAGATCATGCGAAGAAAGGAGATTTCCAGATATGGAGGAAGATTTTCTCCTTCACGTCTCAGATGTTTTTAATCCCATAACAATATTCCATATATTTCTTGCAGAGGTAAAGTTACACATCCTTGTGCTCCAAATGCACCTTTTTTTGCTCCCCTCCCATTTGATTGCCCACCTTCAGTTAGGTATTCTTCAATTAATATAATTTCTTGTTAGCAGATACACTATGATCACCAAGTGCTTCTTGATTATCTTATATCCAAAGACACTGGAATTAGTTGCGCTCAGTATCTTTTGAGGTACAGTCTCAAGTTTTTCCTTATGCCCCATTATTGCGCATGTCACTTGTGATGATAACCCTAGATCTCGGACTTTCAACCCCATGATGTTTCTTGGTGAACATCTCACATGTTTTGCATTTTATGCTTCTTGTGTCACCATTTTCTGCAGGTGCCTCCGAATGATATTGGATAAATTTGAGGCATTCCTAGAATTTCAAGTAGACGATTTTACAGAAGAGCCATCTTCCAAGAGGAGGAAACCTTCAATGCAGGGCAGAAATGAGCTGGCAGATGTATCATCTTTACTACCACGTGTGAAGCACCTCGATGGAGACCATGTAAATGGTTACAAGAACCAGAAGATAAGAGGGCAGCCATTTGAGGAAGCTAAACGGTGTCTCCTTTCCTTAAAAGATTCACTTGAAAGTCTAAATCAAAAGAATTTATTTCCATATAATCCTAAAGCGCTTCTGAAACGGTTCGTTTTTTCTATGCCAATTATTTTCCATTTGTCCCTGATAATTAATGAAGATGAACATGGGAATCTCACAAACTTTCTTATTTTGCAGTCTAATGGAATTTCAAGAATTATGCTACCAGCAGCAAAAGTGTACTTTCTGAAAAGCGTACCATGCACTCTAGCGGTCCAGTGAAGAAGGGGTCAAGGCTATCAAGAAGGGTTTCCAATTCCCAGATAATATTAGCCTTTTGAGGTATCATGTTAAATAAGCTGATGTCGACGGGTGAAGGCTTTTGGGGCAAGCAAGCCAACAGCATAGCAAATGGATTTTCTTGTTACTGGCGGGACTGCAGAAATGTCACTATCAAAGATCCATAAGGCTTTTTGAGGCTTCCTAATGTAAGGTATTAAAAGCAGCTGGTTGATTTCACTTGTCGAAACTGTATCTTTTAGCATAGTCATATGAAGTCCTGTATTTGGCAAAATTTAATTATTTTCTAATGCATGATCAGATAAGGTACCTGAACCTTGTAAGCAGAAGACCAAAAAGGGATGTCATCTTCATATATGAGATGTCTGTGCTTATGCCCTGTAACAACGAATTTAAAACTTGAAATTATTGCTGATACTCAGAGAATTCACTACAGATTGACTACAACTCTTGGAATGGGGCCTAAGGAAAATGGTTTTTCTTTAAATTCGTAATTGTGAAGACTCTTGGTTTCCTATGCAGGATGGAGGCGTACTGGAACTTTGGGGAAAGAACCGGGGCAGCTGTTTTCCAGATGAGGTTTTTAGAGGTTGATAGAAACAAGTGTTGGAGGGAAGGAGATACTTTCACCTTATTAAGACCAGATGTTGAAGAAGCTGGTGGGACGTGAAGTATCATTCTGTTGCAGTATGGGCCTCATGGCAATATTTTTTGACAGTCCATGTAAGAAATCGATCCTCTCTTTTCCCCAACTATAGTGGCATCCTGCGATCTCTGTTAGGGTTGATTCGGAAAGTTTGTTTTTTAAGATTCAGATACTAATCAGTCTTTAGTGTTCTCACTTTCAGAAAAAGGTTATATGCATTCGTAGGATCAGTCTCACTATTATATCCTGCAGTCTCCATGATTTGAGTAATGCGAAAAGGGTGAGATAATGAACTAGACTGGATTATATCTGTGTCTGTTTCCCTTGAACTGGGAGTTTGATCCTGTCCTGGTCGGGACAGGAGGGCATCTCCCTCCCACCTTTGGATGGTGGATTGGGGTGGGAATGGTGTGGGATTGCCAGTCGGGTGGGGTTTTAGCATCCCTTCTTAAGGACGTGCGGGGGCCATCCTGTCCCGTCTCGGGCCGGGACGGGTAGATGGCATAAATTCCTGAAGAACTGTAGGGTGGTCAATGGGAGGGGATGGGGGAGATTGGAGTGAATGAGCCTCGAGCATATTTGTTTCCTAAACAACTCTGAGAAAAAGATTTTCTTAGGAAGATTATTTTTATTTCATAACTGGACTGTCTATATCGTTTATGAGTATCGGGGAGGAAATTGTTGTGCGGATTGGCTGTCTCGGAATGCTTTACATTTGCTTCTTGGGAACCATGTGTTTAGCAGTCCACGATGTGGAGCTCTGCTTTTTGCGATATTTTTGGGGTTTTCATACCCTATCTTTGCATTGTGTAATTTTGTCTGTCTTTTGTCTTGGGCTTAGTCCCCACCGAAAAAAAATAAAAAAAGAATAATTCTGTACAGTACAAAATCTTTGTTATCTTATGGAAAAGTCTGGATACATTTTCTTACTTATGTTTTACGATTTTTCGTATAAGAAGGCGACTCAGGAGCACTAAAACAGAAAGAGCCATGTACTAATATAATATTCTGCAAATTGTCTCTAAAAGATTCGCTAATTCAGTTATACTTTTATGTACCGAAAGATGTACCTCAGTATGAAAACTTCGTTTTCTACATTGGTTGTCCCAATTCATTTCTAATATCATACGAAAGAACTATTATGCTAAAACTCTTCACATGATGTACATAGAGGACTTTATCCTTCAAATTTATTTAGTAACAGGCTGTTTTTAAGGCACTGTATATTTCATTCAATAATTTCGTTCTAAAGTCCGACTTTACCTTTATGTCTCTTTCCATTGCTGAATGAATTATATCTCGTCCTGGACGGAGCTCGCACCACTTGATAAAGTGATCCTCTACCTTGATCAATGATGGAGGTGGGCATCTCCTCACTCCACCTCGGTCCATTCCTGTCTTATTTGTGCTATGGGCCATATGAAAGTATCTTTTATGTTCTCATTTGTACTAAGTTATCATTATATGTCATATCGTCGTTTATATCAAACTGCTTTCATCGATAATGAAGGGCTATTTGATAACTTTATATTCTCAAACGATGATAGCAAATCCCTAAAAGGTGGCACTAGCATACTATGAAACCGGCAAATAGTACCTTCACACAGTTGAGAAACAACTTAAGCATATAAATAAGCCCTCAAGCATATCTGTTTGCTATTTCTAAGAGGCATTCACAAAGCTCTTGGGGCTTGGAGAACAATGGCATATGATCCGCACCACCGATCTCGAGAACATTTTCGATTCCGCTGTTTTGAATCATCCAACGCTGGAAGTCCACGGGGATCGCTTTATCCTCGCCGCACATGATGTAAACTCGCGTAACTGACCCATACCCTTCTTCAGAAAACTTCTGTTGGCGGGACAGGTCATCCATGAACAGTGATCCTGGCCTTGCCAATATCTTACTGAGCTCGAGATCCTGAATTAGCCAGTGAAATAAGGAACACATGCATCAGTAACCGACTAGCTAGTCAGTCCGGTGCTTCGTGATCAGAAGAGACTATATATGACATGTACTGCTAATTTACCTCGACCGAAGACAATTGATATAACTTCGAGGACAAGAACATGGGTCCGAAGAACATCGATGTTCCTTGTTTCTCCCCATTCTGGTAAGGCCGGAATTGAGTGTCAAGCCATCTTTCTTTTGGAGCCGTGGCCACGTACTGTTCGAAGTCCCATACATTTTAAGAGAATTTAGAATACTACCCCATGGAAAAAAAAAAGGTCTTCAATTAGAAGACCAACTACATGAAGCGAAAGCAAACTTTATTATTTGCCATAAAGAAGATATATGTAATAAAATAACTTCTATTTATAAAAATAATATTTATTCTATTATTCATAAATTATTTATTTTTGTTAAAATAAGTCCATAAGAGACTTGACAAATACTTCATTTTCAAGGAGTTGAGAATATGTGTGACGAAATAATACGGTACAAGTTTCTATTAGAACTGTTCGAGGTCATGAAATTCTTAGTTGAACACTATTATTCCTGACAAACTGTCAATTCTGTGTGTATCCATGATTAGTATATGAATATTAATGAAACAGACATGTGGACACTTTTGGATATAAGTGAGTTGAATGTGACATACGAATAATATTGACCTGGTACTTTACTATTGTCAATGAATATTATCTGGATCGTATTAGTACATATAGTCCTTAGACCTGAAATGATACGGCTATCTCATACATGGGTAATTAGGATTTGCTACTACTTATATACTTGTACTAAGCATGGATATGCGATAGATAGTGATTCTAGTTAGTTATGTATGGAGGTAGGTGACCGGTCGAGATGAGATTCATCGAGTTGAGTAATCAGGAAAAAGATCATTGGGGATGAATTCTTTTTTTTTTTTATCAAGAAATCCTTGGCCAAGTTAATTGGACTTAAATAAAAAAAAGTTTCTAGTTTAAGTTCTGATGATCTATGAATGAAAGTTCAAAGATTTCATATGATCACTTATAGGGTTTGATATTAACCATGACCATGGCTAAATCAGAATTTGCAATGAAAGTACTTGAGTGCATGGCATATATGGTCATTGGTTCATCAGAATGTCCTAATCACACATGCATCACTAATTGGGTGGTCATGACACATTGTGTCAGGCGTTACCCATCATCTATGAGAGCTAGGGGTATTTTGGGAATTTTACCCTTAGGAGCGGAAATGATTTTCTAATACTGTCAAGGATATTGACATTATAGTCTCATTGCCACTTAGTGATTAACTTAGTTAGTCACATAAAGTTTGTGTAAGCCAAGAACGAAATAATCTAATTAAGACAGTTAATTATGAATCAATTACCGGATTTGACTTGCAATTAGATTGCAAGGTTCCTAGCACGTCTCGAAGTCCAAGGAGGAGGCGGATCCTAATAATGAGTTGTATTTTCTGATATAAATGTTTCCTTATTTGGAGAGTTTCCTTTAATAGAAAGTCTATATATAGAAACTTACTTGGAGGATGGTCTCCTCTTTTGGGTAGTCATGTGATGACTAAAATATGGTTTTGGAAATACACGAAAGTGTAAGGGGATTGTTGCAATGAGTTCGTTAATTATGAATTAATTAATGTTGCAAAGTAGTCCTTAGAGTTAATTGTGCAAAACTATATATATAGATATGCCGTCTTGCACTTAATCCTAACTGTTCCAAGACACCGAAAGAGAGCAAAAGAGAGAGGAAACTTATTGTTCATCTTGTCTGATGATGCTTTCCATGTAGTTGATTTGTTCTTTAAAGAAGTGGTGATGATGCATGGTATTCTTATGAGCATTGTCTTTGAAAGGGACCCTAAGTTCCTAAGTTACTTTTGGAAAACCTTATGAGCAAAGCTTGGCATTAAATTGCTATTCAGCGCTGCTTGTCATCCCTAAACTGATGACCAAATTGAAGTGCTAAATCGTACTTTCTCCTCTTTACTTTGAGCTGCTGCGAATATAAACTTGAAGAGTTGGGATACTCGCCTTGCCCTAGTTGAATTCTCTTTTAATTTGAGCATTCATAACTCTACTAGGAAGATTCCTTTTGAAGTGGTTTAAGGCTTTAATCCTATCACACCTCTTGATTTGACACCCTTACCAGCCAGTCCAAGAGTGTGTTTGGATGACAAGAAAATGACCGAGCATATTAAAGCTTTGTATGAGTAAGTGAAGAAACAGATTGAAAAGAAGAATGCAACCTATGCTCAAAGTGTGAACAAAGGAAGGAAGCAAGTTTTTTTCAATTTAGGTGATCTTGTTTGGATTCACCTTCGGAAGGAGAGGTTTCCAAGTAAGAGAAAGAGCAAGCTAATGCCGTGGGCTGATGGTCCATTTCATGTCAAGGAAAATGTTAATGACAATGCTTACAAGATTGAGTTGCCTGATAATTACAATGTTTTAGCGACATTCAACGTGAGAGGTCCTATTTCCGTATTTTGAAGATGAAGAAGATTTGGATTTAATGGCAAATCCTTCCGAACTGGGAGGGGACGATGTGCCACAAAATGTAGTTTAGGACGAGGCCATATTTAGTTCGTGTCCTATCACGTGTTCCAAGGCCAAGAAGCTTGTTGCAACTCCATCCGGACCCATTACCATACTCAAGTGCATGTTAATAGGTGTTCAAACACCTGATCAAGTGGAATAGGTGGCTCATTTATTATCCACCTATATTTTGGACGAATTTCCTTCAAATAATGGTGGTTGCAATAAGGTGGATAGGGAGCTAATGCATGAGACTCTTGTTCAACCATTTTCATTTAAACTTTATCTTTTCCATGCTAGGGAACTAATTGTCTTTATTTTTCATTGCTGTCATTATATCTAAGTAGTTGAGCACTATATAAGCTCTATTTTGATCAATGAGAATGAATGAATATTTTGAATAAAATTCCCTAGAGCATTTCCTCTTCTTTTTTTTTTATATGAACAAGTTCCTTATTTAGCGGTGAAAACCTCGATTCTTATCGTTCATCCTTGAGCGTGGCGAATCAAAACAACTTTTCTTACTTATGGTGAGTTATCTTATCCAGTGAGTTTAGTTGGTTCTACCCTCCACTTTTCTTTCTTATCCATTTATGGTCCATGAGCTCATCACTCTGTGTGCTGACGCCCATGAAACTTCATTGGAGAAGTCATCGAGCCCACGATTTTGGGGCTTTGATCAACCTTTGTGGGGTTTTAATCAAATCCTAGAGGACTGGATTGAGAAGCTTCATCAAAACCTTTGTGCTTTGGTCAAAGCACATAGAGGGTTTGATGGTTTCTCCGATGAAGCTTCATAGATGGCAATTATAGAGGTCATCGCCTTATTTCCTACCTTTGGCTACCCAAGTTTCAAAATTTTTAATATTTCTTTGATAATGCGGTTCGCCACATTAATCATCGTTAGTGACTGTAGTCACATGTCATCTATTAACGGACACGTCAACAAAATTGATGGAAATTTGGACAAATGCTAAATGAGACGAAAATAATGAAAGTTAGTGTATATAGCACAAAAATATAGTTTGTAATAAAACGTAAAAAATGTAAACTTTGTGTATTTTCTAACAAAAAATATAGTTTGTGATAAAATATAAAAAAATTGATATTTGACCAAATTTTAATGGATATTAATTCAATTTTACCAATAAGAGCTCATCCCATACCTAATTTTGAGCAATCCAAAAGAGTGTCAAATATTAATTATTATTTCTTTGTATTAAAAATATTTGTTTCTTAAAAGTCAATATTTATTTATCCTTTTACTATATTATTTAAAAATTAATTTTTCTTTGTCCTCCCAGAGTAGGCGAGGCGAGGGTCTCATTAATTTTGGGTGTCAGAACTAAAACATTCAAGGTTTAATTTTCACTGATGAGACTAATGTATCATTTTATTGAATTTTATCTCTTATCCTCGTATTAAATCATATGCCTCCTCTATATCTATATATATATATATATATATTAAACTATTTCTGTGTAAAACATTGGCCAATGATCATTTTTTTTATTGAGATATAATCGAGTATTTACCTAGGGATCATCGGATACATAGAAAATCCCCACTAAAAAAAAGAAGAAGAAAGAATGACCCACTACCACATGTAATTAAGAACCCCGTTTGGCTCTATAATAATGGATCTATCGACACATACACAGTTAATAGCTGTATTCTGCGGACACAAGATATAGTGACTCGGGGAAGGGGAAGCATTTAAGAGGCAGTCGTCAAGTCCCTCCATTTCACTTAACTGTCTCCTAAGGCCGATTCTCACTTACGTCCCTGTTGAGCGTGGATAGTGTTGTGGTCCCATTGGTTAAAGGTCTACCTACTAAGTGTTTTGTTATCTTTTTGTCCTATTATGGTTGTCTGGCTGGGTTCGCGGCCTCGTGCAGTGCAGGAACAAGCCGATCACGGTCGGTTGCATGTGTTAGCATCCAGAGTGGAGAGCATCGGCCGTGCCACGTACACAAACTGACGTTAATCGTAGCATATGTTCGCAGCGATTAAAATTACTGGATGGTGATTAATAATTTGTCATTGAATGTGAGTTATCTGATCTGGTCGGACATCAGTGTTCCGTCATTTAATTTAATTTTTTTCCATGCGATTATTAAATAGCATGTAGGGAAACTCTTCCAAATGCCTTCAGAGAGACTCGTTGCGCTTGACTGGTACTAATTGTATATATTTGGACTTTTCTTAAGGAAAGGAGAAAAAATCATCTAGAGAAGACAAACCAAGCTTGGAAAAATGAATCCACCTTTTGGACCCCATACAATTCGAAATTGCTAATCATGGTGTAAAATTTTCAGACCCTTATATAATCGAGATATTAAACTTTTGGAACCAATTTTTTTTTTTTTGCCCGATTTGGAGCAATTTGTTGACATTTGTTCATGGACTTGCGCTTATGCGGGGTAATATATATATATATATATATATAAAATAATAATTTGATACTTATCCAGAAAAATAATTTGATAAAAATGATTAAATAATTCAAAAAATCTTGTACGTTCCTTAAAGGAGTGAATGTTGGAAAAAAAACACATTTTTTGGGTTAAAAAAAGGTATTAGATTATCTCCAGTCACAATTTCTATTTGAATTTTTAAAGTGAATCCGTTACAATTACGTGATCGTCATATCATTTAAATACACACGTAATAAAGAAAGAGACTCATCATCTCAATTATGATCTCTATTTTTTAGTCTCTTAATGAGGTTATATTAAATTAAAAAAAAAAAGGCAACGGCCCCTTCCGTGGCTCTTTAAAACAAGTGGGGAGAGGGTGGGGAAAAGCTGCTGAGCCTCTATCAAATAAGTTAGGGGACGCCTCCGCGAGGTTTCTCCCATTGAGATGCCATGTGGCGTCTCTTGATCGGGGAGAGACGTCCGCTGGGCATAGTCATATTAGAGGAGCAAGGAGAGAGTGGAAGGGACAGGGAGACATGATAATGAAGAGTACTGTGTGGAGTGGAAAGAAGAGTTTTTTTTTTTCTTCCGGTGGAAAGAAGATTTTTTTAATCAATGAGAAAAGATTGAGTGAAATCACACATAATTATATTCGATTTTTTTGTGATAGATGTGCATTTTGATATTCAGAAATTTAATTAATTTCGACGAATTTCATTTCGAGTCTAGTCGATCTATTAAGGGATAAAATTCTCGAATTCAAACTCTTAATAAAGAGAAAATTGAATCACTTAAATTAATTTAAGTTGGTCAATTTGTAATTATTGACGAAGTTTTATAATGGTCAAATTTATAACTTTTATACCTTAATTTAATGAAATTTCAAGAATGGTAAAACCGGGGTTTAAAAGTTAGCTGGGTATAAAAGTTAGCTGTTTACATTATAGCATAGAAGCATAGATCTGTATCACCATAATATCATATTTGTCCCCCGCCTAATTAATCCGATATTGTCTGCCTTCATCTTGTAAAGGACACTCCAATAAACTCCTCGATGTCCGAGGGACAAGTCCAACGAATATCCAAAAGAATTTTTCTCTCTAAAATTCAATTTCTTTTTAAAAAAATAATTTTTGAAGACAGAATTATTTCCGATGGACTTTTTCTTGGAAATTCATCGGAAATTTTCGAAGGTAATTTTTCCTAGGAAATGACGAGTTTTGTTGTGGTGAGAATAAGCAGATCAGATGATCGACTTCATGTTAGCTATTCGCAGAACCAGGTTCCAAAAATTACATATGGAACCACCGACCGATTTCAAGGTTCACATTCTATACCAGTTGTACATTGTGATTTCGATGATAGCGTAATCTCTTCGAATAAAATAGAACAGAAGGTCGTATTACCTGGTCTAGGACATATGATGGCCTGTGTATGGTATCGGGGACGAAGGCTGTGAGGAACACGGCAACCGACACCTTGTCAGCGAACATGTCTGCGGCGAGAGCCAGGCTTAGGCCGCCGAGGCTGTGGCCCACCAGCACCACGCTCTCAGCCGGAGGAACCGCAGCCTGTAGAAAATCAAGCAGTGGCTGTGTGTACTCCTTGAAAGTGTAGACCTCATGTATGGACCTGGGGTCGGTGCCGGAGGCTGCAAGGTCGAGCACCGTGACCCGGAGGCCTGCTGACTCGAGGCGGGGCTTCAGCTTGAACCAAGCCCACGCACCGTGGCATGCGCCGTGGACGAGGACGAAGTGCTTCTGATGCTTTTGCAGTTTCTGTTCCTCTGCTACTTCCATTGGATAATGACTTTAGATGTGCTTCTGATGCTTTTGCAGTTTCTGTTCCTCTGCTACTTCCATTGGATAATGACTTTAGATGTGCTTCTGATGCTTTTGCAGATTCTGTTCCTCTGCAACTTTTAGATTTCTCCCCACGCTCTCCTATAATTTTTTCGGATGGCAATAACAATATGCTTAGCTCATTACTTTTATACTAGTCATGTGTAATACTTGCTATATATATATATATATATTTTTTTTTTTTTTCGTTTTCAAAAGAGGTCATAGGCTCATAGGAAATAGGATAAGGATAAATAAAAAGAAAATAGTCTATAGTGCAATCATTTGAACTTGTACAATAAATCAAAGTAAATTACTTCATGTAAAAAAAAGTAAATTATTTCTATATTCAAAAATTATTTATATTCCGGTAAATTACTCATGTTTTTAGTGATCAACAAAAAACTAAATTATGAAGATTTTGATAATAAAATTCAAATTTTGAAGTAATTCATATATATTTCAAAGAGTTTTACTTAATTATTTCTTATTGAAACATGATTTATTTTTACTTAAATTTTGAGTAATTTACTTCATTATACAATACAATCATTTTTTATGATTGCACCATAAATATCTCAGTAAATAAAGGAATGAGAGAATTTTATTGTCGAGAATTGAATTTGGATACTCTTAAATCTTAATCGGGAGCAAATCACTGTCCTAACAACGTCCCTCCTGTTTTCAAGATGCTGCATTTGAATATAAAAATGGAGATGGTGGCGTGCAGACAATAATTTATATATCCCATTTTTTAATCCACCCTGGCGGACCAACGGAGATTTTTTTTTTTGCTGAATAGTGGACCCGCAGATTAACTTAACCGGTTCAGAGCTTGTTTTCCTCAAGTAAGGTTTCAAATTTGAGTCTTATGGATGTAAAAAATTCATATTAAGAGAGTTTTATTTTTTTGTGGATTGACCGACTCGACTGGATTAGATGAGACTTATTGGACTTCCGAATACGAATTTACACCGGAAAAAAGTCCAGCCTGATGGTGCCAACTGGAAATATATATATCCAGACTGATAGTATTCCCATGTGGAAAATATTCGCATTATAATATTACTTGTGAATAATATATGCAAATGAGTAGTTTTATTTCACATAAGATTTTCGATGTGGACCTTCATACGTAGAAGTCTCTAACGGGTCTCGACTAATCCAGTTCGAGTCAAGTCGGCCTATTAAAGGATAAAATTTTCACAATCAAAGATTTTCTTTATTTACAATATTTGAACCTGATATCTTATTTAAAGAGAACAAGCGCTGAACAGTTTGAAATAATTGTTATTGGTTATTTCGTATGAGATTCAGCCGAGGACAAGTAATGACTTCTAGCTGTAGGCTCAACTCTTTTTACCGTATCAGATTAGAACAGTACCTCAAGATCCTCCAATGTTGGCCTCGTGTGCAAATACAAGTTCAAGTTTGTACAAGTTCGGTGAGTACGGTACCTTAGGACGATCCTTTCTAATACATACACGTTCGTACACACAATCATGAATCATCGATGGTCGTGACTTTTTGGGTGGATCTCACTGAGCTGGGATTGTCCCAACTCCACTATAGAGCCAACGACCATCCATGAGTTAAGTTTTCAAAATTTAACATATCAACAGCATCGCAAAGTCACGTTAACAAAACTTGATGGCGTTAAATCGTAATTGATAGTTTGTCCACTATTTTATAGGATAAATTGTACTGGTGGTCAAAAAAGTTTTACAAATGTTTCAATATGGTATAAAAAGTTTTTTTTGCTACTTGATGGTACAAAATGTTTCAAAATTGTTTCAGTATAGTACAAACCGTTATCTCGCCATTGACGCCGTCAAGCATTCTTTTACAAGATCTGTAAATTTTGCATCATCATGTAACTTACGTAAAATATTTTGTACTATTAAGTTACAATTTCAAAACATTTTGTACCATCATGTAATGTCCCACAAAAATCGATTTTGCACTATCAGCGTTGGCTTGACGGCGTCAATGGCGAGATAACAGTTTGTACTATACTGAAACAACTTTGAAATATTTTGAACCATTAAGTAGCAAAAAAAACTTTTTGTACCATATTGAAACATTTATAAAATTTTTTGGACCATCAGTGAAATTTACCATATTTTATATAATTGAGAAGTTATGTAAAAAAATTGTTACAATTTTAGTTTTCTGATCAAAGTGTTACTTTTCTTATCAAATACCAAAATGTTACTTGAATAAAAAATTTTGTATTATTTGTGTGGTTTTCCCTAATGTCAATATAACTTTGCTCAATTAGCTTCCATAATATATAAAAGAATGGGTTAATCACTTAGAAAGGCATGATCTTTGTATTTTTCCTAAATATAGCACGTCATTTTGAAAATAGTACAGAAATACACGACATTTGTATTTTTTTTAAATATAGCACGACCTTTTGAAAGTAGCACAGAAAGGCACAACCTTTGTACTTTTTCCTAAATATAGCGCGACTTTTAAAAAATAGCACATTAATGAAAAAATGTCGTGTCTTTTTGTACTATTTTCTAAAACTTTTACTATATTTAGGGAAAAGTACCAATGTCGTGATTGTTTATGTGATTAACCCATAAAAGAATTTACCCGTGAATGCACGGGTTATATATGGTCTAATGTGTGTGTCTATATATATATATATATATATAGGAGGAGCTGTCACTTTTCTTCAATGTTCTCCATATACAGCGAACATGTCCACACACCCCTTGAACTTATCTAAGTTCTTTTCTCCATATTGAAAACTTTCACAATTTGATAATCTGTTCTTAAGTAATAGATTCAAACGATCATATCTTCGTTTTGATCATATCCGAATTTTCTCACAAGGAACCATCTTTTCAAAGTACAGTCTCAACGTATTCTACTAACTCTATTTGAAGCACGTTACGCCCAATTTTCTCCAGTACAAATACCCGCTGTAATTTCGCACGCAAACCCTGACATTGATCACGCTTTGATAATATCTACTAACAAATTAGACCGATTTCACGTGGCACACATTGCATAACAGAACCACGACGTCAGCACATATAGAAGTACGTGGTGGGAAGCATGCGCAAAACATTTTGTATAGTTAAGAGGTATCTTATATATATGCGGGGGCTGTCGCAGCACTTTGACACACTGTTGAGAGATTAATGAAACAAATTCCTGCGACGTGTGCCAGACGGAAGTAATTTGACACGGTAGTTTGGCTTGGCCATGTCAATCAAATTATTTAAGACACGAGGGGACGAAGTTTGTGCGAAACATGGTGTGATCATGAAAACATATTTTATTAGAAAGCTCTCACTATCTAACTGTGATCCATGTAAAATTTTTTGGACTCAATCAACTAATTGATTTAATTTATATTTGTTTGGCCACAAACACGTGAAATACGTTACTTGACTTTCACATGCAGGAGGTAGGTGAGGTAATCCAAGGTGTTTGGCCTAATGGTTAAGGATGAGCTTAAGTATCCATCCGATTCCGGATTCGAAACCCCTTGGAGTTACCGGAGCGCCTTTGGCGTGATTACCCGCTCCGTGTGTCGCCATGGGTTCCCAGAACCCCAGGGATTAGTCGGGCGAAATCTGGACACCCCGGGTTAGAAAAAAAGAGCTACGTGAGGTGGCTTAATATCAGGTAGGGCCGACAATATTTGACACGACATGAATACGACACGAAGTTAAATGGGTTCGGATTGAGGTTTTTTGATATTTGGTCTAAACGGATTCAATCCATTTAGACACGGTTAATAAACGTGTCTTAACAGGTTGAACCCGCATAACCCGATTAGACACGATTAAACCTGTTTATTTAGACGTATTTAATCATGTCATCTGTTAACTCGTTTATCTAATCGAATTTACTAATATACCCTACCACTAATCCTAATTTTGAAATTCCTCCTGCGGTGCTTGCCTAAGTTGCCTTCCCGTTCATATTCCTGTAGCGTTGTAGGTTGTAACCCTAACCCGTAACCTTTCATGACTTCGTCCCTTCCTGGCTTCCTCCTTCGGTTCTGCCTCCACCGCTGTCAGCAGAAGAAGCCTCCACCGCTCCACCGTCCACGATCCGCTCCGCATTTCCACTCGACCTTGCGACCTCGGACCCTCGCGACCGCCACCTCGCGAACCTCGACTCGAGCCCTCTCTCCGACCTCAGAGTCTTAGACTGTGCGACGTCGACTTAGTCCTCGACCTCAGAAAAAGTCGACCTCGAACCCTCGACCGCAACCTCGACCTTACGACCGCGACCCTCGAGCCGTCGACCCTCGAGTCGTCTCTAACTGGTCAGACGTTGCGACGTCACCGAGACCTCAGAAGAAGTCGACCTCGACCCCAGCTCAACCTCACGAGCACGACCTCGACCTTGGGTATCCTTGCTGCCTGCTCTGCGGACCCCGCCCGCCGCACTCCTCTTCCCTGCTCTGCTTTGCTGCATTTTTGATTTCGTCCAATTTTTCACTCTGCTTTGCTGTATCAAATTAATTGATAAAAAAACTCCTTTTAGGCCTCACGACTTCAATTTCCAGAAGCATCCACCCGAATTCTCGTTCTAAGTCCTATCTGGGGCGTAGCATTTTCTTATTCTGGCAATTCCAACTTTGATTTCTCATGCACTTGTTCGTCAAATTAATGCTGCTTGTTGATTGAGATTTGTGAAATTCAATTACTTGTTAAATACTTGCAATTGATTAGCTAAGCATCTTGTGCTGCAATTGATTAAAGACTCTATATATGCAGCATATTAAAGATACTATAGAACTAATTAAAGTGGAAGGATACTACTGAGTTGAATACTTGCAATTGATTAGCTAAGAAACTTTGCTGCTTGCTGATTGTCCGATCCCAGTTGGTTTGTATGTCCGTTTTATTGAAGAGCCTCTAATTCCTTTAGGTATGCGTCGATAGTTGCATCTTGGAATGATTGTCTTGTTATGGCCTTCTCTTGTGAAAATCGATAAGTTTGAGACGGGTCTGAGTTCTTCGGTTCTTATGCCATTCAGTGCCTGACTTCATGTATGTTATGCAGCTGAGTCATTACTCCTCCTACGACGGAGTATTATACTGCAAGCCCCATTTCGAACAGCTCTTCAAGATGACTGGACGATTAGATCAAAATTTTGAAGGTGATTGTAAACATATATATTTATATGTGTTTATGTTCCTTCTGATGATGAATGCCTACTTTGGAAGCATCAATGAGATGATGCTATTACAAGTTATTGTAACCTATTTTAAGACTAGACTTATGTCTCATGATCTTTGTACTTCCTAGATTATGATCCATTTCTAGGAATGAAATGAGCATGGTTAACTTTTTAGAAATTTCTGTTCGGAATAAACAGGTCGTGATCGTGTTAATGTGTCAAATAAACGGGTCGTGTTTACGTTTTGAATAAACGGGTCGTGTTAACGTGTCCGTGGAATCGGGTTGATCGGATAAACGAGTCATGTTAAAGTGTTCGTGTAACCGGACTTAATCGAATAAACGGGTGGTGTTAACGTGTCGGGTAACCGGTTATAATCGTATCGTGTACGGACACGTGTACCTATTATGACACATTTCGATAAACAAGTTTAAACGTGTCATGTCCGGGTTAATACAGATATAAACAGGTTGTGTTCGTATTTCCAAAACCTGACTTGTTTAATAAAAGTATTGTGTACGGGTTATGACTTTGATGACACGAACCCGTTTAGACACGACACGTATAAACACGACATGACATGAATTACCAGCCATAATATCAGGGAACATCGGTCAACCTCACCAAAACAATGCGTAGCACCATGGCCCTGGAGGTTTGTAAGACTGAACATCGGCTGAGTTTGAATAGTAGGGGAGGATGGACGAGGCTCAAGGATTTAGCTAACGACCAATTGTATTTTTGGTGTATGTTCAGATTTAAGATGAAACATGACGGCCTGAGAACCAATCAAAGGACGATCAAGAAGGCAGGTCGAGGTCACAACGTAATCACAGCTTGACATAACCGAATGAGTCTACAGCCGGAAAGGGTTGATCGAGGTGTGGCCGAAATGGTTAGATGTTACATTGCTTGCTAAAGCCTTAATGTTGACTTGATAACTATCAGAAACTAAATCTAATGTTTTTTTTCTTGACTAGGAGTGTTCGAATTTCGTCCGACTAATTCTCTCGGGGTCCTAAGAATCCCCCGTGACGCTCAGAATGGGTAAACATGCTTAAATGGTCTGACATGTGGCCTCAAGGGTTTTTTTTAGGTAGATTAGGGGGTAGAGCCCGAATACAAAGAACTCAAACAGAAACGAAACGGGGTAAGGCGGCCCCTGCAATATCGCCTAATAGTAGTGAGAACATCCCGTTAGGAGCTGAATGAAGAACATGCGTCCCCAAGGGAAAATCAATCGCCCTCTTCGACAACCAATCCGCGCAAGTATTCCCTTCCCGGTACGTATGTTGGATGCAGACCTCCCAATTTGCCTCAGGGGTTTTTAATTTGAGATGAGATGGATATTCAAACTCCTCTTTACCACTGAAGCAGACGTTTGAGGTTGAAACTGAATGTAAGTTGTAGAAAAATAAAAATAGAAAAGGAAAGTGCAATTGATTGAATTGTCAAAGGTTCTTATGGTAAATTCCATGTTCGGTATTTATAGGCATTCACCTGCGATTCTATTCAATGCAAAAATATATCTAAATTTCGATAAAATTTTAAATGATCATACTTCATATTAACGTGACGAGAAATAATTAATAAGAATATTTTAATGAAAAATAATTATTGTAATTATTCGAGTAATTAGCATCAATTTCCTTATTTCATGCAATTTAATTGGTGTTTCTTCACGTCATGTGATAAGGCAAGATCACCCATGTAAGGTACCCAGTGATTTTTGAGAATATATCTCCCATTATTCCTAATTCAATGAAATCAAACCTAAGATAAGGAAAGCAAACAAAATAAGAAATATCCTAAGAATATATATAGTAAAAGATATATTGCACTTCCACTTTCCTCTCGATTCGAAATATCATGGACGTCTCCTGTATGGACTTTCCTTTCACTTAGGATCTTTTCTTTCATTTTTAGTGACGGGCCTCTTCTCGGGCATATATCGAAAGAACAAAAGATTCCCCGAAAATGGAGAAAATCTGGCTGCACATGCCAATCTCCCTACACGTCCCAATCTCCATTATTCTGGAGAGAATTTTAAATGACGAGTGATAAAAAATTAATAATTTTTTTTAATGAAGAATAATTATAGCAATTATTCGAACGATTAATACCGCTTTTCTTATTTCATGTAATTTAATTTGTATTTTTTCATATCATGTGACGATATGAGATCATCAAAAAGCTTCTCCTTATTCGTACTATCTTCCGTTCCCTTAAAAACGAGTCAAACTCAATGAGTCGAGTTAGACTGAGGATTTTTGGGCAAAAAATATTGAACTTGCAAGGCGAATTGTTCCTTTTGTCGCTGCTGTGCTCCCCATGCTTGGGCCCGAATAATGTCCTGTAATCACCTTTGTGCGGGCTTCCTGGAAATAGTGCCCATTGACGATGCTTTGGATCTCCAATTACATTGCCGTTTCAATTCACCCCTCAAGCTCATAATCTCGCAAAATATGGAAAATGAGTATTATTAATATTTATCAACTAATTTAATTAATATTAAGTTTCCAAGTTGAAGTCCATTTGAGCAATTAATTGAGCTAAAAGAACACGATTAATTTATTTAATTTAATCTAATAAACTAAAACGGATGCATTGTTTCTAGGGAGGGAGTAGCAATCTTTCCATGAACGCGCTAGTCGAGTCTTCTCTATTTGTTTGACAATATGAGAATTGCTTACAAGCTGAAGGTTTTGGTGGTGTTAGTGCACCTTTTTCTTTTCCATTGTTGTCCTAGCAGTGGATTCAACCGCCTCCCAATTTATTATGTGTTTATTCTTTTAACTACTTGAAATTAAGTATTAATTAACGCGCGGGTAATTAGACAAATTAAAAAAATATTAATATTTGATAAATATATATGGAAAAATTATTTAAGTTCTCGGGATCGGATTATATTAAAAAAACTTTTAATATTTATTGGAAAATAAAGAATAGATTTGTAGAGATCTTTTAATATTTATTTGCAATTTTTATTATAGAATTAGTTGTTGTGATTTCATTAAAATTGAAATATTCAAATACATGAATCTCTTTTCGAAGAAATTAATTATTTGAGTAATCGAGAAGACACTTAATTACGAGCTGAGAGTTAACAATTGGAGCTCCCACGACTCACACTATATTCAACCAGAAGCTGAGAGTTAACAAATAGAGCTCTCACATCTCGCGCTCCAACTTTTATATATTATAAATAGATTTTTTAAATCCTTAAAAAATAAATGTTTAATAAAATAAGTAGATTTTGTTTGGTGGAAGAAAAAGTATTATGCGCTAAAATGTTGATGTCAAACTTCTCTTTTTCATACTTTTGCTAATATTTTTTTGAATTCAAATAATTTTGAAATTTTAAAAATAGACGGAGCAAATCTGAGGACTTAATTCATGGAGAGGGGTAGTGGAGGCCCCAATTTCGGCCACGACCGCCCAAGGCGAGATCATCGGCGAGCATATAGGTTGGCGCGTGACCTCACCCTGGGCGGTGGTGACCGAGATTTGGGCCTCCACCGCAAAATTCCTCTCTTTTACCGCTCGAAATCTCCATTCTCTTTCACCACTCGGAATTTCCTCTCTTTCTACCCCTCCTTCCCCCCCCCTCGCCGAAGAAACAAAGTGGTGTGATTCCAGGCGGTGGAGGACATGGACCCAACCACCACGACTCAGACGAGGTCGTTGGCAACCTAAACGATGACAATGGTGACAGGGATCAAAGTCCTACAGCCCCTAGTCGTTCATTTGCCCTTTCGCCTCTCTCTCCATTCTTTGATACCTTAGCAAATGGGACTATTTTACAATATTTAAAACTTCAGGTTACCCTTGTAAATATTGGAATATATAGGTGGTTGAGCGATTAATTACAAATAAAGTAGATCTTGAGTGACTTAGGCTTCCTTTGGGAAAGCGGTGGCGATTGCATAAGTGTTTTTTCTGTTAATTTTTAAGCAGAAGCAGTTTTGATGAATAATTTTAAAACTATTGTTTGATCGATTTTGACGGTTGAAAATGTGATTTTCTCCAGTAGACTAATAGGTGTTTATAATAACCGTTTCTGCTTATCATTAATTTTAATATCAGTAATTTCAAATTGATACCTCACAAATACTTTTGCTTATTCTAAAAGCATCACTTATTTTTTAGCATTATATTTCATCACTTTTTTCCTTTTAGAAACAACACTCCCAATCAAAGCCTTAATGATTAAGTGCTTTTTTTGGCATGAATCTTTCTCTTTTTTGTGTTAAACAAACATGATGAATTAAATTTAGTTTGCCCCAAATTTTTTCCCTTTTCTATTTTTTTTTAAATTTCAGAATTTGAGTTCTAATTTTTGAAATCTAAAAATATTCAAAAAATTTAAAATGACTTATTCAAATATTTAACACGTTCCGCCCTCATTTATTTTATATGAAATTGAACGTTTAAGTCTTATAGAAAAAAAAGAATTGTTGAACGTTGTGGTCTCATTTGCTACTTATTCCTATAATTTACTAACTTTGTTTGCCTATTATTTTAGTCCTCTTTCTTTTTCTGTTTAGTTATTATGTCTAGATTCCTTTTTTTTTTAGCTCCTTTCCTCAGCGCTACACATTCTTTTACCTTAGTTTTATTGTTCAAATTTCAATAAAATAAGTAACATGACTGTTTTTGAAATTAAAAAATACTTACTTGATACCCGCGCATTGTGCATGTCAGCATCACATTCTGGTCCACTGGCTCCAACAAAGAACATTAGCAGCCACCCTGACCATAACCCGACAAAGAAAGCAGAAGTCCATGCAAGCCTTCTACCTGACTTCGACAAACAGTCTATAGAATCGGCCTGCTAGCCACTAGAGTCTTTTTCATTTCAAGAGCGATGTACGTGTACCTTGTAATTTGTACTAAGCCGAGAGCATTTACTTTCTTCGCACACATGTGTCATGTAGTTTTCAAAAAAAACAAGGATGTTATTCACTTTGATAATTCCTAAGCGGATTTTCTTGTCGTCCTGATAAGGGACGCCTCGCTCGGCCTCTTGCTCGCGCCTTGACAGAGTCCGTCAGCACAAGAGGACCTCACCGACCCGCCACAGAATGCGGATAGCGTGTTTTCGAGGACAACATGGTTGACCTCACCAATACCAGGATCGATCACCGAGAGGTTACTAAGAGATAAGGAACTGGCCAGCTAACCACAACCTCGGAGGGAGCTCGCCCAAACCCGCGCCAAGCTACAGAGATGTGATCAAGAGCTCGCTTGAGCAAATGCCGCCTTGGAGAGGTCTAGGAAGAGGGCTTGTGGAGGCTTATATATGCACTCTAGGATAGATGTGTCCGCAAGGCCCTCGCCTAGAACCGGTGCTTTCTGAGGCCGCGCTCGCTCAAACCCCGAATACGGTGGAAGATTAGCTTAGGAATTTATTTTACAAAATTTACATTGTACTTTGAACCTTTCGAGTCAATGTGAATGACAATATTAGTTTTTGGAAATTCACACATCGCATGCATCCTATCCAATTACTATTTTGCACAACAGTTAACTCTTTCGCACGATAGGCCTGTTGTGCCTACCTTCGCAGGTAGACTATCCACGGTCTTCACCCTTCCTCCACGATAGGACAAGCCGTAGCCCGAGGGCCGATCCACATTCCCAGGCAAAGATAACTCCCCACTAACTCAACATAACCAAGCTCGTCACCACGTAGCCGAGCACACATCTCTCCTTGTAACCGAGTGTGTTCCTCCGCATGCACCCTCAGCGCTAGGGGTGTGCATGGGTACCGGGTATACCCGAAACCGGTCGGAACCTACCCGTTAGGGTAGGGTCCGGGTAGTTCGTATTAAAAATAGGGTAGGATCTGGGTATTAAAATCAAAAACCGATACAAATCGGTTCCGGTTCCGATTCTTGCCTACAAGGTACTTAGAACCGATACCCGGAACCAGATATTTATTAAAAAAAAAAAGAAGAAGACCAAAGAGTAAAGTTACTGTTTGTGAATCAGACTAGAGGCACTGTGATCTTTTCGAGCACTCTGCCTCGTTCGACGGATACTCACGATTCATTATTGTTTGATAATCTCTACATCCCATAGGAAACTCCTCCGTGGGATTACTTCGGTCTTTTCCACCCGATTGATCATCAATTTTCCTTCCAAGAAGTAAAATGTTGAACTCCAATTAGGGGCTCGAACATGCTAATGACCTAAGGAGGCTCAGGGAAGCGCAAAGGATCCCCGATCTCGAGGACGATGAAGGGAAGGCTTGTCCATCTTCACATGGGACAAGAGAAGACTCTCAGGATTCGGAAAATGAATTCGACGAGCCTTTCACAAGGTCATTGTTCTCGGTGACAATGGGTAAGTGCGTTCCTTTAGGGTTTATCGACGCTCCTGTTACGGCGTTACTACGACTACTATGCTTTCTTCTTGTCGCTGCCCGCTTGTCCTTTTGAATTTCTTCGCATCTATCATGGGGGCAGCTATACTGATTTGCGATTTGGCTCGATTCTAGGGTTGGGAAGACGTCACTCATGAACCAGTATTACTGTATTCTCTTACTGAATCAGAATAGAAGCATTTGCAGAACAACCGAAACCTAATCTCCGTTTCTTCTCCAGCCATCTCCGAGACTCCGATTTCTCTCTCTCGCTCTCTATTGCTAACCCGACTCTTTAGAGGCTCCTTTCCGTCTTCGACTCTTCACCAAGGTAAAGTTCAATACTCGTCGACAAGATCTTTGACCAGTAGCTCTCATTCCCTGAGACTGATTGGCTGGTTCCTGCTTTATGACCTCATACCTTAGTTATATTTTGTTTGTGGTGATGCATTGCAGTGCTCTGTTGATTGTATGTATTGTAGAAGCTTGATAATGTTGATTGGTGGTGATTTCTTCGTGGAGTTAATGCTTAAACTAAGAAATCTGTGACTCTGATTGATGGGTATTTTTTGAGATTATGCTAACTTAAATTATCTGGTCATCTCTGTCAAACATACTTAGTCCAGGTTTGAGGAGCCCGCAGAGTTGATTTGCAACATATTAGTTAGCTTTATAATTCTCAATCTTGTGCTAAGCATATAATTTATATTGGATCCAAAGTTGTTTGATAAAATGCCTGAACTAGCATTTTACGACTTACTATTTATCTGTTGAATCCAAGAGTTGATTTTACAGTCTTGAAGTTGATCTAAGGCTGAAGCCAATCTAATATATTCATTGTGCTTTTCTTATCTTGGAATTTCACTCATTTTTTCTTGTTCATCCCGCTTGACTTCTGCATGTGTGTTGCATAGTCTTGCTTTAGTAGAGTGAGATCCCTGTTCTGCCAATTGTGAAGACGAATTTAGAAATTTTGTAAGCAACTAGGCATTGATCAGCTGGGAACTGAGAAATATAGATAAAATGTGCAAGAAGCTCAAGAATGGCTTGTAGGATATGCCGTCTCATACTTGTATATTTTCATGTTAGCAGCGATGATGATGAGGATGAGAATGATATAATGGCTCTGCTGGAAGAGCTCGAACGAATAAAGAAGGAAAGGGTAGAGGATAAGCTTCGGAAGGTAAGTCAATTCACTTCAAGGACTTGTAATGAATCGAGTAGATTTCAAACCGGAAAAAAAAAATTTTACAGGTTCCAACAGGGTACCCGGAACCTGTGGTATAATACAGGTTCTGAGTAGATTCTGGTTTCAGGATTCAACGGGGTAGGGTCGAGTTCCAAAATCTTGGAACCGGTCCCTTACAGGGTAGGGTCTGGGTATCGTGAAAAAAACAATGTACTCGGAACCGATCACCCCTACTCAGCGCCTTGTGCACGTCCTTCAATGTGCTCGCACGACTCCTACCAGACTAGTTCGCTTCACTACGCCCTTGCACTTAAATTGCAAACGGTTCTTGTTCTTTCATTGTTTTTCCTTTTCCCATTGCTTGAAATAAAACAAAAAGGCAACTTGAACCTCAAACGACCATGTACGGACCCGAATGTGGACTCTCGTCGGGGCTCGCATGCGCGCTTTTGGATCGCGCGGCTTGGGAGTGTCCACCTTCCCGTGGGGACGCATAACGGACACGTGTGAGAGAAGGAGTCGCCACTTATCATTTTATGACCCATAGGTCGAGGGCAGATAAGTTACCTGGGTCTAGGGGTATGGAACACTTAGTTTATTGTTAAGGCATTGATCTGTGCGGAACCGAAAAATCCATGTTCGGGGGTTCATGTTACGTGCGGGCCTATATTCCGCACGCCCTTTCGGTACTCTGGTTTGCTAGGCTTGCATGTTTTATTATTTACCGCTTGAATTAAGTTGCACTCAGCTCGCACGTTTTGACACCGGAGATTCGGTGAATTAAACAATGTCGATTGAGAAGCTGAGAGAGAAGTAAACCTGTGTGTCGGGGAGTTGGTTCACAATCGCGTTACAGTTCATCGAACCATGGAGGTTGAATCCCTGCGTGAACCAGAACTGCGAGTTCTTGGATTTACTTTCCTTTGGGCAAGCATTAGACCGATTCGATTAATTCGACTCTCGGACCGTTCGCTTACCGACTAGAATTCTTACAGAATGAATGTACAAATAAAATCCTTACAATACTCTCGAAAACAATAAATATAAATTACAAATGGCCGAATTCCAGTCGACTCGCGTTTGGTTATTATTCCGCTCTAACTCACCGTGAGTTTAGGGAAAAGACCGAAGAACTGAAATTCAATGCACGCTCTCACTAAATAGGGTGTTGGACCTTGTGAGTGTTGATTAGGGCGTTGGACCCTGTAATCGATGATTAGGGCGTTGAACCCTAATATCATTCAGCCTAGGGATCAGGCTCGACCCGCATGGCAAACAAGTACGAAAAGATAACAATCAACAGGTAAATAATAGACAATGTGTTTGTATTCACCGAATGTACGTGGATTAACAAGTTTATTAATCCAAGTGTGGTTTTGCAAGCAAATGCCATATGCTAAGCAAACAACGCGTGCCAATGTTTTAGCATTCGGCTTTGGTTTGAGAACCTGACATATCGGGTGTCCGTAGTTAAGTTTCGTGTGTGTGGATTGTTTTTACAATGATTCGGTGTTGTGACATTGAATTACCACTGAATAACCAAACTCGTGTTTTGACTCTAGATTTGGAACCTAGAGTTCCGCCTAACCATATTCTAGCGTTTGGTTAGATCGAGTGAAATGATTAATCAGGTAATTGTATTTTCGATACAGAATACCCGACTAGCACCCTAAACGAAGCTAAGATGACGCCAAATCACAAAATGATGTTCTTGCCCTTCATTTGAAAATTTGTTTTCAGAAAAGGAGAACAACACAATACGAATTTGAAAGTATGAGGATTTTGAAAAGGGCATTAACACCGTTTTGTAATTCGTCGACGCGAGTTACAAATTAATGTCCAATTCGTGCAAAGTTGTTTAAATTAAATGAATTAACCGTGTGAACGTCTCGATTAACCAATTCGTGGAATTAATGCTTTAACCTTAATTCGGCCATTTGTAATTTATATTTATTGTTTTTGAGAGTATTGTAAGGATTTTATTTTGTACATTCATTCTGTAAGAATTCCAGTCGGTAAGCGAACCGTCTGAGAGTCGAATTAATCGAATCGGTCTAATGCTTGCCCAAAGAAAAGTAAATCCAAGAACTCGCGGTTCTGGCTCACGCAGGGATTCAACCTCCATGGTTCGATGAATTGTAACGCAAAATTGTGAACCAACTCCTCGACACACGGGTTTACTTCTCTCTCGGCTTCTCAACCGACATTGTTTAATTCACCGAATCTCCGGTATCAAAACGTGCGAGCTGAGTGCAACTTAATTCAAGCGGTAAATAATAAAACATGCAAGCCTAGCAAATCAGAGTACCGAAAGGGCGTGCGGAATATAGGCCCGCACGTAACATGAACCCCCGAATACGGATTTTCCGGGTCCGCACAGATCAATGCCTTAACAATAAACTAGGTGTTTCATACCCCTAAACCCGGGTAACTTATCCGCCCTTGACCTACGGGTCATAAAATGATAAGTGGCGACTCCTTCTCTCACGCATGTCCGTCACGTGTCCCCACGGGAAGGTGGACACTCCCAAGCCGCGCGACCAAAAGCGCGCATGCGGGCCCCGACGAGAGTCCACATTCGGGTCCGTACAGCTTGGCGACTCCACTGGGGACATACTTAGTGGGTTCAGGCTCGACCCGTTTGCTCTGCTTGCATGTTTATTTATCGCTTTCAGTACATTTTCCGCTTATCTACTTTACGCACTTTTATTTAAAAGCACTTGCATCGCATATCACGCTAGCACTAGGTACCTATGGGTCGTGTCTCACGACCGATTTTAGGCAACCCAGGTTAAACAGGGGTTCGAAATAGGGGTATGACGCATAGTTCGACTGTCGTTTAGGCCTTGAAAAGAATTCTGTCCGATTTCAAGGAATTGACACCCTTGGGTCAGGGGCCCCCATCCCTAGGTAGCACGGTCCTTGTAGCATTGAACCATGCATCGTGCTATGCTTCCATGCAAGCCTTCTACCCGACTCCGGCAACAGTCTATCGAGTCGGCCTGCGAGCCACTTGAGTCTTTTCCATTTCAAGAGCGGTGTACATGTACCTTGTAATTTTTATTAAGCCGTGGGCATTTATTTTTCGCACTCATGCATCATACAGTTTTCAAAATTAGGGTGTCATTCGCATTGATGAGTCCTAAGCTGATCTTCTTTGCATCTTGGTAAGGGATGTCGCACTCGGCTTCCTTTTTGTGCCTCGACAGAATCATGCCACCGCTTAAGCAGATCAGTCACATATGGACCAGCCTGCGTCAAATTGACCGAAATTATATCACTTTCTTCATCGAAGATATGCCCATGCTCTCCACACACGAGTAGATTGGAATTTCCTAGGAGTAGCTGTGATGTTCTGGGATCTAACCCATGCAGTCTTCAACATCCAGGGTACAGAGCTTACGCCTATCATTGAGGAGTATCGAATCCTCATTGGCAGGACTGCTATTTCCCACGGCATTGTAGAGCCTAACCTCCGTACTATTCGATTGGTCTTAGTCTCGCACCTACTCAGGGTACACAAATATCAACTGCATGCCGAACTTGCATACTTCGGAGGCACTGGGATAGTAACCACGAAACTTCTCTGCTTTATCGAATCATAAGCACGCGAGGTTCGAGGGGACATTTTTCAAGCGAATTTATGTCATGCAGTTTTGCTCCTTATTTTTGGAACCTTTTTATTCCTTAACGCAGTCGATCGCATCGACGCAGCTCTGGCTAGTGTCATCCTCCAAGTGGTCGGAGGCCGCGGGTATGAGGTAGCCCTAGTGGCTGAGACCATTCGATTGGTCGACCGTGTTACGCGAACATCTGATCGAAGGTTGAGGGGGTCCCCAATCCTTTTGCAAATTTGGCTACGGAGCCACGCAAGCCCCTTCAGCCTCTTGTGCCCAGTCCTGTTTTTCAACCACTCTGAGTCGATCATTTCCTGGCTGCTACCTTTAGTGCACGTGGAAGAACGCAAGGTTTTCGAGTGGGTTCAAAATTTTTCGTGAAGTATCACCCAAGGGCTTTAAGTGGCGTGCCGCGTGGATGCCACATGAACCCATGGTTCTTAGATGCCATGATTTTAACGGAATCCCACTTTTGAGCCATGCGGGGTCTACCACTTACTTCCCGTCGCGAGTAATGAGGCAGTTCGGTAGCTTGCAGACAGTCTTCGAGGACACGGCACGGACTAGGTTCGAACACACTTGGCGGGAGGATCAGACGTCCGTAGATTGCCAAAGTGATATCCAACAGGTCCTATCCGCATGGCGCACCGCGGTCACAGAGCTACCTTACTTTCCCGAACACCCTACTCAGGATGAATGGGATTTTCAGGCTACGGAAGAGTACATCCTCCATTTCTACCAGCAAAGTTCGTCAGTACACGAAGATTTCACTGGCTCTCCACAACCTGAGGGTAGCACACCATATGGGGCACCTTTAACTTCGAGCATCGCCGTTCAAGCGGAACTTACTAGCCTCAGGTCTGAGAGGGACCGCCTTCGTTGGGAGGTCGCCGAGAAAGATGAACAACTCATCGATCAACGCTAGCTTCAAAGGGAGCTCCAAAGGGAGCTCGCCCAAGCACGCGCCGAGTTACAGAGACGCGATTAGGAGTTGGCACGTGCGAACGCTACCTTGGAGAGGTCCAAGAAGAGGACCCATGGAGGTCCCCACCCATCTTAGGATAGATACCTCCACTAGGCTTTCGCCTAAAATTGGTGTTTTCCGTGGCAAAGCTCACTTGTGCCCTGAGCGGGATGGAAGATCGACTTAAGGATTTATTTTCCAAACTGCATTGTATTTTAAACTCTTTGAATCAATGCAAACGACAGCATTAGCTTTCAAAACTCACGCATTGCATACAATTGATATATTTATTGTCTTGCGGCTACAACGCATTTCCGCACGATAGACGAGTTGTGCCAACCTTCGCGGGTAGACCACCTGTGGTCTTCACCTCTCCATGGCGAGACATGCTATGACCAGAGGTCGTACATCCCGGCCACCCACCCCTCATGACCGGCGAGTCGTGCTAACCTTCGTAGATAGATCACCTGCGGTCTTCACCCTTCCTCCACGGCAAGACGAGCTGTGGCTTGAGGGCCGATCAACCTTCCTAGGCGAAGTTAACCAACACTAACTTCTTCCTAACAGAGAGCGTCACTGCATGATTAGACGTACATCTCTCCGCGTTACCTCACACATCTACCAACGATCAAGCGTGCCTCATACATGTCCAAGCATGTTCACACCAACTCATGCACGCATGCTCAAAGAATCAATGCATGTCTCTCGGTGTGCTCGCACGACGCCTACCAGGCCAGTTCGCTTCCCTACACTCTTGCATTGAAATCCTGAACAGTTGATGCTCCTTCATTGTTTTCTTTTCCCATTGCAGGAAATTCTCAACAAGAAGACAACCTGAATACTGAGCGACCATAATTGAGACAACAAACGTCTCCCATCCATCCAGCTCCTTGGGATTTCAACACTAAGTCCCCATCCCTGCTTTACAGAGCAAGACCGCAAGCAAATCAGCGTCACCGCAATGCAGCGCCTTGCGCTATTCCTCAGCATTGACCTTTGCTTTTGCATCTCTTGCATTTTCCTATCGAGCATGCATTTACTGCATCGGGCTCCAGCCCTGGGGCTCCGGCCCTGCAATTACTGCATCGGGCTCCGACCCTGCATTTACTGCATTGGGCTCAGGTCCAGCATCGGGCTCCGGCCCTGTATTTACTGCATCGGGCTCCGGCCCTGCATTTATTGCATTGGGCTCAGGCCCTGCATCGGGCTCTGGCCCCGCGTTTACTGCATCGGGCTCCGGCCCCACATCGGGCTCCGGCCCTGTATTGGGCTCCAGCCCCGCATTTACTGCATTGGGCTTCTGCCTCACATCGGGCTCCGGCCCTGCATTTACTTTTGGGTTTCGGCCCTGCATCGGGCTCCGGCCCCACTTTTGGGCTTCGGCCCCACTTTTGAGCTCCGGCCTCGCATTTACTGCTTTTAGGTTTTGACACCTCGCATTTACTGCTTTCAGGCTCATCTGAAATCCAAAATCGACTTGGATTCAAATTCATCCAAGCGATACTCCGAGAAGCAAGTCTAATCCTTCAACTGCAAAGATCGAAAGTGATAGCTCCAAAAACAGAGCATGACCCAACTCTCAATCGCAGGAGATACCAGCATAGTCATGCCTCCGATCAAAGAATGGATCTCACCCGTCCTCTACCGTCGCCGCCGACTAAGCACTAGAACAACATGCGCAGTCTTCTTTAAAATCTCTTTTGCTTTAATTTAAATCCATTCCTACAAATGGGTTCCCGACATGAACAAATCCTTCAAATAGGACATTAGGACAGTCTTTGCGATGCCCTATTAGTTCTGTTGGACCTGTTCGACTCGTCTGTCCTCATGGGACCCGGCTCCTTGAGCTTTCCCTAGGACGGTTGCGCAGGCCTACTCGCAATTAGGGAAAATATGCTTATGTGACCTTAGTCACGGTCTAACCACTCCAGAGTGGTGATGACCAGATTCCTGGAAACAAATGTCGTCTGCACGCGGTACCCCATGGGTCGCGCGCGGGACAAAAAGGGATTTTCCCATGGTACCACCTCATATTTCTTACCACATATCCCCCGCATAATCGCCTAATGCATTGTCTTCTTTGTCATCCCTCACAGGGGCACATTGACCAAAGGCGAAGAGCGATGCGCGAGTTCACGCTTCCCCGAAAACTTGTCTCGGACCCTTTCCTTATACTTTGACAAGGAAAATGTTCGACGATGAGGTACCCCCTATGAAGCCAAAGACAAAGACAATTGAGTGAATCACTCAGCATCGATGCAACAGTCTTCCGCGAACATCCATTGGCTTTAATAGGGTGCACCCTCCAAGAGGTACGCACTGTAAAGAACAGCAAGAGATGATCGGAGACATCGCACAAGGCGTCTGCCACAGGCCACTTCCAGAAAATGAAGACCGGGGCATCCCCGATCAACATTCACACAGGGGCAACTTCGGTTCCCTATTCACGGGGCAATTTGACATTTTCTTTTCCTAGACAACAGGGGAAATTCACATGTAACGCTTGCAAGGGCAAATGACACGAATTTCAGTTTTCGAGTGTACGAGAGTCAAACTTTCAAGAAAGCCGGCCCTCCCAAAATAGGGCTAGCAATACGCAACAAGTCTCCACGAGGTGAAGCACACCAAAGTAGCCTCGATAATCCAAAGTCGAGGAGTTTCAAACAAAGACACGGGGCACAAAACAAACCCCAGCTGCAAGAAAAAACAGAGTGAAAAAAAAGAAAGCGGAAAAACCCGCCAATGAAGAGAGAGAGAAAAAGAAGCGGGTAAAACCCGCCAACCAACAAAACAGGGCAACGCCGACGTTCACCAAAAGCACCGGCACCGCCTGTCAGCACCCCATTTTGGTCCACCGGCTCTAACGGAGGACTTCCGACCCAAAGCTCGAGGCACTATTCACGACCGAAAAACCGGAGGCAAACATGCGGGCATAGAGTCATGGATTGCGGGAGAAAGGCATGGTCCACCGAGAAAAGCAGAGGAGAGCCGTCAGAAGAACAGACAAACAAGGAACCCCGAAAGCAATAGAGCAGGCACTGCGGCACTATTCATCACCGAATCACCGAAGCATCGAAAGGTGCCCAATATGGGACTCTAAAAATCCCTCTCGGTGCCAAAGTGACCAATGACGCATCCAGGTACGTTTCGGAGGTGTCCTGCTTAGGCCGGGGCGTCCCCCAATCTCTCACGGACGCCTTTTTTAACAGGGCTCCCGGGGCCCGATCCACTGATGAATAAACCGCACCTCAAAACGGGCCTACAGGCACTCAAGGACCACCGGGGTCATGGAACAAGCTTCAGATGACTTTTCGGAACTCTACAGGGGTTCCCGAGGGACGTTTCAGTGGTCGCAAATGCCTCCTGGCGAATCTTCGGGGCACATTCATGGAGAACAGAGATCACAGCGATCCCCGTACACCTCGAGACACTCGAGAAACACTGAGAAAGCCCCGGTCCCAAGTCCCTAGGTCTCCCCCGACCGACGGTCTTCGGTCGAGGACGACAAGCCAACGATCCCCCACGAGGCAAAAGGGTCACCGAAACGAACATTAAGATGCACAAAGAGCAATCGGGGACCGGGGACGGTTAATTCCACTATGAACGCCCAAACGGGACAAAACCGACTCTCGAGGTGCCGAGTCACCCAAGCTTTCATTCACACGACATATGGCGATATTTGGCTCATTCAAATCCTTTTTGTTCAAGCATTCCAAATCTACTAATTAATCGGACATCGGAGATCGGACGCGTGTTCAATCACGTCTCGAGCTTTTCCTGGCTTTTCTCTTAGTCAAATGGGACCCACAGCTCAGCCAAGCCAAGCCTCCAAGCCGCGGCTCAACCCCAAGCCACGGCTCAATCTCTAAGCCACGGCTCAATCCCAAAATTCGGTGGCTCAAACTCAAGAAGCGCCCTCCACTACACAAATTCAAATATCTCTTACACCCTCTTACACATCTCTCCCATCCATCACCTCCCATCACCCTTCCTCTTGCTTCCCCTACACTCTAAGTGACACTTCCCCACTCTAATCCATTTCCAAAAATTCGGAACCCCCTTAAGCACCCCTCTAATTGCACTTAATTTCTCTAATTTTGCATCATTAGCCTTCCTATATAAGCCTCTTGGGTCATTAACTTAATCACAACTCAACTTCTATCATCTCTCTAGCTTTCTCACTCTAGGAAACCCTCTCCAAGCCCTCTCAACTTCAGCATTTTTCCAGAAATCACATAGCCTCACCTCAGCCCGGTTACAAGGCAAAATTGTCCGAAAACTCAACCGTTTTCCGGCGACCGCCACCCAACCTAAGCCAACTTCGACCAAACTTCATATCCCACATGTATTCGACCTCCCGAGTCCATTCACGGTGTTAGTTTTTCCATTTGAAGTCATCTAGGTCCCGTTTCAGCCCAATCCAGATTCGGGTCTCTAGGGAGTTTCCCGGTTTCTAGGCGAGTTATTCCTTCCCGACTTATTCGAGCCTCAAACAAACTACATACCCCATTTGTATTCAACCTCCCGAGTCCATTTCCGGTGTTAGTTTTGCGATTCGAAACTTCCAGCAGTCCGAACCAGCTCTGTTCAGAACCGGGTTCCGTAGGCATTTTCACGGCTTCCCGGGCTTGCTCGACATTTCCACTACCTCACGACTATGGCGAGTGGTGCAATCACTTTTTAGGGTTCCTTACAACCCTCACTCTCCCCCGTGACGAGGTGGTTGCGTGCCGGGAGCCGTCCAACCGTGCACCACCGCCGTTTCCTTCTTTTCTCCCTTCACAGATTTTTCCAGTTTTTTACAGGTTTTCTTTGCATCTTTTAGGAAAATCGACATATCCAATCTTCATGAAACCACTTCAGGCATGATCCTAACTCAGTTAGGAGTCCAATACCACCGACCTTGCATCAAAAGACCACCGGGAGCCTCCCGTAGAGTCGTTTCTTCATCGGGTGCCAATTGGGTCGGTTCCTCTGGTTTTCTTTTCTAACCCGAACTTTGCAAGAATGTACAGGTCAGCTCGGGTTGAATCTCGCTATGAGCCACCTATGACCGTGATCTTCACTCAGTTAGGAGTCCAATGCCATTGACCTTGCAGTAAAATACCACCGGGAGCCTCCGGGACAGCCATTTCTTTCTGACCTGCCCAGTCGGGTCAGTTCCGCCCAGTCGGTTCTGTTTTCTGCTAGCTAACCCGACTTTGTTTTCGATTTCCAGAAAATCTACGCATGCTCTCCTTCCGAAACCACCACAGGCGCGATCCTTAGTCTCTTGGGAATCCAACGCAACTGGCCCCGTGCGAAAATTCCATCCTGATCAACCGGTATAGCCCCGACAAGCCGGACTGCCAGTTGGGTATGCCAGTCAACCTGACTGCACCGGCTCGGGTCTGTTCATTCCAGCCGAGTCTCCCGACTCCCTTTGCCACTTCTCCGACTCTTTCCTCGTGTTCCGAGGCTAGGTAACATTTCTATAAGACTTAAATGGGTCTAGGTCTTCGATTTTCGCTTGTTATGGGGTGATAAATTGTTAATACACATGTTGCACGTAAACTAGGGTCTTCATGCGATTCCATGCACTACCATGCAATTTCATGCACGTTTACTCTCCGTATTATATCCGTATGACGTATAAATGCATGTATCATGATGGAAACGGCTTGGATCGAGATAGGAGAGACCCCTTGGCCACTGTAGAGTCATGGGAGCCCACGGTCGAGTCCCAAGGGAGGGACCCGTGAACTCCCTTGACTTACCCGAGGCTAGGACGGTCTCTTTTCCCCGAAACTAGCCGGTTTCCATGCCTTTGTCATCGATTTCTGCGTGTAATGTGTTAACATGACGGGAAAAAACTTAAGTCGGGGTTGAAGAGGTCGCCTTGACCGGTGTAAGCCACGGAAACTCACGGTTATTCCCCATGGGAGGTGATCGAGAGTTTCCTTGGACCACACGGGTCCAAGGAGCTCTCTTTCGCCCCGAAATAAGTCGGTTCCCGTATTTATTTTATTTTATTTTATTTCGTTGTTGCATGAGCCGACGCCGTTTTATCGATTCCCTTTAAATACGATATTTGCGTTTGCATTATGTGTGTCAGCACCCAATTTCGGTCCATCGGCTCCAGGGGGGGGCAAAATTGTCATTTTTCTATTTATCACCTTTTTTTAAAAAAATAAAATAACTGTTCCGGGCAGTCCGGGTAGCGGCAACCGGCTGCCCGTGATCTGGCAGGCTGCCCAGAACAGGAAATCGCGGATTTCCGCGATTTCCTCCCCAAATTGGCCGAAATCTCAACCAAAAATTGCAATTAAAGGTGGGGAAATCGAATTCGATTGGGACACAACAGAACCCACGGAGAAAAAAAGGAGAAATTGGCTCTCGTTTCGGGATTTTGGCCAATCGTTGCCCGATCGAAACAATGCCGGAAAACTGTGAAATTGCCTTGATTCCGACCGTCCCGGCAGCCATCAGTGAAGCCCAGATCAGAGCCGGCGTGACCCAGGCGGTGCTTAGACCCCTCACCCGATCCTTTTCGCGTCGTCGTCGCGGCGTCCAACAGCCAGAACCGCCGCTCGCAGCCGATCGGCGCCGCCAGCACCACCCTCCTCCGGAGGTCCTCACTGACGGGCTTCGGCCCATTATTTCTCTAATGCAGGACTAGCCCAGTCGGCCCAGTCCGCCAACCTCGGCCCAGCTATCCTTCCGCAGCCCAAGCCTTCGTCCGGCCCGAGTTGCTCCAGACCAGCCCACTCCTTTCGGGCGGTTTCTCCTTCGGACCGGCCGACCTATCCGATCCATCCGTCCGGCTCAACTTAGCGGCATGTTTAGGGCTTTATATTAAATATCATGCTTGCTTGAATGATGATGACATGAAATAATTGCTTGTTGGTTGCATAAATTATCAAAATTATGCCGAATCCGATTATTCTAACTTTCTAATTTGTTCCATTCTAGTCCTGCAACGAATTTTCATATTTTTCAATCCTGCCCAAATTCCCAAATCAATTTTAAACCAGTCCCATGACATTTTCGATATTTTCTTCACGTCCCTAATTTTTTTCAGAATCAAATACTGCTCCAGCAAACTTTTGCATTTGTTTCAATTCAGTCCCTGGAGCATTTATTAATTTTTTTAAAATCAGCCCTAAATTTCAAAATTCATTTCAAACATACTCTGGGCTATTTCATTATTTCTAGCACATCCTCCGAATTTTTCAGAATTTAAAATCACCCCGGTAAACTTTTCAATTTGTTTCAATTTTGTCCCTGCAACATTTATTCATTTTAAAACCAGCCCTGAATTTCAAAAAATTAATTTTAAATAAACCCTAGCCCATTTTATACTTTCCCGAACATTCTCCAAATTTTATAGAATTTAAAAAAATCATTCTTCAATTTTTTTTTTGATTTGTTTCAGTTTAGTTCTTGAGACATTTTTCCGTTACTTTATCAGTCTTTATTATTCTACATTATGTTGTTCGATCTTTATGCAAATTTTTCGAGATGACTGGAAATTAGAGTTTATCGGGCGATCTATTATTGATCGTTTCGACGGCTTGAAACCCCAAAAAAAATAAAATAAAGCATTCAGCAGATTTTAATTAAACTTAATGATTTCACCAATTGGGTAAACGGGACGTTCATTTGACTAATTAATTCACTCGACCTTAATAATTTTGCACGAATTGGTAATTAATTGGAAATACGCGTCGATAAATTGCAAATACGTGTTGATGCCTTCTTTTCAAAATTCGCAAATTTCATACTAAAATCTGAGACTCGTGATCCGATGTGACATGGACGTCTGGGAAGAACTTGCATGTTTTGACTCGAGGCCTCCTAATTTTAGGTAACTCAAGTCGGGGTGTGGAAGTTCTTTTTAGATCACTTCCGGATAGATTGACCGTTTCTTTGACTTTTTGGGGTTCTAGCATAACCCTAGAAGAATCAGGGAATCAGTCAACGCCGGTCACAGGCTGAGGTGGCCCGCATTGCGCAGTCTCTCTCTTTTCAAAAATAAATTTTCTATACAAAGGCAAAAAAGGCGTATTTACAATTTATTGTTATCTATGCATGATCTTGGGTAGTTAGATCGGGAATAACGGTTTAAGATACCAACATTTGACTTAATCGCATACTCGGCCTAATAGAAAACAGAATGGGGATAGCGGGCTAGGCACTAGGCTGTAAAATTCTAGTGTCAAAATCCACATTCTATAATAACCTATCATAATCAAAGTGTCACGATACATAACATTTTAAAATCAACCCACACATTCGAGACTTGATCACGGACACGCACAGTCTGCCAGGTCCGGTAAATGATGCTGAATGCTACATGCCATTCCCCTCTTGCTTTTTGCTTGTTTTAGGGTAGGATTTGTATGCCAAGATACCTCGGTTAATAATCAATTAATCCACTTGATTGTTATGCGGATCGAGCCCGATCCTTTAGGACTCGATTCACATTGGGTCCAACGTCCATAACCGTCGATCATGGGGTTCAATGCCCTTATACACCGAGTGCGCACTTTAATTTCAATTTCAGTCTTTTCAAACCACACGGTGAGCACGAGTGGAATAATAACCGAATGCGAACCAACCGGGATCCAATTGTTATAATTTGTATTTCATTTATTTGAGAGAACAATGTGAGGATTTATGTTGTATGTTTATTCATGTAAGAATCCCGGTCGGAGAGCAGACGGTCGGAGTGTTTCTTCGAATTTACGGTGTCAAAACGCGTAAGATGAGCGGAACTTAATTAAGCGGTAATTAAATAAAATGGCAAGCCTAGACAAGCTAGAGTACCGATAGGGCATGCGAGATATAGGCTCGCATGTAACAGAACCCCCGAATTCGGAACCTTGGGTTTCGCAGACCATATGCCTTAGCAATTAGGTACTCCGTACCCCTTGACCTGGGTAATTTGCCGGCCCTCGACCTTCGGGTCATAAAATGGCAAGTGGCGACTCCTTCTCACGTGCGTCCGTCGCGCGTCCCCGGGAAGGTGGATACTCCCAAGCCGCGTTGCATTTAGGCGCGCGCATGCGTGCCCTGACGAGACGAAATTCGGGTGCGCACAGCTTGGCGACTCCGCTGGGGACACTTAGAGGGTTCGAGCTCGTTTCTGCTTGCTTTGTTTGCTTGTTTATTTATCGCTTTCCGCAATTTTTCGCTTATCTACTTTATGCATTTTTATTTCCCGCACACGCACTGCATAACATACTAGCTTCTAGGTACCTATGGGTCGCGTCCCACAACCAGTAATAGGAGCATAGGTTAGATAGGGGTTCGAAGTAGGGGTACGGCGCGCAGTTCGACTGTCGCTTAGGCCTTGAAAAGAATCCCGCTCGATTTCAAGGAATTGACACCCTTGAGTCGGGGGCCCCCATCCCTAGGTAGCACGGTCCTTGTAGTGCCAAAACTATGCATACTGCAGGAGCTCCACGCCATATTCCAACCCGACTTCAGTAACAGTCCATCGAGTCGGCCTGCGCGCCATTTGAGTCCTTTTCTGTTTTTGAGAGAGATGTACGTTGTATACATTAAGCCGTGGGCATTTATTTTCTGTACCCATGCATAATCTAATTTCAAAATTAGGCGTCATTTATATTAACTAGTCCTAAATCGGTTTTCCTTTCATCTTGGTAAGAGATGGCGCGCTCGGTCTCCTTTCCACACCTCGACAGGGTCACGCCACCACTTGAGGAAATCAGTCACATCTGGGCTCATCTACATCAGGTCAACCGCGACTACATCAGTACCTTTGTTGGGGATATACCAATGCTAGCTATGTGCCGAGTGGATTGGAACTTCTTGGGAGCAGCGGTGACATTTTGGGACCCAGTCCACGCCGTTTTCAACATCCAAGGTACCGAGCTCACACCTACCATCGAGGAATATCGCACTCTCGTCGGAAGAGTTGCAGCCACCCGCGACATTGTGAAACCTAACTTCCACACCACCCTACTTGTTTTGGTATCGCGTCTACTCGGGGTGCATAGGTCTCAGCTACAAGCCGAACTTGCATATTCCGGTGGCACAGAGATAGTCACTGCGAAACTACTCCGTTTTATTGAAATACGAATGCGCGAGGTTCAAGGGGATCTTTTACAAAAGAATTTTTGTCATGCAATCTTATTTTTAATTTTCGGGACTCTATTATTCCCTCGCTCGGCCGGTCACATTGACGCAGCCTTAGCTAGCGTTGTCCTCCAAGTGGTGGGAGGCCGCGAATACGAGGTGGCCTTGTTGGCCGAGACCATACGGTCCCTTGATCGTGTTACAAGAAAGACCGATCGAAGGTTGAGAGGGTCCCCAATCCTTTTGCAAATTTGGCTCCAAAGCCATGCAAACCCCTTCGGCCTTGTTCGTCCGGTTATGTTTTTCACACGTCCGGAGTCTATCATTTCGCGGTTACTACCTCTGTTGCATGTGGAAGAACGCAAGGTCTCCGAGTGGATCAAAATTTTTCGCGAAATAGCACCAAAGGGCTTTAAATGGCGCGCCGCGTGGATGCCACCCGGACCCATGACCATTAAATGTCCTGATTTTAACGGAGTACCACTCGTGAGCCATGCGGGGTCCACCACCTATTTTCCGGCGCGAGTAGTGAGGCAGTTAGGTGGCTTACAGACAGTTCCCAAAGGTACGGCGCGAACCGAATTCGAACATACTTGGTGGGAGGACCAGACGTCCATAGATCGCCTAAGTGAAATCAAACGGGTTATGACCGCGTGGCGGACTACGGTCATCGAACATCTTTACTTCCCCGAGCACCCGACCCAAGATGAACGGGACTTTCAAGCCACGGAGGAAAATATCCTCCGCTTTTATCGATGGGGTCCATCAGAGAATGACGATTTCACATATTCCCCTCCAGTAGAAAGTAGCGCATCATCCGGGGCACCGGTACCGGACATGACCATCCAAGCCGAGCTCGCCAATCTCAGGGCTGGAAGGGATCGCCTCCGCCGAGAGATTGCCGAGAAGAATGAGCAGCTGGGCGATCAGCACCAACTATAGAAGGAACTTGCACAGACCCGCGCCCAACTCCAGAAGCGTGACCAGGAGTTGGCGCAAGCGAACGCTGCCTTGGAAAGGGTCAGGAAGAGGGCCTGTGTAGGTCCACGCACATCCTAGGATAGACACCTCAACCAGGCCCTCACCGGTGCTTTCCATGGTGACGGTCGCTTGCACCTCGAGCACGTTGGAAGACCGACTTAGGACTATCTTTTCAAAATTTGTATTGCACTTTGAACCATTCAGAGTTAATATGAATGACAGCATTAGTTTTTGAAAATTCATGCATCTCATGCATTTATGCTTTTATTCACTGCTTTGCATGTTATTTTAGAGATAATTTCTTACATTAAACTCACACACTTATGGAATCCAGGTGTTAACAACTGGCGGCACCTCATCGATATCCCACTCGTTTCCAGCAAAGAATGGCAGAAGAAAATCAATTAGCTGTCTTTGAGGAAGATACGCCTATCACCCCAATTCATTCTCAAGCGCCGACTATGCATGCGCCACCACTACACGTGTCTCCTGTAGGCGTGCCACCAGCACATCGGGGAGTTTCCCCGACTCATCTTCCGCCACCCGTATCTTCGGGCCCACACCCGGCATATTCAGGAGGGCAGCCATCTTCCGCAGCTGATGATCGTGCACGTATTGCAGTACTTGAGAGCACGGTCAATCAACTGGCTGCCACCATGGCCACCAATATGGCCGAGCTCATGGCCCTACTCAAAGGCCCAAATCGTGCTTCTTCGAGCTTCACCCCACCTCCTGGGTACGGGCCAGCGGTCGATCCAAGCCCATGGGCCCAGCCGACCTTGATCTCCGATAATGGAGATACGTCTGCCCCAATGATAGTGAACGCGCCAGTGACCCATCCAGTTAACAATCTTCCAGCACCACCTGCTTCAGCGACGATATTGGAACCACCTACGCTCATACCTCCACCGATCTCCACATCAGTCCCGGTTCCGGTCTCTGCGTCGGTCCCAGCTCCGACTTCCGCTGTCCCACCGCCGATCATATTCCTGCCTACAACTGCCCAGGCTCTTGCTCACACTGCTGAACCTCCCCCATACCAAGCTCCACAACCCCATATCAGCCTTTCTTACCAAGCTCCACCTCCCATAAATATAGCCTACTCTGAACCGGGCACGCCGAACCACGCGGCCCCTAGAGCTCCACCCACAAATTTTCTCCCGGAAACGGGGACTGAACAGGAACAGAGATTGAAGAAGTTGGAAGAGAATATCCGAGCCCTACAATCCGGCGGCTCCCGCCTCGATGCCGGCGACGGCGATTGGAGTCTCTTCCCAAGTATGCAGCTACCCCCAAAGATTAAGGTACCTGAATTTCAGAGGTACTACGGCACCACCGACCCTCGTCACCATCTCTGTCACTACCGGGGAAAAATGCTGCAGTACTGGGACTACGAAGAGTTCGTCATCCATACGTTCCAGGATAGTTTGGCAGGAGCAGCTCTGGATTGGTACATGTCACTGAAAGCTGCGGATATCCCCACGTGGACAGACCTCTCGAGCAAATTCATCGACCAATACAGGTACTGTGCGGAGGCGCCCCCGACTCTGTTGGAGCTCAGCACGATGGAGATGACCGGTGACCAGGGCTTCGAGGCCTATGCAGTGAAGTGGCGGGCTAGAGCGGCGAAGCATATCCCTCTGATCAGTGAGGCACAGCAGATCCAATTATTCCACTCCACTCTTAAAGGTGCCTACTACTTGCACTTGTTGGCCCATACGTCGTCATTCTCCAACCTTATGATGCCGGAAAGAAGCTCGACATCGGCATTAAGCTCGGTAAGATAGAAGGTCCGGCCGAGAAAAAGGAAGGAGAGTCCTCGAAGAGGGCCGCCACAGGGACAGCGGGAAGCAGGAGAGGGAAAGACACGTCCGTCAATGTTGTCAACTTAGGGCGCCAGGCCCCCCAGCAATATTCCATAAGCTACACGCCCGCACCACCAACCACTCAAGCATATGCTCCACCTTCGATACATTATCAACAACAACCCCCAGCGCAACAAGCTTACTATTCCGCCCCACTGGCTTCCTTTCCATTGCCGGTCCCGCAGCAATACGCCCATAATTATGCTTCTGCTCCTCCTCAGACCCCGCAATACAGGCCTCCGGCTTCGAGAACTCCTCAACCGACACAACAGGCCCCAGCCCCACAAGGTCAGCAAGGTGGCGCAACGCAAAATCGGCAGCGTAAACAGTTCACACCTCTGCCGGCTCCGCTCTCCTACATATACCGGCAACTCCTCGCGGGTAACAAGATCCGATCGATAGCACCTAACCCTGATTTCGACCCAACCATCCAAGATCAAAGTCGGCGCTGCGAGTACCATCAGGGCGCACCCGGTCACACCACTGACAATTGTTGGAAATTACGAGAGAGGATCCAACAGTTGATTGATGACAAGCAACTCATGTTCAACGCCGTCAAACCCCCGAACGTGCAATCAAATCCTCTTCCCGATCACGGGTCGAGCTTGGGACCCAACATTAACATGATCGGTGTTTGCGCTATAGGGGAGTACGAGACCGGACAGGAGGCACCGGCCCCGTTTGTGATCGAATATGTTCCCGCAGAAGCTAGTGTAGGGTACGCATAGTTCGATGCCACGCCCACCCCATTCGTGATAGAAGTCCCCGCACGAGAGCCATATCAAGACAGCAAGGTCCCGTGGACCTACGAAGGAAGTGTTGGGAACCTCGAGAGTCAATTTAGCGTCATGGGCGTGACACGCTCGGGTTGAGTCTATGAAAATCCGAAGGTCGCAAACAAAGGGAAAGCCCTGGCAATGCCCGAAGTCGCCCTGGAAGCCTCGTCCATTCCCTAGAAGAAGGTGACTCAAGAAGAAGCTGAGGCCTTCATGAAGATTATCAAGGCAAGCGAGTACAAGGTCGTTGAACAAATGGGCAAATCTCCAGCCCACATTTCACTACTGGCCCTCCTCTTGGGTTCAGAGCCACATCGTGAAGCGCTTCTGAGGGTCCTAACAGCAGCGCATATCCCCAAAGAGACGGCTCTGGAGCGGATTGAGGAGACTATCAATTCGATCTTCTCCAACAACATTTCATTCTCAGATGATGAACTTCCCTCAGAAGGGTGGGCACACTCGCGGGCACTACACATTGTCTGCAAGTGTAATAACTTTATCATCGGTCGGGTCATGATCGACAATGGCTCGACACTCAATGTTTGCCCGGTTTCCACGTTGAAGCAGATGAACGTGGACTTTAACCGTATCCGTCCGAGCAAGACTGCGGTTCGAGCCTTCGACGGCTCTCGGAGGGAAGTAAATGGAGAGATCGACCTGGTGATCGAGGTGGGTCCCTGCTCATTCGCTGTTACGTTCCAAGTCCTAGACATCCCGAATGTTTTCAGCTTGTTGCTCGGGAGACCGTGGATCCATGCGGCTGGCGCTGTTCCTTCGTCCCTACACCAAAGGATTAAATTCATCGCAGAAGATCGACTTATCACGGTCAAGGGTGAGGAGGATTACGCCATTTACAAGGAAACAACTGTTCCCTACATCAGTATCGGGGACGATCAAAATCTCCCTTTCCATTCATTTGAAACCATCTCCGTCATTCGAGACTACGGAGAGATCGGTCCAACCCGCGCTGATCGCATGGTGGGGAAGATTTTGCTGCGCCATAATTACATCCCGGGTTCCGGGCTTGGAGCACATGGGCAAGGGATCAACCGCCCCATCGAGGTTGAAGAATACAAGAACAGGAGGGGACTTGGTTTTCGCCCTTCCTGTCACGAGATTATTGAGGCCCGCAGGGGCAAGCGCCTTCACCGTCTCGCTGCACGCTGTGGGAAGATCAACAGGGGCATCCCGGTTCAGCCGCTCTCCTACTTTTTTCCTGGGCCTCCACACATCGTCGGAGGTACACTTGACAGTCTCTCCTCGGATTCAGACAGCGAGCCTGTTGACCTGCCAAACATATGCGTCGTCACCGAGGAGACAACTCCAGGGGCTTACATTCGCCTCGCGCAGGAAAATGAGGAACTCAACAACTGGACCTCAGTCCCGCGTTACTCGGCTGTAATCGCCGATGTGTAAGGCCATCTATGTTTTGATATTCCCCGCGTGTCGGCATAGCCATAAGCCACACAACGGAAGAGGGATTCTTGTTATGGCATTCCGTTCTCATCATTAATAAAATCCCTACATGCATTTTTCAGAATTCTTTCTTTTTCTCTCACTTATTCGCAGCACTTAAAATTTTCTATGACAATTTATTTAAATCGCCAGGCTCCACTCGAATCTGAGTCTTCGACGCGTTGATTCGAATTCATCCGAGGAACCCCTTGAAGTGTCCCGACCCATATACTTCGGGGAAGGACTCGACGAGGATGGTCGAGTACCCGAGATAGAAGAGAGTTTGCGCCGCCTTGAGAACCGCCAACTCACTTCCGTGGAGCCGAGAGAGGAGATCAATGTGGGTACCGAAGAAGAACCTCGCATCCTAAAGATCGGGACAGGTCTCGACCCTATACAATGAGCCAGGATGATCGAATTTCTAAAAGACTACCAAGAGGTCTTCGCTTGGTCCTACGCTGACATGCCGGGCTTAGATCCATCGATTGTCAAGCACTTCCTGCCGCTTGATACAGAGAGGTTTCCACCCAAGAGACAACACTTACGGCGGCAACGTGCCGGCCTTCTCCTCCGCATCAAAGAGGAGATTATTAAACAGATCAACGCAGGGTTCCTGGAGGTTTGCAATTATTCTGAATGGGTAGCGAATATCGTGCCCGTAGAGAAGAAGGATGGAAGAGTTAGAGTCTGCGTCGACTACAGAGACCTCAACAAAGCCAGTCCCAAAGATAACTTCCCCCTACCTCACATTGACGTTTTAGTCGACAACACAGCACGCCACACGTTGTTCTCCTTCATGGATGGCTTCTCCGGATATAACCAGATTCGGATGGCCGAAGAGGACAAGATCAAGACGACGGTCATCACAATGTGGGGCACTTTCTGTTACCGAGTCATGCCCTTCGGCCTCAAAAACGCCGGGGCAACATATCAGAGGGCAATGGTCATGCTATTCCACGACATGATGCACAAAGAGATCGAGGTCTACGTTGACGACATGATTGCCAAATCCAAAGAAGGAGAGGACCATCTGGTTAATTTAAAACGCCTTTTTGACCGCCTCAAGAGGTACAAGCTCAGACTCAACCCGACGAAGTGCACATTCGGCGCTAAGTCAGGGAAACTGTTAGGATTTGTGGTCAGTGAGCGAGGCATTGAGGTTGACCCGGACAAGGTGAAGGCAATCAGGGAGCTACGTCCGCCATCGACGGCCCGCGAAGTACGAGGTTTCTTGGGACGGCTGAATTACATTGCAAGATTTATCGCAAACCTGACAGACAAATGTCAACCACTCTTTCGTCTGCTTCGTAAAAATGCGGCAATTGAGTGGGACGAGGAATGTCAGAAGGCCTTCGATACTATTAAGGCATATTTGGCTCAGCCACCAGTGCTAGTTCCGCCGACACCAGATCGTCGGCTGATCCTTTACTTGACAGTGCGTCGGCAATCCCTAGGATGCATGTTAGGGCAGGAAGACGAGTCCACGCGTACAGAACACGCCATTTATTATTTGAGCAAGAAGTTTACCGAAGGGGAGTCTAACTACCCGGAGATTGAGAAGATATGTTGCGCGCTAGTGTGGGTTATGCAGAGACTTCGACAATACATGCTCTACCACACTATCCGCTTATTGTCAAAGGCGGATCCCCTGAGGTACTTGCTCGATAGTCCATCTTCCATGAAGAACATTTCAAAGTGGCGATGTCAGCTGACAGAATATGACATTGAATATGTGCCCCGTACATCGGTTAAGGGGCAGGCAATTGCAGATCACTTAGCGGAGTTCCCAATCGAAGACGATACGCTAATCAACTCTAATTTTCCGGACGAAGGGATTCTCCAAGTGGATAGTGAGGAGAACAAATTCGCATGGAAGATGTATTTCGACGGCGCAGTGAATTCCACCGGTTTTGGTATCGGCGCAGTGCTGATATCCCCCGACGGACGTTATTATCCGATTGCAGCAAAAGTCGATTTTCCTTGCACCAACAACGTGGCCGAATACGAGGCATGCATCCTTGGTCTGCAAGCGGCGATCGACTTCAAGGTGAAGGAATTGGAAGTATTCGGAGATTCTATGCTTACAATCTTCCAGACTCTGGGGCAATGGAAGACGAAGGACGAGAAACTAGTGCCATATCACGAGTATCTTGAGGAGTTAGCGGAGAACTTCGAGAAAGTCTCATTCACATACACGCCGCGCATCAAGAACCAATTTGCAGATGCACTCGCGACGCTCGCATCCATGGTGAGCATCACGAAAGAAAACCTCATTGAACCACTCGAGATCGAGATCGCCAAAGGCCCTGCTCACTGCGACGCAATCGAGGCGACCGATGAGCAGCCATGGTACGAAGACATTAAGCATTTCTTGCAAACCGGTCAATACCCTACATTCGCTAACCGTCGTGATCGAAAAACACTTCGGCGACTCGCAGCACATTATTTCCTGAGTGGAGAAACTCTCTATCACCGTTCTTTTGACGCCACACTACTCTGGTGTGTTGACGAAGTCGAGGCACAACGTCTCATGGGAGAGATACACGAAGGGAGCTGCGGACCCCACATGAGCGGGCTTATGCTTGCCAAGAAACTCATGAGTTTAGGTTACTTTTGGTCCACCATGGAAGCCGATTGTGTCAAGCACGTCAAGCACTGCCACTTGTGCCAAGTGTATGCCGACCAGATCAAAGCACCGCCTAACGAGTTGCGCCCGATGGCAGCCCCATGGCCCTTTTCAATGTGGGGTATCGATGTGATCGGTCCTATCAACCCCAAAGCATCCAACGGACACCAATTCATTTTGGTGGCGATAGACTATTTTACCAAGTGGATCGAGGCCGTAACGCTTGCTTCAGTCACAGCAAATGCCGTGGCACGTTTTCTCAAGCGTGACATCATCGCCCGATACGGAGTTCCCCAGACGATCATCACCGACAATGCCAAGAACCTGAACAACAGGGTCATTGACGAGCTTTGTGAGCGATTCAAAGTGCATCACCGCAACTCCACTCCATACCGTCCCCAAATGAACGGTGCAGTGGAGGCTGCAAACAAAAATATCAAGAAGATTATCGAGAAAATGACGGTGACTTACAAAGATTGGCACAAGATGCTTCCTTTCGCGCTCTTGGCATACCGAACATCTATCCGCTCTTCAACCGGGGCAACCCCGTATTCTTTGGTCTACGGCATGGAGGCCGTCCTCCCGATCGAAGTGGAGATTCCTTCCATGAGGGTCCTCGCCGAGACCGAACTTGAAGAAGCAGAATGGGCGAAGCAACGTTGTGAACAGCTCAATCTCATTGACGAGAAGCGGCTAACGGCACTCTGTCACGGTCAATGCTACCAACAGAGAATGGCTCGACCGTTCAATGCGAGAGTCCGCCACCGAGAGTTCAAACCCGGTGACCTCGTCCTGCGGAAAGTCTTACATATTACACTTGATTTTCGGGGCAAGTTCGCATACAAGTACGACGGGCCTTTTGTCGTCAAGGAAGTCTTCTCCGGAGGGGCAATCATTTTAAGCGACATGGACGGGACCGAAAATGCGCTCCCAGTCAACGCCGATGCCCTCAAGAAGTACTATCCCTAATTGGGTGCTTCGTCGTTCTACAGCCGTTGCATGTCCCCGCAGCTACAACTCACACTTCCAACACTTGCCTTCTTCCGTATTCTTCAGGCTTCGCGCTCGTTTTACTTCAGCGCATCTTCTGTTATCAGCATTTATGCCATCTCCATCCAATCCTTCCATATAAGAACATCTATGAGAGAAAAAGAATAATTTTCCCGCTAGGTTGAAAACCTCCCCGAGGCGACCTAGGCAAAAATTAGGGAATGAGGGGCACGACTTAAAATCCCGCAAAGGGGAGCAGTGGCAAAAGGAGAGCATGAGTTATATCCTTGCTAGGCTGAAAACCCACAAAGGGCGGTCTAGGCAAAAGTTAAAGGAACTTAGAGGTGCGATCGGACCCTATCTTGGGCAGTCGTAGCAAAAGGAGAGCATTCATGAGAGAAAAGTCAAAATAAAATACCCCGTCAGGTCGTTGCGCGTTTTGCGGCCTGGGCAAAAATTAAGGGAAATTGTCGGTTCAACCACGAAAGAGCTGCGACACCTCGTGTGGAGCTATGACAAGTAGTGGTTTAGCGGTTTTCAGCTCAAGCAAACTCTCTTCGACTCTACGGGTTCAAGACATGCCTCGAAATGAGTTCGAATCGTCGTATCCTTGATTTAGAGGATTCCTAAAGATCCTTCCTTATACCTTCATGCAAAAACTCTGCGGGTCATGCTCGTCTTGCAAAGGCCATTCCTTCAAGTCAAATACATGTCATACTCGGGGACGCGGTCGCTCCTCAAACGGCCACTGAATCTAAATCCCCGGAATATCATTACATAGATTTCTTTACATATCGCAATTTCAGCAAGTTTTGCCCGACTGACAACGATCGTTGGTTATCGTTTTCCTGCATACAGGTCTGAGTGTACAGATCCCGGGAGGTGTCCCCCGAGCGGGAGTATGTCTGTCTCGTTCGACAAGCCGCAGTCCCTATTCGGGTGAAGGACCCAAAAAGGAGCACACGTCAACTCCGCCAGACAAACCCATGGGCGCACGACCAGCGACAGGGCGCAGTTATCACTGCATTATTTCAGCACAATACCGGCTTAACACCGAATAGATAGCCCTACGCTACCTCATAACAGTGATTCTTACTCTCGCATTCACCGTTCTTTGGACTTCGTGTCCTTATTTACTGTTTTCCGGACTTCGTGTCCACATCTACTGCATTCTGGACTTCGTGTCCACATTTACTGCTTTTCGGACTTCGCGTCCAGGACTTCGTGTCCATCTTTAACGCTTTTCGGACTTCGTGTCCATCTTTATCGCTTTTCGGACTTCGCGTCCAGGACTTCGTGTCCACATTTATTGCTTTTCGGACTTCGCGTCCAGGACTTCATGTCCATCTTTACCGCTTTTCGGACTTCATGTCCACATTTACTGCTTTTCGGACTTCGTGTCCATCTTTGCCGCTTTTCGGACTTCGCGTCCAGGACTTAGTGTCCATCTTTATTGCTTTTCGGACTTCGCGTCCAGGACATCGTGTCCACATTTACTGCTTTTCGGACTCCGCGTCCAGGACTTCGTGTCCATCTTTACCGTTTTGCGGACTTCGCGTCCTGGATTTCGTGTCCATCTTTACCGCTTTTCGGACTTCGCGTCCAGGACTTCGTGTCCATCTTTACTGCTTTTCGAACTTCGCGTCCAGGACTTCGTGTCCATCTTTACTACTTTTCGGACTTCGCGTCCGCCTCTTACTGCATTTTGGACTTCGTGTCCACATTCATTGCATTCCGGACTTCGTGTCCGTGTCTACTGCATTCCGGACTTCGTGTCCTCATTTACTGCTTTTTGGGCTTTGTGTCAACATTCATTGCATTCCGGACTTCGTGTCCGTGTCTACTGCATTCCGGACTTCGTATCCTCATTTACTGCTTTCCGGACTTCGTGTCCGCATTCACTGCATTTTGGACTTCGCGTCCGCATTTATTGCATTTTGGACTTCGTATCCACATTCATTGCAATCCGGACTTCGTGTCCGTGTCCACTGCATTCCGGATTTTGTGTCCTCATTTACTGCTTTTCGGACTTCGTGTCATCATTTACTGCTTTCCGGATTTCGTGTCCGCATATACTGCTTTTCAGACTTCGTGTCCGCATTTAATGTCCTTCAAGTATGCGTCTACATTTACTAATTTATGGTTTGTACTATTTTGCAACAGGCCAGACGATCGCTAGGATCAAACGAGGTGCTTCTCATAGTCTTTGGCTGCATCCTCTATCCGAGCACACAACCAAAGAGGGGCAAGCTGTCAGCACCCAATTTCGGTCTATCGGCTCCAGGGGGGGCAAAATTGTAATTTTTCTATTTATCACCTTTTTAAAAAAAAAATTACTGTTCTGGGCAGTCTGGGCAGGCTGGGCAGCGGCAACCGGCTGCCCGTGATCTGGCTAGCCACCCAGAACAGGAAATCGCGGATTTCCGCGATTTCCTCCCCAAATTGGCCGAAATCTCAACCAAAAATTGCAATTAAAGGGGGGGAAATCGAATTCGATCGGGACACAACAGAACCCACGGAGAAAAAAGATGAAATTGGCTCTCGTTTCGGGATTTTGGCAAATCGTTGCCCGATCGGAACAACGCCGGAAAACTGTGAAATCGCCTTGATTCCGACCGTCCCGGCCATCAGTGAAGCCCAGATCGGAGCCGGCGTGACCCAGGCGGTGCTATGAGCCCTCACCCGATCCTTTTCGCGTCGTCGTCGCGGCGTCCAACAGCCGGAACCGCCGCTCGCAGCCGATCAGCGCCGCCAGCACCACCCTCCTCCGGAGCTCCTCACTGACGGGCTTCGGCCCATTATTTCTCTGTTGCAGGACCAGCCCAGGCGGCCCAGTTCGCCAACCCCGGCCCAGCTATCCTTCCGCAGCCCAAGCCTTCGTTCGGCTCGAGTTGCTCCAGACCAGCCCACTCCTTTCGGGCGGTTTCTCCTTCGGACCGACTGACCGATCCGATCCGATCCGACCCGTTCGTCCGGCAGCTTTCGTATATTACAGAAACGCCCCCAAACTTTTGGGTTAGGTAAAATCTCAACTTAGCGGCATGTTTAGGGCTTTATATTAAATATCATGCTTGCTTGAATGATGATGACATGAAATAATTGCTTGTTGGTTGCATAGATTATCAAAATTATGCCGAATCCGATTATTCTAACTTTCTAATTTGTTCCATTCTAGTCCTGCAACGAATTTTCATATTTTTCAATCCTGCCCAAATTCCCAAATCAATTTTAAACCAGTCCCATGACATTTTCGATATTTTCATCACGTCCCTAATTTTTTTCAGAATCAAATACTGCTCCAGCAAACGTTTGCATTTGTTTCAATTCAGTCCCTGGAGCATTTATTAATTTTTTTAAAATCAGCCCTAAATTTCAAAATTCATTTCAAACATACTCTGGGCTATTTCATTATTTCTAGCACATCCTCCGAATTTTTCAGAATTTAAAATCACCCCTGTAAACTTTTCAATTTGTTTCAATTTTGTCCCTGCAACATTTATTCATTTTAAAACCAGCCCTGAATTTCAAAAAATTAATTTTAAATAAACCCTAGCCCATTTTATACTTTCCCGAAAATTCTCCAAATTTTATAGAATTTTAAAAAAATCATTCTTTAAATTTTTTTTTTGATTTGTTTCAGTTTAGTCCTTGAGACATTTTTCCGTTACTTTATCAGTCTTTATTATTCTACATTATGTTGTTCGATCTTTATGCAAATTTTTCGAGATGACTGGAAATTAGAGTTTATCGGGCGATCTATTATTGATCGTTTCGACGGCTTGAAACCCAAAAAAAAATAAAATAAAGCATTCAGCAGATTTTAATTAAACTTAATGATTTCACCAATCGGGTAAACGGGACGTTCATTTGACTAATTAATTCACTCGACCTTAATAATTTTGCACGAATTGGTAATTAATCGGAAATACGCGTCGATAAATTGCAAATACGTGTTGACGCCTTCTTTTCAAAATTCGCAAATTTCATACTAAAATCTGAGACTCGTAATCCGATGTGACATGGACGTCTGGGAAGAACTTGAATGTTTTGACTCGAGGCCTCCTAATTTTAGGTAACTCAAGTCAGGGTGTGGAAGTTCTTTTTAGATCACTTCCGGATAGATTGACCGTTTCTTTGACTTTTTGGGGTTCTCGCATAACCCTAGAAGAATCAGGGAATCAGTCAACGCCGGTCACAGGCCGAGGTGGCCCGCATTGCGCAGTCTCTCTCTTTTCAAAAATAAATTTTCTATACAAAGGCAAAAAAGGCGTATTTACAATTTATTGTTATCTATGCATGATCTTGGGTAGTTAGATCGGGAATAACGGTTTAAGATACCAACATTTGACTTAATCGCATACTCGGCCTAATAGAAAACAGAATGGGGATAGCGGGCTAGGCACTAGGCTGTAGGATTCTCGTGTCAAAATCCACATTCTATAATAACCTATCATAATCAAAGTGTCACGATACATAACATTTTAAAATCAACCCACACATTCGAGATTTGATCACGGACACACACAGTCTGTCAGGTCCGGTAAATGATGCTGAATGCTACATGCCATTCCCCTCTTGCTTTTTGCTTGTTTTAGAGTAGGATTTGTATGCCAAGATACCTCGGTTAATAATCAATTAATCCACGTAAATTTGGTGATAACAAAACCCCATTGATTGTTTATTTGAGCTTACTTGTTACATCTTTTGCACTTGATTGTTATGCGGATCGAGCCCGATCCTTTAGGACTCGATTCACATTGGGTTCAACGCCCATAATCGTCGATCACGGGGTCCAATGCCCTTATACACCGAGTGCGCACTTTAATTTCAATTTCAGTCTTTTCAAACCACACGGTGAGCACGAGTGGAATAATAACCGAATGCGAACCAACCGGGATCCAATTGTTATAATTTGTATTTCATTTATTTGAGAGAACAATGTGAGGATTTATGTTGTATGTTTATTCATGTAAGAATCCCGGTCGGAGAGCAGACGGTCGGAGTGTTTCTTCGAATTTACGGTGTCAAAACGCGTAAGATGAGCGAAACTTAATTAAGCGGTAATTAAATAAAACGGCAAGCCTAGACAAGCTAGAGTACCGATAGGGCATGCGAGATATAGGCTCGCATGTAACAGAACCCCCGAATTCGGAACCTTGGGTTTCGCAGACCATATGCCTTAGCAATTAGGTGTACTCCGTACCCCTAGACCTGGGTAACTTGCTGGCCCTCGACCTTCGGGTCATAAAATGGCAAGTGGCGACTCCTTCTCATGTGCGTCCGTCGCGCGTCCTCGGGAAGGTGGATACTCCCAAGCCGCGTTGCATTTAGGCGCGCGCATGCGTGCCCCGACGAGTCGAAATTCGGGTGCGCACAATGTGCTTGTTTGCGCACCCAAGATCATGGCGGCATCCGCTTTATAGAATGTGTGTTATTATCATGTTTGACGTTTTACGCATGCAAGAAACGGTTAAAACTGATTCTTGGAATTGATTGTAATCACAATTTTCATTTAATCATTGGTTTCATGTTAATTCGTATGCTAGGTACGTTAATATCGAACAATCATTTGATTGATCCATAACAATTGAGGTTCGCAGTCTCAATCATTAAACCACTTCACAAACGGGAAACGAGACGTACCATTCGGCTAAATGAACTACTCGGCCTAAGTAATTGGATAAATCGAATATCAACTCGTAAACGCGTCGACGAATCACTAAACGGTGAGAGTGTCCTTTTAAAATTAACAATTTCAAAACATCAAGACACATAACACGAATATAATTAGTGTCAAGGGAGTACTCGTGCGCTATGACTCGAGTCAAGACCCGATTTGAGGAGGCTCATGTCTAAGTGCGCGAGTCCTCTTTGGACCTCTTCGTGTCATGCGATCCCAACTTCCACATACACGCCCTACACGTTTTACCGTTCAAAGGGCATGACCATCATTTCGTGATTCGCCGACATTCTAGGTGTTAGGGAGACCGAAACACCTCGATCTATGGACGAAAAAGGGCAACCCGTTCGGGTGCGAGTTTCATTCGTATGGCCCTTTCCGTTCACTTTCGGTGTTTCTATCTTCCTATCGTAGATTCGGTGGTGAACATTTTATTTCTGTCACGAAACACAAAGAACCGGATTAATCATGTATTTGACTTAATCAAACATTAGATAATGGATAGGTGGAATGCTAGATTCCAATCTAGAGTCAAAATACGAGTTTGGCTAATTCGGTGAAACCGTAGTAATACCTAACTGGATAAGAGTTCTAAAACAAGTTCACACACATAATTGGCTTAGAACCATATTCTAGCCCACCATCTATGTTTGCCTAGGTTAGATACTTTGTTTATTACTCAACCCCGGTTAATAACTGATTAAATCACGTACACTCGACTTAATACACCACTTGTCTGTATTCACCGGTATTTGTCAGTTATTGTCTGTTTTTCGTCAGTTTTATCATTTTTCTTCCGTCTTCCATTTGTCTTTGCTAATTTGTTGCGGTTCGGGTCCGAACCCATAGGTTACGTAATACACGAGGTCCAACGCCTTAAACCACCGAACACGAGGTCCAACGCCTCCTAACTCACTGAGCGCGCGCAACCCGAGTGCGAAATGGGATCTAGCCTCGATTCACCATCATACTCCAAACATGGCCTATGTGGAAGGCAATTTGAATTGGATGTGTGAAACGTGTTTAGATATCACTCGGGAGCTCGGTCGGTTCGACGGTTACAGCGGGAATCAACCGGTTCTCCTGCAGACCGTTGGTTCGATCGGACCCGACCCCCGGCTCCTTGAGCCCGCGTTGCCTTAATTCATTTATCGGTTATTCAAAACACACGGTGAGCCGGAGCGGAATATTAGCCCAATGCAAATCGATCATGATCCATTAACTTATTCAGTTACACTTTGTAATTATTCGAGAGAACATTGTGAGGATTTTATCTGTACACTCACTCATTCATTTGTAAGGATCCCTGATCGGCGAGCGAGAGGTCCGAGTGTCGAACCGGTCAAGTCGGTCTATTGTTACCAAGAGATGAGTAAGCTCGAATACTCGCGGTTTCGGTTCGCGCAGGAAATCGACCATCACGGTTCGATGAACTGTAGCGCTAAGATAGTGAACCGATTCCTCGACGCACAAGCCTACTCATCTTTCGGATTCTTGGCCCAACTTGATTAATTCATCGACTTTACGGTGTCAAAACGGGCGAGTCAAGTGCAACCCTAAATCACGCGGTAAATAAACAAAACGGCAAGCCTAGCAAACTAGAGTACCGAAAGGGCGTGCGGGATATAGGCCTGCACGTAATAGAACCCCCGAATTCGAAATTTTCGGTTTCGCATGACCATTGCCTTAGCATTTAGGTGTACCCCGTACCCCTAGACCCCGGCGACTCAACGGCCCTCGACTTACGGGTCGTAAACAGTAAGTGGCGATTCCTTCTCACGCGTGTCCGTCGCGCGTCCCCGGGAAGGTGGACATCCCCAAGCCGCGTTGCATAGGCTTCGCACATGCGTGCCCCGACGAGATTAAAATTTGGGTGCGCATAGCTTGGCGACTCCACTGGGGACATACTTAGTGGGTTCGGGCTCAATTCCGTTTGCTTGCTTGCATGTTTATTTATCGCTTTCCGTACATTTATTTTAAGCACATTTATTTCGCGCACATTTATTTTACGCACTTGCATCTCATCATTCTAGCGGGTTTCTAGGTACCTTGTCCGAATCCCACGGGCACCAAAATAGGAAGCTAGGTCAGTCAGAGGTTCTGAGTAAGGGAACGGATCGAGTCGACTATGCCACCGAATCGGCCCCCAAAGATCCTCGCTCGATTTCAAGGAATTCACACCCTTGAGTCGGGAGCCCCCATCCATAGATAGCACGGTCTCGGTAGCACCGAACCATGCATCGTGCTATGCCTCCATGCAAGCCTTCAACCCGACTCCGACAATAGTCCATCGAGTCGGCCTGCGAGCCAATTGAGTCTTTTCCATTTCAAGAGCGATGTACATGTAATTTCTATTAAGCCATGGGCATTTACTCTCTTCGCACACATGCATCATGCAGTTTTCAAAAATTAGGATGTCATTCATGTTGACGAGTCCTAAACGGATTTTCCTGTCGTCTTGGTAAGGGACGCCTTGCTCGGCCTCCTGCCCGCGCCTCGACAGAGTCCGCCAACACACGAGGACCTCACCGACCTGCCACAGAATGCGAATGGTGTATATTCCGGGATAACATGATCGACCTCATCAACACTAGATTCGATCACCGAGAGGTCGCTGAGAGACGAAGAACTTGCCGGCCAACCACCTTAGAGGGAGCTCTCCCAAACCCGTGCCAAGATGCAAAGATGCGGTCAGGAGCTCGCTTGAGCGAACGCCGCCCTGGAGAGGTCTAGGAAGAGGGCTCGAGGAGGCCCACACATGCACTCTGGGATAGATATCTCCGCAAGGCCCTCGCCTAGAACCGGTGCTTTCCGAGGCCGCGTTCGCTCAAACCCCGAGTGTGGTGGCAAATCAGCTTAAGGCTCTATTTTACAAAATTTGCATTGTACTTTGAACCTTTCGAGTTAATGTGAACGACAACATTAGCCTTTGAAAACTCACGCACTGCATGCATCCTATCCATTTACTGTTTTACACGACGATTAACACTACCACACGGTAGACAAAGTTGTGACCGCCTTTGCAGGTGGACCTCTCCTGGTCCTCACCCTTCCTCCACGGCGAGACGATCAGTAGCTCAATGGCCAACCATCCAAGCAACACTAACTCCCCATTAATCCCGCGCAATCGATTACGTCATTGCATGGCTGAGCACACGTCCCTCCATGCTACAAGTGCTTCCATCTACACAACTGAGCGTGCCCTTTCCGCGTTGTGCGAGCACACCCCTATCTTGCCCATGCACGCATCCTCGACACACCTTGTGCATGTCTCTCAGTGCGCTCGCACGACGCCTACTAGGCTAGTTCAATCCCCTACGCCCTTACGCTGAAATCGCGAATATAGTTTGCTCCTTCATTATTTTTTTTCCCATTGTAGGAAATTTTACACAAGAAGACAACATGAATACTGATCGACCACAATTGAGACAACAAACGTCTTCCATCCATCCAGCTCCTTGGGATTTCAACACTGAGTCCCCATCCTTGCTCCACAAAGCAAGACCGCAAGCAAATCAGCGTCACCGCATCGCAGCGCCTCACCCAATTCCTCAGCATTGACCTTTGCTTTCGCATTTATTGCACTTTCCTATCAACCTCGCATTTATTGCATCGGGCTTCGGCCCCACATCGGGCTTCAGCCCTGCATCGGGCTCCAGCCCTGCATTTACTGCATTGGGCTTCGGCCCCGCATCGAGCTCCGGCCCCGCATTTATTGCATTGGGCTTCAGCCCCGCATCGGGCTCCGGCCCTGCATCGGGCTCCGGCCCTGTCAGCACCCCATTTTGGTCCACCGGCTCCAACGGAGGAATTTCGACCAAGGCTCGGGACACTATTCACCATCGGGAAACCGGAGGCAAATAGACGGGCACAGAGTCATGAACAACGGGAGAGGAGCTGGGTCCAGTAGAAAAGCAAAGGAGAGCGGTCAGAAGAACAGACAAACAAGGAATCCCGAAAACGACAGAGATGGCACTATGGCACTATTCATCACCGAGTCACCGAAGCACCGAAAGGTGCCCAATATGGGACTCTAAAAATCCCCCTCAGTGCCAAAGTGACCAACGACACATCTGAGCGCGCTCCGGAGACATCCTGCTTAAGTCGGGACACCCCGATCCCTCACAGACGCCTTTTCTGACGGGGTTCCGAAAGGCTCGACCCACTGACAAGTAAACGACACCCGGAAACGGGCCTACAGGCACCTAGGGACCACCAGGGTCGGGGAATGAGCTTCAGATGACCTTCCGGAATTCGACTTGATCTCCCGAGGGACGTTTCAATGGCCACAAACATCTCCCGGCGGGCCTTTGGGGCACGTTCACGGAAAACAGAGACCACAACGATCCCCGAGCACCTCAAGACGTTCAGAGAGCACTGAGAAGACCCCGATCACAAGTCCCTAGGTCTTCTCGGGCCAACGGTCTTCGGTCGGGGACAACGAGCCAACGATGTCCCACGAAGCAAAAGGGTCGCCGAAACGAATGTTAGGATGCACAAAGAGCAATCGGGGACCGGGGGGTACTAAACTCCACTCCGAACGTCCAAACAGGGCAAAACCGGCTCTCGAGGCGCCAAGTCGCCCGAACACTCGTTCACACGATGTATGGCGATATTAGGCTCATTCAAATCCTCTTCGATCAAGCATTCCAAATCTATAAATTAATTGGACATCGGAGATCGGATGCGCGTGCAATCAAATCTCAAGCTTTTTCCGGCCTTTCTCGCAATCGAATGGGGCCCACAGCTCAGCCAGGCCGAGCCATCAAGCCACGGCTCAACCCCAAGCCACAGCTCAAACCCACGGCTCCGACGTGACAACCCCAGCCGCGGCTGAAACCCTCCCACCGTCGGCGGCTCCATCCCATGGCCGGCGGCTCCATGGAGGCTTCCTCCTTCCCCCCACCACAAATTTGAAATATCTCTTACACATCTTACATATCCATCACTTCCCATCACTTCTCATCACTTCTCCCTTACTTCCCCCACACTCTAAGTGACCATTTCCCCTCCCTAATCCCTTCTTCAAAATTCGGCAGCCCCTTAAGCATGCCATAACCGCAATTAGTTTCACTTAATCGGGCCATTAGCCTAGCCTATAAAGCCCCATCCATCATTAAGCTTAATCACTTCTTCATTCCCATTCTCTCTCAAGCCAATCTCTCTCAAGAATCCTCTCAAACTCCAGCCCACTCCCACCATTCCGTTCAGCCCTTGCCAAGGCCAAAACCGGCCAAAATCATCGGAAAACCACCCGGTATTCCGACAACCACCCGACCCGACTTAAACCAAAAATCACCAAACTCCCTAGCCTACATATTTTCCACCCCCTAAGTCCATTTTCGGGCTTAGTTTTTCCATTTGAAGACTCCATCATTGCGTTCTGCCCGCACAAAGAGTCGGGTCCCGAAACCGGTAACCGGGTGCATCCGAGCCCTCCACGCGTGCCGTTTCGCTCCACGACCTTGGCGAGTCGTACCATCACGTCCAAAGGGTTCCTCACAACCTTCACCCTCCCCCGTGAAGAGGCGGTCACGATCCTAGGGCCGGTCCACCGTGCACAACCACCGTTTCATCGTTTTCTTCTATACCGAGTTCCTCGTGTTTTTACCGAACTTTCTCTCACTATTTCGGGCTTGTCTAGGGCTTGGCAGGTTCGGGACTATCCACGGACATCTAGATCCATCCCTTAGGAGTCCAACAAGACCAATCTTGCACCGTGCCGTGGCCGGAGCTCGCGTGCCGACCCGTTTTTTCCCGGACTGCCGCGGCTGCCACCTTTCGGGTCTCTTCACCCGTAGCTTCAAACCGAGTCTAGCGACTCCCCCGGCCGCTTCCCCGACTCTTTCCCTCGTGCAACGAGGCAAGGTAACGACCCTCTACAACTTAGAAGAGCTAGGATTCTTAATTTTTGCTTGCATGAAATGCTTGTACGTTCTTAAGGATTCGAATGCATGAAAGCTCACGTCTTTTCTTCGAATCCATGCTCCCATGCACACCATACATCGTCACATGTACATCTCCGTTATTATTCATGCCCATACATCGTGTTAATATGCATGCATGATGCTAGAAGGGTCGGATCCAAGAAGAGGAGATCGGCATAGACTCGAGGAGGCCCAAGAGTCTCTCGGCCGAGCCTCATGGAGGAGTGCCGTGAGTCTCTTCGGCCTCCTAGGGTCCATGACCCTCTCCTCTTCCCTGATTAAGCCATCTCTAGGTGCGGAAAGTCTCTAATCTTGACTAAGAAATGATTGGATGAAGGGAAACGGCTCGATTCCGAACGGGAGAAGCCCCTTTGGCCACGGGTTGAGCCATGGGACTCACGGCCTAGTCTCTAGGGAGAGACCCGTGAGTTCCCTTGGCCCACCAGAGGCTAGGGCGGTCTCCCCCTTTCCGAATAGGGTCGATTCCTATGTTGTTTTTATCATTAATTGTAGGTGACATGTTAACATGACGGGAAACGTCCCGAATCGGGGCCGAAGAAACTCTCCCGACTAGTGTGAGCCATGAAAGCTCACGGCCCTCCTTGATGGAGTGTGGCCGAGAGCTTCCTTGGACCACACAAGTCCGGGAAGCATTCTTCCACCTCGAGAAGGACCGGTTCCCGTATTTTGTCCATTTCGCCATTATTTGAGTCGATGTCGTCTTATTGCTTTCGTTCAAATATCTCGTTCATGTGTATTCGTATGATTTTATATGATTATGGTCACGGCGGTATTGAGATGAGTAAAAATATGTATTATGAACGTGCTTAACGTATTATGCATGCAAGGAATGGCCCGAACCGATGTAGGATACCACCTGCGACCCAAGGCGGGTCAAGGAGGCCTCTCGGTCTAATCCTTCGGAAGAGGGCCGAGTGCTCCTTGACCCTCCCGGGTCTAGGGTGGTCTCCTCCGTCGTTTCGCGTTCGATCCTTGGAATTGAGTGTATTCGTATCCGTGTTCCGTTGCTAGACGTGTGTTAATCTCGTAATAGGCGAATGGATTTCGGACCATTACCCATTAAACCAATGATGACCGTAACAAGGAGCAACAAACATCGAATAATTTCACAAACGGGATAAGCGGGACGTGCTACTCGGCTAATTAAATCACTTGGACTAAATAATTGGGTAAATTGGTTATTAACTTGTAAACGCATCGATGATTTACGGAACGGCGTGAATGCCCTTTTTCATTAAAAAAAACTCACAATTTCAAAATACCGAGACATGTAACACGAATAAAATGGATGTCTAACGAGTACTCGCGTGCTATGACTCGAGTCCGGGCCCGATTTGAGGCGGCTCGAGTCAAGACGCGCGAGTCCTTCTTAGACTTCTTCGTGTGACATAATCTCCAATTTATACACGAACATCGCAATTTCATCATCCAAGGACATAATCGTCATTCCGTGATTCACCGATACCCTAGGCGTTAGGGAGTTGGAAACACTTCGATCTAATGGACGGAAAGGGCAACCCGTTCGGGTGCGAGTTTCATTCGCACGGCCCATTCCGTTCACTTTCGGTGTTTCTATCTTCCTATCGTAGATTCGGTGGTGAGCATTTTATTTCAGTTACGAAACACGAAAAACCGGATTAATCATGCACTCGACCTAATCAAACGCTAGATAATGGATAGGCGGAATGATAGATTCCAATCTAGAGTCAATACACGAGTTTGGCTAATTCGGTGAAACCGCAGCGTCACCTCACTGAATAAGAATCTTAAAACCAACACACAAATGTAATTGGCTTAGAACCCTATTCTAAGACCACCACCTACGTTTGCCCAGGTTAGATACATTGTTTGCTAACCAACCCCGGTTAATAACTGATTAAACCACGTACATTCGGCCTAATATACAACTTGTCTGTATTCACCGATACTTATCAGTTGTTGTCTGTATTTCATCAGTTTTATTAGTTTTCTCCTGTTTTATTCTTGCATTTGCTGATTTATCGCGATTCGGGTCCGAACCCATAGGTTACGTGTTACATGGGGTCCAATGCCCCAAATCACCGAACACGAGGTCCAACGCCTCCTGATCCACTGAGCGCGTGCAACCCGAATGCGGAATGGGATCTAGCCTCGATTCACCATCACACTCCGAATGCGGCCTTTGTGGAAGGCAAATTTGGATTGGGCACGTGAAACGGGTTTAGATATCACCCGGGAACTCGATCGGTCCATCGGATACAGCGGGAACCAACCGGTTCTCCTGCAAACCGTTGGATCGATCGGACCCGACCCCCGACTCTTTGAACCCGCGTTGCCTTAATTTGCTTATCGGTCGTTCAAAATACATGGTGAGTCGGAGTGGAATATTGGCCCAATGCAAACCGATCGGGATTCATTTACTCATTCAGTTGTACTTTGTAATTGTTCGAGAGAACATTGTGAGAATTCTATTTGTATGCTCATTCATCTACTTGTAAGGATCCCCGATCGGTGAGCAAGAGGTCCGAGTGCCGGATCGGTTAAGTCGGTCCATTGCCACCAAAGGGTGAGTAAGCTCGGATACTCGTGGTTTCGGTTCACGCAGGGATTCGACCATCACGGTTCGATGAACTGTAACGCTAAGATAGTGAACCGACTCTTCGATGCACAAGCCTACTCATCTTTCGGACTCTTGGCCTAACTTGATCAATTCATCGAATTTACGGTGGCAAAACGGGCGACTCGAGCGCAACACTAAATCATGCGGTAAATAAACAAAATGGCAAGCCTAGCAAGCTAGAGTACCGAAAGGGCGTGCGGGATATAGGCCCGCACGTAATAGAACCCCCGAATTCGGAATTTTCGGTTCCGCACGACCATTGCCTTATTATTTAGGTGTACCTCATACCCCTAGACCCGGGCGACTAAATAGCCTCGACCTACGGGTCGTAAACAGTAAGAGGCGACTCCTTCTCACGCGTGTCCGTCGCGCATCCCCGGGAAGCTGGATACTCCCAAGCCGCATTGCATAGGCATCGCGCATGCGTGCCCCGACGAGATTAAATTCGGGTGCGCACAGGCCCCGCATTTACTGCATTAGGCTTCGACCTTACATCGGCCTCTGGCCCTGCATTTACTTTTGGGTTTCGGCCCTGCATCGGGCTCCGGCCCCACTTTTGGGCTTCGGCCCCACTTTCGGGCTTCGGCCCCGCATCGGGCCTCGATCCTGCATTTACTACTTTCGAGACTCGGTCCTACATTTACTGCTTTCGGGCCCCGGCCCAGTATTTACTGCTTTTGGGCTCCGTCCCCGCATTTACTTCTTTCAGGTTTTGACACCTCGTATTTACTACTTTCAGGTTCATCTAAAATTCAAAATCGACTTGAATTCAAATTCATCCAAGCGATACTCCGAGGAGCAAGTCTAATCCTTCAACCACAAAAGATCACAAGCGACAGCTCCGACGAACAGAGCATGGCCCTGCCCACCCGCCGCGAAAGTCACTAACACAGTCACATCTCCGACCGGAGAATGATCCCTGCCCACCCTCCATTGTGGCCATCAACCAGCCAGTGGGGAAACATGCACTCTTCCTTAAACTCTCTTTTACATTTATATACATTCCCAAACAAGCTCCCGACATGAACGAACCCTTCATGGGCGTACTAGGATAGCCCCGAAGATGTCCTGTTGGTTCTGTCGGAATTGTTCGATTCGTCTGTCCTCATGGGATCCGGCTTCTCGAGCTTTCCCTAGGATGGTTGCGCATGCCAACCAGCAATCGGGGAAAGTACACCTATGTGCCCCCTAGCCACGGTTTGCCCACTCCAGGGTGGCGATGACTCGACCTCGAAATTGAATGTCCCCCACGTGCGGCACCCCATGGGTCGCGCGCTGGACGAAGGAATTTCCCATGGGTCCACCTTATATTTCTTACCACATATTCCACCGCATAATTGCCCAATGCATCATCTTCTTTGTCGTCCTTCACAGGGACATGCCGGTCGCGGGCGAAGAGCGATGCGCGGGTTCACACCTCCTCAAGAACTCCTATCGGGTCTTTCTTCCTATACTTCAGTAGGGAAGGGCCCGACAAGGAGGTACCCACTATGAAGCCGACGACGGAAGCATCCGAATGAGCCGCATGCCTTCAGCGCAACCCTCTCAATCGACAAACAAACATGCCTATCGGCTTTGAGAGCACACCTCTCCGGTGTACAACTGATGCTGGAGCCACAAGCACGATCGGGGACGATGATTGTACAAGGCGCCCACCTCAGGTCACATTAACAATGAAGATCGGGGCATTTGCATTCATCATTCACACCGAGACCACCTCAGACATCATCCGGCCGTCCAAGCAACGTACACTGGGGCATCCCCGGTTGAAGCTCGCAACAGCACGACCTCAACAAGCGACGTACACTGGGGCATCCCTGGTTCAAGTTCGCCCTGAGGTCGCCATAGTGGGTCACTCCAACAAACGACACTGGAATGCTCCTAGTCATCCGCATCAAGAATGAGCATCTTCCACAGCAAGCATCAGGACAACTTCGGTCACACACTCCCTAGGGCAATTTTGCATTTTCTTTCTCTAGACAACAGGGAAAATCACTTGTAAAGATTGCAAGGTCGAAGAACACGTAGTTCGACTTCCGAATGCATAAAGAACGAACACCAAGTCTCCGCGAGGCAAAGCGCATCAAAGCACCCGCAACAACAAAAGAGTCGGGAAAAGTAAAACAAATACATGGGGACACGATACAAACCCCAGCTGCAAGAAAAAAACAGAGCGAAAAGAAGCGGGAAAAACCCGCCAATGAAGAGAGAGAGAAAAGATGCGAGAAAAACCCGCCAATGAACAAAACAAGGCACCGCCGAGATATAAAACTCCGGTACCGCCAATTAGAAAAAGAAATCAACAAACCCCGACAAAAAGGGGTGAGCAGCAGACGCAACACCTCGACGGAGACAGAACGTAATGCACTCGGAGGTCGAATCATTCGAACCCTTTGCCCTTGCAAACTCGAGAGGCAAAAGAATCGAGCCCGCTAGGTCGAAAACCCCTCGGGGCGACCTAGGCAAAAGCTAGGGCAAAAGAGAGGCACGACTGAAAATCCCGAGGCGGGTGGTAGTGGCAAAAGGAGAGTTCATCCCCTTTAGGTTGAGAGGTACGGCCCCAAGGCGGGTGACCGTAGCAAAAGGAGAGTAAAATGAGAGATAAGCAAAACAGTCACCCTAGGCACTCGCACACTGCGCGGGCCAGGGATCCCCAAGGGAAATGGCCAGGTTGTCTATTCCGACACGATCCCCGATCGACTTCCCAACGCAGCTCAACTGTCCTGGGCAGTTTCTTCCTCAAGCACGGTGCACAAGCAGGAACTACGCCTGAGCACTTAGCAATAGCCTACAAGACAAGAAGTCGAAAGAAGAAGGGGGTACATCTCACGGCAGGCGTGAACCCGTGTATCATTTCAGCCTTGGGCAACGTGCTCCCCAAGCTTTCTCTTTTCTCTTTGTCATTGCACAACTCCAAAACGGGTCATAGCCACCCTTCAATCGGCTACCACAAAGCCAAAATCCTAGACACTTCTTTCTGGGAGTCTAGTCATAACACTCTGAAAATGACTAGACCTAGGTCTGACCAAATTTGAACAAAACAATTCCCCATGCGGGTTACAAACGCAGCCGCCCTACGGCACCCTGATGAGAAGGGTCCTAAGCTCACGGGCGCGTCAAACAACCGATAGAGCCGCTTGGGCACCTTTGAGAACGTCTCGATATGCCCATGCAAGACCAACAGGAGCCCCGGAGGCCTCACATTGGGGCCTCTGAAAGCGGGACCCCCATTTGCATCACCAAAGTAAAAACTCTCCACGGGTCGCCCAGGCTACCCGAAACTGAAGAGCATGCGTCACAAACACTTCCTTTTACCTGTGCTTACAAATCGCTAGTAATCCCATGACTTACTAATGATGTCAGGATCACAGGTACAACAAACACAAGAACTATGGCGGACTCTGATTTCCGACCCCTCAGGATACGTAGGCGCTCTACCCCAGAGCTCGAGTCCCTCATCGCACGATGGGGGCATCCCCAGTAAACTACAATCGCCCCTGCGATAAAGCCAGCACCTGGCAGAGCAACAAGCAACTGCCCTAGCAGCAAAGCCGACTTCCGGCAGATCAAACACACCGCCACCCAAGGGGCAAAGCAACGATGAAACAACTTCATTGCGGCAGCAACGCCAATATGCACATGGAACCCCAAGGGGCATCTCCTCCTTAACGGATTCATGTCTGCCTCACGCGACAGGTCGTGTTCCCGATATGCCGGAAACCGTCGAGGGATGCACCACACTGCCCAAACCGCGATGAATAACGCCTCGCATGGCGCGAGCATGACTTCGATCCCGAGACGCACCATTTGCCTTTGCCGGCATCTCCTCGATGCCATCGGGCGTCAAAGTCCACTTCTACCTTCCCTACACTTTAGCATTTTACTGCTTTCCACGGGTCTCGGTCTAGCAACTTTACTGCTTTCCACGGGCTCCGGCCTAGCAACTTTATTGCTTTCCACGGTCTCCAGCCTAGCACTTTATTGCTTTCCACGGTCTCCGGCCTAGCAACTTTATTGCTTTCCACGGGCTTCGGCCTAGCACTTCACTGCTTTCCACGGGCCTCGGCCTAGCACTTCACTGCTTTCCACGGGCCTCGGCCTAGCACTTTACTGCTTTCCACGGGCCTCGGCCTAGCACTTTACTGCTTTCCACGGGCCTCGGCCTAGCAACTTTATTGCTTTCCACGGGCCTCGGCCTAGCACTTTATTGCTTTCCACGGGCCTCGGCCTAGCAACTTTACTGCTTTCCACGGGCTCCGGCCTAGTAACTTTACTGCTTTCCACGGGCCTCGGCCTAGCATTTTACTGCTTTCCACGGGCCTCGGCCTAACATCTTTACTGCTTTCCACGGGCTTCGGCCTAGTAACTTTACTGCTTTCCACGGGCCTCGGCCTAGCATTTTACTGCTTTCCACGGGCCTCGGCCTAGCAACTTTACTGCTTTCCATGGACTTCGGCCTAGCAACTTTACTGCTTTCCACGAGCCTCGGCCTAGCACTTTACTGCTTTCCACGGGCCTCGGCCTAGCACTTTGCTGCTTTCCACGGGCTCCAGCCTAGCACTTTATTGCTTTCCACGGGCCTCGGCCTAGCATTTTACTGCTTTCCAAGGGCCTCGGCCTAGCACTTTACTGCTTTACTGGCTCATCCACCGTTTCATAATTTTGACCCTCCAATCACGTTGTCGTTTCGTGGCAGGTCTGTACATTTGCACAATTCCTCCCACACATCCAAGGCAAAGGAGCAAGCGACTACAAAGAGTGACAGCAAGGCGATCGCCGGGACCAAAAAGGGATGCTTCTCATGATCTTTGGTTACCTCCTCTAATCGAGCACGCAACCAAAGAGGGACAAGCTGTCAACACCCCATTTTGGTCCACCGGCTCTAACGGAGGACTTCCGACCCAAAGCTCGAGGTACTATTCACGACCGGAAAACCGGAGGCAAACATGCGGGCACAGAGTCATGGATTGCGGGAGAAAAGCATGGTCCACCGAGAAAAGCAGAGGAGAGCCGTCAGAAGAACAGACAAACAAGGAACCCCGAAAGCAGCAGAGCCGGCACTGCGGCACTATTCATCACCGAATCACCGAAGCATCGAAAGGTGCCCAATATGGGACTCTAAAAATCCCTCTCGGTGCCAAAGTGACCAATGATGCATCCGGACGCGTTTCGGAGGTGTCCTGCTTAGGCCGGGGCGTCCCCCAATCTCTCACGGACGGCTTTTCTAACAGGGCTCCCGGGGCCCGATCAACTGATGAATAAATGGCACCCCAAAATGGGCCTACAGGAACTCAAGGACCACCGGGGTCATGGAACAAGCTTCAGATGACTTTTCGGAATTCTACAGGGGTTCCCGAGGGACGTTTCAGTGGTCGCAAATGCCTCCCGGCGAATCTTCGAGGCACATTCATGGAGAACAGAGATCACAACGATCCCTTTACACCTCGAGACACTCGAGAAACACTAAGAAAGCTACGGTCCCAAGTCCCTAGGTCTCCCCCGGCTGACGGTCTTCGGTCGAGGACGACGAGCCAACGATCCCCCAGGAGGCAAAAGGGTCACCGAAACAAACATTAAGATGCACAAAGAGCAATCGGGGACCGGGGACGGTTAATTCCACTATGAACGCCCAAACGGGACAAAACCGACTCTCGACGCGCCGAGTCACCCGAGCTTTCGTTCACACGACATATGGCGATATTAGGCTCATTCAAATCCTTTTCGTTCAAGCATTCCAAATCTACTAATTAATCGGACATCGGAGATCGGACGCGCGTTCAATCACGTCTCGAGCTTTTCCCGACTTTTCTCTTAGTCAAATGGGACCCACAGCTCAGCCAAGCCAAGCCTCCAAGCCGCGGCTCAACCCCAAGCCACGGCTCAATCTCTAAGCCACGGCTCAATCCCAAAATTCGGTGGCTCAAACTCAAGGAGCTCCCTCCACCACACAAATTCAAATATCTCTTACACCCTCTTACACATCTCTCCCATCCATCACCTCCCATCACCCTTCCTCTTGCTTCCCCTACACTCTAAGTGACACTTCCCCACTCTAATCCATTTCCAAAAATTCGGAACCCCCTTAAGCACCCCTCTAATTGCACTTAATTTCTCTAATTTTGCATCATTAGCCTTCCTATATAAGCCTCTTGGGTCATTAACTTAATCACAACTCAACTTCTATCATCTCTCTAGCTTTCTCACTCTAGGAAACCCTCTCCAAGCCCTCTCAACTTCAGCATTTTTCCAGAAATCACATAGCCTCACCTCAGCCCGGTTACAAGGCAAAATTGTCCGTAAACTCAACCGTTTTCCGACGACCGCCACCCAACCTAAGCCAACTTCGACCAAACTTCATATCCCACATGTATTCAACCTCCCGAGTCCATTCACGGTGTTAGTTTTACCATTTGAAGTCATCTAGGTCCCGTTTCAGCCCAATCCAGATTCGGGTCTCTAGGGAGTTTCCCGGTTTCTAGGGAGTCCAATGCCACCGACCTTGCATCAAAAGACCACCGGGAGCCTCCCGTAGAGTCGTTTCTTCATCGGGTGCCAGTCGAGTCTGTTCCTCTGGTTTTCTTTTCTAACCCGAACTTTGCAGGAATGTATAGGTCAGCTCGGGTTGAATCTCGCTATGAGCTACCTATCACCGTGATCTTCACTCAGTTAGGAGTCCAATGCCACCAACCTTGCAACAAAATACCACCGGGAGCCTCCAGGACAGCCATTTCTTTCTGACCTGCCCAGTCGGGTCAGTTTCGCCCAGTCGGTTCTGTTTTCTGCTAGCTAACCCGACTTTGTTTTCGATTTCCAGAAAATCTACGCATGCTCTCCTTCCGAAACCACCACAGGCGCGATCCTTATCTCTTGGGAATCCAACGCAACTGGCCCCGTGCGAAAATTCCATCATGATCAACCGGTATAGCCCCGACAAGCCGGACTGCAAGTCGGGTATGCTAGTCCACCCGACTGCACCGGTTCGGGTCTATTCGTTCCAGTCGAGTCTCCCGACTCCCTTTGCCGCTTCTCCGACTCTTTCCTCGTGTTCCGAGGCTAGGTAACATTTCTCTACGACATAAATGGGTCTAGGTCTCCGACTTCCGCTTGTTATGGGGTGATAAATTGTTAATACACATGTTGCACGTAAACTAGGGTCTTCATGCGATTCCATGCACTACCATGCAATTTCATGCACGTTTACTCTTCGTATTATATCCGTATGACGTATAAATGCATGTATCATGATGGGAAACGGCTTGGATCGAGATAGGAAAGACCCCTTGGCCACTGTAGAGTCATGGGAGCCCACGGTCTAGTCTTAAGGGAGGGACCCGTGAACTCCCTTGACTTACTCGTGGCTAGGACGGTCTCTTTTCCCCGAAACTAGCCGGTTCCCATGCCTTTGTCATCAATTTCCGCGTGTAATGTGTTAACATGACGGGAAAAAACTTAAGTCGGGGTTGAAGAGGTCGCCTTGACCGGTGTAAGCCACGGAAACTCACGGTTATTCCCCATGGGAAGTGGTCGAGAGTTTCCTTGGACCACACGGGTCCAAGGAGCTCTCTTTCGCCCCGAAATAAGTCGGTTCCCGCATTTATTTTATTTTATTTTATTTCGTTGTTGCATGAGCCGACGCCGTTTTATCGATTCCCTTTAAATACGATATTTGCGTTTGCATTATGTGTGTCAGCACCCAATTTCGGTCCATCGGCTCCAGGGGGGGCAAAATTGTCATTTTTCTATTTATCACCTTTTTTAAAAAAAATAACTGTTCCGGGCAGTCCGGGCAGCGGCAACCGGCTGCCCGTGATCTGGCTGGCCGCCCAGAATAGGAAATCGCGGATTTCCGCGATTTCCTCCCCAAATTGGCCGAAATCTCAACCAAAAATTGCAATTAAAGGTGGGGAAATCGAATTCGATTGGGACACAACAGAACCCACGGAGAAAAAAGGAGAAATTGGCTCTCGTTTCGGGATTTTGGCAAATCTTTGCCCGATCGGAACAACGCCGGAAAACTGTGAAATTGCCTTGATTCCGACCGTCCCGGCGGCCATCAGTGAAGCCCAGATCAGAGCCGGCGTGATCCAGGCGGTGCTCAGACCCCTCACCCGATCCTTTTCGCGTCGTCGTCGCGGCGTCCAACAGCCAGAACCGCCGTTCGCAGCCGATCGGCGCCGCCAGCACCACCCTCCTCCGGAGGTCCTCACTGACGGGCTTCGGCCCATTATTTCTCTAATGCAGGACTAGCCCAGTCGGCCCAGTCCGCCAACCTCTGCCCAGCTATCCTTCCGCAGCCCAAGCCTTCGTCCGGCCCGAGTTGCTCCAGACCAGCCCACTCCTTTCGGGCGGTTTCTCCTTCGGACCGGCCGACCGATCCGATCCGATCCGACCCGTTCATCCGGCTCAACTTAGCGGCATGTTTAGGGCTTTATATTAAATATCATGCTTGCTTGAATGATGATGACATGAAATAATTGCTTGTTGGTTGCATAGATTATCAAAATTATGCCGAATCCGATTATTCTAACTTTCTAATTTGTTCCATTCTAGTCCTGCAACGAATTTTCATATTTTTCAATCCTGCCCAAATTCCCAAATCAATTTTAAACCAGTCCCATGACATTTTCGATATTTTCATCACGTCCCTAATTTTTTTCAGAATCAAATACTGCTCCAGCAAACTTTTGCATTTGTTTCAATTCAGTCCCTGTAGCATTTATTAATTTTTTTAAAATCAGCCCTAAATTTCAAAATTCATTTCAAACATACTCTGGGCTATTTCATTATTTCTAGCACATCCTCCGAATTTTTCAGAATTTAAAATCACCCCGGTAAACTTTTCAATTTGTTTCAATTTTGTCCCTGCAACATTTATTCATTTTAAAACCAGCCCTGAATTTCAAAAAATTAATTTTAAATAAACCCTAGCCCATTTTATACTTTCCCGAACATTCTCCAAATTTTATAGAATTTTAAAAAATCATTCTTCAAAATTTTTTTTTTGATTTGTTTCAGTTTAGTCCTTGAGACATTTTTCCGTTACTTTATCAGTCTTTATTATTCTACATTATGTTGTTCGATCTTTATGCAAAAAAAAATAATATAAAGCATTCAGCAGATTTTAATTAAACTTAATGATTTCACCAATCGGGTAAACGGGACGTTCATTTGACTAATTAATTCACTCGACCTTAATAATTTTGCACGAATTGGTAATTAATCGGAAATACGCGTCGATAAATTGCAAATATGTGTTGACGCCTTCTTTTCAAAATTCGCAAATTTCATACTAAAATCTGAGACTCGTGATCCGATGTGACATGGACGTCTGGGAAGAACTTGCATGTTTTGACTCGAGGCCTCCTAATTTTAGGTAACTCAAGTCGGGGTGTGGAAGTTCTTTTTAGATCACTTCCGGATAGATTGACCGTTTCTTTGACTTTTTGGGGTTCTCGCATAACCCTAGAAGAATCAGGGAATCAGTCAACGCCGGTCACAGGCCGAGGTGGCCCGCATTGCGCAGTCTCTCTCTTTTCAAAAATAAATTTTCTATACAAAGGCAAAAAAGGCGTATTTACAATTTATTGTTATCTATGCATGATCTTGGGTAGTTAGATCGGGAATAACGGTTTAAGATACCAACATTTGACTTAATCGCATACTCGGCCTAATAGAAAACAGAATGGGGATAGCGTGCTAGGCACTAGGCTGTAAAATTCTCGTGTCAAAATCCACATTCTATAATAACCTATCATAATCAAAGTGTCACGATACATAACATTTTAAAATCAACCCACACATTCGAGACTTGATCACGGACACACACAGTCTGTCAGGTCCGGTAAATGATGCTGAATGCTACATGCCATTCCCCTCTTGCTTTTTGCTTGTTTTAGGGTAGGATTTGTATGCCAAGATACCTCGGTTAATAATCAATTAATCCACTTGATTGTTATGCGGATCGAGCCCGATCCTTTAGGACTCGATTCACATTGGGTCCAACGCCCATAACCGTCGATCATGGGGTTCAATGCCCTTATACACCGAGTGCGCACTTTAATTTCAATTTCAGTCTTTTCAAACCACACGGTGAGCACGAGTGGAATAATAACCGAATGCGAACCAACCGGGATCCAATTGTTATAATTTGTATTTCATTTATTTGAGAGAACAATGTGAGGATTTATGTTGTATGTTTATTCATGTAAGAATCCCGGTCGGAGAGCAGACGGTCGGAGTGTTTCTTCGAATTTACGGTGCCAAAACGCGCAAGATGAGCGGAACTTAATTAAGCGGTAATTAAATAAAATGTCAAGCCTAAACAAGCTAGAGTACCGATAGGGCATGCGAGATATAGGCTCGCATGTAACAGAACCCCCGAATTCGGAACCTTGGGTTTCGCAGACCATATGCCTTAGCAATTAGGTACTCCGTACCCCTAGACCTGGGTAACTTGCCGGCCCTCGACCTTCGGGTCATAAAATGGCAAGTGGCGACTCCTTCTCACGTGCGTTCGTCGCGCGTCCTCGGGAAGGTGGATACTCCCAAGCCGCGTTGCATTTAGGCGCGCGCATGCGTGCCCTGACGAGACGAAATTCGGGTGCGCACAGCTTGGCGACTCCGCTGGGGACACTTAGAGGGTTCGGGCTCGTTTCTGCTTGCTTTGTTTGCTTGTTTATTTATCGCTTTCCGCAATTTTTCGCTTATCTACTTTATGCATTTTTATTTCCCGCACACGCACTGCATAACATACTAGCTTCTAGGTACCTATTGGTCGCGTCCCACAACCAGTAATAGGAGCATAGGTTAGATAGGGGTTCGAAGTAGGGGTACGGCGCGCAGTTCGACTGTCGCTTAGGCCTTGAAAAGAATCCCGCTCGATTTCAAGGAATTGACACCCTTGAGTCGGGGGCCCCCATCCCTAGGTAGCACGGTCCTTGTAGTGCCAAAACCATGCACACTGCAGGAGCTCCACGCCATATTCCAACCCGACTTCAGTAACAGTCCATCGAGTCGGCCTGCGCGCCATTTGAGTCCTTTTCTGTTTTTGAGAGAGATGTACGTTGTATACATTAAGCCGTGGGCATTTATTTTCTGTACCCATGCATCATCTAATTTCAAAATTAGGCGTCATTTATATTAACTAGTCCTAAATCGGTTTTCCTTTCATCTTGGTAAGAGATGGCGCGCTCGGTCTCCTTTCCACACCTCGACAGGGTCACGCCACCACTTGAGGAAATCAGTCACATCTAGGCTCATCTACATCAGGTCAACCGCGACTACATCAGTACCTTTGTTGGGGATATACCAATGCTAGCTATGTGCCGAGTGGATTGGAACTTCTTGGGAGCAGCGGTGACATTTTGGGACCCAGTCCACGCCGTTTTCAACATCCAAGGTACCGAGCTCACACCTACCATCGAGGAATATCGCACTCTCGTCGGAAGAGTTGCAGCCACCCGCGACATTGTGGAACCTAACTTCCACACCACCCGACTTGTTTTGGTATCGCGTCTACTCGGGGTGCATAGGTCTCAGCTACAAGCCGAACTTGCATATTCCGGTGGCACAGAGATAGTCACCGCGAAACTACTCCGTTTTATTGAAATACGAATGCGCGAGGTTCAAGGGGATCTTTTACAAAAGAATTTTTGTCATGCAATCTTATTTTTAATTTTCGGGACTCTATTATTCCCTCGCTCGGCCGGTCACATTGACGTAGCCTTAGCTAGCGTTGTCCTCCAAGTGGTGGGAGGTCGCGAATACGAGGTGGCCTTGTTGGCCGAGACCATACGGTCCCTTGATCGCGTTACAAGAAAGACCGATCGAAGGTTGAGAGGGTCCCCAATCCTTTTGCAAATTTGGCTCCAAAGCCATGCAAACCCCTTCGGCCTTGTTCGTCCGGTTATGTTTTTCACACGTTCGGAGTTTATCATTTCGCGGTTACTACCTCTGTTGCATGTGGAAGAACGCAAGGTCTCCGAGTGGATCAAAATTTTTCGCGAAATAGCACCAAAGGGCTTTAAATGGCGCGCCGCGTGGATGCCACCCGGACCCATGACCATTAAATGTCCTGATTTTAACGGAGTACCACTCGTGAGCCATGCGGGGTCCACCACCTATTTTTCGGCGCGAGTAGTGAGGCAGTTAGGTGGCTTACAGACAGTTCCCAAAGGTACGGCGCGAACCGAATTCGAACATACTTGGCGGGAGGACCAGACGTCCATAGATTGCCTAAGTGAAATCAAACGGGTTATGACCGCGTGGCGGACTACGGTCATCGAACATCTTTACTTCCCCGAGCACCCGACCCAAGATGAACGGGACTTTCAAGCCACGGAGGAATATATCCTCCGCTTTTATCGATGGGGTCCATCAGAGAATGACGATTTCACATATTCCCCTCCAGTAGAAAGTAGCGCATCATCCGGGGCACCGGTACCGGACATGACCATCCAAGCCGAGCTCGCCAATCTCAGGGCTGAAAGGGATCGCCTCCGCCGAGAGATCGCCGAGAAGAATGAGCAGCTGGGCGATCAGCACCAACTATAGAAGGAACTTGCACAGACCCGCGCCCAACTCCAGAAGCGTGACCAGGAGTTGGCGCAAGCGAACGCTGCCTTGGAAAGGGTCAGGAAGAGGGCCTGTGTAGGTCCACGCACATCCTAGGATAGACACCTCAACCAGGCCCTCACCGGTGCTTTCCATGGTGACGGTCGCTTGCACCTCGAGCACGTTGGAAGACCGACTTAGGACTATCTTTTCAAAATTTGTATTGCACTTTGAACCATTCAGAGTTAATATGAATGACAGCATTAGTTTTTGAAAATTCATGCATCTCATGCATTTCTGCTTTTATTCACTGCTTTGCATGTTATTTTAGAGATAATTTCTTACATTAAACTCACACACTTATGGAATCCAGGTGTTAACAACTGGCGGCACCTCATCGATATCCCACTCGTTTCCAGCAAAGAATGGCAGAAGAAAATCAATTAGCTGTCTTTGAGGAAGATACGCCTATTACCCCAATTCATTCTCAAGCGCCGACTATGCATGCGCCACCACCACACGTGTCTCCTGTAGTCGTGCCACCAGCACATCGGGGAGTTTCCCCGACTCATCTTCCGCCACCTGTATCTTCGGGCCCACACCCGGCATATTCAGGAGGGCAGCCATCTTCCGCAGCTGATGATCGTGTACGTATTGCAGTACTTGAGAGTACGGTCAATCAACTGGCTGCCACCATGGCCACCAATATGGCCGAGCTCATGGCCCTACTCAAAGGCCCAAATCGTGCTTCTTCGAGCTTCACCCCACCTCCTGGGTACGGGCCAGCGGTCGATCCAAGCCCATGGGCCCAGCCGACCTTGATCCCCGATAATGGAGATCCGTCTGCCCCAATGATAGTGAACGCGCCGGCGACCCATCCAGTTAACAATCTTCCAGCACCACCTGCTTCAGCGACGATATTGGAACCACCTATGCTCATACCTCCACCGATCTCCACATCAGTCCCGGTTCCGGTCTCTGCGTCGGTCCCAGCTCCGACTTCCGCTGTCCCACCGCCGATCATATTCCTGCCTACAACTGCCCAGGCTCCTGCTCACACTGCTGAACCTCCCCCATACCAAGCTTCACAACCCCATATCAGCCTTTCTTACCAAGCTCCACCTCCCATAAATATAGCCTACTCTGAACCGGGCACGCCGAACCACGCGGCCCCTAGAGCTCCACCCACAAATTTTCTCTCGGAAACGGGGACTGAACAGGAACAGAGATTGAAGAAGTTGGAAGAGAATATCCGAGCCCTACAATCAGGCGGCTCCCGCCTCGATGCCGGCGACGGCGATTGGAGTCTCTTCCCAAGTATGCAGCTACCCCCAAAGATTAAGGTACCTGAATTTCAGAGGTACTACGGCACCACCGACCCTCGTCACCATCTCCGTCACTACCGGGGAAAAATGCTGCAGTACTGGGACTACGAAGTGTTCGTCATCCATACGTTCCAGGATAGTTTGGCAGGAGCGGCTCTGGATTGGTACATGTCACTGAAAGCTGCGGATATCCCCACGTGGACAGACCTCTCGAGCAAATTCATCGACCAATACAGGTACTGTGCGGAGGCGCCCCCGACTCTACTGGAGCTCAGCACGATGGAGATGACCGGTGACCAGGGCTTCGAGGCCTATGCAGTGAAGTGGCGGGCTAGAGCGGCGAAGCATATCCCTCTGATCAGTGAGGCACAACAGATCCAATTATTCCACTCCACTCTTAAAGGTGCCTACTACTTGCACTTGTTGGCCCATACGTCGTCATTCTCCAACCTTATGATGCCGGAAAGAAGCTCGACATCGGCATTAAGCTCGGCAAGATAGAAGGTCCGGCCGAGAAAAAGGAAGGAGAGTCCTCGAAGAGGGTCGCCACCGGGACAGCGGGAAGCAGGAGAGGGAAAGACACGTCCGTCAATGTTGTCAACTTAGGGCGCCAGGCCCCCCAGCAATATTCCATAAGCTACACGCCCGCACCACCAGCCACTCAAGCATATGCTCCACCTTCGATACATTATCAACAACAACCCCCAGCGCAGCAAGCTTACTATTCCGCCCCACCGGCTTCCTTTCCATTGCCGGTCCCGCAGCAATACGCCCATAATTACGCTTCTGCTCCTCCTCAGACCCCGCAATACAGGCCTCCGGCTTCGAGAACTCCTCAGCTGAACAACAGGCCCCAGCCCCACAAGGTCAGCAAGGTGGCGCAACGCAAAATCGGCAGCGTAAACAGTTCACACCTCTGCCGGCTCCGCTCTCCTACATATACCGGCAACTCCTCGAGGGTAACAAGATCCGATCGATAGCACCTAACCCTGATTTCGACCCAACCATCCAAGATCAAAGTCGGCGCTGCGAGTACCATCAGGGCGCACCCGGTCACACCACTGACAATTGTTGGAAATTACGGGAGAGGATCCAACAGTTGATTGATGACAAGCAACTCATGTTCAACGCCGTCAAACCCCCGAACGTGCAATCAAATCCTCTTCCCGATCACGGGTCGAGCTTAGGACCCAGCATTAACATGATCGGTGTTTGCGCTATAGGGGAGTACGAGACCGGACAGGAGGCACCGGCCCCGTTTGTGATCGAATATGTTCCCGCAGAAGCTAGTGTAGGGTACGCAGGGTTCGATGCCACGCCCACCCCATTCGTGATAGAAGTCCCCGCACGAGAGCCATATCAAGACAGCAAGGTCCCGTGGACCTACGAAGGAAGTGTTGGGAACCTCGAGAGTCAATTTAGCGTCATGGGCGTGACACGCTCGGGTCGAGTCTATGAAAATCCGAAGGTCGCAAACAAAGGGAAAGCCCTGGCAATGCCCGAAGTCGCCCTGGAAGCCTCGTCCATTCCCTAGAAGAAGGTGACTGAAGAAGAAACTGAGGCCTTCATGAAGATTATCAAGGCAAGCGAGTACAAGGTCGTTGAACAAATGGGCAAATCTCCAGCCCACATTTCACTACTCGCCCTCCTCTTGGGTTCAGAGCCACATCGTGAAGCGCTTCTGAGGGTCCTAACAGCAGCGCAGATCCCCAAAGAGACGGCTCCGAAGCGGATTGAGGAGACTATCAATTCGATTTTCTCCAACAACATTTCATTCTCAGATGATGAACTTCCCTCAGAAGGGTGGGCACACTCGCGGGCACTACACATTGTCTGCAAGTGTAATAACTTTATCATCGGTCGGGTCATGATCGACAATGGCTCGGCACTCAATGTTTGCCCGATTTCCACGTTGAAGCAGATGAACGTGGACTTTAACCGTATCCGTCCGAGCAAGACTGCGGTTCGAGCCTTCGACGGCTCTCGGAGGGAAGTAAATGGAGAGATCGACCTGGTGATCGAGGTGGGTCCCTGCTCATTCGCTGTTACGTTCCAAGTCCTAGACATCCCGAATGTTTTCAGCTTGTTGCTCGGGAGACCGTGGATCCATGCGGCTGGCGCTGTTCCTTCGTCCCTACACCAAAGGATTAAATTCATCGCACAAGATCGACTTATCACGGTCAATGGTGAGGAGGATTACGCCATTTACAAGGAAACAACTGTTCCCTACATCAGTATCGGGGACGATCAAAATCTCCCCTTCCATTCATTTGAAACCATCTCCGTCATTCGAGACTACGGAGAGATCGGTCCAACCCGCGCTGACCGCATGGTGGGGAAGATTTTGCTGCACCATAATTAAATCCCGGGTTCCGGGCTTGGAGCACATGGGCAAGGGATCAACCGCCCCATCGAGGTTGAAGAATACAAGAACAGGAGGGGACTTGGTTTTCGCCCTTCCTGTCACGAGATTATTGAGGCCCGAAGGGGCAAGCGCCTTCACCGTCTCGCTGCACGCTATGGGAAGATCAACAGGGGCATCCCGGTTCAGCCGCTCTCCTACTTTTTTCCTGGGCCTCCACACATCGTCGGAGGTACACTTGATGGTCTCTCCTCGGATTCAGACAGCGAGCCTGTTGACCTGCCAAACATATGCGTTGTCACCGAGGAGACAACTCCAGGGGCTTACATTCACCTCGCGCAGGAAAATGAGGAACTCAACAACTGGACCTCAGTCCAGCGTTACTCGGCTGTAATCGCCGATGTGTAAGGCCATCTATGTTTTGATATTCTCCGCGTGTCGGCATAGCCATAAGCCACACAACGGAAGAGGGATTCTTGTTATGGCATTCCGCTCTCATCATTAATAAAATCCCTACATGCATTTTTCAGAATTCTTTCTTTTTCTCTCACTTATTCGCAGCACTTCAAATTTTCTAAAACAATTTATTTAAATCGCCAGGCTCCACTCGAATCTGAATCTTCGACGCGTTGATTCGAATTCATCCGAGGAACCCCTTGAAGAGTCCCGACCCATATACTTCGGGGAAGGACTCGACGAGGATGGTCGAGTGCCCGAGATAGAAGAGAGTTTGCGCCGCCTTGAGAACCGCCAACTCACTTCCGTGGAGCCGAGAGAGGAGATCAATGTGGGTACCGAAGAAGAACCTCGCATCCTAAAGATCGGGACAGGTCTCGACCCTATACAACGAGCCAGGATGATCGAATTTCTAAAAGACTACCAAGAGGTCTTCGCTTGGTCCTACGCTGACATGCCGGGCTTAGATCCATCGATTGTCAAGCACTTCCTGCCGCTTGATACAGAGAGGTTTCCACCCAAGAGACAACACTTACGGCGGCAACGTGCCGGCCTTCTCCTCCGCATCAAAGAGGAGATTATTAAACAGATCAACGCAGGGTTCCTGGAGGTTTGCAATTATTCTGAATGGGTAGCGAATATCGTGCCCGTAGAGAAGAAGGATGGAAGAGTTAGAGTCTGCGTCGACTACAGAGACCTCAACAAAGCCAGTCCCAAAGATAACTTCCCCCTACCTCACATTGACGTTTTAGTCGACAACACAGCACGCCACACGTTGTTCTCCTTCATGGATGGCTTCTCCGGATATAACCAGATTCGGATGGCCGAAGAGGACAAGATCAAGACGACGGTCATCACAATGTGGGGCACTTTCTGTTACCGAGTCATGCCCTTCGGCCTCAAAAACGCCGGGGCAACATATCAGAGGGCGATGGTCACGCTATTCCACGACATGATGCACAAAGAGATCGAGGTCTACGTTGACGACATGATTGCCAAATCCAAAGAAGGAGAGGACCATCTGGTTAATTTAAAACGCCTTTTTGACCGCCTCAAGAGGTACAAGCTCAGACTCAACCCGACGAAGTGCACATTCGGCGCTAAGTCAGGGAAACTGTTAGGGTTTGTGGTCAGTGAGCGAGGCATTGAGGTTGACCCGGACAAGGTGAAGGCAATCAGGGAGCTACGTCCGCCATCGACGGCCCGCGAAGTACGAGGTTTCTTGGGACGGCTGAATTACATTGCAAGATTTATCGCAAACCTGACAGACAAATGTCAACCACTCTTTCGTCTGCTTCGTAAAAATGCGGCAATTGAGTGGGACGAGGAATGTCAGAAGGCCTTCGATACTATTAAGGCATATTTGGCTCAGCCACCAGTGCTAGTTCCGCCGAACCAGATCGTCGGCTGATCCTTTACTTGACAGTGCGTCGGCAATCCCTAGGATGCATGTTAGGGCAGGAAGACGAGTCCACGCGTACAGAACACGCCATTTATTATTTGAGCAAGAAGTTTACCGAAGGGGAGTCTAACTACCCGAAGATTGAGAAGATATGTTGCGCGCTAGTGTGGGTTATGCAGAGACTTCGACAATACATGCTCTACCACACTATCCGCTTATTGTCAAAGGCGGATCCCCTGAGGTACTTGCTCGATAGTCCATCTTCCATGAAGAACATTTCAAAGTGGCGATGTCAGCTGACAGAATATGACATTGAATATGTGCCCCGTACATCGGTTAAGGGGCAGGCAATTGCAGATCACTTAGCGGAGTTCCCAATCGAAGACGATACGCTAATCAACTCTAATTTTCCGGACGAAGGGATTCTCCAAGTGGATAGTGAGGAGAACAAATTCGCATGGAAGATGTATTTCGACGGCGCAGTGAATTCCACCGGTTTTGGTATCGGCGCAGTGCTGATATCCCCCGACGGACGTTATTATCCGATTGCAGCAAAAGTCGATTTTCCTTGCACCAACAACGTGGCCGAATACGAGGCATGCATCCTTGGCCTGCAAGCGGCGATCGACTTCAAGGTGAAGGAATTGGAAGTATTCGGAGATTCTATGCTTACAATCTTCCAGACTCTGGGGCAATGGAAGACGAAGGACGAGAAACTAGTGCCATATCACGAGTATCTTGAGGAGTTAGCGGAGAACTTCGAGAAAGTCTCATTCACATACACGCCGCGCATCAAGAACCAATTTGCAGATGCACTCGCGACGCTCGCATCCATGGTGAGCATCACGAAAGAAAACCTCATTGAACCACTCGAGATCGAGATCGCCAAAGGCCCTGCTCACTGCGACGCAATCGAGGCGACCGATGAGCAGCCATGGTACGAAGACATTAAGCATTTCTTGCAAACCGGTCAATACCCTACATTCGCTAACCGTCGTGATCGAAAAACACTTCGGCGACTCGCAGCACATTATTTCCTGAGTGGAGAAACTCTCTATCACCGTTCTTTTGACGCCACACTACTCTGGTGTGTTGACGAAGTCGAGGCACAACGTCTCATGGGAGAGATACACGAAGGGAGCTGCGGACCCCACATGAGCGGGCTTATGCTTGCCAAGAAACTCATGAGTTTAGGTTACTTTTGGTCCACCATGGAAGCCGATTGTGTCAAGCACGTCAAGCACTGCCACTTGTGCCAAGTGTATGCCGACCAGATCAAAGCACCGCCTAACGAGTTGCGCCCGATGGCAGCCCCATGGCCCTTTTCAATGTGGGGTATCGACGTGATCGGTCCTATCAACCCCAAAGCATCCAACGGACACCAATTCATTTTGGTGGCGATAGACTATTTTACCAAGTGGATCGAGGCCGTAACGCTTGCTTCAGTCACAGCAAATGCCGTGGCACGTTTTCTCAAGCGTGACATCATCGCCCGATACGGAGTTCCCTAGACGATCATCACCGACAATGCCAAGAACCTGAACAACAGGGTCATTGACGAGCTTTGTGAGCGATTCAAAGTGCATCACCGCAACTCCACTCCATACCGTCCCCAAATGAACGGTGCAGTGGAGGCTGCAAACAAAAATATCAAGAAGATTATCGAGAAAATGACGGTGACTTACAAAGATTGGCACAAGATGCTTCCTTTCGCGCTCTTGGCATACCGAACATCTATCCGCTCTTCAACCGGGGCAACCCCGTATTCTTTGGTCTACGGCATGGAGGCCGTCCTCCCGATCGAAGTGGAGATTCCTTCCATGAGGGTCCTCGCCGAGACCGAACTTGAAGAAGCAGAATGGGCGAAGCAACGTTGTGAACAGCTCAATCTCATTGACGAGAAGCGGCTAACGGCACTCTGTCACGGTCAATGCTACCAACAGAGAATGGCCCGACCGTTCAATTCGAGAGTCCGCCACCGAGAGTTCAAACCCGGTGACCTCGTCCTGCGGAAAGTCTTACATATTACACCTGATTTTCGGGGCAAGTTCGCATACAAGTACGACGGGCCTTTTGTCGTCAAGGAAGTCTTTTCCGGAGGGGCAATCATTTTAAGCGACATGGACGGAACCGAAAATGCGCTCCCAGTCAACGCCGATGCCCTCAAGAAGTACTATCCCTAATTGGGTGCTTCGTCGTTCTACAGCCGTTGCATGTCCCCGCAGCTACAACTCACACTTCCAACACTTGCCTTCTTCCGTATTCTTCAGGCTTCGCGCCCGTTTTACTTCAGTGCATCTTCTGTTATCAGCATTTATGCCATCTCCATCCAATCCTTCCATATAAGAACATCTATGAGAGAAAAAGAATAATTTTCCCGCAAGGTTGAAAACCTCCCCGAGGCGACCTAGGCAAAAATTAGGGAATGAGGGGCACGACTTAAAATCCCGCAAAGGGGAGCAGTGGCAAAAGGAGAGCATGAGTTATATCCTTGCTAGGCTGAAAACCCACAAAGGGCAGTCTAGGCAAAAGTTAAAGGAACCGATAGGTGCGATCGGACCCTATCTTGGGCAGTCGTAGCAAAAGGAGAGCATTCATGAGAGAAAAGTCAAAATAAAATACCCCGTCAGGTCGTTGCGCGTTTTGCGGCCTGGGCAAAAATTAGGGGAAATTGTCGGTTCAACCACGAAAGAGCTGCGACACCTCGTGTGGAGCTATGACAAGTAGTGGTTTAGCGGTTTTCAGCTCAAGCAAACTCTCTTCGACTCTACGGGTTCAAGACATGCCTCGAAATGAGTTCGAATCGTCGTATCCTTGATTTAGAGGATTCCTAAAGATCCTTCCTTATACCTTCATGCAAAAACTCTGCGGGTCATGCTCGTCTTGCAAAGGCCATTCCTTCAAGTCAAATACATGTCATACTCGGGGACGCGGTCGCCCCTCAAACGGCCACTGAATCTAAATTCCCGGAATATCATTACATAGATTTCTTTACATATCGCAATTTCAGCAAGTTTTGCCCGACTGACAACGATCGTTGGTTATCGTTTTCCTGCATACAGGTCTGAGTGTATAGATCCCGGGAGGTGTCCCCCGAGCGGGAGTATGTCTGTCTCGTTCGACAAGCCGCAGTCCCTATTCGGGTGAAGGACCCAAAAAGGAGCACACGTCAACTCCGCCAGACAAACCCATGGGCGCACGACCAGCGACAGGGCGCAGTTATCACTGCATTATTTCAGCACAATACCGGCTTAACACCGAACAGATAGCCCTACGCTACCTCATAACAGTGATTCTTACTCTCGCATTCACCGTTCTTTGGACTTCGTGTCCTTATTTACTGTTTTTCGGACTTCGTGTCCACATCTACTGCATTCTGGACTTCGTGTCCACATTTACTGCTTTTCAGACTTCGCGTCCAGGACTTCGTGTCCATCTTTAACGCTTTTCGGACTTCGTGTCCATCTTTATCGCTTTTCGGACTTCGCGTCCAGGACTTCGTGTCCACATTTACTGCTTTTCGGACTTCGCGTCCAGGACTTCGTGTCCACCTTTACCGCTTTTCGGACTTCGCGTCCAGGACTTCCTGTCCATCTTTACCGCTTTTCGGACTTCATGTCCACATTTACTGCTTTTCGGACTTCATGTCCATCTTTGCCGCTTTTCGGACTTCGCGTCCAAGACTTAGTGTCCATCTTTATTGCTTTTCGGACTTCGCGTCCAGGACATCGTGTCCACATTTACTGCTTTTCGGACTCCGCGTCCAGGACTTCGTGTCCATCTTTACCGTTTTGCGGACTTCGCGTCCCGGATTTCGTGTCCATCTTTACCGCTTTTCGGACTTCGCGTCCAGGACTTCGTGTCCATCTTTACCGCTTTTCGGACTTCGCGTCCAGGACTTCGTGTCCATCTTTACCGCTTTTCGGACTTCGCGTCCAGGACTTCGTGTCCATCTTTACTGCTTTTCGGACTTCGCGTCCAGAACTTCGTGTCCATCTTTACTACTTTTCGGACTTCGCGTCCGCCTCTTACTGCATTTTGGACTTCGTGTCCACATTCATTGCATTCCGGACTTCGTGTCCGTGTCTACTGCATTCTGGACTTCGTGTCCTCATTTACTGCTTTTTGGGCTTTGTGTCCACTTTCATTGCATTCCGGACTTCGTGTCCGTGTCTACTGCATTCCGGACTTCGTGTCCTCATTTACTGCTTTCCGGACTTCGTGTCCGCATTCACTGCATTTTGGACTTCGCGTCCGCATTTATTGCATTTTGGACTTCGTATCCACATTCATTGCAATCCGGACTTCGTGTCCGTGTCCACTGCATTCCGGACTTTGTGTCCTTATTTACTGCTTTTCGGACTTCGTGTCATCATTTACTGCTTTCCGGATTTCGTGTCCGCATATACTGCTTTTCAGACTTCGTGTCCGCATTTAATGTCCTTCAAGTATGCGTCTACATTTACTAATTTATGGTTTGTACTATTTTGCAACAGGCCAGACGATCGCTAGGATCAAACGAGGTGCTTCTCAGAGTCTTTGGCTGCATCCTCTATCCGAGCACACAACCAAAGAGGGGCAAGCTGTCAGCACCCAATTTCGGTCCATCGGCTCCAGGGGGGGCAAAATTGTCATTTTTCTATTTATCACCTTTTTAAAAAAAAAATTACTGTTCCGGGCAGTCCGGGCAGGCCGGGCAGCGGCAACCGGCTGCCCGTGATCTGGCTAGCCACCCAGAACAGGAAATCGCGGATTTCCGCGATTTCCTCCCCAAATTGGCCGAAATCTCAACCAAAAATTGCAATTAAAGGGGGGGAAATCGAATTCGATCGGGACACAACAGAACCCACGGAGAAAAAAGGAGAAATTGGCTCTCGTTTCGGGATTTTGGCAAATCGTTGCCCGATCGGAACAACGCCGGAAAACTATGAAATCGCCTTGATTCCGACCGTCCCGGCCATCAGTGAAGCCCAGATCGGAGCCGGCGTGACCCAGGCGGTGCTCAGACCCCTCACCCGATCCTTTTCGCGTCGTCGTCGCGGCGTCCAACAGCCGGAACCGCCGCTCGCAGCCGATCGGCGCCGCCAGCACCACCCTCCTCCGGAGCTCCTCACTGACGGGCTTCGGCCCATTATTTCTCTGTTGCAGGACCAGCCCAGTCGGCCCAGTCCGCCAACCTCGGCCCAGCTATCCTTCCGCAGCCCAAGCCTTCGTTCGGCCCGAGTTGCTCCAGACCAGCCCACTCCTTTCGGGCGGTTTCTCCTTCGGACCGGCCGACCGATCCGATCCGATCCGACCCGTTCGTCCGGCAGCTTTCGTATATTACAGAAACGCCCCCAAACTTTTGGGTTAGGTAAAATCTCAACTTAGCGGCATGTTTAGGGCTTTATATTAAATATCATGCTTGCTTGAATGATGATGACATGAAATAATTGCTTGTTGGTTGCATAGATTATCAAAATTATGCCGAATCCGATTATTCTAACTTTCTAATTTGTTCCATTCTAGTCCTGCAACGAATTTTCATATTTTTCAATCCTGCCCAAATTCCCAAATCAATTTTAAACCAGTCCCATGACATTTTCGATATTTTCATCACGTCCCTAATTTTTTTCAGAATCAAATACTGCTCCAGCAAACTTTTGCATTTGTTTCAATTCAGTCCCTGGAGCATTTATTAATTTTTTTAAAATCAGCCCTAAATTTCAAAATTCATTTCAAACATACTCTGGGCTATTTCATTATTTCTAGCACATCCTCCGAATTTTTCAGAATTTAAAATCACCCCGGTAAACTTTTCAATTTGTTTCAACTTTGTCCCTGCAACATTTATTCATTTTAAAACCAGCCCTGAATTTCAAAAAATTAATTTTAAATAAACCCTAGCCCACTTTATACTTTCCCGAACATTCTCCAAATTTTATAGAATTTTAAAAAATCATTCTTCAAATTTTTATTTGATTTGTTTCAGTTTAGTCCTTGAGACATTTTGCCGTTACTTTATCAGTCTTTATTATTCTACATTATGTTGTTCGATCTTTATGCAAATTTTTCGAGATGACTGGAAATTAGAGTTTATCGGGCGATCTATTATTGATCGTTTCGACGGCTTGAAACCCAAAAAAAAATAAAATAAAGCATTCAGCAGATTTTAATTAAACTTAATGATTTCACCAATCGGGTAAACGGGACGTTCATTTGACTAATTAATTCACTCGACCTTAATAATTTTGCACGAATTGGTAATTAATCGGAAATACGCGTCGATAAATTGCAAATACGTGTTGAAGCCTTCTTTTCAAAATTCGCAAATTTCATACTAAAATCTGAGACTCGTAATCCGATGTGACATGGACGTCTGGGAAGAACTTGAATGTTTTGACTCGAGGCCTCCTAATTTTAGGTAACTCAAATCAGGGTGTGGAAGTTCTTTTTAGATCACTTCCGGATAGATTGACCGTTTCTTTGACTTTTTGGGGTTCTCGCATAACCCTAGAAGAATCAGGGAATCAGTCAACGCCGGTCACAGGTCGGGAATAACGGTTTAAGATACCAACATTTGACTTAATCGCATACTCGGCCTAATAGAAAACAAAATGGGGATAGCGGGCTAGGCACTAGGCTGTAGGATTCTCGTGTCAAAATCCACATTCTATAATAACCTATCATAATCAAAGTGTCACGATACATAACATTTTAAAATCCACCCACACATTCGAGACTTGATCACGGACACACACAGTCTGTCAGGTCCGGTAAATGATGCTGAATGCTACATGCCATTCCCCTCTTGCTTTTTGCTTGTTTTAGAGTAGGATTTGTATGCCAAGATACCTCGGTTAATAATCAATTAATCCACGTAAATTTGGTGATAACAAAACCCCATTGATTGTTTATTTGAGCTTACTTGTTACATCTTTTGCACTTGATTGTTATGCGGATCGAGCCCGATCCTTTAGGACTCGATTCACATTGGGTCCAACGCCCATAACCGTCGATCACGGGGTCCAATGCCCTTATACACCGAGTGCACACTTTAATTTCAATTTCAGTCTTTTCAAACCACACGGTGAGCACGAGTGGAATAATAACCGAATGCGAACCAACCGGGATCCAATTGTTATAATTTGTATTTCATTTATTTGAGAGAACAATGTGAGGATTTATGTTGTATGTTTATTCATGTAAGAATCCCGGTCGGAGAGCAGACGGTCGGAGTGTTTCTTCGAATTTACGGTGTCAAAACGCGTAAGATGAGCGAAACTTAATTAAGCGGTAATTAAATAAAATGGCAAGCCTAGACAAACTAGAGTACCGATAGTGCATGCGAGATATAGGCTCGCATGTAACAGAACCCCCGAATTCGGAACCTTGGGTTTCGCAGACCATATGCCTTAGCAATTAGGTGTACTCCGTACCCCTAGACCTGGGTAACTTGCCGGCCCTCGACCTTCGGGTCATAAAATGGCAAGTGGCGACTCCTTCTCACGTGCGTCCGTCGCGCGTCCTCGGGAAGGTGGATACTCCCAAGCCGCGTTGCATTTAGGCGCGCGCATGCGTGCCCCGACCAGACGAAATTCGGGTGCGCACAATGTGCTTGTTTGCGCACCCAAGATCATGGCGGCATCCGCTTTATAGAATGTGTGTTATTATCATGTTTGACGTTTTACGCATGCAAGAAACGGTTAAAACCGATTCTTGGAATTGATTGTAATCACAATTTTCATTTAATCATTGGTTTCATATTAATTCGTATGCTAGGTACGTTAATATCGAACAATCATTTCATTGATCCATAACAATTGAAGTTCGCAGTCTCAATCATTAAACCACTTCACAAACGGGAAACGAGACGTACCATTCGGCTAAATGAACTACTCGGCCTAAGTAATTGGATAAATCGAATATCAACTCGTAAACGCGTCGACGAATCACTAAACGGTGAGAGTGTCCTTTTAAAATTAACAATTTCAAAACATCAAGACACATAACACGAATAGAATTAGTGTCAAGGGAGCACTCGTGCGCTATGACTCGAGTCAAGACCCGATTTGAGGAGGCTCATGTCTAAGTGCGCGAGTCCTCTTTGGACCTCTTCGTGTCATGCGATCCCAACTTCCACATACACGCCCTACACGTTTTACCGTTCAAAGGGTATGACCATCATTTCGTGATTCGCCGACATTCTAGGCGTTAGGGAGACCGAAACACCTCGATCTATGGACGAAAAAGGGCAACCCGTTCGGGTGCGAGTTTCATTCGTATGGCCCATTCCGTTCACTTTCGGTGTTTCTATCTTCCTATCGTAGATTCGGTGGTGAACATTTTATTTCTGTCACGAAACACAAAGAACCGGATTAATCATGTATTTGACTTAATCAAACATTAGATAATGGATAGGGGGAATGCTAGATTCCAATCTAGAGTCAAAATACGAGTTTGGCTAATTCGGTGAAACCGTAGTAACACCTAACTGAATAAGAGTTCTAAAACAAGTTCACACACATAATTGGCTTAGAACCATATTCTAGCCCACCATCTATGTTTGCCTAGGTTAGATACTTTGTTTATTACTCAACCCCGGTTAATAACTGATTAAATCACGTACACTCGACTTAATACACCACTTGTCTGTATTCACCGGTATTTGTCAGTTATTGTCTGTTTTTCGTCAGTTTTATCATTTTTCTTTCGTCTTCCATTTGTCTTTGCTAATTTGTTGCGGTTCGGGTCCGAACCCATAGGTTACGTAATACACGAGGTCCAACGCCTTAAACCACCGAACACGAGGTCCAACGCCTCCTAACTCACTGAGCGCGCGCAACCCGAGTGCGAAATGGGATCTAGCCTCGATTCACCATCATACTCCAAACATGGCCTATGTGGAAGGCAATTTGAATTGGATGTGTGAAACGTGTTTAGATATCACCCGGGAGCTCGGTCGGTTCGACGGTTACAGCGGGAATCAACCGGTTCTCCTGCAGACCGTTGGTTCGATCGGACCCGACCCCCGGCTCCTTGAGCCCGCGTTGCCTTAATTCATTTATCGGTTATTCAAAACACACGGTGAGCCGGAGCGGAATATTAGCCCAATGCAAATCGATCATAATCCATTTACTTATTCAGTTACACTTTGTAATTATTCGAGAGAACATTGTGAGGATTTTATCTGTGCACTCACTCATTCATTTGTAAGGATCCCTGATCGGCGAGCGAGAGGTCCGAGTGTCGAACCGGTCAAGTCGGTCTATTGTTACCAAGAGATGAGTAAGCTCGAATACTCGCGGTTTCGGTTCGCGCAGGGAATCGACCATCACGGTTCGATGAACTGTAGCGCTAAGATAGTGAACCGATTCCTCGACGCACAAGCCTACTCATCTTTCGGATTCTTGGCCCAACTTGATTAATTCATCGACTTTACGGTGTCAAAACGGGCGAGTCAAGTGCAACCCTAAATCACGCGGTAAATAAACAAAACGGCAAGCCTAGCAAACTAGAGTACCGAAAGGGCGTGCGGGATATAGGCCCGCACGTAATAGAACCCCCGAATTCGAAATTTTCGATTTCGCATGACCATTGCCTTAGCATTTAGGTGTACCCCGTACCCCTAGACCCCGGCGACTCAACGGCCCTCGACTTACGGGTCGTAAACAGTAAGTGGCGATTCCTTCTCACGCGTGTCCGTCGCGCGTCCCCGGGAAGGTGGACATCCCCAAGCCGCGTTGCATAGGCTTCGCGCATGCGTGCCCCGACGAGATTAAAATTCGGGTGCGCATAGCTTGGCGACTCCACTGGGGACATACTTAGTGGGTTCGAGCTCAATTCCGTTTGCTTGCTTGCATGTTTATTTATCGCTTTCCGTACATTTATTTTAAGCACATTTATTTCGCGCACATTTATTTTACGCACTTGCATCGCATCATTCTAGCGGGTTTCTAGGTACCTTGTCCGAATCCCACGGGCACCAAAATAGGAAGCTAGGTTAGTCAGAGGTTCTGAGTAAGGGAACGGATCGAGTCGACTATGCCACCGAATCGGCCCCCAAAGATCCTCGCTCGATTTCAAGGAATTCACACCCTTGAATCGGGAGCCCCCATCCATAGATAGCACGGTCCCGGTAGCACCGAACCATGCATCGTGCTATGCCTCCATGCAAGCCTTCAACCCGACTCCGACAATAGTCCATCGAGTCGGCCTGCGAGCCAATTGAGTCTTTTCCATTTCAAGAGCGATGTACATGTAATTTCTATTAAGCCATGGGCATTTACTCTCTTCGCACACATGCATCATGCAGTTTTCAAAAATTAGGATGTCATTCATGTTGACGAGTCCTAAACGGATTTTCCTGTCGTCTTGGTAAGGGACGCCTTGCTCGGCCTCCTGCCCGCGCCTCGACAGAGTCCGCCAACACACGAGGACCTCACCGACCTGCCACAGAATGCGAATGGTGTATATTCCGGGATAACATGATCGACCTCATCAACACTAGATTCGATCACCGAGAGGTCGCTGAGAGACGAAGAACTTGCCGGCCAACCACCTTAGAGGGAGCTCTCCCAAACCCGTGCCAAGATGCAAAGATGCGGTCAGGAGCTCGCTTGAGCGAACGCCGCCTTGGAGAGGTCTAGGAAGAGGGCTCGAGGAGGCCCACACATGCACTCTGGGATAGATATCTCCGCAAGGCCCTCGCCTAGAACCGGTGCTTTCCGAGACCGCGCTCGCTCAAACCCCAAGTGTGGTGGCAAATCAGCTTAAGGCTCTATTTTACAAAATTTGCATTGTACTTTGAACCTTTCGAGTTAATGTGAACGACAACATTAGCCTTTGAAAACTCACGCACTGCATGCATCCTATCCATTTACTGTTTTACACGACGATTAACACTACCACACGGTAGACAAAGTTGTGACCGCCTTTGCAGGTGGACCTCTCGTGGTCCTCACCCTTCCTCCACGGCGAGACGATCAGTAGCTCAATGGCCAACCATCCAAGCAACGCTAACTCCCCATTAATCCCGCGCAATCGATTACGTCATTGCATGGCTGAGCACACGTCCCTCCATGCTACAAGTGCTTCCATCAACACAATTGAGCGTGCCCTTTCCGCGTTGTGCGAGCACACCCCTATCTTGCCCATGCACGCATCCTCGACACACCTTGTGCATGTCTCTCAGTGCGCTCGCACGACGCCTACTAGGCTAGTTCAATCCCCTACGCCCTTACGCTGAAATCGCGAATATAGTTTGCTCCTTCATTGTTTTTTCTCCCATTGTAGGAAATTTTACACAAGAAGACATCATGAATACTGATCGACCACAATTGAGACAACAAACGTCTTCCATCCATCCAGCTCCTTGGGATTTCAACACTGAGTCCCCATCCTTGCTCCACAAAGCAAGACCGCAAGCAAATCAGCGTCACCGCATCGCAGCGCCTCACCCAATTCCTCAGCATCGACCTTTGCTTTCGCATTTATTGCACTTTCCTATCAACCCCGCATTTATTGCATCGGGCTTCGGCCCCACATCGGGTTTCAGCCCTGCATCGGGCTCCAGCCCTGCATTTACTGCATTGGGCTTCGGCCCCGCATCGAGCTCCGGCCCCGCATTTATTGCATTGGGCTTCAGCCCCGCACCGGGCTCCGGCCCTGCATCGGGCTCCGGCCTTGTCAGCACCCCATTTTGGTCCACCAGCTCCAACGGAGGAATTTCGACCAAGGCTCGGGACACTATTCACTATCGGGAAATCGGAGGCAAATAGACGGGCACAGAGTCATGAACAACGGGAGAGGAGCTGGGTCCAGTAGAAAAGCAAAGGAGAGCGGTCAGAAGAACAGACAAACAAGGAATCCCGAAAACGACAGAGCTGGCACTATGGCACTATTCATCACCGAGTCACCGAAGCACCGAAAGGTGCCCAATATGGGACTCTAAAAATCCCCCTCAGTGCCGAAGTGACCAACGACACATCTGAGCGCGCTCCGGAGACATCCTGCTTAAGTCGGGACACTCCGATCCCTCACAGACGCCTTTTCTGACGGGGTTCCGAAAGGCTCGACCCACTGACAAGTAAACGGCACCCGGAAACGGGCCTACAGGCACCTAGGGACCACCAGGGTCGGGGAATGAGCTTCAGATGACCTTCCGGAATTCGACTTGATCTCCCGAGGGACGTTTCAATGGCCACAAACATCTCCTGGCGGGCCTTTGGGGCACGTTCACGGAAAACAGAGACCACAACGATCCCCGAGCACCTCAAGACGTTCGGAGAGCACTGAGAAGACCCCGATCACAAGTCCTTAGGTCTTCCCGGGCCAACGGTCTTCGATCGGGGACAACGAGCCAACGATGTCCCACGAAGCAAAAGGGTCGCCGAAACGAATGTTAGGATGCACAAAGAGCAATCGGGGACCGGGGGGCACTAAACTCCACTCCGAACGTCCAAACAGGGCAAAATCGGCTCTCGAGGCGCCGAGTCGCCTGAACACTCGTTCACACGATGTATGGCGATATTAGGCTCATTCAAATCCTCTTCGATCAAGCATTCCAAATCTATAAATTAATTGGACATCGGAGATCGGATGCCCGTGCAATCAAGTCTCAAGCTTTTTCCGGCCTTTCTCGCAATCGAACGGGGCCCACAGCTCAGCCAGGCCGAGCCATCAAGCCACGGCTCAACCCCAAGCCACAGCTCAAACCCACGGCTCCGACGTGACAACCCCAGCCACGACTGAAACCCTCCCACCGTCGGCGGCTCCATCCCATGGCCGGCGGCTCCATGGAGGCTTCCTCCTTCCCCCCACCACAAATTTGAAATATCTCTTACACATCTTACACATCCATCACTTCCCATCACTTCTCATCACTTCTCCCTTACTTCCTTCACACTCTAAGTGACCATTTCCCCTCCCTAATCCCTTCTTCAAAATTCGGCAGCCCCTTAAGCATGCCATAACCGCAATTAGTTTCACTTAATCGGGCCATTGGCCTAGCCTATAAAGCCCTATCCATCATTAAGCTTAATCACTTCTTCATTCCCATTCTCTCTCAAGCCAATCTCTCTCAAGAATCCTCTCAAACTCCAGCCCACTCCCACCATTCCGTTCAGCCCTTGCCAAGGCCAAAACCGGCCAAAATCGTCGGAAAACCACCCGGTATTCCGACAACCACCCGACCCGACTTAAACCAAAAATCACCAAACTCCCTAGCCTACATATTTTCCACCCCCTAAGTCCATTTTTGGGCTTAGTTTTTCCATTTGAAGACTCCATCATTGCGTTCTGCCCGCACAAAGAGTCGGGTCCCGAAACCAGTAACCGGGTGCATCCGAGCCCTCCACGCGTGCCGTTTCGCTCCATGACCTTGGCGAGTCGTACCATCACGTCCAAAGGGTTCCTCACAACCTTCACCCTCCCCCGTGAAGAGGCGGTCACGATCCTAGGGCCGGTCCACCGTGCACAACCACCGTTTCATCGTTTTCTTCTATACCGAGTTCCTCGTGTTTTTACCGAACTTTCTCTCACTATTTCGGGCTTGTCTAGGGCTTGGCAGGTTCGGGACTATCCACGGACATCTAGATCCATCCCTTAGGAGTCCAACAAGACAATCTTGCACCGTGCCGTGGCCGGAGCTCGCGTGCCGACCCGTTTTTTCCCGGACTGCCGCGGCTGCCACCTTTCGGGTCTCTTCACCCGTAGCTTCAAACCGAGTCTAGCGACTCCCCGGCCGCTTCCCCGACTCTTTCCCTCGTGCAACGAGGCAAGGTAACGACCCTCTACAACTTAGAAGAGCTAGGATTCTTAATCTTTGCTTGCATGAAATGCTTGTACGTTCTTAAGGATTCGAATGCATGAAAGCTCACGTCTTTTCTTCGAATCCATGCTCCCATGCACACCATACATCGTCACATGTACATCTCCGTTATTATTCATGCCCATACATCGTGTTAATATGCATGCATGATGCTAGAAGGGTCGGATCCAAGAAGAGGAGATCGGCATAGACTCGAGGAGGCCCAAGAGTCTCTCGGCCGAGCCTCATGAGGAGTGCCGTGAGTCTCTTCGGCCTCCTAGGGTCCATGACCCTCTCCTCTTCCCTGATTAAGCCATCTCTAGGTGCGGAAAGTCTCTAATCTTGACTAAGAAATGATGGATGAAGGGAAACGGCTCGATTCCGAACGGGAGAAGCCCCTTTGGCCACGGGTTGAGCCATGGGACTCACGGCCTAGTCTCTAGGGAGAGACCCGTGAGTTCCCTTGGCCCACCAGAGGCTAGGGCGGTCTCCCCCTTTCCGAATAGGGTCGATTCCTATGTTGTTTTTATCATTAATTGTAGGTGACATGTTAACATGACGGGAAACGTCCCGAATCGGGGCCGAAGAAACTCTCCCGACTAGTGTGAGCCATGAAAGCTCACGGCCCTCCTTGATGGAGTGTGGCCGAGAGCTTCCTTGGACCACACAAGTCCGGGAAGCATTCTTCCACCTCGAGACGGACCGGTTCCCGTATTTTGTCCATTTCGCCATTATTTGAGTCGATGTCGTCTTATTGCTTTCGTTCAAATATCTCGTTCGTGTGTATTCGTATGATTTTATATGATTATGGTCACGGCGGTATTGAGATGAGTAAAAATATGTATTATGAACGTGCTTAACGTATTATGCATGCAAGGAATGGCCCGAACCGATGTAGGATACCACCTGCGACCCAAGGCGGGTCAAGGAGGCCTCTCGGTCTAATCCTTCGGAAGAGGGCCGAGTGCTCCTTGACCCCCCGGGTCTAGGGTGGTCTCCTCCGTCGTTTCGCGTTCGATCCTTGGAATTGAGTGTATTCGTATCCGTGTTCCGTTGCTAGACGTGTGTTAATCTCGTAATAGGCGAATGGATTTCGGACCATTACCCATTAAACCAATGATGACCGTAACAAGGAGCAACAAACATCGAATAATTTCACAAACGGGATAAGCGGGACGTGCTACTCGGCTAATTAAATCACTTGGACTAAATAATTGGGTAAATTGGTTATTAACTTGTAAACGCATCGATGATTTACGGAACGGCGTGAATGCCCTTTTTCATTAAAAAAAACTCACAATTTCAAAATACCGAGACATGTAACACGAATAAAATGGATGTCTAACGAGTACTCGCGTGCTATGACTCGAGTCCGGGCCCGATTTGAGGCGGCTCGAGTCAAGACGCGCGAGTCTTTCTTAGACTTCTTCGTGTGACATAATCTCCAATTTATACACGAACATCGCAATTTCATCATCCAAGGACATAATCGTCATTCTGTGATTCACCGATACCCTAGGCGTTAGGGAGTTGGAAACACTTCGATCTAATGGACGGAAAGGGCAACCCGTTCGGGTGCGAGTTTCATTCGCACGGCCCATTCCGTTCACTTTCGGTGTTTCTATCTTCCTATCGTAGATTCGGTGGTGAGCATTTTATTTCAGTTACGAAACACGAAAAAACGGATTAATCATGCACTCGACCTAATCAAACGCTAGATAATGGATAGGCGGAATGATAGATTCCAATCTAGAGTTAATACACGAGTTTGGCTAATTCGGTGAAACCCGCAGCGTCACCTCACTGAATAAGAATCTTAAAACCAACACACAAATGTAATTGGCTTAGAACCCTATTCTAAGACCACCACCTACGTTTGCCCAGGTTAGATACATTGTTTGCTAACCAACCCCGGTTAATAACTGATTAAACCACGTACATTCGGCCTAATATACAACTTGTCTGTATTCACCGATACTTATCAGTTGTTGTCTGTATTTCATCAGTTTTATTAGTTTTCTCCTGTTTTATTCTTGCATTTGCTGATTTATCGCGATTCGGGTCCGAACCCATAGGTTACGTGTTACATGGGGTCCAATGCCCCAAATCACCGAACACGAGGTCCAAAGCCTCCTGATCCACTGAGCGCGTGCAACCCGAATGCGGAATGAGATCTAGCCTCGATTCACCGTCACACTCCGAATGCGGCCTATGTGGAAGGCAAATTTGGATTGGGCACGTGAAACGGGTTTAGATATCACCGCGGAACTCGATCGGTCCATCGGATACAGCGGGAACCAACCGGTTCTCCTGCAAACCGTTGGATCGATCGGACCCGACCCCCGACTCTTTGAGCCCGCGTTGCCTTAATTTGCTTATCGGTCGTTCAAAAA